>NW_023425402.1:72370097-72995097 GCF_014108415.1 Molossus molossus | reverse complement strand
TCCTGTACCCACCACCCACCCAAATTTGTCTATTTCTTAGTAATCTGTCCACCTACTATTCACAGAAGAAAAATCTCATTTCCACTTTTGACTCTGCCTTTTCTTAATTCTTCCGTTCAACTGTGCTACTGATCATAAAAGTCATTTATAGAAGTTAATATATTGTGTTTAATCAGTAGAATAAACAAAGTGCAACCATAAAAGATCTGTATAAATCCTATTTTTTTGATATAGAAAAACCCTATTATTAAGTTTTAAATCTTAAAAATTGTTCTCTCAATTGTTAAGAAAGGTTTAATTAGGAATGAGTTTCTTTCTTCTTTTTTCTATAAATTTGCTGTCCTTTTAATTTGTTCAAACATTAGGTTATTTCTGCAAAGTTAGTATAGCTATACACATAAAATTTTGTCTGGTGTTCTAAATGAAAAGTCTGAATTATTCAAAATGTAAAATCTAGATCCTAGCTTAAACCATTGTTATAGCTAGAAAATATCAACAGAGTAAAACAATGTATATTATTGTCTTTACCCTCATCTTTTAAAAAACTAAACTAAAATTATATGGCAGTAGTTACCACCTTCATCTCACTATTATTTTTCTCCCCCACCCCAAATTCTAAAGCTACCCTCCCATTTATTTTTAAAGGGACAAAACTTTTGTCTTGTTCTTTTTGTTTGAGGGGAGAGAAAGAAGAGGTTGAGAGAACAAAGAGCACATAGGATTTTCTAGTAATAGGATAAGAGAAATGGGTATTAAACTATTAATTATAACCAGATACTTAGAAATATGTAGATAAATAAATATAGAGATATAATGATAGATACATAGATAGATACAATAGAGATAGATCTAAGAACACAAATATGATCTCTTCCTTGAAAATTACTTCATGATTACTTTCATCTAAAAGAAAGCAATTAAAGTGTACTTGGATCATCAGCTAATGTAACAGGTAAAATGAACTCCTACTAATTCTTACAATGGTATTATATTAATTAACAAATAGCATATATTATCTTACAAAGGTGATCAACTATTATAGAGAAGATTTTAGTCAATGTGGCAATATAAACATAAGTACAATAGGGGTTATCTGCTTCAGCACTTAAAACTAAGAGTCCTCCATAACAAAAAGGCTTTGGACAAATTTCTATAAACCTGGGATTTAAGAAAAGGACAACCTGTGATTTACATCTACAAGAGTGGCCATGATAGGGAAGTAAATAGGAGATTCTAGCAAAATATCACTATCATAACTTAAATGAGAGGAGTTCTAGTTCCTTTCCCATGTTTCCTATAGTGATGGATCAAGTAAAATTAGAGTAAATCTAATATTTTTCTAGGCCTGGAAGATTTGGCAGGCACACACAACACCCAGTAAAAGCAAGCATCTATAATTCCTACTATGTGCCCAACTTGGGCAAGCATAATCCCACTACAAAGAAACAGAAAAAAATCATTGCTCTATGAAAAAAGATACTACAGTTTAAAAGAAACAGAATATCATGAGGAATTAGGGCAAATGAGGATAAAATCTTAAGACTAAAGAATTCAAGAGGGGAAGTTATGGTATAAAAACACTGGTGGCTTATTCTAACATTCTTAAACAGAATTAAATCTAAATAAATCCTGTTCATTCATTATAAATAATACACATATGAAAAAGAAATTTTGAAAGCGAATTCAAAATCATCCCAATTTTAAAAACAAAAATTGTGGAGTATGCTGAGGAAGAAGAAACCATTCTTAATTATATAAGGATTCCCTAGCATTTCTAAGCTATGTTAGCTTGGCAGAAATGGAAAACAAAACTTAAATGTATTTGTAAACAAGAACTACAATAATAAAGCAAAGGCAAAAACCTTGTAATCTCTTCTGACCTGAACACAAAATTTCTTTTACTCCTCACATGTTACTAAATTCTGTCTCTCTTAGGATAAGGCAGCTAGACATGGATATTTTCAAAAATCTTATCAATTATGTATACAACTCAGTAAAATTGGAATCACTAATTCTATAAATTACATATATGAAACACAAGATAGAATCAGAGTTAAATTTGTATTTTATAGGAAATTTTTATAAATCCAATATAAATTTGGACAAATAAGCAAATTATAAATTACAAAGTCAATGAACAAAAAAAATATTCAACTTACATACTTAAGAAATGCCACACAATGAGCTACTATTACATAATTTTTTTTCTTTTTTATAGATAGTTAGGTTGCTAAGAATATAGTGAAATACTTGTACGAACTGAAGATGGGAGAATAATTTAATACACTGCATATTCCCTTTGACCCACGATTTCACCTTATGAATTCATACAAAGAAAGTTTTAGGATATACAAGGATTTATGTAGCTTTATGATAATCAAAAATTGTCAAAAAAATTCAATATCTGATTGATGGAGTAAATTATTTTATATTTATACTCTGATGTTATGCTACCATTTAAAAAGTATGTCTGAAAAGTATTTCTATAGGAATTTAAAAACATGTTTCTATAACTTTGCTTCTTGGCAGTGGGAATAATGGTTTCTTTATTTGCTTCTTTAAATATTCTTAATATTTGCAAATATTCTATAATTAACATGTGTTAGTTTGGTTATATAGTGTTTAAAACATTGATGTTATTTAAAAATATCTTTTAAGGAACAATTAAGACCCTACTAGCAAAGAAAAGTACTTCAAAATAAAAAATACCTCATAAATACAACACTACTACAGAATGTTGTAATATCAAACAAGCATATTGAAAATAATTCTTGCCTTTAGAAAGCAGTTTTCTAAATTTCTGTGTTGCTGTTAGTTGTTGATCAGCATTATTAGAAAAAATCATCTGAACCATATCTGTGGTAATAACATCTTCCTAAAACACATAAAAAATATAATTAATTTATCATTTAAATACTTTCCATGGATATCTGTTGCATTCAGTTTCTGAAAGACTGTTGAAGTAATTTTATTTTTTAATCCTCACCCAAAGATATTTTTCTATTTCTCTTTAGTAAGAGTGGGAGGGAGAAAGAGGGAAAAAAAGGGAGAGAAACATCTAAGTGCGAGGGATACATCGAGTGGTTGCTTCCCACACGATCCCAACCAGGCTGGGGACGAACTGCAACCAAGGTACATGCCCTTGGCCAGAATCAAACCTGCGACTCATTGATCCGCAAGCTGACATTCTACCACTGAGCCAAACCAGCCAAGACTGAAGTATAATTTTAAATAGATTTTTGTAATATCTACCTCTGGAATGGGTACAGTGGAACTGATATCCGGATCCTGGATAGGACTTTCCAGCATAGATTCATCATTTCTGGGCAAAGAGACATTTCTGCGTTTGAACAGCTGAAAGAGAAATCACTCTAAACATTGAATTTTCCACAGAACAATGAATTTCCATGGAATTATATTTTTCATATAAGTGAACAGAACAAGCTAATAATTTTATCATTTAAAATTCTGAATATTTTAGTGTTTCCCAACCATTATACCATTATACCAAGTATTTCCCAATCATCATACTTCTCATTATCTATAAGAAGCTAGACTTTCTAGGCTAGGTTAGCTCTTGTCCTGTAGACTGCTTTGGGTCATTCTCAACCTCAAGTCTTTTATCAAAGGCCCAGTCCCATGAGTAGATTTACACATTTATAATTTACAGAATTTGAGAAAGTACGTATGTCCACACAGGATTATGAGAGGCCTAAGAATTTTTCCAAGAAAATCTTAATTATAAAGTAAATCTGTTTCATGGACAAGATAATGTGGTATATTAACAGAGCTGGCATATCAGATTAACAAGGAATAGAGAACTCCTCCCATGAACGATAGCCCTATGCTTATTAACTCAGGAATGAAAAAAAAAGAAAAAAGAAAAAAAGAGAGAAGGAAAGAGACATGATGAGGTCACTAAGGGAGATTTAAAGATACATTTCATGGGTCACCTCACCATACAAGAACCCCACTTGAAATAACATAGACAGTGTTTTATCCTTGTCAGATGGGAAAGTTGAGAGGCAGCAAGTTCATTTAATTTGTTCAACACCACATATAGAATAAAGGTGGAGCTGAAAGTAAAGTCCATTTATTTGGGCTCCAAAATCTTTGCTCTTTTTACTCCAGCACAACTTCATGATGTGCCATCCCAAATATGGTGCCTTATTCTTTGCTCTCCTTTTCTTCTTCTACACTCCTTTCCTTCTCTTTATCAGTTCTCTTCCTGCCCCTTTTTCTTCCTCACTCCATTATCCATTACTTATTCTTTTCCTTTCATTTCCCCTCTTCCCTTTCCTGCCCTCTTATATTCTCCTGCATGAAATTCATAACTAGACTGATGTGGGCTGAGGGAAGACCTCCTCCATCAAACTGTCCCTGTTGTAGTGGTTTGAATCAGCAGAGCTATTAATTTCAAAGAATTATGTAAGAAGGATTATATTTATAAATTATAAACCGGGATATGTAGACTATCTGGGTTGCAATGTAATATCAATTATTCCTGGTTCTTCCACTGAGCAGTTGATCTCCTTTAGTACTAATATTTGAGCCTATGGAGGGCAGGGGGCTGGCAGCCAAGAAAGCAAGGAACACCTTCCATGGGAAAAGATCAAGAGAGAAGTAGTACAGGTTTTTGTAAACTGAGAGCTCTTGCAAATAGTCCCAATATTGTTTCCTGTCTGTTTCCGTCCATTTCTGGGAGAGTCAGAGCAATACAAGACCAACTAGGAACATCTGTGTATGAAGCATAGCAAAAATTATATGCACACGTATGTGACAAAGATGACACAAGAATGACTTTATTGTTGGTGCTCTTCAATTACAGTCTTGGAAGAATACCTAGGAAGTGGAAGATTGAACAGAAAAGTCAGCCTAAACATAGTATTTCCATTCTTCTTTTCTAAATATTAAATGATGAACTTTCCATTTCTTTTGCCTATTTTGTTAATGGCTCTTTAAAATAAAGCATTTGTTGAGATTTGTATTTGAACCTATTTTTGGAAATAACTGGAGAATTCAATCACTTGAGTAACATACCGAACATTTAGTCCCCATCTCTCCAGAGCTCTAGAGTTGTCCCTTTTGGAATTTGCACCTCATCTACCTATCTGTGCATGAGGTCCCCAAAGACCAATGCAAAGCCAAAAAAGATATAAAGTCCCTGGGAGTCTTTAGGCTTTTGAACATTAAAACCACTGGATCTGGGGTCAGGACAAATTCTAGATTCTGGGTCCAAGATCTGCCTTTAGTACTCTGTGACCTTGGTGGGGGGGGGGGGTCCACACACACTTGATTTCTCTGTAATTTTCTTATCTACAAAGTGAAGAGAGTGAACCAGGACAAAACCCTATGATTGTATTATACTGTAGGAATAGTCTGTGTTTCCAAAGCACTGAAATGCTGAAGGAAATGTGGCAGGCCACTTGGGTAGATGGAAATCACTTTCTGGTTTACCTTTCACTGACTTTTACAATAATATTATAATAGAACACATTTTTGATATGTAATAAATGACTGATATAAATTGCGGTAATAATACTGCTTTACTGTTTTCATCCTAGTTCATTTACTTCCATTAAATCTGTAATACTTTCAACGATAAAGATTTTTTTTAAAAAAGAGATACCGCACGACTTAATAAAATAAAACAAAGGCATATTTCCTAAATCAAAGTTAAGGGTAAAAAAGCTGTTATACTTTTTATAGTTAAATACTGCTCTTCTACAATCTTCACATAGTTCTCTTTCTAAACATTTATTCAACTGACTTCCCCCCTTTTTTTTTAGTACTATTATATAACAATAGGGACTGTGCTAGATACTATGGATAGGGAGATGACAGATCATATCATATTTCTAAACCAGGCCTTTTTCTCTACTTTCTTCATTGCTAGTCCTTTTCACACATTAGTTTTAATTCATACATGTGAGGCCCACATTCTCCTTATTTTTTATAAATACTTCTAAATTTAAGTATATCTTGAAATGAAAAATGTTGAGATGCACTCTTTTAAAAGATTTTTCTATTCCTTATGTTATATAAAGTTCAAATAGAGAAAGCTAAGAGATCTGGATGACGAGACTATAGTAGGAACAGACTTAGGAAAAAGACCATAACTTAGGGACAAAAGCTATGAAAACCACAAAAGCAAAAAATGAATGTAATTATTTTTAAGGAGGCAAATTTTACAATGACAAATGGAGTGATCTAAATAGGCTCAAGAGTAAAAATTTCTTTAGCACTAGTATAGAAATATAATTAACAAAATATTTATCAATAGAAAAGCTATGCCTTTCAGTGATTCAAAATAGCACAGAAGCCTTGCCAGTGTGACTCAGTGGTTGGGCTTCCACCCATGTATCAAATCACCAGTTTGATTCCCAGGTTGTGAGCCTGATCCCCAGTGGGGGGCATGCAGGAGGCGGCCAATCGATGTTCTCTCTCATCGTTGTTTCTCTCTCTCTCCCTCATCTTCCTCTCTCTCTAAAATCAATTTTAAAAAATTGATTAAAAAATAGCACAGGGCCCTGGCCAGTTTGGCTCAGCGGTTAGAGCGTCGGCCTGCGGTCTGGAGAGACCTGGGTTCAGTTCCCGCTAAGGGCACGTACTTCAGTTGCAGTTTGTCCCCGGCCCTGGTTGGTCGTGTGGGTGGCAGCTACTCGATGTGTCCCCCTTCACGTCAATGTTTCTCACTCTCTCTCCCTTCCTCTCTCTCCCTCCCACTCTATCTGTACAAAAAGTGGAAAAATATCCTCGGGTGAGGATAAAAAAAAAAAAAAAAAATAGCACAGGATCCTGATTCATGAATTTGCTAATTTTATTTCTGAAGTCCAATAAATTAAAGAATAGATTTATCTATATTCAATTTCCTAAAACACTTTTTCATTTAAAATTATCTAAAAATTAGCAACATAATAAAACTTCTAAAATATGTATATAATGTTTTTGTGTTAAATAAAATTAATTTTTTTAAAACACCTACCTGTTCTTCCCTTTTTTGTTTTCGAAGCTGTATTCCTTCTTCTTCTCTTCTTCTACGCATCTCTTGGGGATTTAGGGCTTTATTCTTATAACTTTTCATTCTATAGTTATCTTTCCCTGGACTAGCCATGGCATCTTAAGGTTAGGAGAGAAAAAAATGGATACAGATAATTCTCGAACAACATGAGATGTTTACCTAGGGCAACTATATTCAGGCTCACAGATTAAATAGACCAACAAAACCCATTCTGAAAATTGTATACAAAGAACACATTCCTACACTTCCATATCAAATTGGAGCAAACTGACAAACTATTTTAAGACTAAACTATCAAACATATAACAGACTCCGGTCTAAACACAAAGTCATTACCATAAATTCACTGATTCTAGGGCATATGCCCCCATCCCTGATATTTCAACCTTTCTGAAGTGGGATGCATCTGAAAACCACTGCCAGCCAGGAAATAATCATGACATAGTTGGGTACAAAACTTCTAAATTACAGTTTCTGGGAAGATTAAGAAATAGCCAGTAATGAAGTGTCTTATTTCTAATGGAATATGGCATTAGGTTTCAATAAATACACCTCGAATATTGATTGGGGTCTGGCTTCTTTCACTTACTTTAGGCACTGCTTAAGAACTAAAGCCACACAGGTCCTAACTGTAATACTAGATTTCATTACTACAATATAATTAGTTCTTTTTGAATAATGAAATATGTCTATACTTTATTTCTTTATTTAATCCTCATCGAAGGACATTTCTCCATTAATATTTAGATAGGGTGGAAGGGAGGGAGAGAGAGAGAGAGAGAGAGACATCGAAATGAGAGAGACACATCGTTTGCCTCTGGCATGCACCTTCACCAGAGCCTGGGATCAAACCTGTGACCCCTCCGTCCACGGCTGACACTCCATCCGCTGAGCCGCAATGGCCAGGGCGTTTGTATACTTTATTTTGAAGTAGCTTTATTACAAATGTATTTTAAAACGTTAACATTTATATAAACATTTTATAAGCATATTTATAATTTTTATTTTATGTAAATATGAGATTTTATATTTGAAATATATGTAATAGTTTCATTTTTAGGAAATAGTTATAAATACTTTTTAATAATAGTAGTATATTGATATTTTGATATTTGAAATGAATACTAAATTACTGATACTATAACCTCTCCTGGATTTACACATAAAAAAATGAGTCTAATGCAGGGTTTCAACTTGAATTTAACATGAGAGATAATTAATGTCTGCTTCTAATGTTATTCTGATAAATTTGGAGAATATACCCATGTCCAACCAGAGAGAATGTTGTTAGCAGAGAAAATGATCAATTAGCACATATAAAGTAAACACAGAGAGGAGGTTAACATTTATCTGCCATCCCTGATGTGGAAGAAATAGACTATGAACTGACAAATTATATCGTAAGTAGTAGAGTACACTAAAACATATGCATTAAATCCTGTGAGAACATAGAAGACATAGCAACAAACTGTGCCTCAGGTTCTGAAAATACTCACGGTTATCCTCTAGTAAAGGATGAGCAAGAATTTCCCAGGGAAAGGGATGAAAAGGGAAAAGGGAAGGAACATGCATTTCAAGCAGAGGGAATATCTGTAAAGGCACAGTTCTTGAAGAAGCCTGGCATAAACACAAAACAGTAAGAAATTGAGTGTGCCTGAACAAGAGAACACATGGAAGAAGGGGCAGGTGATAAAGTTAGAAAGGTAGGTAAGAACACACATAGTTCCTGTAATGTGGTAGAGAAATTTAGACTCAATCCTAGGGGACAGAATTAAAGAAATTAAAGAGAAGTTTGTTTCAAACCTTGATGATGAAGACCTGAACTAAATTAGTAGTTGCACTGGAAATACAGAAGGCAGACTGGTTCCAGAAACATTTTGGAAACTGATTAATTAGTGGCCAAGTGAATGTAAAGAATACATAATTCAACAACTCATGTTGAAGCTCAGTTTGTTGACGATCAGTAATGAACTCTGAAGACTATTTTTCCCCTTCAAGAGACTAAGCTCTTGTTAATGACATAATTTTTATATGATAAAGAACAATGCTAAACACAGTAATTAATAAAGGTTGATCAAGTTGTTACTAATGACAAATATCTGCTTTGTTGGTGCACACAGTATTTCTGAAATCAATTCATTAAATAACTTTTTTTTTTTTTTTTTTGGTATGTGCCCCTAGCGGGAACCAAACCTGGGACTCTGGTCCACAGGCCGATGCTCCAACCGCTGAGCCAAACCGGCCAGGGCTCATTAAATAATTTAAAGAGGGACCTGGGTAGATTATACATATATTTTAATTGCTATAATACACATGTGTTAAGTTTAAAGAAACAAAGTACCGTTAAATCATTCCGAAGTCCTCAGCCCATTCTGTTCTACCTTTCGCTCCACCACTAATGAAAATTTCTTTTACCAGTGACCTAATTATCAAATCTGATATCTCGTATGGTATTTAGCTTATTGTAGACCCTTATACAGGGTGGGGCAAAAGTGGGTTTACAGTTGTTCATATGGAAAATAATACAATAATTAACAAATAATAGAAGAATAACCTCATGTTTTGTGTACTCACAACTGTGAACCTACTTTTGCCCCACCTAGTGTGTTCAATAAGTAGAAAATGTTTTAGCAAAATGAAATGTTCACAAAAATAATCCTCTTAAAAAATGTATCACCTATACATCAGACATTACCTATGTAGGCCCTTGACCTCTAAACTTTTTTGATCACACATCCTTATGTATACAAAATATATTGGCTCATTCATAATCAGTATGTTTTTTATATACACGTACTACTACCCTAATAAACTACCCCATCATAAAATTCAGATAGAAAACGCTCTAAGGTAATAGTTTTACAAGGTAAACTAATAGAAGTTCTCATATTTTCTCCTCACATCTGATTGAATCACATGTGCCTCCCCAACACTTACACTAGACCACTAATCTAGGTGGCCACATTACAACCTTTTCATATAAGTATGTTAACCAAATAAAATCTAGCTCAACAACTGATATATCATTTAGTATTCCTTTTTCTTCTACAGTACTAACTTCTTGACTGTATCTTCACTGCACAGTTGCTTTAAACAGGACATAAAGTCTAAGAAAAATGAACTCTCAAGTTTCCTCACTCAATGGGATTGTTTCATTCTCTGGAATATAAATTTGAAGACTATACTCTAAAGACTGCTGTCTCCTACAAGTCATTTCAAATATAAGAAATGCAATTCAGACATTTTAAAGTTGCAGAACAGAGGAATTTCTTCAGTCATAAGCTTATTTTTGACCCAACTCTGAAAATCTGTGCTGAGGTTGGGCAATTAACTGGAATCTAAATTTTTTCTAACATCTATTAACGGAATTTCTTGTACCTGAAAGCCTCCATCTCTATGGGTTTGGGTGCTTACTATAGTCAGGATCAGTACAAAGGGGGAAGTGGGACGACTACAGTCCCTACAACCGACCAAGCAGTACTTAAAAGATCTAATGGACAGAACCGTTTCTTGTTTATCCGAAAGTAAGTCACTTTCCTACAGAATGTGAATCATTGAGTGTTGTAATGAAGAGACATCAGGTCAGTTTTTTGTGTTCTAAAAGTTCAAGAGTAAATGCCAATGTTATATGCTTTTGAAGTACCACCATCCCGTTCCACAGCTTTCGTATCATTCACCTCTTCCGAATTATCTAGGTACCACTATTAAATCTTCGTGCTGGGAGTGGGCAGACTAGCAGGGAGAGGCATCTAACCCCCGCCGCCGGCATCCGGGCCGAGCCCTTCCAGGCACCTGCAGCCCAGCGACACTGGGCAACTGGCGGAGGTAGAGGGTGCGACGTGTAGGGCCCAGGGCTGAAGCGGCCTTATTCTGGACACTACGGTACTTCTAAGAAGCTACCGGACACAGACAACGCTGAGCCCAGGAGCGGGTGGCCACGTCCAGCGTACGGAGAAGGGAAACGGAGCTCAGCGGCGAGAGGATGCAGCTGCCCACCTGGAGCCCCTTCGCAGGACGAGCCGGCAGCCTAGGGGGATCCGGACTCCCCGCGCCTTCGCGTCCGCGGGGAAAGGACGGCTGCCACGCCCCCGCCCCCGCGGTCCCCCTCTGGGGACCCTGAGAAAACCCCGGCCGGGCTAAACCCTTCACCACGAAAGGGGTCAGTAAAAACGGGCCCTTGGAACCAGCAGCTCCCACGGGGACCAAACCCGACGTTCATCCAACCCGCCTGTGTCATGCCCACTTACCCATTAATGTGGCACTATCCGGTGCCCTGACTTCCAGTCCCGGCTGCGGCGTCTGCGGCGGGCAACAGCGGGGTCGCCACTCCGCCCTTAGCGTTGAACGCAGCGACCGGGTTCGCAACTCAAGATGGCGGCCACCTGCGCCCCTTACCCGAGACCCCGAGGCTCGGCTCCCAGAAGCCCTTGCACGCGGCGGCCCCGGCGGCGGCGGCGGCGGCAGCTGCACTCACCCGCAGAGGGGCGGGGAGGAGGCGCGCTCCAGCCGCACGCACCCACGCACCGAAAGAGGAGCCGGCATCTGCTCCGACTCTAGGGTGTTAAACCCGCGTGGTCCCGGTGGCAGGAGTGTGTCCCACTACCCTGATCCTCCGTGCGCCCTGTCAGTCAATTATTCACTCGTTCGTTCGTCCGCCCTTCCTTCCTTCCGTCCATCCATGCAACCATCCATCCAACAACGTAGTGTTGATGGAGGACCTAATAGGTGCCGGGCATTGTTTTAGATATTGGAACTGCAACAGTACACAACTGACAAAAATCCTAACCTCATGGAGCTTTACAAAGGCTCTTTCCTTCTTCAGCTGCATTAACTTCTGCCTATATGCTCCCCTTTGTTTAAAGCTTTTTAATCTGCCATTTATTTAAACTTTTGGATTCTATAACATCTGTGGATTTTTGACAACAAATAAAAGTAGTCACTGCTATATGAAATAAATAACTCTAGATAAAGTACCCTAAATTATTATAACACATGTGTAGCCTTGTAAACCATCCTGAAGTTCAACAAACAGTATTGAAAACAGGCTTTTCCAGGTGCAATGCTAGACACAGAATACAAGATAAAAAACACATGATAACTACTCCTAAGAAGCTCCCATTTTCCATTTCTATTTCTTTTTGTTTTGGGTTATCTTCCAGCTCTCTATCCCTGCTATTGTATTTTTTAAACCCCAAAATCTATTTTCTATTTTTGACTCAGGGATTAAGTATCTTTTCTGGTCTCTCTGAAGATAGCAATTGTAGTTTCCTTGAAGAATTTTTTTTTCTCCTTTATTCATTGTCTTTGTTCAGAGTTTATTTTTTTCCTTTTTGATCATTTTGGTTTTCACCTTTCCCACTGCAGGCTGCACTCCAAAGCCTGGTGATTCTTGAGTATCCATATTTAAGAGACACTAAAGAACTTATTGGGTTCTAGCCAGCGTGTCTCAGTGGTTGGAGCATTGGCCCTTGGGCTGAAGGGTCCTGGGTTCTATTTTCAATCAAGGACCCAGGGTTCTATTCCCAGTCAAGGACACCATCCCCATGGGGGAGGCAACCAATCTACCGGTCTGTCTCACATGTTTCTCTTTCTACCTCCTCCCTGCCTCCCCTCCACTCTTCAAAAATCAATCAATGGAAAAAATATCCTTGGGTGAGGATTAACAAATTTTAAAAAACTTATTGGAAGCCTGTGTATCAGTGGGGCTTGTTGGCCTCACTACAGGGTGATACAGAGATCTTGGCTATTGGAGGAATTTCTAGAAGTCATTACCAATAGGTCTCTTCTTTCAGGCCAGTGGTTTTCGTGGAGAATAATTTTCCAGTCTCCTGACTTGGAGATACAAATCAGACATCAGAATGTAATGGAGGAAAATGGCTAGAGAGCCTCGTAATTCAGTATTTAGCTTTCATCATTTCCCATTTCAGTCCAACACCTTGACCTTTACCCTTAGCTGTGCATTTCTGACTTCATAACCTCTCTGGTTCATTTTCTTCATAATCTAAACCTGTAGTGTTCTGTCTGGGAGGGAAAGAATAGTCACTTAACAACCTCATGATGGAGGAGATCTGGAGGTAGGGTTCTAACAGTTCCTTATTCAGAATTTCAGCAAAATGTTCCTTTCAGGCCAAATTTAACATCTTTCTCAGAAGTATCTGGTCTTTAATTTATGAACATTTCCAGAATTCTGGCATATGAATTGACTTGTTTTTGTGAACTTCTCTACTTAGCTAAATTAGTTACTGCTTTCATCCTTTTTCTAGCTTTTGAATTTTGTTAAAATCTCAGCATTTATTTTTATTATTTTTTTTATTATTTTTTCATTTTAGTAGATTTTGAGAGGCAAGGTATATAAATGTACATGTTTAATTTGCAATGTTTAACCTCTCAACACCTAGAATGATTTTAAATATATATGTTGTACATCATCAGATCATGCCACTCTCTTACTTAAATACTCCAGTAGTTTTCTATATAAGGCCCTCCATGATTTGGTCCCTGTCTACATCTCTGACCTCATGTTGTAACCACTTCTAGAACATTATGCTCAGGTCACAAAATGTTCTTTTGCTTCAGTATTAGAGACTTTGTTCTTATTATTATTTTCTCTGCCTGAAATTCTCTGCCTCCTGTTGGTACAAGGTTTGCTCATAAGCACACTCACCTCCTTAAAAAGACCTTTGCTAACAACATTTGTCCTTACTATAAATAACCCAGCTTTATTTCCTGTATGGCACTTACCATGATCAGTTTATTTATTTGTTCATTTTTCTATCTACTTCAAAATGTAAGCTTCAAATGGCCTGGATTTTGTGTATTTTGATTACTACTGCAGCTCCAGTTCCAAGCAGAATGCCTTTCCAATAAACACTCATTAAATATTTGTTGAATGAAATAAGGACTGAACCATAAAAATAAGGTATGTGTGATCTTGTAACCTTAAGGCAAGAAACTGTCTTAATCACCCTTCATCTGCAGAGCACAGTCTGGAGTGTGATACCTAGTAGCATTATAATGCTCATTCAGACCCTGGACAGTGGTAACTGTGGCCTCGGGCAATGCTCTAGGACCCGCCCTCTCTTTCAGAGAGACGTCAGAGCCTAGTCTCTTCTAAATTCTGAGTCCTGACCCTGATGAGAGGATGGAAAAATGACTACGACTTCCAGGATGCACTGCGACCCAGCCCGGCGCGGAGCGGTGCATGCTGGGAGCCCGTCTCTTCCGGGGACCTGAGGAAACGCTTTTTTGAATGTGATAGTGGAGGCTGAAGTCTTCTGGAGCCGCTGGTTCTTCTCTCGGTTAATTGTGAGTCTCCGGTTGAAGAGAGGACCTCCGTTTGTCACTCAGACCGGGAAAGGTAATCGACGCCGCACACGCTCCTCCGCGGGCAGCCAGACGGTTTCAGCCGCGGAACCAAAGAGGAAGCCCGGCCGAGGGCGGTGTGGCCCGGGCCCGTGGTAGGAACTGACGGTCCCAACCTTCGTTTCCCAGGCCCAAAGCGTTGACCCAGTTAGTCTGAGCTGGTTTTGAGTCCTGGCTCGGGACTTGGCCTTGCTGCATTCTGGCCCTTCCCGCCTCCCTCACCACGGACCCAGCAGCACCTGTCACCGGCCCCTGCGGCTCGCACGCAAGTGTCGGGAGCTCAGCCATCCCGTGTCCGCCGCGCCCCAGCCGCGCGAAGAGAAACTCCGGGTGTGACGTTCTTTCCACTGGAGGTTTGGGGGCATTTCCATCTAAAACCAGGGACTGTGGATGTGTGAGAAAAGTAAGGACAGCGTAGGGAGTTCTTATAAAACTAATTTTTTTTAAATGATGGAAATAGTTTCCTTATCCTTCTTTTCTTGTTTACTTTTAAATAGTCCGTAGCTGAACGTTGGTCTGTAGTAGGAAGGTTGTGACAGTGACTACTTTTTAAAAAAAGTATTTCTTAGCAAAATCACCTTTTCTCAGTAGCTAGTACTTTACTAGTACACAGAACTCAAAAGTGACTGCTGGTTTAGTACAACTGATTCTATAGGCTGAAGGTGTGATGTTTTACCTAAAATTATGAAACCTAAGATTATAATCCAGTTCTCTTCACTCTGGAATCAGGATTCTTTTCTACTGTGCTCACTCTGCTTCTATTCTTTGGGTTGAGAGTTCAGCCTCTGGAGCCTGGCTGGGGTGCTTTGGTGACACAGCTGAGCTAGGGTTGACTCCATGTACTATAATAATGATACTTAAACTAGTCTCATATATATATAACTCTTTAACTGTTAACTGCTGTTGTTAAGATGTGTTTATTTACCCTCCCCATTGTTAACAACTTGAAGTTTCTGTACTTAGAATCATCAGTGGATAAGGCTTCTTTGTTTTCTCTTACCTGACTTATCTTACCTGGATGATCTTCTGTTACCTTTCCTCTATCTCAGACCATTCTTTTTGGATATTGAAACATTATTTTAATTATTATTGTTATTATTGCCTTTGTTTTATAAAAATCATAAAATTGAAATACAGCAGGGAAATTTTGGTTGAGATTTTGAACAGTAAGTACATCGAAAATGTTTTCTTCTAAAGCCAATTTAAAATAAATTTGATTGTTCCAAATCACTTTATAAAATGCATTTTCTTTTTCTTCAACTCCTACTTTCTAACTTAAAATAATATTTTGTTCTTTTCTAGCTACCTGATGTACCATGCTTTCTTGTGATATTTGTGGTGAAACAGTAACTTCAGAACCAGACATGAAGGCTCATCTCCTAATTGTTCACATGGAAAATGAAGTTATATGTCCATTTTGCAAATTGTCAGGTGTGAATTATGATGAAATGTGCTTTCATATTGAAACTGCTCATTTTGAGCAGAATGAACTAGGAAGAAACTTTGAGAGGATCAATAAAATACAGTATGGAACTTCAGATAACAGGAAGGACAACACACAACAGTGTAGAATGGAAGTTAATTCAAGTATTCATTCAGCTTGTGCTTCGAATCCAAAAGTTTCAGCTCAAAGCCTGCTTAAGGATGGTACTTTAAAACATAAAGCCTTTTATTCAGAGAATTTGACTGAATCTAGAAAATTCCTGAAAAGTAAGGAAAAACAGTGTGACCTATCCAAAATAAAAGGATCAGTTTATGATACAATGTATAGTCCTCCTGAATGTCCATTCTGTGGAAAAATAGAAGATTGTATTCAAGATATGGAAACTCATGTGAAAATAAAGCATGCCAATCTTTTAGACACTCCAGTAAAAGGTAAAGTGTTCATTTTATATAATAGGTAACACTAGTCTCAGTTTAACATGTGGTGTCCTAAAAGTTGGTAAGTCATATTACTACAACTGTATTTTAAAAATCAGTTTATAGCCCGGCTGGTGTGGCTCAGTGGATTGAGTGTCATTCCATGGACTGAGAGGTCCTGGTTCAGTTCCCAGTTGGGGCACATGCCCAGGTTGCAAACTCGATCCCCAGTGGGAGATGTGCAGGAGGTGGCCGATAGATGTTTCTCTCTCACATCGATGTTTCTATCTCTCTCTCCCTTCCTCTCTCTCTAAAAAAATCAATAAAAACACTCAAAAATAAAAATCACTTTATATCTATAACATTGTTTATTTGCTTTTGTTGCAGTACAATGGAAAAAAAATTGGATACAGGTAATAAATGTTTCAGCTACATTGAGAGTTGTTTTATTACCTTTCTGAGGAGAAATACACCACCAACCCAATGGCATCTGAACTGTCTCAGACTCTGTTTTTTGTTATTCAGTGCTAGGTTGATTCTATTATGATCAGAGAACACACAATGATTTCAGTTCCTGCCAGCATTTGGTGTTTGTTGTCAGTGTTCCAGATTTTGGCCATTCTAATATGCGTGCAGTGGTATCTGGTTTTAATTTGCAAATCCCTAATAACATAATGAACATATTTTCATATGCTTACTTACCATCTGTATATCTTTGATGAGGTGTCTATGAAAGTTGTTGGCTTGAATTTTAATCTGTTTCTTATTTTCTCATTGTTGATTTTTAAGAGTTCCTTGGATATTTTCTATTTTTTTTTTTTCTCTTTTCAGTTTGGGGAATATCTCTTGTCATATCCTCAAGTTCTTTAGTCATATCCGGTCTACTGATAATCCTATCAAATACTTCTGTTGGAGTTTGTTTTTTTCTCTAGCATTCTTTTTCTTACGATGTTAATTCTATTAGCTTATGAAGATTTACAGCACCCAATGTATTTTTGCATGTATGTATGAAGGTTAAAAGGTGTTTTTTCCCCCATAAAATACAAGAGCAACCAATTTCACCATGAAATAAAAGTAAAAACTGGATTTCTTTTTAAATGAGTCCAATGTGGAATTTAGGAACTTAGTTGTAGGCTGCTATGCTAACACCATGACAAAGCAAAATGTCAGGTTAGGTCTGGTTTGATTTTGGTTTCTTTTCAATATCCAGTGCTCATGGATTATATTCTTGAAATGTTCCAGTTGTAAGACAGGGATCTGTTTGGATTCTACCAATGGTATGCTCCTTCGGTTAGATGCTGGAGGATACAGCACGTTTTGCAGGATCCATGAAAACTACCTGGTATTCGTCAAGGGAAAAAAAATGGGTTTCCTCCTTGGTATCCCATTCCCTAGAAACCTACTTGGACTGCAAGATAACTCTGATTTCTACAAATCTCACAAACTGGGATGCTTGTGAATTATCTGTGATAAATTTCCAATGTAGCTCCAAATTTTTTATAGTCGTTAGCAGACAATTCCAACAGTGGCATGTTTATTCAGCTCATATTTCTGTTCTGTCTATGAAATGAAATTTATACTTCTCTTGTTCTACAGTTAGGGAAGTTTCTCCAGTTCTGTGCCTTGGCAATGAGAAACATATCTCATATCCAGATTTTCATCAAAGTATTGTTGAAACCATTTCTTCTGAATAAATTTTGCCGTGGAGAGGACAGCAGTAGATAGCTCAATACCTTAGTTTTCATATTCACCACTGTAGAGTTATGTCAACTAATTTTAAGACTTGATTGCAACCTCTGATCAAACATATCAGATTGACTTAGTTCAGTTTTAAAGTCGGCTAATCCAGCTAAAATGAAACCGGTCACATTCATTTTGTCCAAAGAAGTAAAACAGCTGCACGGCAGTGTCAGCTCCTGTCTGAAAAGTTACTCCACTTGCAGACCAAATCATAATGTATGCATTGCTTAGTGCTTTCACTCTGTATCTGGAATTCTCGTTGGTGCCCAGTATGGGTCAGGTCTGTCTTGCAGAGGTACCACTTCTTCTGTCCTGGACAGACTGCACCTATCTGCTTGCTGAGCTAGTTGATGGATCTCATGCTTTAATTTCCTGCTCCCAACTAGGTTGAATGATCCCAGTTCCTAGCTTTATGATGAATGCTTGAATTACGTATCTCATCACTTAGTTTGGAGAGTTCTGAGAATTTAGCCTCTAAAGTCCATATCTAGATTGGCTCCACTTACCATTTTAATTTTTCTTTCTACTTTTCTTGTTTTGACTATAGATCTCGATGTTTGTTATTAATATTTTCTTTCATTATAGTGGTAAGAAAGATTTGTGCTTATGCTCAGTCTTCCATCTTGACCTTAGAAATTGAAAAAATAGCTTTAAATTCAACTACAAAATGCTTTTATTAATGCGATTAGTGGATAGTAGATGTGGTACATATATACAATGGAATATTACTCAATCATAAAAAGAAGGAAATCCTGCCATTTGTATCTACATGGATGGAGCTTGATGGCATTATGCTAAGTGAAATAAGTCAGACATTAAAAAAAAAAAAAAATAGTGTACGGTCTCACTTATATGCAGAATCTAAAAAGTTAAAAAACAACCAAACTCATCGAATAAGAGATTTGACTTGTGATCACTAGAGGCAGGGGTAAATGCTGGGTAAATTGGATGCAGGTGGCCAAAGGTACAAACTTATAGTTATAAGTAAGTTCTGGGGATATAATGTACAATATGATGACTATCACTAACACTGCTGTATGCTGTATTTCAGAGTTGCTAAAGAGTAAATCCTAAAAGTTCTCATCACAAGGGAAAAAAAACAATTTTTTCTTGTTTCTATATGATATGATGGATACTAACTAAATTCATTATCATAATCATTTCACAATATGTGTAAATCAAGTCATGCTGTATACCATAAACTTATACAGTGCTGTATATCAGTTATATCGCAGAACTGAAAGAAAACTATTTAGTGTTTTAGCTTACCTTGGTATGTTCTGTAGCTTTATTTTTATCGTATAGATAACTAAAAATTTCCAAGTTCTTTCCTAAAATTAAGAGTGCATATGCTGTATCCAATTGTCCCTTATTGTTTTTAAATTTTTAATTGACTAAGGAAATTCTCTTAATGTGCTGGTTAAAAAGAAAATGGCTTCAAATTCTCACAAAGGAGGAACATTCACACATTCAGCATTTCAAATTGTAGAAATTTTTGCATGAAACCAAAACAATCTTTGGCTTGGGGTGAAAATCTTAAACTTTTAAAAATAAGACCAATTGAATCATATCTCTAATACAGACTGTGATCAACCACTGTATGACTGCCCTATGTGTGGGCTCATCTTTACAAATTACCGTATTCTCCAGGAACATGTTGAGTTGCATTTGGAAGAAAGCAGCTTTAGACAAGGTATGTTTATATTTTTAAAAATAAGAATGTTATTATTTAATTTCTACTTCCTAGGACACATTTAATTTTTAGATTATTGATATAGAAGGGGGAAAAAGCATACTGTTCAAAAATAAATCTGTCCCTTTATAAAATTCTAATCTACTTCCAACTTTTTAAAAAGTTTTTTCAGCCCTGGCTGGTTTTGGTTGCCCCCGGACCAAAGAGTCAAGGACACGTACCCCGTTGTAGGTTCGATCCCTGACCAGGTCAGGGTCCTGTGGGAGGCAACCAATTGATGTGTCTCTCTCACATCTGTGGGGGTTTTTTTCTCTCTCTCTCCCTCCTTCCCTCCCACCCTCCCACTCTATCTAAAAAGATAAAGAATTAATGGAAAAATATCCTCGAGTGAGGATTAAAAATAATAATAATAATAATGATAAGTTTTTTCGCAGAAAAATTATGAAGGATAAACTGTTGTGGCCAACAGCTGAACTAGAGATGTGCATCCAGGGTTTTGAGGTTATTTTTTCAGCAGCTAGAAGTAACTGAATTTAGCATTTGGTCAGCCAAAATTGTTGGTGAACTAGGTTGCTGCTATATGGCATGTAATAATTTTTAAAAAGAATGTGAGCTATGTGATTAAAAAGTTTTTCAAGTGCCTTTCTAGCTGCTATCCCAGCTTCTTACATTACTAGTTACTATTTTTATAGTGACTCTATGAAAGTTTTCCTCTCTTCTATTTTTTTTTAATGTGGTATTAAGTAGTCATTATGGTGACTTAGAAATGGAAAAAATCCTATGAGTTGCATAATCCCACTGAAACAAAATATAATGTAGAGTCTGGCTGGTGTGGCTCAGTGGTTGAGTGTCAACCCATGCACCAAGAGGTCACCGGTTCAATTCCTGGTCAAGACACATGCCCAGATTGTGGGCCCGATCCTCAGTGGAGGGAGTGCAGGAAGTGACCAGTCGATGTTCTCTCTCATCAGTGTTTCTGTCTCTCCCTCTCACTTCCTCTCTCTCTAAAATAAAAGAAAAAAATTATAAATATATATGTGTACACACACACACAATGTAGACCCTAGATGAAACCAATTGTATCCTAATGGATTTCAGTTTCTTAAGGTACATGGATATCAATTATCCCCATGGATAGACAGCATAACCTGCTCACTCAGACTAATCCCAAGATGAGAATTAATTACTATAGCAAAGATGGAATAGTTTTCTACTCTTGGTTCTTTACTAACTACTGTAGAACAATAACACTCTGAAGCTGAGTATCTGATCATTCTTTGTTTATGGTAGCTTTGCATGGGTGCATGAATTATTCTGTAAGCCTATAATGGGTAATGAAAGAAAGATATGGTGTGAGTATATCACTGTAAATAGCCTTAGAAAAATCAGTTGTGAATTGCATATCTCCAACAAGAAAAGTAGAGACCAAATAGGAAGATGTAGTGGAGGCCAAGAGAATTGAAAGGAAAGAAAGAAGAGTCAAATACTTAATTAAGCCACCAATTTGGGAAGTCAAGAAGATAAGACTGGCCAGAAGCTACTGGCTAATGAATCTGGAACACTGGATCGAGAGGAAACAGGGCAAGAAGTTGCAAAGTTGTACTCTTTGTTTGGGGCCAGACTATAATTAATACCTGTATGACCTAATATGTATATTTTGCAAACATATTTTTATATTTTTTATTTCCTTCCCCCCTCCCAGAATTTTTTTAAAAACCAACCTATCTGATATGTGTTAATAAGGAATATCAATGAAGGTTGTTGCTTAGTTTCTCTAAGTTTTGATTTCTTCAGAAAATAATAATGCCTATCTTTCTAAGGTTGTTATAAGGTTCTAAATGAGATAATTAATGAAAAGTCCTTGACATAGTCTAAATGCTCAGTGAATATTAGTGATTTAAATGGAGGTTATACCCTTACAGATTAAGTGCTGCTAGCTTGGTACTTACTGTTTCTGTCACATCATGGGTATGAACAAATGGCATTTACTCCATTTTGTAAAATAGATGTTAAGATATAATAAATAAGCTTTGATTTCAGTAGTTATTTTATTCTAAATGCTAAAAATATCTAATAGGCATGGATAGAGTCCAGTGTTCGAGAGACCTAGAATTGGCTCACCACCTTCAACAAGAAGAAGACAGAAAGAGGAGATCTGAAGAATCAAGACAAGAAAGGGAAGAATTTCAGAAGTTGCAGGTACATAGGTTATAACTATTCTAATATTTTGGTTTGGTAGAATTCTTAGTTATCAAGACTTCAGCCTATTATTTTTGTCCTTGTTATTACACTAAATATTTTTAACATATATTTTATAACAGCCACTGTTTGTAGGTAGTCATTCTGGTCAGTACTAGGGTAAGCACTTCATATATCATATCCCAAAATCTAATATTGTAATATTATTACTAATATTATAATAACTATATATGGCACCATGTGAGTATTTGAAATATCAGGGGGAATACTTTATATACATTGACCACTGTGCTGTACACCTGAAAATAATACAGAATAATAATGAATGTAAACTGTAATTGAAAAATAAAAACACAGGTGTATAATTTAGGACCTATCAAATCCTTTTATATACTAAAGTGTATTGTGCATTCTTAACTTTCCCAAACTTATTTGACCTCTGACGCTTTCTTAGATAATCTCACACATGGCAATGTGTGAGAAAATTTAATTCTTACTTTGGAATATCTAATTTTGGCTATTTTTCTCTTTGGTGATGCATTTCGTTGCAATATATTTTCTCACCAAGACTCAGAAGAGAAAAGAAAGTTGGCTTTTTCCAAGTCTTCTTGCCTTATGTAAGTTTGAACATTGGAAATCCAAAAAGTTTCCAATATTAAAGGGAATTTGTTATATAACTTTGCAAGTTAGTTGTTTAGATCTCAGAAACCTTCCAAGAAAACTATTTTATACATATTATTTGAGCTTCTCTGTTCAGTGTGCAAAAACATAATTCATTTACTATGTAGAATGAATGCCTGAAGGAATTATGAATTAAGTTGGCCTGTATAAGCTAGTCTGGGAACCAAATAACAAACACTGACAGGTTTTCTTGCAAAAATCAGCAGTATGTTCAGAACTCATCTGCCGTTCACACTACTTTTAGTAGGAAGACAGGACTCTCTACTTTCCCTACTACAAGGGAATCAAGTCTCTTGCCATCATAGTTGTTTAAGTTTTTTTTTTTTTTTAATATATATATATTCATAGCGACAGTATGGATTAGATCATTCTGGAGGGTACAAACAACAGCTACTACGGAGTATGGAGAGAGAAGTAAATAGTGGAAGAATGCATCCATCTGAATTTCACAGAAGAAAAGCTGATATGATGGAATCACTAGCTATTGGTATTGATGATGGAAAAACAAAAACTTCTGGTGAGTACTTCAACATCAAAATCATGGTTTTAATATTCTGTATATCACTGAAGTAATAATCAGAATTGCTTGAATTTTGCCTAATTTTCATAATCCACAGTTTATATAGTTTTAGGTGAGACTTTTCAGATAATTTTTTTAATGTGTTGTTTTGACACTTCTAAACTTCTGTTTTTACAGTAAATAATTCACTTAAAAATAATTCATTTTCATATTGTGTTAATTTACTTCATATTTGAAAATGAACCTTTCAAAAAACTTTTTAGTAAGAGCGTACTATGTTGTAGACCAGTGCCATCTAATAAAAATATAAATGGCCACATATATAATTTAAAATTTTCAGTAATCACATTAGAAAAAGCAAAAACAACCAAGTAAAATTAATTTTAATATTTCAAGTCCTTCAAGTTCATAATATTTTAACATATAGTCAATATTAAAAATGATTAATGAGGTATTTTACAGTCTTCATACAATCTTCAAAATCCAATGTGTATTTTTTACTTTACAGAACATCTCAAAGTGAGCAAGCCACATTTCAAGCACTCATTAGCCACATGTAGATAATGGTTACCATATTGGTCATTACAGTTTAGACATGAAGACCTTTATATGTACTTTAATAAGATATCATTTAAACCTGACCGGTGTGGCTCAGTGGTTGAGCATCGACCCATGCACCAAGAGGTCATTGGTTTGATTCCTGGTCAGGGCACATGCCCAGGTTGTGGGCCAAATCCCCAGTGGGGTGCATGCTGGAGGCAGCCAGTCAATGTTCTCTCTCATTGATGTTTCCATCTCTCTCTACCTCTTCCTTCCTCTCTCTCTAAAATCAATAAAGAAAAAAAATTTTTTTAAACAAACAAGAAAAATGAAACTTTAAAAAAAAGAAAAAGGTATCATTTAACTCTCAAAGCAGACATTCTCTTGTGTACTGTTACTTTTTTTTTGATGAGGTAATTGTGACTTACAGAGGATACATTATTATGCCAAGGTAAGGTTATGTAGCTAGTTATTGTCCCAGCTAATATTTACAATCAGATTTGCCTTGCTTCAAAAAAATGCCTTTGTTCCTGCTGTTTTAAATTTTATTTAATGTGCCCTGGCCGGTTTGGCTCAGCGGTTAGAGCGTCGGCCTGCGGTCCTGAGAGACCCAGGTTCGGTTCCCGCTAAGGGCGCGTACCTCGGTTGCAGTTTGTCCCCGGCCCTGGTCGGTTGTGCGGGTGGCAGCCACTCGATGTGTTCCTTTCACATTGATGTTTCTCTCTCTCTCTCTGTTCCTCTCTCTCCCTCCCACTCTACCTGAACAAAAAGTGGAAAAATGTCCTCTGGTGAGGATTAAAAAAAAAAAAAAAAATTTATTTAATGTATCTATTATTAGTATAGTAAAAAATATATATATATATGGAAAACACTTTGTTCCCACCACCCACCTTTTTTGAATCTTTATATTTTAAAGCTGTAAAACATTTCATATGTATTTTAAACCCCTTTTGTACCCCTCTCTGATTCTAAACCCTCCTTCTCTACAAAGGGAACCATAATACTGAACTTAGTATTTATCAGTCTCATATATGTTTTTCTACTTTAACATATACGTAGGTTTTCATACGTAATATGTAACTGTTTATGTGTTTAAACTACATACAAATTGATGTCCAATGTCTATACTCTAATCTGACTTGCTAATTCATTTTTATTGCTGTATAGTATTTCCTTGCATGAATTATATCAATTTATTTATCTGTTTTATGTTCACAGACATTTAGGTTGCTTTCAGTTTCTTTCTCTGACAAATTATAAATAGGTCTTTTTCAAGAGTTTCTCTCATACTGCATCCAGAACTGGAAATACAGTACTAATTTGAAGGGCATGTGTGTCTTTAACTTTGTTAAGGTTGTTATGGAACTGTTTTCCAAAGTCATAATCCATATTTGCACCAGTGTATTCTCACTCACACTTTGTATGGTAAAACTTTATAATTTTGGCCACTTAATAGGGTATGAGATGATATATGTCTTAATTTGCATTTTCTTGATTACTTCTGAGGTAGTATCTTCAGTAAATAACCTATTCCATTGATTTGTCCTTTCTCTAGTGGATTGTTTTTCTTTTTCTTATTAATTTGTGGGAGTCCTTTAAGAATTCAGGATTCTAATTCTTTGTCGATTTTATGAGGTGTAAATATCTTCTTTAAGTCTATAATTTGCCTTTAAATTTTACATATGGTATGTTTATTTCTTTAATTTTATTTTTCAATTACAATTTATATTCACTGTTATTTTGTATTAGTTTCAGGTGTATAGCATAGTGTTTAGACAAACATACTTTATACAGTGGTCTCCCCAGCATTTGAAGTACCCACCTGGCACCATACATAGTTATTACAGTATTGTTGACTATATATTCCCTATGATGTACTTCACATTTCCGTGACTATTTTGTAACTACCAATTCGTATTTCTTAATCCCTTCACTTTTTTTACTCAGTCTCCCAACTCCCCTGCCGTTTATGTATCATCAGTCTGTTCTCTGTATCTGTAAGTCTGTATCAATTTTGTTTGTTGGTTTATTTTTCCCCTTTTTTTTTTTAATCCTCACCCCAAGATATTTTTCTATTGATTTTCAGATAGAGTGGGAGGGAGGGAGAGAAGGAAGAGAGAGAGAAAAACATTGATGTGAGAGAAACACATTGATTGGTTGCCTCCCACACAACCCCAACCAGGACCAGGGACTGAACCACAACCAAGGTACGTGCCTTTGACCAGAATTGAACCCAAGACTCTTTGGTCCCTGGGCTGATGCTCCAACCCCTAAGCCAAACCAGCCAGGGCTATTTTGCTCTTTAGATTCCACATACAAGTGAAATCATATGGTGTTTGCCTTTCTCTGAGTGACTTATTTTGTTTAGCATAATACCCCATAGGCTTATCCATGCTGTCACAACTGGTCATATTTCATTCCTTTTTATGGTTGAGTAATATTCCATTGTATATATGTACCACCACTTTTTTATCCACTCATCCATTGATGGGCACTTGGGTTGCTTCCATATCTTGTTTATTGTAACACTGAAGTGAACATAGGGGTGCATATATTCTTTTGAATTAGTGTTTTGGGTTAGAATCACTGGATCATAAGGCAGTTCCATTTTTAATTTTTTGTACATGGTATCTTTAGAGAGAGTTTCAAATTTTAATCAGATTTCTCAATCTTTCCCTTTATTTGTATCCTATGTGTCTTGTTTAAGAAACTCCCCAATCTTTCAGATTGTAAACATATTTCTTTACATTTTTAAAATATTTATACTTTGCTTTTCATATTTTGACTTTAATCCACTTGGAATTTATTTGTACATATGTGTGTGAGAGAGAGAAAGAGAGAGGGAGAGAAAGAGAAGGTATGGATCAAATATTTTCCACTTATTTATAACAATACTTAAATTTCTTATTATTTATTTATGTCAGTACCATTTAGTGAATCTGTACTTTCTCCACTTATACTTCTCTAAGGGTCTCCATGTGAAAAGGTTTCAGTGTGGAATAGGAAATCCCAGGAAATATGTAATAGGATTCATTAGGGTGTACAAGAAGAAAATATTAGAACTTCTATTTGTTTTTAATTTGTGTTATTCTTTAATTTCTATTCCTGCATATATTTTAGAGTTACTATAGAACCACTAGTTTATATGTAATTTAAAATAAATATAAATGTAAAAGATTACAGAACATGGTTCTAATATACTACATCCTTTTGATAAGCTGCCTTGAAATTTAGATGATTGATTTAATGGCAAAGCAGGGCAGGAACTAAGGTTATATCAGTAAAAAGATAAAGAAGATGAACTTGACAGAATTTAGTTTTAGCACTGGAGGGACAGATTGATATTAGAAATATATTAGACAGCCATAGAAAGATAACAAATTCTTCTAAATCTCTCTTCTTTAGGAATTATTGAAGCACTTTATAGGTATTATCAGAACGCTGCCACAGATGTGAGGCGTGTGTGGCTTTCTACAGCAGTGGATCACTTTCATTCATCTTTTGGTGATAAAGGTTGGGGTTGTGGTTACAGAAATTTCCAAATGCTACTGTCATCATTATTACAAAATGATGCTTATGATGATTGCCTGAAAGGTATGTGAAGTACAGTACTTTAAAATTGTCATCTTATAAAGTACATATGATATGAAATGAGTTAATAGATAGTAGGCACACTTAATAGCTTTAATGAATAAGTATTTTGGATATTTCCATTAAGAGAAACTAATAAAATAGAAAATGTCAAGAATAACTCTTAGAAACTGTGTTGTAGGTTCCTCTAGAGTAAATGGTATACATGAATTAATATATAGTAGGGACAATTAATGGCTTTGATGAAGAAATACTTTAGTGCATATTTACCTTAAAAAATCTGAATTCTGGCCCTGGCCAGTTTGGCTCAGCGGTTAGAGCGTCGGCCTGCGGACCAGAGAGTCCTGAGTTTGGTTCCCGCTAAGGGCATGTACCTCAGTTGCAGTTTTTCCCCGGACCCAGTTGGGGTCGTGTGGGTGGTAACCAGTCGATGTGTCTCTCTCACATTGACGTTTCTCTCTCTCTCATCCCCCCTCTCTCCCTCCCACTGTGTCTGAAAATAAATGTAAAAATGTCCTCGGGTGAGGATAAAAAAAAAATCTGAATTCTGGTTGGAGGAAGAGAAACTGATATAATAGAAGATGTCAGGAAAAACTGTCTTAAAAACTGTGTTGTAGATTCCTCTAGAGTAATTGGTATACTGCTACATGATATATTCGGTATGTAATGTGTTTGCTTGTGTGATTTTAGGTATGTCGGTTCCTTGTATTCCAAAAATTCAGTCTATGATTGAAGATGCATGGAGGGAAGGTTTTGATCCGCAGGGTGCCTCTCAACTTAACAACAGGTTACAGGGAACAAAGGCCTGGATCGGAGCATGTGAAATATATACACTTCTGACCTCCCTAAGGGTAAAGTATGTACCTAAAAAGCCAAGTTACTATTATTATCCTATCTGGGAGATTTGATTGTTTCTGTTTTCTTATTTTTCTATCAAAGCAGTATTTAATGAAATTTAAGTATTACTAAAAAGGTTTATAATGAAAACCAACAACTCATTCTCTATCTCATGCTCCTCTCTATTCTCTAGTCCTGTTTCTCAGAGACAACTGTCACTTCCAATGTTTTTAAATAATATGCTTTCATGGCATTTATCAGTTTTAGACATTGTCTATTGCATTCCCCCTGTATCTCCCACCTGTTCACCCGCAATCCTTCTAACATGGTTAAATCTCAGCTTTTATTAAGTTGAAGTTAGAGTTTATGTCATGACTCTATAAATATTATTCATTGCTGATTTTACTTTATTTCCTGAAAGGTTTATTTATGTATTATTATTATTATTATTTTAATCTTCACCCGAGGATAATTTTCCATTTATCTTCAGATAGAGTGGGGTGGGAAAGGAGAAAGAGAGAGAAACATCAATGTGAGAGAGACATATCAATTGGTTGCCTCCCGCACGACCAGGGCTAGGGATCAAACTGCAACTGAGGTACATGCCCTTGGCCGTAATCGACCACCAACTCTTCGGTCCGCAGGCTGACGCTTTAACCGCTGAGCCAAACTAGCCAGGGCATTTCCTGAAAGATTTAGAAAATTTTTTCTCAGCTAAAAAATACCTTTCTTTTTTCCTTTTACTATTTGACTGCATCATAGTCTTAAGTTTTGTGAACACTCCACTAGCATGTGATAGGAGGCACTGCTGTTCCTGGACACCTTCTTGAAGCCATCTATTTTCTTTGCTCCAGTCTGTATTATTTGCCTTCTAGATCGCCTTCATAGCTAATTGTGTAGCATTTCTTCACTGTTTTCTTGAATTGGAGACTGGATTTTTCCTGGATTCCATGTCTTCCTCTTCTTTGAATTACTCTGTTTTGCTTGAACACTCCATTATTTCCTAAGAAAGGGTGCCTCGTCCCTATTACTTAAATGATACTTTGGGTGGCTATATTTCTCTACATTAAAAATAATTTTCAGATCATAGTACGTTTTTATTCTGTTGACTTCTGGCAACCAGTAAGGATTACTATTGAAAAGGTAAGATACCACCTGATTTCCAGTCTTGAATGTATAGCCTATTTTTTTTTTTTTTTTTAGAAGTTTTTTACATCTTCTTTTAGCCTTGATATTATGAAATTTCACCTGGAATGTTGGGCTTTGATAATTGTGTAGGCATTTGTTTTTCCTTTCAAATCTGAAATGGTGAGTGATAGGATCTCAGTATAGTGTTTAAAAGCTTGGACTTGTGAGTCAGATGCCTGTAATTGCTTCCGGCTTTCCTACCTACCTACTCTATGATTTAACTTGTCAGTACCCTTATTTGTCTTGTTTATAGAGTATTTCTATCCTAGTTTCAACACTGATAAAAGAATATATAAATAGTAACTGCTTTATAGAGTTACAGTGATAATTAAATGAGATAATAAAGAGCTTGGAACTGTGACTGGAATGTAGTAAGCTCAAGAGGTTAACTGTAAGTTTATTGGTCATGTCTCATTTTTTTATATTTGCTTTTTGTTTTACTGTCTAGATTTACCCCACCTTGTCTCCCAACTACTCTATTGAAATGTTTATTTTAGAAATTATGTTTTAATTCTAAGGGGTAATTTTATAGAATTGTATTCTTTTATGCTTGCAAATTTTTTTAATACTTTGTATCTTTCTGTTCCTTGAAGTTTTCTATTTTCTCCATGTTCATTTGTTTTCTTATCTATTTATTTGAGTCATTTCCATTTTGAAGGCATTCTGACTTTTGTAAGTCCTTAATTGTTGATTCCTAGAATAAGGGAGGAATCACTGAAAAGCGGATTGGAGATCCTGTAGGATTGCATGGAGTTTGCAGAGTAGCAGACTTCATTTAAGGAGTCTTAAGTGGAAATTTGCTGTTTGGTTGGGGAACTCCCAAATATCAGTGCAGAGAGACCTTTTCTCAGAGGCCTTTCAGAGAAGAGTCCTTCACTCTTCTGCTACAACTCCTTCGTGTGTGTGTGTGTGTGTGTGTGTGTGTGTGTGTGTCACGGAGTGGGGGGGTAATTTGCTTTCTTTATGCAAACTTTCAGTTAATCTCATTTTTGTCCCTACTACTACTCTCCCCAATACCTTGTGCCTCTAAGCTTTCAGCCTCTAAGGTTTTAAGACAATTGTCTTTATTTTATTTGCATTCACTTTTATGCAGGTTTCCATTTTTCACAATTGTATGACAGTTTATCTGTCCTCATTCTCCTTGTCCTTGGGTGTTTAAATCATTTTCTCCTTCAGTATTATGTTGGGCTTTCAGGAGGGAATAGATAGATGCTGTGATTGTCTTTAATGGAAACTTTGCCTCAAACTTTATTACTCCATATTTTCTTTTGTTCCTAGATAATTTAGTCAGTGTTTTACATCATTTCTACCATATTAATTGAACAGATTTAGCGGTAAAAATATTTTTAAATTTTTAAATAAACTAATATGTATATAATAACTTTCTTGCATGATTTAAATTGAAAAGACTATTTTTATGCCCTCTAAATTTTTTTCCTTTTTTTTTCTTTTTTGCTAGTCTGTTCCCACATTTATATTATATACACTATATCATGTTTGAGCTTTTAAATAAGTTTTAAAGAAAGGAAAATTTCCATCTAAAATACCAGCTGTATCTAGCTTTTTTCTTGGTACCTGAAATAGTTTAGTCTTCCTTTCAATAAAGCCTTTTATTAATAAACCCTGAATTTATTTACTAGTTATTTAACTGTCTTCCTTTTGGACTCTGTCAGGTACTATTTACATTCGAAATACAAACATGCTGCTAACTCAAAAGTGGTTTCTACTTTTTAACAATTATCCAAAATGTCATTTCAACATTTAAAACTCAGTAGTAATCATTTTGAAAGTTATCAACATTAAGCTTACTGAAGTTAAAGATAGTAACCATTACAATTTGGGTGTCTGGAGAGTTTATTGACAAGAGAGACTAGGACAGGATATCTGTGCTATACTTTAAAGTGAAAATAAACCTTTTACTTGTTTTTGTTTATACTGACTTTTTAAAAATACCTGTTGAAGAGTATAACCTTATACAGATTAAAGCTTGTTAAAATAATTTTATTTATTCAAGATTGACTTCCTTTTAAGGAAACACCACCACCGGGGTCTGGTGCCAAATAGGAGATCAATAGGTAGATGTAGAGATGGGGGTACATCCAGGTTTTTCTGACTTTTACAGCTGTTCTTTTCTTGTTTATGATTGGAATTTGAGAGAGCTGACAGGAAAAATATTCAGGACATTTTTGATAGATGTGAAAGGCTGTTGAGGAATGAAAACTAGAAGTCTTCTAATTTATTATCAGGTTCAGAGGCTTTAAAATAAAAGCTGTGTCTCGGGTTATATGTAGATAATTTTTTAAAATCAAGTGTGATCCTCATTTACTATTCATGAAGATTTTATGTCAGAAAATCTTTGAAACTTTTAGGTCAGTCATCAACCTTTTTATGAAGTTATTTAAATAATTATTTTCTTAAAAATGACAGTTATTTATATAAATAATAAAATGTATTTTTTCTTTCTTAGGAAAATAATGAGATATAATTAGTTCTAAACTAAGAATTTGTGTTTGATAACTCCACTGATAAATGATTTTTAAAATATTCTCTAAATAATCTATTCTGTCCATTTTGTTCTAGGTGCCACATTGTGGATTTTCACAAGTCGACTGGTCCTTTGGGTACGCACCCTCGCCTGTTTGAATGGATGCTGAACTATTACTCTTCAGAAAGGGAAGGGGGTCCAAAAGTAGTGTGTACATCTAAACCTCCTGTCTACCTGCAGCATCAAGGTTAGTGTAACTCAGGGATAAGTGTCATTTACAGGAATATCTTTATAAGGCAACGCATTAGCTTTTGCTTTGGGACAGGTTAAGAGTCTGATCATGGAGAGGAGGGGAGGATTGTGACAGTAGTCTGCCTGATTTTCATAATTACATTTTCATCACAGTCCATTCCTGGGTAATGAAGATAATATCCCTTGTATCTTCAGGGCTGCCTGGTTCATTCTTCCTTCATTGTTTATCTCTTGTTTTCTTCAGGTCTTTACCCTGTGTCACTTCAGTGAGGCCATCCCTAACCTCCTTATTTAAAATTTCATCTCATTACCCCAGCCCCCCACCACTGGCATTTTTTATTTGTCTTCCCTGCTTTATTTTCTTAATATAGCATGACATATATTTTACTTATTTATCTTGTTTATGGAGTATTTCTTCCTATTATGATGTGAGCTCCATGAATGCAGGAATGTTTTTGCTTCGTTTGTTCTGTGTCACTGTCACTGACTGACTGGAATAGTACGAGGCACCTGGGTGTTTGATAAATGTGTTGAATGGATGATCTGCATTGACAAGAATAAGGAAGAGTAAATGTTAAGAATTTCATCATATAGGAATACAAGCTATAAAGGATAAGCCCTTCCTTTTGAAATTCTAGTATTTAGTATAACTTTACTTTTGTTTACCTTTTAGAACTATTAGGGTTTTGTCTTATGGTAGGTAAATTTCAAATTCTTTCATTTGAGGTACTTTAAATAGGAAGGATCAATGGATTAGGAAAGAAAAACTAAAATGGATGGCATAGTAGAGAATTTGTTATAATGAAGCCTTTATAAAACTAAAATTGAACAAAGGAAAATTGAAGGTTAGGAAGTAGACTGAACTCTTGTGTCTTAGGAATGAGAGAGCTCAGATACCTCCATATCAGAGGGACTAACTATATTCTAAACACACGTTTGCAGACACTCTGTATTCACAAGGGAGTAAGTGTGTGTGCACATAGTTACTTATATCTGTATGTATAGCTATAGATAGATACATGTATTCTTGTTGTTTTATTTTTTGATAGGTCATAGTCGCACAGTTGTTGGTATTGAAGAGAGAAAAAATCGAACATTATGTTTACTAATATTTGATCCTGGATATCCTTCTCGAGAAATGCAGAAACTATTAAAGCAAGACATGGAGGCTAGCAATCTGAAGCAACTTCGGAAATTTGTGGGAAATTTAAAGCATAAACAATACCAGATAGTGGCAGTAGAGGGTGTTCTTACTGCAGAGGAGAAAATTGTAAGTATCTAAGTATTTATTATGTGAAGCTTAAACAAGTTGAATTTCAGGGTTTAAAATGTTTAGTTGAAATCAGTATTACCCCTTCGTATCTCTAAACACCTTACTCTATATCATTAATTGACAAAGATATCTTGTTTTTATGTCATTTAATTTCTGGAATGGACATTTTTAAAGTTAAAATGATACCTAGTGAGTTTCAAATACTTTACTCAGTACTCCATAAAAATACTTAATTTTACAATAAATAATTTAATTTTTAATGTCAGGTGAGTGAAGAAAAATGCCAACATATATAACATATATGGTCAAACAAAAAACCTAACTGCTGACTTCAAGGAAACCTAACTCATGTTGATCTTTAGAGTTATTGTTGATTAAATGTCATTCATATGATTTCTGATGCACTGTGTCATATACTTGGGCTTGTTGGATATACACAGTTCTAGAATTTAACTTCAATACAGTTACCTCTTTCTCTTGCAGTTAAGTGATGAATGGTACATTATAGAAAAATTTTTAGGAATTGCAAACACTCTACTTGGTATAAAGAAGCTTTGTGGTAGCATACCAAGTCTAGAACATGTATAGTTCTCAAAATTTTAAAGAAAAAAATGTCCCCATCAGAGTACTTCACATTGATTTGTTTCCATATGAAGAGAGAAGAGACAGCAGACTAAAGAGGAACAGTTATGGAGAATAACAGGATCATGGGGGGAAAGGACTAACATTGTTTGAAATGAGAGATAGAGTTAGAGTAATACTCTTTTACCTCATGAAATGAGATATAAAGGCAAGGACTGTTTAGGTAAGTTTCTTTGCAATAACTTAAATATCAAAATTGCATTCATATTTTTCACCATATTAATTTGGCTAAAGTTATAGGTTAATTTTAATTATTATACAATATCAAAATACTTGTTCACTAATATATAGATAACTTTTGAGGGCATAAATGGGGTTAAATATTATCATGGAGTCTAGCTAAACATTTTAGTTAGCTATTATCTTTTTGGTTTAGAACTGAGACCTTAGTCATGTTAGAAAACTAAAAAATATACATTTATTACTGTTCCTTTTAGACCAGTCATAGAGAGTAGCTGCATTTTAACCATAAGAATCAGAACTTAGCTGACAAGTGTACAATGCTGCCAGATAGAGAAGGGATAATAATTATAATATGATTATAATTATAATACAGCAGGTCCTCAAATAACATTGTTTTGTTCAGTGTTGTTTCACTATAACGTGAGATATCGTAGGAACTTAATTCTTGTTTATGTCAATTAGCCTATGGTAAAATTGATTTTGTTATACATCATTTTTTTACTGTGTTTATAAAAGTAACATTTGTATAATGCTTAACTTTCTACTAGAGGCTGTCCTAGTAGAGCACTTCACATATGTTAACTAACTTAATCTACACAACTGCCCTATAAGATAGGCATTAAGCACTATTTTTCTCATTTTACAGAAGAGGATGCCTATTCTCAGAGAAGTTGTTATATTCCTAAAGTCACACAGCTACTAAGTAATGGAGTAAGGATTCCAATGCATGCAATTTGCACATAGAGCCTTGCTATATTACTTCTTCTCTGAGGATACAAAGTCCCATAATTTCATGTTTGCTAAGCTTTTGTGTGAGCAATTTCACTGATAGGATATTATATTTTGAAAAATGAAAACAATCACACCAATTTAATATAACATTGCTTTTGCATAGTGTTTTAAAGCCTTTGTTTTCATTTCTTTTTTTCTTTCTGCCATCTGTCTTATAGTTATTCTGTCTGTTTTCACAGTGTTTTATACATTGTAGGAATTCAGTAAGTATTGATATACTGATTTATCTGCATATCTTGAGGTAGAAATCTGCAGCTTTAAATAAGGGTAAAATACTTATTTTACTTTTATGTGTGTTTTTACACCTTATTTTTAAAATGTCTTTTTCCTCCTTAGTGATAATTACAATTTTACTTGTGGAAATTTCAGAACAGTGTTGGTATTTTACGTATCTTAAAATCTACATATTTATAACGGCATTTGTTTTGTTTTTCATATTTGGACTTAATTATAATATTTTAATAATCATGTGGCTGTTATTCAAGGAGTAAAATCGGCTTTTCAAAAAAAAGGTTTTTATCCTGGCAACTATATTATAATTACCATAAGACATTTCTGCCATAAATATATCTTGAATATCTATTAATTCCAAATTCTGTTCTAGATATTGGAGCACTTATTTTAAAAAATATCTCCTAATGGCCCATCTGGTATGGCTCAGTACTGACCCATGGACCAAGTGGTCACTGGTTCGATTCCCAGTCAGGGCACATGCCTGGGTTGTGGGCTCGATCTCCTTTGGGGATGTGTAGAAGGGAGCCAATCAATGTGTCTCTCACCTATGTTTCTATCTCTCCCTCTCCCTTCCTCTCTCTCTAAAAATCAATAAAAACGTATTTTAAAAAAATATCTCCTGATGAAATTCAGTCAAATAACAAATACAAATCTATGTATATTCATACAAATCTGTGACTATAGCCATATTCTCCAATTCTTTTCACATTTTTATGTTTTAGTTAAATTACATCACTGCTTCCGTGTGTAACCCTTGTACTCTTAACTTGATTTAACTTTGTTTTAGCTTGGTATAATATGCCTTGATTTGTAACTCAAGTTATAAAAATAGCACAGACATTGAAATTGCTTTAAGTAGCATTTTTGAGGCCATATGCATAAGATAATTTTCTTAAAGGTTCTCTGTTCATAGCCCTCTTTCTCTATTTCTCCTTCTTTGTTTTTACCTTTCTCTGAGTTTGAGCCAGCATTTTACTTTTGACTTTTTAATCCATTTTTTAAAATGGTATTTTCTTTTTACTTCTGTTTAGTGTTTATCTGGAATTTTATTTAATTTTTTTTATGGCTTGGATTTTTAAATGTTTCTAATTTCTTAAATTCAAAATTGTAATTTTACTTGATATTTTCATTATCTTGAAAATATTTTCAGATTTTATTTTTTAATATTAGAATTAATTTATTTTAATTTAATAACAATTTCTTTTTACTATTAGAATATTCTAATTAATTGATTTCTTGCTTACAATTAACAATTTTTTTTTTCTTTTCAAGGCCAGGAGACAGGCATCTCAAGTCTTTACAGCCGAGAAGATTCCTTGAAGAATTAAGTATTTCAGTGGAATTTTATTTTCCAAATTCAGATATTAAATTCCTTAATGTAACTTACAAATCTGTGAATTCTCTAAATATTCAACTTTTAGTTTCTAAAATGTCTAAATTATATTAGTGATTCATTGTTTAGAAATTATTTAGAAAAATATATTTGCTTTGTGGGTTTTGTATTTCTTATCCATGGTTCAGAAACTGATTTGTATAATAGTCATATGTAATATTTATTGGGTCCTAATTGTGTTAAGTCTTTTAGTATTTTTCATGCATTAATTAGTGTAATTTTCAAAATAGTTCTATGAGAGAACTACTATTATTGGTATGAGAGGAAGCTGAAACTCTGCAAGATTAGTGATTTGCCTGGAAATTTTTTCGTAGTCAAGGATGTGAACCCAGGCTGTCTCACTTCCAAATTCTTACCAGTGTTTGGGTGGTGGGCACACAATGCAACAGATCATGTATCATAGAAATTACATTTGAAATCTGTATGATCTTATTAACCAATGTCACCCCAATAAATTTAATTTAAAAGCTTTTTCTAATAGCCCAGCCAGTGTGGTCCAGTGTGGTTCAGTGGTTGAGCGTCGACCCATGCACCAAGATGTCGCTGGTTCCATTCCCGGTCAGGGCACATGACCAAGTTGTGGGCCCAATCCCCAGTGGGGGGGCATGCAGGAGGCGGCCAATAGATGTTCTCTCTTTTTTTTGTTGTTGTTTTTTTTATCCTCACCCGAGGACATTTTTCCATTTTTTGTCCAGGTAGAGTGGGAGGGAGAGAGAGGAACAGAGAGAGAGAGAGAAACATCGATGTGAAAGGGACACATCGAGTGGCTGCCACCCTCACGACCAACCAGGGCTGGGGACAAACTGCAACCGAGGTACGCGCCCTTAGTGGGAACCGAACCCGGGTCTTTCAGGACTGCAGGCCGACGCTCTAACCGCTGAGCCAAACCGGCCAGGGCTAGATGTTCTCTCTTATTGATGTTTCTATTTCTCCTCTCCCTTCCTCTCTCTCTCAATCAATAAAGAAGAAAAAAAATGTTCTTACTAATAAAACATTCTGTTGTAAAGCATATATAAAGAAATTTTCTCCTCACCACTTAGAAATAACCTTAATAGTTAACAGGCATAGCTCTGAAAAGAGAGATTTGCTTTTGTTAAATATTCACACTCTTACCTGTACAACCGAGATTTAGAGTCTCGTGTTTAATGTGTCCTTTAGGAAAGAAACGTTCGGATTCATATTGGATATGCTATGTAAGGTTGCAAAAAAGAATTGTACACTGGCCAATATAAGCAGAACGAAATTTATTGAAAGATTATCAGAGAAGCTTACAGAATCCATAGGTAACTAGGGCACTGTGTCAAGACCAAGGCAATTCTGGAGGCTAGACTGGTCTAAGTTATAGCAGGAATCAGGGTAGAAGCCGAGGTAGAATGTCTCTACTCAATTCAGATTCCAGAGGGCATTTCTGATGCCATGATGTTTAAGCCACAGACAGAGGCAGTTTCTCAAAGGAAATCAGGGTAGATCAGGAAATGGATATCAAACAACAAAAAAGAGAAACAGCCCTGGCTAGTTTTGCTCAGCAGTTAGAACATCAGCCTGCGGTCCAGAGAGACCTGGGTTCGGTTCCCACAGAGGGCGCCTGCCTCGGTTGCAGTTTGTCCTTAGCCCTGGTTGGGTTGTGCGGGTGGCAGCCACTCGATGTGTCCCTTTCACATCAATGTTTCTCTCTCTCTCTCCCTCCCACTCTGTCTGAACAAAAAATAAAAAAATGTCCTCAGGTGAGGATAAAAAAAAGAGAAACAACAAATGTCTACTACACCATGAACAATGAATGAAAGTACAGTTGAGTGAAGTTTAATAAATATTTACTCCATCAAATACTGAAAGTTGCACTTCAAGAATGAGCAATATTGCCAATTGGAAAATTCTGGAAATCATCCTTTCTAATACTTTGTTCTTCACACTAGTAACCAGGTTTCTACTTCATATCCCCTTGCAGTTATCCTTTTTCATGCCATCATTATCTCTCACCTAGATAATGTGATAACCTGCTAACTGGACTCCCTGGCTTGAGTCTCTCAGTGCATCTTCTACACTGAAGCCAAATGTTCATTACAAATGTGATTTTGTCGCTTCCTAGTGGAGTCCTCTTCTTTGTTCACAGGTAGAATCCAGACATCCCACGTTATCTGGGCCCTGCCTGCCTCTCCAGGCTCATCTCGCCACTCTCAAAATTCCCCTCCTTTTAGCCCAAAGTCCTTTACCAGAATACACTTGGTGCTGCTTATGACCTATTTACCTTTAGTTCTCCACCTCTTAGAAGTGCTTCCTAAACTACTCAAGTGTAAATAAATGCACCGTCTAAGTATTTGATAAGCAATGTTTGTAGATCAGTGACCTGCAAACTGCCAGTCAGTAGCCTTAGGGTACCTGGCACGTACAAGGCTTAAAAATACTTTTAGGGAATGAAAATAATAGTTTTAGAGAAGCAGTGGTAGGAAATATTAGTCTGAAGTCCCAGATATCCCCGCTAGCCATCTCTGTGCAAACCGATTTTTCCCAAGCAGAGCAAACCAATTTCTATAGGATGAAAGGAGACATTAAGGAAGTTCTTTAAGAAGTAATAAGTAAGAAGATTAAAAATTTGAGTGTTCACAAAGTCTTTAAGTGGGTGATGGAATTATAAACTCTCCTTATCAATATTTTGGCTTCAATAACTCTTGACACAAAAAATATTGAAGTGCCCAAGAAGCTTTTGTATGTTATATATTTTCATGTTTGCCATATTAGAAATTAAACCTGAGACATGAAAACAAAAAAAAAAAAGCATTAGTTGTAGCTCTTAGAAGAGTGATGTAGAACATCATTCATCCTCTGAAAAATTCATTTAGCCTTTCTATAAGTACATATTAATAATTCCAAATATGAAATTCCAAATTTGATATTTTCAGGGAGTAACATTTTGCACATGAATAGTTGCCAATTATATATATTACTTATAGTTAGACATACATCAGTAGTTTGTAGTAGTAGTAGTATCATAAAACTGGGCCAATTTTAATTTAGTATATACACTGCAGAAACAAGCACCCAATTTTATTTTTGTTAGTCATAATCATTTTCCTCTTCTTCATCTTCATCAGTGTCTTCGTTTTCCTTGGCTGGAAGTACAGCTGCTTCTTGAGCAGCCTTGAACGCCTGCTCCTCTTCCACACTGGGGTCAGCCAGTTCTGTAATTTCTGGTCCGCTGGGGAATTCTTGACAAACTGGTGGTGGAACTGGGGGTGTATAGCTGTCTGGACTGTATTTATAACCCCAGCCTATGTAGAGATTTTCAAACTTTCTGTAAGTTAAAAAAATGTAGATGATCATTACATAATTTTTCAGTAAGAAAAGTTGACCTTCCTTCTCTTGTAATGATGAAGTGCTTAAAGTATCATAGTCCCAGAATTTTAAAACAATACATTTAAAATGCATTAGAAGTGAAATACCCCTAAATGGTTCTAGCACAGGGCATTTCTATGATCCAAGCTGCTTACATTGGTTAAAAGAAAAACATGGGGCCAGACCCTGTCAAAATGTACCCTACACCCAAACCATAGCCTTTGATTATTTATTTTCAGAAAAATAAAAAAAACTAAATTAAAAAGTTACTCCCTTTATTAGAGTTAGAAATAATTTAAAAGTTTCCAACCTAGCAAACTCTTGGCTGGGGGAGAAGTGGGCTCATGGTTAAAGGCCTATATAGGATTTTTCAGGCCCAACCATGGGCAATCACAAAGGCTTTTCCTGGCATGCCAAACAGGAAAATGGTCCTCTCCACACCAGATTCGGTGCACAGTCAGCACACTGCAGCCTCAGGGGAGTTGCAGTCTCCATCTCTGGACCCTCTGGACTGTCATGCTCTTGACATATTTCCATTCCTAGCTCAGTTGCCTTTACTTCTAGGTCTCCATCTGAGACCAGTAAAGGTCTTCAGGTACCTCTGCCCAGGCCTCCATATGGGGGTTAGATTAGAAAAGGGGAAACCTTAAAGGCACTTTTCTCTACTCTCAGTATCCAGTACTCTTCCCTAGCTCTCCCCCACTTCCCCTGACCCCCTGGTCCATAAAATTGCAAGAGCTTTATGTCAGGGACTCCCTTATCAGAGCTATGACCCCCACATCTGTGCTGATACACCTGACCTTCCACCAGTGTGCCGTTCCATGGGGGAAAAGTGGAACAGGGTCCAGGAGCAGGGGAGGGAATCATGCTTTCTCTTGCTGCAACCATCACAGTGCTTTTTCATGCTTTCATTTGCAGCCTTGTTGTTTTAATGACCTCTAACATTTAGCAGCTCAGCTCTCTCTTCAGCTCAGCTTAGCTTCTGACACTGGTTATTAGGTAAGAAATGGAAGCATAAGACACAAGGAAGTAAGGGATAAAGGACAGCATCCTCTTGATCCTAGTTCTCTTGAAAAATGATGGCATAAATAATACATATTTTAATTATCTTTTATCAAGATTTCCAACAAAAATAATGGGAGATTTAAACTAATTTAAACACTGCTTATAATTACTTCAATTAAATAAATGTCAACTATTCTAATAATTATAGAAGAAAAACATGTATTAGCTTCATTAATTGAATAATTCAGATGAAAAGGCAGAGGTCTAAATTCTCTAAATTTGATGCTTTACTGTATAATACAAATGTTTGAATATATCTTGCTAAAAGTGAATCAAAACAATAGTAACTTGGGATTCCAGTGATGACTTATACTTTACAGAACTTAAACAATCACAGTAATAACTTTGAAAGTTGTCAGATACTTACTTGCCATTGCAAAAGGCATATGCTCCAGGCCACAGGTTGGATCTGAGAACAGCAATAGCATATTGAGGAATGAGATTTGAAGACAGTCGTGCTGTCCAAGGTGGTATATTCTGGATCTCTATAAATCAATGAGAAATTCAAAAGCTTAACTCCTAAATAGACAAGGATATACTGTGTCACAGAGAAGTTATTTTTGTAAATCATAAAACACATTTGACATAGAAAAAAATGTTAAAATATCAGTAGATTAACATCAAACCAGGGAGAATTTTATGAACATTGTGGAATAATGAAATTTGGATATTTATACACTATATAGCAATATCATGTATTTCTGGTCATCTGTAGAATGCAAGACAAGAATGATGCTCAAGATAACTGTCAGCATTTCAGTAAGGGCTGCAGCCTACTTATGTTTCCTCCTGCATAGCACTTCTTTAACTTCTGTCAGAGAAAGTTGTGGTTTGGCCAGCTACATTCTATATTCCCTACCATATACTATAGTGTGTGTGTGTGTGTGTGTGTGTGTGTGTGTGTGTGTGTAGATATATAGATATAGTGTATTATATATACATGGAATATATATATAGTATATACATATATGTGATATACATATATTATATACACTATATATAAAATATATAGTACATTGTATACCGTGTATATTTAATTACTATATTATACATATGTATTATTACTATACTATATATATAGTATATATATAGTATTAAATATGCATAGTATATATAGTATACATATATATTACACAGTATACATATACATGGTATATGTACATATAGTATAATGCACACAGTAATTACATATAAAGTTTGTGTAAAATTACCTAAATCTTCAGAGATTGGTGTCAAGAGAGGAGGCCCCACTTCCTGTTCTATGTAGTCAGGTTCTTCTCCTTTTTCTTTTTCTTCTTCTTTTTCTTCATCTTCTTCTTCTTCCTCTTCACTTTTTTGTATGGGGTTGAACCAATTACAGCGACCCTGAGTATGGATATTGTAAGATGAGGACCTTAAAATATCAGAGTATTCATTTGGATTGAAGCAATTATCTAACAAATTTCCACTCTGGAAATTTAATCATTGATTAAATTTAATCATTGATTCATTCATTTTTTTATTTATTCATTTAACATACATTTACCAAGTGCTATTATGATCTAGGTTTTTTTTCAAGCAAAAGATTGTACTATTTATTTCAAGAATTTGCCAACGACATTACATTATAAAACATTTATATTTTAAAATTAGCAGTGATGCCCTGGCCGGTTTGTCTCAGTGGTTAGAGCTTTGGCCTGAGACCCGGGTTCAGTTCCCGCTAAGGGCACATACCTCAGTTGCAGTTTGTCCCCGGCCCTGGTTGGGTTGTGTGGGTGGCAACCACTCGATGCGTCCCTTTCACGTCGATGTTTCTCTCTCTCTCTCTCTCTCTCCCCCTCCCACTCTATCTGAACAAAATATCAAAAAATGTCCTCGGGTGAGGACAAAAATAAATAAATAAATAAATAAATAAATAAATAAATAAATAAATAAATAAATAAATAAAATAAAATAAAATTAGCAGCTACTCGCCCTGGACGGTTTGGCTCAGCGGTTAGAGCGTCGGCCTGCGGTCCTGAGAGACCCGGGTTCAGTTCCTGCTAAGGGCATGTACCTCGGTTGCAGTTTGTCCCTGGCCCTGGTCGGTTGTGCGGGTGGCAGCCACTCGATGTGTCCCTTTCACATCGATGTTTCTCTCTCTCTCTCTGTTCCTCTCTCTCCCCCCTACTCTACCTGAACAAAAAATGGAAAAATGTCCTCGAGTGAGGATAAAAAAAAAAAAAAAAAAATTAGCAGAGACTTAGTAAAAAAAAGTTAACAATGCATTTTACTAATTTGTAATAAATAATTTCTAGGAAAGATCTAAATAATACTATTATTAATAAAAACGGAATAAGATTAGGTATGAAGGTTGGGGGTTATAATTCCTGATCTAATTAGCTCTTATCTAAAGATATATACGAATAAGTCATATGTAGTTCCAACTATAAAGAAGATTTTCTACCTGCAGATGAGGCAGTATGGCAGAGTGATTAAAAGAAGGAATTGTGGCCCTGTCCAATTTTGCTCAGTGGTTAGAGCATTGCCCCATGGACTGAAGGGATGGAAGTTCAGTTCTGATCAAGGGCACGTACCTGGATTGCAGTTTTGATCCCCAAACCTGTGGTCATGTGGTAGGCAACCAATCAATGTGTCTCTCTTGCATCGATGTTTTACTCTTTCTCTGTCCCTCCCTCCCTTCCACTCTCTCTGAATAGCAATGAAAAATGTCCTCAGGTGAGGATTTTTTTTTAATTTGGTAAAAAAAGGATGAACTTTGGATCCGTTATGTCTACTCACATCTCACCCTGTTGCTTATTAGCCATATTACTTCTTTTACATTTTCTAAACTCTGCCCCAATTCCCTCATCTGTAAAATAAGGATATTATTAGTTTTTATACAGTTATGAGTATTAAATGAAGTAATGCATATAAAGTGCTATTAAAAGAGCACTTAGCAGAATATGTGCTATATAACTTATTTAACACTGTTTGCTTATTTTTATTTTTATTATAATCTTTTAATGTTCTTGGCATAAAATCTCCATGTATTATAGAAATAGAATAAAAGAACTGTTCCCAAAATTAGTGCATACATCTATATTTAACAAATAAAAATAATTTCACAACAAACACAAATATAAATCCTTATACAACTTGTCAAATACTCCATAGAAATAATTATCTTATTTCTGTTTGGAAATAAAAATCTGTTTGAAGACTTCAGGTCTTCACTACTTGGCAATTATTTAGTACTCTGATTTCACTTTATTTTTTCAATGCTCTCTTTTTCTGTCTAGAGTCTGAATATATGTGTGCACTGTAGACCGAATTTAATAAATATGTGCTGATAGATCGAGAATTGCAAATCTCCTACCTGAGGGAGAATATGTTGTACATGATGAACCCAATTTGATAGGGATTCCACCAGATCAACCACTTGGATGCCTTCAAAATCAGGATTTTCTTCAAAGCTATCTTTCCCACCTTCTTCTTCTTCCTCCTCCTCTTCTTCCTCCTCACCAAACTGATAGAATCCTAGAGGACTAACATGGGTCCCTGCTGAAATCCTGGCAATCTGTGCTCGTAAATAATTACTCTCATTTCCTGGGAAAGGTGGGTAGCTTGTGATAGGAGTATCCAATCGCCCAGTGAAAAATTTCTTGATTTTTCTTGCAATAACAATTTGTGCAGGTGTAACTGATGGTAACTTCACCCATGGTCTTCCTGGTTCATTGCAAACAAAATAGACATATTTGTTGGCACCTGTTCTGCTTTCTTCTTTTGGTACAGGCTGTGGGGCCTTGTAAAAGGACCGTGGTAAGTCATCTTCATCGCCTTCTTCACATTCACTCTCTCCGTTGCCCCTCTCTTCAGTCATATCTTCCTCTTCTGCCTCCTCTTCATCTTCTCCCTCACGGAATTCCACTTCAGCTACAATATAATTCATTTCCAGACCCAAGACCTTACCCCAGAAACGGCATCTTTGGATTGGGTGGGTGTCAGTAAGCTGCTTGAGGGCAAGAAATATACGATATGTCTCATCTGTGCCCAAACCAACTCCAGCTTGTTCAAAATAAAAGGCTGACTCCATTACATTTGGAAGAGAATTTTCTGCCTGGGAATACAGATGTTGTGGTTAACATGTTATCTATAAAGAGAACTGCTTGTGTCCTGTTTCCATTTTAAACATATTTATTAGCTGTACTTTCTCTCTATACCACTTCTTTGATATTTCTTTCAAGACTTAAATCACTCTATTAATTTGTGAATTTCAGTTATCTAATTGCTTGTTAATATGGCTTCTATCATTGTGTTTTACACTCATCAATATATTATAATAATCTTGTATATATGAATCTTAGGCAGAGAAAACTTAATAATCATTATGAAAAATAAAAATTCAACATCCCCTGTTAATAAGAAAAATGTTTAAGTGGCCCCTTTACTATCTTAATATAATAAAATATACTACAACTTACCTACACACATGTATTTAGAAAATGTTTATACATATAAATATATATGTTTATATATGTTTATTCAGGTATATCTCATTTTATTGTGCTTTGCAGATACTGCATTTTTTTTTCTTTACTGATTTTAGAGAGAGAGGAAGGGAGAGAGAGGGAGGTAGAAACATCAATGAGAGAGAACATAGATTGGCTGCCTCCTGCATGCCCTCCTGGGGATTTGGCCCACAACCTGGGCATATGCCCTGACAGGGAATTGAAGCAGCAACCTCTTGGTGCATGAGTTGACACTCAACCACTGAGTCACACCAGCCAGGCCAGATACTGCATTTTTTACTAACTAAAAGTTTGGGGCAATCCTGTATCAAACAAACCTACAACACTATTTTCCTACAGCATTTGCTTACTTCATGTCTCTGTCACATTTTGGTAATTCTAACAATATTCAAATTTTTTCATTATTATTATACGTGTTACGGTGATCTGTGATCAGTGCTCTTTCATGTTACTATTGTAATTTGGGACATCGAACTGGGACCTCTCAATAGATGGGACAACTCTCAATCCACTGAGCCATACCAGCCAGGCTTAAGTCCTATCTATTATTTAAGAAATACATGCCATAAGTCTGTAGCTGCCACAGTCCTCTGATGGATATGGGCAAAGTAAATCGAGAACTTTCTGGAAAGGATTCACTTTTTTACATATCATTAAAAACACTTGCAATTTACAGATAGAGGTCAAAATATCAACATTTACAGGAGTTCAGAAGAACTCTCATTGATCACTTTGAGGGGTTCAAGACATCAATGGAGGGAGTAACTAAAATGTGATGGAAATCGAAAGAGAACTTGAATTAGTAGAGCCTATCCCTGGCCAGTTTGGCTCAGCGGTTAGAGGGTTGGCCCACAGACTAGAGAGACCCAGGTTCAGTTCCAGCCAAGGGCACGTATCTTGGTTGCAGTTTGTCTCCGGCTTCAGTTGGTGGCAACCAATCGATGTGTCTCTCTCACATCGATGTTTCTCTCTCTCTCCTTTCTTCTCTCCCTCCCGCTCTATCTGAAGATAAATGCAAAAATGTCCTCAGGTAAGGATTAATAAAAAAAAAAAGATTTGCTGCAATCTCATTTTAAACTTTAATGGATGAGGAGTTGCTTCTTATGGAGGAGCAAAGAAAGTAATTTCTTGAGATGGAATCTATTCTTAATGAAGATAGTTGAAACAACAATAAAGGATTTAGAATATTACATAAACTTAGTTGACAAAGTAGCAGTAGTATTTGAGAGGATTGACTCCAATTTTGAAAGAAGTTCTATTGTGGAAACTATCAAACACCATTGCATCTACAGAGAAGTTGTTTGTGAAAGAAAGAACCCATTGATGCGGAAAATTTGTTGTTGTCTCCTCTTAAGAAATTGTCACATGCACCCCAACCTTTAGCAACAACCACCTGATAGTCAGCAGCCATCAACATCGAGGTGAGCTCCTCCACAATAAAAAAGACTACAACTCTCTGACTGCTCAGATGATGGTCAGAATTGTTTAGCAATATGATATTTTTTTAGTTAAAGTATGTACATTGTTTTTACCACCATATGAAGTTATCTCTGTTATTGCACTAATAAAACAGCTTTACAATTGTTTTTGTCTCTTTCACTAGACTGAACAACTTAAAGTCAGAAAAGTCTTTTTCATGTGTGTATCTCAGTACCTGGCATGCAGTAGAGAGCTGGATGTTTTTTAATGAATGAATGACTGAAAAAATGAATGCTGAAGATGAAGAGTAGGATTTTTGGTGTGATCCAAGACAGTAACAGATGCATACACTCTAAACGTGTAAGTCTGGAACAGAATCGGTCACAAAGCTCATATTCCAGGACCTACCTGTCTTTCTGTTTCTGCATGTTTCTACCCTCTGAGGTAGAGCTTTTAATCTTCATTGATGACTCAACTATTTCTGGCTCAAAAACCAATCCTACTGTTTAGGAGAAATTTATTCACTCTGGTTAAGAGGCTCAGGTTCTAGGATTAAACCAGTTTATCTGTATTCCCACTTTGAATCTTAGTTTTAGGACACAGATCCCTCCTTTACAGCGCTGTGCCTATAGATACCCCAATACCCCATTCTTCCACTGGAGTTTGACCTTTGATAAATTCCTCCATGAGAGTGTCTGCCTTCTACTTGATCCCTAAATGCTGTTTGCCTCCAGACTCATCTTCTCTGGATGTGGCTACATAACGAAAAATGTTTGGAGTAGGATGTTTTCAGAAAAGAACAGCTGATGTCAGTTTCTTAATACCTTTCACCTGTTCCCTCTGAGTATTCTGTGTCGCACTGTGTCAAGCTGGGTCTCCCCACAAAGACTGGGAGCCTTGAGGGCATATCTACTGTCCAGATCCTCATCCCTCCTATCTTTTCCCTGACCAAACTCTTTGCCCTTTTCTGAAATTATATGATTTTAACATCAAATTTGTAAACATATAGACAGGTTTTTAAATAATCTAGAGGTAACAGAACACAGAAGCTCAGTAGATATATGAATTACTCAGTGGTATAAATTACAGTCATATAGGCATTTAGGAAACAGAATACTGGATACTATTTTGAAATATTTGTAGCTAGAATTTTTGTGATATAACTGACTTTATTTTCTAATGATAGCTTTTTATCTCTGTCATCACTTTCTCTGTAAATATTTTCAACAATTTGTCTCTGGGAATTAAAAGACATATTTCATTTATCTCCTCTTGTATTATGTCTCATTGACATAATATACATAATATCAAGACACAATATGAGGAAGTTGCCTTGGAAGAGAATGAAAATTACGTTAGAAGTACTTCTAATTATTCTAGTAAAATTAAAGGGAAAATATGCAACTCAAGTTAAAGCCTAATTTTAAATTACCTGACATTAATTCATTCAACAAGTATTTAATAAGAAACAGCTATAGTCCCATATCTGTACCAGGCACTTTGGAATATAAAAGATGAAGAAAACATTTCTCTGGTTTATAAATACCTCAACCCCACAAACATGTAAAATACTAAACCACAATTAGAAAAATAAACTCTAAACAAGGAAGTGAGTGGTGTGAAAGGAGGTTGAAAATACTATTTTGCAAGCTATAAAAGACTTGATATGAATTTAAAGCACTCACCTCAAATAAAACCTTAAGATTGAACTATTCAGATTTATGGTAGTAACTTACTATTTCATCTTCCAGTTCTTGGTCAGCTTCTTCTAAATTTCCCTGGAGAAAAAGAGCCTTTTGCTTCTCTGCTATTTCATATGTTGGAAGCATCTCGTTCTCATTTTGGAGTGTGTCTAATTTTATACTAAAATGTGCCATCTTCACATCTTGACTGATATTTTCAATGATGTCCACAGCATTGTCAGGACGCTCATCTAAGATCTTAGTCAGCATATTAGAAAGATGATCATATCTACCCAAAAAGGGAAAATTCCAGGTAATACCCATGTCAAAAGCATTTGAAAAAGCATTTTATGCAAAGTTAGCTGGTTTTTAGGAAACTTCAACAACTCAAAGCCTTCAGAAATTTTCAGTGAATAAACATGATCACTTCTGCCACAGCCTGAAAAACCTATTCTAGAATTTCCCTTAGAAAATACCTCCAACATGATATGAATATTTAAGATATTAAAGAAAAACATGTCACAGAAAGATACATATTTTACATCAGGAATATTTCACATTTTATTTGAGGTTGAAATCCCTAAGTTATATATTTTAAAGTGATCAACATTTTAAATTTTTTTTACTTTAACTTCTTTTCCATTCATTTCCCCACCCTTGCCAAATCTAATTTGATTTCTCAATCTTACTGACTCTCTTAAAAGATATGTTCTCTTCTGTTTCATTTCCTAGGCCCATTATCTACTTCAGTGACTTTTAAATCTGTAAGACATACATTTCATATTGCAACCCCTGCCCACACACAGCTGAAAGAAAAGTGTCATAAGGTATTATTCACCATTATTAAAAGGTAACACACTCTATTTGCTCTATTAAAAACACTGCCCTAGCTTTTTATTTCATAACTAGTGAAGCTGCATCTAGCCTCTCATTAATTCATTACATTTTATACAGAACAGCTAAGATGTGCCTTTTCACAATGCAGAGGATTAACCACTATGCGGCCATAGCTATGGTGTGCCCTTGCAAACACCAGACTTGCAGTGTGAATTTACTAAGAACCAAATTGTCTGTCAAAGTGCTCTCAGGTGAGGTAAAACTCCTTTGTCCAATGTGGAAACTCACATAAATTTCCTCTCACGGATAAGCATTATATCTCTCTAATTTCATTTCTAATAAGTAGTTCAATTATAACTACTGCACCAGTGAGGTAAATCTACTACAAATCACTTTAATATAGTAAAGTCCCACCTAAGAGCCTTTGTTTGCTGTGCCCTATATATGTCCTTTCTCTCAAGAAATCATTTGAAACCACTTTGTCCTCAGGTCATCCCTGAAAACCATTCTTCCTCACTTTAGAATGGGCCTGAGATCACAAATATGCTGCTTTGTACTGTATACATTATATATTTCCCATTCAGCAACTGCATTCAGTTCTTATATCGCCAAAACTGGGTTTTTGTTTTTGTTTGTTGTTATCATCATATATGTCCTCCCTTATTATAATGAATCGAGATAGATGCTCAATAATTGCTTTATTTCTGCTCATTGACCCTAGCTATTACATTTGATTTTTTGTCTTTAATATCTGTATTCATCAAAAGATCTTTAAAATGTCAAAGAAAAATATGTAGATCATATGGGCAACCAATTTAAAGGACAGTTTTGAAATATAGATAAAGAATATATCATTCTTTTCCAGAATATTTAGAACTTCCTCAAGCTTTCTTGATATTTGTTCAGTACTCAAACTCCTGGAAAAGCCTCCATACTAAAAATATTGCATACTAAATATAAAGGCAGTAGCTGGGGTTGTAACTGGAATCTTTAATTTGCTCAAAAAGGGGCCATGCACACCATCAAATCAAAGAATCTAAGTCCAAATGTTTATTTTCTTTTTCAGGTTTTAATGTAATATCTATATGTGCTTTATAGTTCCTCGGGCAAAATATTGTTTTAAGAAGTGAACACCTTTTTTGTCAAATTATAAAATATGTTTATTAGATATTAATTCATAATTATAGCTTTTTCAATTTGGGGAGGATTAATAATTTGTTTTAATAAAATCACAGCAAAGGAGAAAGCCATGTTTGTAGGCTTTTTATGCAGCGATGTAAAATAAAAACAATATCAGATCTTGTACTTTAGTGAAAGATTGTTTTAATTATACAACAACAAAAATCGTTCTCATGGCTATCAAATAGGATTTGCATATAAAAGATTGAGGTTTATTTTTAGGAAGAAGTTATTAACTACAGACTCTAAAATACTTAAAAGATAATAGTGAATATTATAGAAGATATTCATGTGTTACCTCAAAGGCTTAGCATTTTGAAATAAAATAAAACTTAGATATTTAAATAATGTTTATTATAAAACAATTCAGTAAAGAAAATTTTCCCATTTTTGTGGTTTTGCACTTGGTTTTATTTTTTTTATTTTTATGTTTCTTAAATGTGTGCATTGCTATTTTTTTTTTTCCTTTATTGATTTGAGAGAGAGAAAGTGAGAAGGAGAGAAGATAGAATCATCGATGAGAGAGAACAGCAATTGGCCACCTCCTGCATGCACCCCACTGGGGATCGGGCCCACAACATGGGCATGCATCCTGACTGGGAATCAAACCAGCGACCTCTTGATGCATGGGTCAGTGCTCAACCACTGAGCCACACCCACCGGACTGCACTTGGTTTTAAATAGTTAGTGAGATCTCACATATTTATAATGAGCTCTTATGGACTTATAACAAAGCTTGTAAATTCATGCTTGTTATTTAACCCAGGGCATTATGATGAGAGGTTTATATGAGAAATGCAAGTAGAATCCACTAATGAGCAGATCACATCCCTGAAGCTTAAGTGAGTTGTAGTTTAAAACAGTAATTTATAAATACTATTTTAAATGGTCAATCTTGTGAAAGATTTTACACATTAAATATTAACATGTTTTATTCTTTAGACCTTAAAATTATGGTTACTAGTTCCCCTGGTTTGCCTAGACAGGTGTTTCAGGGTTCAGCCTGCAGTGCTCACATCAGGATATAGCTGCTCACTCAGGACCGGCTGGAGAGAACTCAAAACCAAGCCATGGAAGCTCTAGAATGCTTAGCTTAGAGCCATGCGCTCCCTCCTGATCACTGGTAGAAAGTGTAACTTTCTACAAGCATCTTGGAGAGACACTTGGACTTCACTATCTTTATAGTCTCTTTCAAACCCAAGATTCCATAATTCCTAGGTTTTGTTTCTCTGTGCCAAAGGTCTTTTTTATTTATTTATTTTTTCTTTATTGACTTTTGAGAGAGAGAAGGGAGAGGGAGAGAGAGATAGAAACATCAGTGAAAGAGAATATCGATTAGCTGCCTCCTGCATGCCCCCACTAGGGTGGGGCCCACAACCTGGGCATGTGCCCTGACCTGGAATCGAACTGGTGATCTCTTGGTGCATGGGTCAGTCCTCAACCACTGAGCCACACCGGCCGGGCTGTGCCAAGGGTCTTTAAAGAAGCTAGAAGAATCCACACCAAAGACCTATTTTGAGTACTGTGATGTAAAGAGTTAAGTCACGAACTCATACTAATACAGACTTTTCAAATACATTTTCATTCACCCACAGAAACTAAACACACTCTCACAGAGACACCCACACCCCCTTTTCTTTGCCATACTTCTCTCTCTCTCTCTGTCTCTCTCTCTCTGTCTCTCTCTCTCTCTCTCTCTCTCTCCCTAACTTACAGATTTAAGCCCGACTTGCTGCTGGTTTTCAGTAGGTACGCCTTAGCACTCTGAACGGCAATCTCAAGCATGCTGGGGGCCTCTTCAGGCTCAGCCTCATCCAGATCATAATTACTGTTTGACTCTCCTTCCTGAAAAATGTCAAATCTCAGTTCTTTTTGTTTAGAGTCGTTACAGCTCACATCCCTTGGTTCATATAGGTGACCGTTGGTTTGCTGATACTGTTGAAAGGTGTCCTCTTTTGATTGGCATATTTGTTGAATGGATTCTCCGCTATCAAATGACTGTTTCAAAGGGTCAGTGTGAGGTGTCACCGCTTCAGGAATCACACCAGTGGTCTTGACTGACTGCCACGGTGCGGCAAGGGCCTGTCGGGACAGGGCCGGAGGAGGAGTGGAAAAGGGCTCCTGAGGAGGCGAAGGTGGCGATGACGCACCTGGTCCTGTGAGGTCATCCACAGCTGTGCTTCCTCCAGACCGCGGGCTCCGAAGTGGGCTGCTCTGGGGCCGGGGTCCAGTGTCAGGCCCCTGCTCCGACTCTGGGGGTTCCGATAACGCAGGCCTAGGATCTTGGGAAGAAGCCGCTGTCATTTGGTACCATGGCCTCCCTTCTTCCCCCCGTTCCAGGTTTTCTTTTTCTTGCTTCAGGGAGCTCGAGTCTTCCATAGAAGAAGTCAAGGGGAAAAAAGTTCTGGATGAAAGGGTCGTGCAGATATGGAAGGAGTCGACGCAGGACAGTCGCTCTGCTGAGGTATTAAGTAATTTCTGGGTCCTGGTTGCTCCGCAGGTTGCAGCGTCCTGTCTCCATAGCAACCCCGGGCAGCGTTCCTCTGGGAGAAACACTGTTGCTAGGATTCTAGGGAGGAGCCCGGCAAATCCTGGATTTGTGATTTGGTGAAGCCTGTGCTCCTCTTCCCAGCCCGGCCAATCCGACCTGCAGTCGACCAGTTGTGGTTGGAAAGCCGAGAAAATGTAGGACACCGGAGCACAGAGGAAGAGGAGCCTTGACCCTGAGCTGGAGGATTTTCTCCATCTGATAGTTTGATTCCAGCAGCGCGGTGTGTGGCGAATTGTTCCCTAGCAGAGGGATAATGCATTTCCAAAGCTTGGGGGCGGGGAGGCGGGCCTTACGTATCTTGAGGTACAGGTGACGATGAGACTCCAGTGTGCAGATCAGGAGAGCTTAGAAGGCAAAGGTGTCTCATCCTGCAACCCAAACTCGAGAAATTTTTGGAGGATAAACAAGGAAATCCTAAACTGACCTTCCTTAACTAACATTGCACAGATTAAATGTTCTACATATTCAAAAGACACTTTTTTTACATGACCAAGTCACTTTTAATACTAATTATTCATATTGATGTGGTGGTGGACTTTTTACCAGTTACTTTTCCAGCAGACTTTCCCATATAGTCTATGGTTTCTTATAAGAGAGAGGATGTAATGATGATACCAGAGCCCAAACAAAACACAGCTCATATTATCCCTGGTCATTTACAATGTGATAGATCTCAAAATAATATTTAGATATTTATCACTTTCCCCCCATTTATTATGAGTCTAGGTACATACTATAGCACCAATTGAAGACCACCAAACTCTCTTTTTAAATCTTGAGTACATTTTGTTTATCATCCTAACGATAACAAACTTGAGGGCATCTTTCTTCTCCTTCATGAATTGTCAATATCATTCTCAAAAAAAAAAAAAAAAAATGAGCCCTAGCCGGTTTGGCTCAGCGGTTAGAGCATCGGCCTGCGGTCTCGTGAGACCCGAGTTCGGTCCCCGCTAAGGGCATGTACCTCGGTTGCAGTTTGTCCAGTTTGTCCCCGGCCCTGGTTGGGCTGTGTGGGTGGCAACCACTGAATGTGTCCCTTTCACGTTGATGTTTCTCTCTCTCTCTCTATCTCTCCCTCCCACTCTATCTGAACAAAATATTTAAAAAAAAAAAAATGTCCTCGGGTGAGGATAAAAAAAAAAAAATTGATTATTTTCTTTATCTTCCACAAATCTGTCTGTATTTTTTATCTGCAACACTTCAGAAAGTATTTCTTTTTATAGGATGCTATCCTTTATTCTAGAATATACTACTGCTTTATCAATTGTAACCTTTAATCTGGAGCCACAGCCTTAACTGAAGACATATCCCACATTCAGTCCTTTTCTCTAAGTCCTTTCTTCACCTGTATCACAGCCAGATTTATCATGAACTAATGAGACTTAAGCTTCAGGGTCCCACCCTTGCATAGGCGTCCTGCCATGTCCTGCCCTTAGTTTTGTATTCTTTTTCCTATGAAACCCCTCCAAGTTATATGAGCTTCTGCCTCCTCAAACTGTCCTATTCCTATACAGAACTCAAAAGGAAAAGGCTCATATGAATAAAAAGCAATAGGGTCCTGATTTGACCTGAGATTATATATAACATCACAGATGAACGGTCTAATTCTCTTGGTGGCCAACTCTTTTATGTTAACTTTCAGTAAATGAATGTAATTCACTGTGGCTTTTGCTAATTTTAAGTGCAGTCTTCTACAGAAGCCTATTTCACAGTGAAAAAATAACACTTTGGGGAACATCCATGTACCATGAAAGTGATATAAAATACTTTGATGGCTACTGAAACCTACCACTATTATATACAATTATTGGCAACTAAAAGCAACAAAATTGTTTTACTACAGTGCTCCCCTCCCCTTAGCACGTGTAATAAATACATTAGGTTGCTGAAATATTTTTAAAGCACTGTGTCATACCACTGTCAATAATGTATGTGAGTGTGTTCACTCTAATCTACATGATAGTACATTTTTTTCTTACAATTTACTTATTTATTTTACTATACATGAACATTTGGTTGTTTTTATTTGTTGACTGTCACAAAAGGTGGTGCCTTAAAATGGCTTATGATTATAAATTTATTAAACTTGTCTTTAAAGTTTCTGCCACTGCTTTTATGCTTTAATTTTTTTCCCTATTTGGAAATTATAAACAAATTCACCTCTATTTTTTCTAGTCATTCAAAATGATTTTATAGTAAATATTTAAACTAATTTCACTAATACATGTGAAATTAGTTTAGTGAGTAATATAAATACAATTTTTTAATCCAAATAGTTAAAGGATTAAACCATTAGATGATTAATCCATCTTTGGTTCTCTGGCTTTTAGTGTAAATTTTAGTGATCTGGCCCTGGCTGGGTAGCTCACTGGATTAGAACGTCATCCCGATATGCCAAGGTTGTGGGTTTGACTCCTGGTCAGGGCACATACAAAAATCAACCAATGAATGCATAAATAAGTGGAACAACAAATCGATGTTTCTCTCTCCCTCTCTCTCTAAAAATCAATACATTAAAAGGAATTTTAGTGATCTGGTAAATTATTACATAGATGCATGTGCTTTTACTTGAGTTCTCTATTTCAACATTTACAATGATTTTAAATCAAAGAATGAATGTTTAATTACAATAAAATAAATTTTAATATTTCATTGATACTAAATTTAACTGTAGGTAAAGAAAAAATACACACTACAGAAAACTCTCTCAGAACATTTATAATTCACATTACATGTTTTCTGTTTTTTACTTTTTAATACAGGCTATCAATGCAGACTATCTCTTAAGTCATTTTAATATTTGAAATTTCAAAGTGTTTATAAAACTCATGGCAACTCATCTAAGCACAGTTTACTCATTTTTTATGAATAAAGTTTCATAGTTAACATTTATACAAGATGCACAAATTAATGTGTATATTAAAATAGGCTCTCTAGTTAGCAAATTTTTTTTAGAATTCTTTTACATTGATTCTACTCCTCATTTATATCCCAGATGAACTTCAAAGGAAAGTCTTTCATTTTATTTTGGAATATTTTGTCAAATCTTTCATTTTGCTCCACTGTCAAATGATGCTTCCAGTCTCCAATAGTACCTAGAGATAAGCATATGATCATCACCTGGGTGAGTAAGTGGCATTATAAGAGCAAAAGTTTCTTCCCACCCACTTTAATCTCCTGTTCAAGCAAAGCTAAATATCTGTTAGTTCTCCATGGGGTTTGATACTTCGCATTTCCTTATACACAAATGAACTAAGAATCAAACTTAAAAACACTTCCAAAGTTCACATCCTTATCTATTATACTTTCACCAACCACTACCATTATATTATAACATTTTTTGAGAAGGTATAACAAAAGTAAAATATATCACTAGGTTGGAATTTTTACATATATTTTACTAAATGTCAGGCACTAAAAAAAGACAGGACCATATGATTTTACTCAAATGTAGAATTTAATGAACAGACTGAACTAACAAGCAATATAGAGACAGGTTCATAGAGAGCAGGCAGACACCTCTGGTGGTGGGGTGGGGGAGCGTTGGGAGGGTGGAGGGATTGAGCAAAGAAGAAAAAAAAGAGAAAGAATTCATAGACATGAACAGCACTATGGTGATTGTGGTGGGAAGGTGTGGGTGCAGGTGGAAAACAGTTTAGTGGGGATAAATGGTGATGAAAAAAATTAAATTAAATAAAGATAAAAAAATAAATAAATGCCAGGCATCACACTTGGCAAACTATATCTATCATGCAATAAAATTCTTAACACAACTCCACAATATCAGTATTTCTTCAGTTTTTAAATTGAAAAAAAAATGAAAGGATTAAGAAGTACAAATGGTAGTTACGAAACAGTCATGGGATATAAAATACAGTATAGGGAATATAATCGATATTGTAATAACTATGTATAGTGTCAGGTTGGTACTAGAATTATCGGGGGGAATCACTTCATAAATTATATAAATGTCTAACCACTGTGCTGTACACTTGAAACTGATATAAAATAATTTTGAATGTAAACTATATTTTAAAAATTAAAATTAAATAACTATAAAGCTAGAGATAAATAAAATTGAAAGAAATGAAACCCAAAGATTTTCAAGTAATGAAGTCAAGGGCGCAGAGGGTTTTCAGAGCTATCATTGTTTTAGTTTTAATTGACAAAAGTTAGAAACTGTCATTAAGCCAATTTTTTTAAATCCTCACCTGAGGATATTTTTCCATTTATCTTCAGATAGAGTGGGAGGGAGGGAGAAAGAGAGAGAAAGATTAGTGTGAGAAAGACACACCAATTGGTTGCCTCCCGTACAACCCTGACCAGGGCCAGGGACCAAACTACAACCAAGGTATGTGCTCTTGACTGGAATTGAACCCACAACTCTTTGGTCTAAGGGCAGACGTTCTAACTGCTGAGCCAAACCATCTAGGGCTACAAGCCAATTTTTTTAATGAAGATTATTTGGCATCTTCAGCTATCAAATTTTCTTGTTTAAACATTATCATTGGCATTTGGAACAGTTAGCAAGCTATTTATGGGCATGAGAATTACGTTATATTTGATATAGTTAAGCAATGAGACTTGAAAGTTGATAATAAAGGGACAAAAGAAGAAACACTTAAAAAAAATAGCAATATCAAGAGTAATTTCAATAAGATCTCCATATAATTAAGAATAAAATATTCATCATCAAAATGCTAGGTTATGAATAAATTAGTGAATAAAATATGAATAAAACAGAAGACCAAATTATGTTTTAGAAAAGTGCACATTTAAAAGATCAAATTAAGTCTTGGCTGGTTTGACTCAGTGGTTGGAGTGTCAGCCCACAGACTAGAGAGTCCCAGATCCAGTTCCCGCTAAGGTCACGTACCTTGGTTGCAGTTTGTCCCCGGCCCCGGTTGGGGTCGAGTGGCTGGCAACCATTCAATGTGTCTCTCTCACATCGATGTTTCTCTCTCTCTCTTCCTCCCTCTCTCCCTCTTGCTCTATCTGAAGATAAACGCAGAAGTGTCCTCGGGTGAGGATTAAAGAGAAAAGATCAAATTAAAAAAATTTTTGCAATTAAGTATCAGGGGGAAATATATATTCATTCTTAATGCTTGGCATGCCATAGAAGCATCATAAAAATTAATTGCATGTTGTTGAATACTGGAATTCATAGAATATTGGGTTAATGAAGTATTAATCTACTTTCTACACTGAAGAAATCTGACACATGAGAAAATAATTGTAACCCAAATTCTCTCCTCCACAACAAAATACATGTTGGGTTTACTTCTAGAATGTTCTAGGAGAAACAAAGACAACAAGAATTGGAGCTGTCCTGGTCACATATATCCATTGCCTCCAGTAAGACCTGCTAACCAATTTTAAAGAGTAGGGTCACATAGACTAAAAGGAAGGAACACAATATTGATTAATTAGGTTCAACTGTTAGGCTATGTACTAAAGAATTGATCAGTTTTTTGGGATACTTTTCAGGGCTATTTGCACTTAGGATCTTTGATTCTCATTAGGTCCAAAAGACAGTATTTGAGAGACATGGTAGAAGCACCCCTTAATTAGTATAGGGGACAAGAATTCATGGAACTCTCAACACTTTGCTTCCATAAACCCCTGAGCATCACCTTTGCGCAGAAATTGTCCTTGATTTGTTCTTTTCCCAAGTTCACTTGTTAGAATTGCATCGTAATTTGCTTTTGAATCAGACTTCATGTTCTGAAATGTAGACTGTTTCACAATAGCTTCCACATCTTCTTCACTCAGTTCTTTCTCAGTGAAATGGCTGATTTTAAGCACAGAACTTCTAAGATCCTGAAAGAATTGTGGGTATGAGGAACTATTCAGCTTATAAAGAATGCATGAGTTACATCCCAACACCTTTTCTTTCTTTTTTTTTATCCTCACCCAAGGACGTTTTTCCATTTTTTGTTCAGATAGAGTGGAAGGGAGAGAGCGAAAGAGAGAGAGAGAAAGAAACATCAACGTGAAAGGGACACATCGAGTGGTCGCCAGGCGCACGACCAACTAGGGCCGGGGACAAACTGCAACCAAGGTACGTGCCCTTAGCGGGAACTGAACCCAGGTCTCTCTGCTCTGGACTGCAGGCCGATGCTCTAACCGCTGAGCCAAACTGGCCAGGGCTATCCCAACATCTTTTTTTTTTTATATCCTCACCCGAGGATATTTTTCTATTTTTTGTTCAGGTAGAGTGGGAGGGAGAGAGAGGAAGGAAGAGAGAGAGAGAAACATTGATGTGAAAGGGACACATCGAGTGGCTGCCACCCGCACGACCAACCAGGGCCGGGGACAAACTCAACCGAAGTACGTGCCCTTAGTGGGAACCAAACCCGGGTCTCTCTGGACCGCAGGCCGATACTCTAACCGCTGAGCCAAACTGGCCAGGGCTATCCCAACATCTTTATCACATTTTGGAAAACTGAAGTTGATTGGACTTATTGTAAGTCAAAATTTGACAAGGGTAGATTACTTCTTTATTCCCTCTATGAAAATGAGTGCTCTTGTTGTCAGCTTTGTTAGAGCGGAATTCCTACTATTTGATTATATAAGGACAACTCATCTTCATTCATTCATTCAACTAACACTTTTAGGATATCTTATGTTTCAGAAACTGTGATAAGTGCTGGAGAAGCTTAAGAGAACAATAATATGCTGTCTGTGCTTGTTAAGAATTCACAATTTTATGAGGCAAAGAGTAAAGCAATTAATTAAACACAATGGCTTCAAAAAACGAAAGTCCAGGTCTAGATGTCTTCACTGGTGATGTCTACCAAACATTTAAAGAATTAACACCAATTCTCCTCAAACTCTTCCAAAAAAAATCAAAGAGGAGGGGATACTTCCAAATTCATTCTATAAGGCAGTATTACCCTGATACCAAAGCCAAATGAACATATTACAAGAAAAGAAAACTAAATACCAATATCACTTATGAAAGCTAAGATGAAAAAAATCCTCAACAAATTGCTAGCAAAACAAATTCAATAACATAGTAAAAGGATTATACACCATGATTAAGTCAGATTTACTCCAGAATGCAAAGATGGTTCAACATATGAAAAATAATTAATGTAATACCACATTTATAGAATGAAGATAAAAGAAACCACATGATCACTTAAATTGATGAAGTAAAGCATTTGAAAATATTCAACACCTTTTCATGATGAAAAACATTCAAAAAGTGAAGAACAGAAACAAAAATAACCTACCTCAATATAAAAAGACTATATATGAAATACCTACTGCTTACATCATAGTCAGTAGTGAAAGACTGAAAAATTTCCCACTAAGATCAGGAACAAGGCAAGGATGCCCATTCTCACCATTTCTATTCAACCTAATACAGTAAGTCCTAGCCAGAGTAATTAGACAAGAAAAAGAAATAAAAGGCATCCAAATTTAAAGAAAGAAGTGAAATTATCTCTGTTCGCATACAACATGATTTTATACATAGAAAATATCAAAGATTCCACACACAAAAACTGTTAGAACTAATAAACAAACTCCGTAAAATTGCAGGATACAAAACCAATACCCCAAATCATTTGCATTTCTTTATATTAACAACCAACAATCCAAAACAATTTAAGAAAACAATTCTATTTACAATTACATATACAAAAATTAATTCAAAATAAATTAGATTTAAACATAAGAGCTAAAATTATTAAGCTTTCAGAAGAAGACATAGGAGAAAAACTTAATGACATTTGATTTGGCAGTGATTTCTTGGATATGACACCAAAAACAGAGGCAAAAAAAAAAGAATAGATAAAACGGACTACATCAAAATTCAAAACTTCTGAGATCAAGGAACATAAATAACAGTGTAAAAGCTACCGATGAGCCTGGCTGGTTTGGCTCAGCAGTTAGCATGCCAGCCCGTGGACCACAGAGTCCCGGGTTCAGTCCTGCTAAGGGCACGTACCTCAGTTGCAGTTTGTCCTCAGCCCCGGTTGGGGTCATGTGGGTGACAACTCTATGTGTCTCTCTCATGTTGATGTTTCTCTCTCTCTTCCTCCTGCTCTCCCTCCTGTTCTATCTGAAGATAAATGCAAAAAAAAATTATATATATATATATCTCCATCCTTGGGTGAGGATGAAAAATAAATAAATAAAAGATACCCATGAAAAGGGAGAAAATACTTTCACATCATAATCTGATAAGGGGTCATATGTAAAGTACATAAGACCTACAATTAAAAACAAAAAACAAAAAAAACCCTCAAACAACACAAGTAATTGTCCAAAGAGTAGATATTTCTTCAAAAGTAAATATACAAAAGGTCAATAAACACATGATCAAAATCACTAATCGTTAGGAAAATACAGATATAAAAAAACACAATGAGATACCACTTCACACCTATTAAAGTGGCTATTAATTTTTTTTAAGTGATGATGATAATGTGGAGAAATTGGAACCCTTGTATACTATTAATGGCAATAAATAATACAAATAGCATGGTGGTTCCTTAAAAATTTTAAAGTAGAATTATCAGAACCTCACCAAACATATCCTTTCCCTAATTATAAACCTTGCCCTCTACCCCAAAATAACCACGATTCTTATTTTTTATAACATCTTTGCTTTTATTTAAAGTGTTTAATATAAATATGAATCTCTAAACAGTATAGCTATTTCTACCTCCAATACAAGTACATACTGTAGGATACCTGAGACAATGAAGTAGTAAATGATTCTTTATAGTCACTGTGTTCCTAGGGATATAGCCTTCAAATCAGTGAGAAATGTGTAAAATTCTTTGAAGTAAGCTATTGTGGGCTTTGGGTGTTTCTGATGCAACTACCACTGGAACAGCAGGCATAAACAGTATTGGGTAAAATTAACAAGATATTTCCAAGAGAAGTAGCAGACAAGGAAAGTCCTCAAAATCCACACCAACCTGGATGGGTGCCTCATACTTGAGAAAGCTAGGATCTTTTTCTACAAAGAACTTAAAAGCAGAAAATCCTAACTTGACTAAGATCTATCTTCCCTGACAGGTGAAGTTGAAAGAAGATTCTCTTCTCTCCCTACTACATAGTTAAAAACAATTTTTAAAAAAAAATTATAATTTTTGTAAAAAATCTAGATCAAAAATACATAAACAATGGGCTACTTGGTGATACCTAGTGAGAGTATATTTATGACAGAACAGAGATTCAAGAGATTTTGCCTAGTTTATTCTGTGGTCTGTTTGTCCTCATTATCAATAAACTCTATTGTTTATTAATGCCTTTGTTGTGACCACATTTTTATGAATAAAATCAAATATGGAAATAGAGAAGAAATCCCAACTGCATTTTGAGATGATAACTGTGGTTGAAGAATGGAGATGAGGTGAGGTTGCCCAAGTTAATATCAGAATTCTCATTTGAGCTTGAGATTTGTATTTGCCACTCATTTCCCAACATCTTTTTTTTTACAGATAGAGTGGGAGGGAGAGAGAGGGAGAGAGAAACATTGATGTGAAAGGGACACATCGAGTGGCTGCCACCCGCACGACCAACCAGGGCCGGGGACAAACCACAACCGAAGTACGTGCCCTTAGCGGGAACCGAACCAGGGTCTCTCCGGACCGCAGGCCGACGCTCTAACCGCTGAGCCAAACCGGCCAGGGCTATTTCCCAACATCTTTATTAGGATTCTAAGTCACCTTAAACTCTGTATGTCAAAACCAACTCCATAATCTCCCAATAGCCTTATCCTGCTTTAGTGTTCCCTAAATACCTTCATGAATGACACCATCATCTACACAGACATATGAACCAGAAATATAGGAGGTATCTCACACATCAATCTTTCTCATTTTTTATACGTAATTTCTTTCCTTTTTATTTCCTAAGTATGTCTTAAAACTCTGCATTCTCTCCAATCTCAATGATACCATTCTAATCCAAAGCCATAATGATTTTCAGTGAATTAGCGCACTGGTCTCTAACTAGTTTGCCTATATTTACTATTATCACTTTTAAACCCATTGAAGGGAATGGCAGTCTAAAAATACTAATTCTATCATATTGATATTCTTATCATTGTTAAAGGGCTCCTTATTGCTTTGAAGATGAGGGCGGGTAGGTAAACGCAGTATCGCGTCCTCCCACAACCACATCCAAGTTACAACAAAACTTCAGAACAACCGCCTGAAATCAAGCTGCATGGAAGTCCTACAGCTACGGAATTAAAGAAGCTGCATCGAGACCGGTAGGAGGGGCGGCGGCGCGACGGGCTGGTCCCACACCCACGTGTGGCGGATAAAAATCAGGAGGACACCTCGGCTGGGAAGGTCCTTCCTGAGGACTGAGAGGTCCCCGTCCCACACCAGGTGCCCCGCTCAGGGTTCCAGTGCCAGGAAGAGAATCCCCATAACTTCTGGCTGGAAAAACCAGCGGGAACTGAGGCTCAGGGAAGCTGAAGCGGCTGGAGCCCCAGGCAGCTCCCTAAAGGGCCCGCACACGGACTTATCGGACTCTCTCCCTCTAAGCTCGGAGGGGAGGCAGCTCCAGGGGCACCAGAGTCATACAGGGAAGAACTGAGCTGTTTGACACTGGAGCGAGGGCTGGAGAGGGGGCTTTCTCCGGGACAAACGTGCTGTCAGAGGCCTTTGTTCCTTTGGTGAGCCCTTCCCTGGGGCAGCAGACAGTCGCCATACCTGGGACTCCAGCAACCTGGCTCACACTGGTAGCCCCGCCCTGCTGACTCCCTGAGGCCCCGCCCCGCCCCACCCCACCCAACTTTCAGGCCCACCCAAGCTGTTAGCACTTGCTTAACCATAGGATTGGCCTGACTTGGATCCTGCTTCAGGTTTTCCTAAATTTTTTCAAACGAGCAGCATCTGGTCTCGGCTAGCCCCATACCGCTCATTAAGTAATACACAGAAACAAACACAGGGAGGCAGCCAAAATGAGGAGACAAAGAAACAGGTCCCAAATGAAAGAACAGAACTAAACCCCAATAAAAGAACTAAGCGAAATGAAGATAAACAACCTAACAGATGCTGAGTTCAAAATACTGCTTATAAGGATGCTCAATGAACTCAGTGAGGGCCTCAAGAGCATAAAAAAGGACCAGTCAGAAATGATCGATGCACAGTTAGAAACGAAGGAGGCTTTAACGGAAATAAAGAATAATTTACACAGTTTCAATAATAGAGTACGTAAATCCAAGGAGCAAACCATCGATTTGGAATATAAGGAAGCAAAAAATGCCCAATCAGAACAGCAAAAAGAAAAAAGAATCCAAAAAAATGAGGATAGTGTAAGGAGCCTCTGGGACAACCTCAAGCGTGCCAACATTTGCATCTTGGGGGTGCCGGAAGGAGAAGAGAGAGAACAAGAAATCGAAAACCTGTTTGAAACAGTAATGGCAGAAAACTTTCCTAACTTGGTGAAGGAAACAGACATACAAGTCCAGGAAGCACAGAGAGTCCCAAACAAGATGAACCCCAAGAGGCCCACACCAAGACACATCATCATCAAAATGCAAAAGGTTCAAGACAAAGAGAGAATCTTAAAAGCAGCAAGAGAAAGGCAGCTAGTTACCTACAAGGGAGTTCCCATAAGGCTGTCAGCTGATTTCTCAAAAGAAACTTTGCAGGCCAGAAAGGAGTGGCAAGAAATATTCAGAGTGATGGAAAGCAAGAACCTACAACCAAGATTACTTTATCCTGCGAAGCTGTCATTTAGAATCGATGGCCATATAAAGACTTTCCCAGACAAGAAAAAGTTAAAGGAGTTCATCACCACCAAACCGTTATTATATGAAATGATGAAGGGTCTTTTTGAAGAAAAAGATAAAATATATGAACAAACAAAATGGCAATGAATACATATCTATCAACAATGGAATCTACAAACAAAATGAACAGATAGAACAGAAACATTCTCATAGATACAGAGAACATTTTGTTGGTTGCCAGATGGGAGGGGGTTTGGGGGAATGGGTGAAAAAGGTGAAGGGATTAAGAAGTACAAATTGGTTGCTAAACTGACAAACCTCAAAGGGAAAGGGGCTGGGGGGGTGGGAAGAAATAAACCAAAGAACTTATATGCATAACCAATGGACACAGACAATAGTGTGGGAAAAGGCGGGAGGGAGGCGGGAGTGGGGAGGAGGGAGTCAATGGGGGAAAAAATGTGGAACATCTGTAATACAGTCTACATTCAACAATAAAGATTTAAAAAATTAATAAAAAAAAAAAAAGAAGTACAAAATCATTGCTTGACTGACAAACCTCAAAGGGAAAGGGGTTGGGTGGGGGGAGAAATAAACCAAAGAACTTATATGCATAACCAATGGACATAGACAACAGTGTGGGAAAAGGCGGGAGGGGGGTGGGAGTGGGGAGGAGGGGGTCAATGGGGGAAAAATGAGGAACATCTGTAATACATTCAACAATAAAGATTTTTAAATAAATAAATAAATAAATAAAAAGATGAAAGAAATTACTATCACTACTAAATTTATAGATCTTGCACAGTCTGGCTGCTATGCACCTCTCTATCTTAATCTTTTATTACTTCCACCTTGCTCTTTAACTTCCCTCAGTTCTTCAAAGGTGTCATGCACTTTACTGCTTCAGGTAATTTGTGCAAAAGTTGGAAAGTTACCTCTTTCCAACTCATATGTATTAGCTTGCAGTTGTCACATTACTTTTTCCAGAAATAATTGCCTATTACATTTAAGTATACCAGATCAATATATTTCACATACTATCATACCTGTTCTTTTCCTTGATAACACTTAGCACAGTTTTGAATTATATATACCTACTTGGTGAATATTTGTCTTCCCTGTTGGATTACAAGTTCTATAAATAAAGACTCCAACTCTCTTTGATTATTTACGGTCTGTCACATACGCAGTAGGCATTTAATAATTTTGAGTTAATGAATAAGATATGTAGCAGTGAATCAACGTTATCAATCAGAGCACAAAATAGTGAACTTCCAATGTGTTTTGTTTGGTTTACACAATGTATGAAGACAGCTTTCACTGGATGCCAACACATGAACATTATGTGATTTCACATGAAAGCTACATTTCAAGATTCTCCTTAAAAAATAAAAATAAAAAAAAACACAAATAACTTGCATCACCAGGAACACAATTATCTCTAATTAGCCAAAGCTTAGTGGCTTCTCACCCCAGTGTCTTTCTTTCTTTCTTCCTTTCTTTCTTCCTTTCTTTCTTTTCTTTCTTTCTTTCTTTCTTTCTTTCTTTCTTTCTTTCTTTCTTTTCTTTCTTTCTTTCCCTTCTTCCTTCCTTCCTTCCTTCCTTCCTTCCTTCCTTCCTTCCTTCCTTCCTTCCTTCCTTCCTTTCCTCCCTCCCTCCCTCCCTCCCTCCCTCCCTCCCTTCTTTCTTTCTTTCTTTCTTTCTTTCTTTCTTTCTTTGGCAGAATTTTATGGTTTTATTAACACAATACAATGTGTACACAATCTGTCTATTCATTTTCTTCGCTGAGCAGCCTGGCATTGGGATTGGTGACTCTAGTGGCCAGCTGGGCTATTCTTTCCACAATGGCTTTGTGGTTCTTTGAGGAGACGTTGTGAGCAATCTCAGCACAGTAAGATTTGTTGCACATCAGCAATACTTCAAGCTCCTTGACGTTGTGGACCAGAAACTTACAAAAGCCACTGGGCAGCATGTGCTTTATTTTCTTGTTGCTCCCATAACCAATGTTGGGCATCAAGATCTGACCCTTGAATCTTCTGTGCACCCTATTGTCAATACCTCTAGGTTTTTGCCAGTTCTGCTTAATTTTGACTTATAGGTCTGACTGGTGCCGAATGAACTTCTTTTGACAATCTTGGGTTTCACAAGGGGTCTAAGGGCAGCCATGGTGCCGAGCAGAAGATTGTAGCCCTTCCTTCCTCCTTCCTTCCCTCCCTTCCTCCCTTCCTCCCTCCCTCCCCTCCCTCCCTCCCTCCCCTCCCTCCCTCCCTCCCTCCCTCCCTCCCTTCCTTCCTTCCTTCCTTCCTTCCTTCCTTCCTTCCTTCCTTCCTTCCTTCCTTCCCTTTCTTTCTTCCTTCCTTCTCTTTCTTTCTTTCTTTCTTTCTTTCTTTCTTTCTTTCTTTCTTTCTTTCTTTCTTTCTCTCTCTCTCTTTCTTTCTTTTATTTTTTTTACTTTTTTTTTTTATCCTCACCCGAGGACATTTTTCCATTTTTTGTTCAGATAGAGCGGGAGGGAGAGAGAGAGAGAGAGAGAGAAACATCGACGTGAAGGGACACATCGAGTGGCTGCCACCCGCACGACCAACCAGGGCCGGGGACAAACTGCAACCAAGGTACATGCCCTTAGCGGGAACCGAACCCGGGTCTCTCTGTACTGCAGGCCGACGCTCCAACCGCTGAGCCAAACCGGCCAGGGCTCTCTTTCTTTCTTTAATTGATTTTTAGAGAGAGAGGATGGCAAGGGAGATAGAAAGATATCGTGCCCGCTACCAGGAACGAAGCCCGAAACCCAGGCACTGACCGGAAATCACACGAGCAACACTTCAGTCATGGGTAGATGCCCAGCTAACTGAGCCACACTGACCAGGGCTCACCCCAGTGTTTTGAAGTGCCTTTTCTCTTTTTAAAATCTCTGGACATGTTAGTTTGTCTTTATCGATATAGATGGGTACATGAAAAGGAACCACAAAAGATGATTGTATACAATGAGAAGAGAGACTTGAGAAAACCAATGATTAAAGAGTGGGCAGGAAATTGGAAATCCCTAAAGAAGCCTGAGAAGTAGTTAGGTATGAAGAAAACTAGGAAAATGCGGTTCACTGAAACCAAGATAAAAAAGGATTTCAAAGAAATAATTTTTTAAAATAACCTTCCCCTCTTACCTTTTTCATTTCCTCATACATCATGAACAGAATATTGAAGTCATGTCTGTGCTCGTACCAGCCTCTGATGTGATCAAACCAAACGTTTCCTATCACTGTGGGAAAAATTATAAGTAAAAGGTAAAGATGTTGCAATTATTAAACAGCAAACTATAATCTTTCTTTTCTGTTCTGGAAACCTCCGAAAGAAAAGTAAAGTCCCCGCCACTGAACATTAAGGTTACCTTTTTAAAAAGGTGCTTTGGGGAAAAATTACATGATTTTAATGGAAACCTGCCTTTCCTATGTATGTACGAAAGCAGCAGTGAAGAAAATATGAAGTCCAAACAACTAATTTTGAAGATTTAAGGTAAACTCCTTACTTTCTTACTTCTTCCACCTGTCTATGTTAAGCTCTTTGGATAGCAACTTCACCTATCTACAAGACAGAACCTGAGTATAATTTTCTAAATGAGCGAGAGCCCCAATTCCACCTCCTACGAGCTTCTTGCATCAATCTATCCTCAGTGTTGAAATGAATATTCCACCGCTGCCATATAAGGCCTCCCATAGACCCGTGACAGAACACACAAACAACATCCATTTCAAACTATTACACCATTGAGGTTCTTTTATGATCTTGTCAAAATATGTCTTAATAAATAAGCTTTGCCAACCATAATAATCCCCAAAGTGGTCCTGGTGAGAGTAGAAAAGCCATTGGGTGGCAAATTAAATTGACAGAATAGTAACCACTTACGTGCATCCAGCTTCTATCATTACCCTTCTTTATTTCCTTAAAATGTGTTCCCTAAGTTTGAGAATTTGGCTAAATGCCAATATTGTCGCATAAACATGTTGCTTATATAAATCCATAGTTACCCTTTCCATCTAGAAACCTTTTCATGAAATGTTCCATATCATTAGCAGCTTCAAGTAAGACCATCAGATTTGAAAAATGAAAGTATGAAGTCATAACATCCTTGGGGTTTCTGTAGACGTAAATAATCTGCAGAGGGAACAGTAAAACAATTTTAACAATTCTTGGTTATCCTTACAGGTTGTTGTTTTATTTTTTGACACCAACATATGTCATTATATGACTGCATCACAATTTGTTTCATCCAGCCTACTCCTCATAGAAATTTAGGTGATACCCAATATTTTTGTAATTATAAATACTGCTGAAATAAACAACTCTACGTGACATTTTACATGTGCAAGCATATAGGACTAATTTCTAAAAGTAAAATGATTTATTTGTAAGGTTGATTAATATTGCAAATTATCTACCATAGAAACTGTTTCAATTTACTCTCTGTAAGCATTAAGTGACACTTGATAAAAAGCCAAAGTAGCATTGGAGATCATTTCAAAAAGGAAAAACTACTTAAAGGTGATGTTGAAATAAATAATTATTCGTATAGTATAAAATTGGAATTCTAGCCCTGGCTAGTTTGGCTCGGCTGTTAGAGCATCAGCTGGCAGACCAGGGAGTTCCAGTTTCGATTTCTGCTAAGGGCACATACATCAGTTGCAGTTTGTCCCCAACCCTAGTTGGGGTTGTGTGGGTGGCAACCAATCAATGTGTCTCTCTCACGTGGATGTTTCTCTCTCTCTCTCTTCATCCCTTTCTCCCTCCTGCTCTATCTGAAGATAAATCCAAAAATATCCTCTGGTGAGGATAAAACAAAACACTAAACAAACAAAGGTATATGGCGAAATCCCAGGAAAAAAGAAAGTAAGCGACAATATAAAGCTAAGTAAAATTTAAGGCCAAATTATTTAACAGGACAACATATAACTTGTTTGCAATGACTAACAGAACAGAAATCTTTGTATGCTAAATTACATATTAGAAAATCTTAAATGACACAAATTCTAATAAGTCTGTAAAGATTTTGATTTAGCAACCATCATAGTGGGAGGTTTACATTAATTTATCTTTAGTCACAAAGATAAAAGAATTAGCAAAATAATTTACACAACTATTTAACAAAATTTATTTTATATGTGCATGTTACCGCCCCACACAGGGAATATATATCATTTTCTCACGTCGTCATGGAACACATTGAAAAAAATTGATTATGTAATTGGCCATAAAACTACTTACTGAATTTCAAAAATTAGAATTTTTACAGTATCATTACTTGATGATAATATATACTAATAATCAACAATATAAGTTAAAAAAGAAAATTTATGTAAACACTTGGAAATAAAATCTTCAAAATAACTTAGATAAATTAGAAAATTAAAACTGAAATGACAGATTATTTAGATACTAACAATATATATCCATAACTATACTAAAATGGATGTCCATCATTTTAAAATGTCAATATTTTAAAAATAAATACTGGGAATAGATAATGCTAAGCATTTAATTAAAGAAGACAGAAAACAAATACACACAAAATATGAGAAAATAAAATGAAATCAGAAATCAATGAACTAGAAAACATTAAAGTATGTTTAAAAATGAAGCTAGTTCTGTCCTGGCTCATGTGGCTCAGTTGGTTGAGTGCATATACCAGGTGAGATTCCTGATCAGGGCACGATTCCCAGTAGGGGGTGCAGGAGGCAGCTGACTGGTGTTTCTCACATAGATGTAAGAATCATACAAAAGTATGCATGACCAATGAACATAGACAACAAAGCTGGGGATGGGGTTGGGGGAAGGGGAGGAGGGTGTCGATGGGGGAAAAATGAGAAACATCTGTAACAAAAACAAATTAATAAATAAACTTTTTTTTATCCTCACCCAAGGACATTTTTCCATTTTCTGTTCAGATAGAGTGGGAAAGAGAGAGAAACATTGATGTGAAAGGAACATATTGAGTGGTTGCTACCCATACGACCTAACCAGGGCCAGGGACAAACTGCAACCGAGGTACGCGCCCTTAGTGGGAACCGAACCCGGGTCTCTCTGGACCGCAGGCCGACGCTCCAACCGCTGAGCCAAACCTGCCAGGGCAAATAAAAAATTAAAAAAAAATAAGATGTCACTGTATCCTATAACTATTTGAAATTATTATATTAAAAATGAAATTCCAAAAATAAAAAAAAAGAATCATACAAAAAACAACATAGCACATTTGGTAAATATGTCAGTAGACCTGATAAATAAAGAGCTATAGAATGATGCTGGAATAGTACAATTCTAATGATTGTCCCAGAATTAATCTAGATAGAGTTAATCAATTCCAATCAACATAAAAAAAATCACTGGGGAAATTAACATATCAAAAATTAAAGTTGATGGGGATTTGCCTTATTAATTACAATATTTAAAACAGTGAAAAACTGCCACTTATTAATTTTTGGATAAAAAAATTCAGAATTAGAGGGAGGGACTACAGAAACTTAGAATATCAAAGTGTAGACTTTGAAATAGTAGGGAAAGAGTAAATGCTTAAACAAGTTATATTGGGTCAATTGGCTAACCACCTTGGCAAATATAATGCAAGAGTCATATTTCAAATCACATGCAGTATCAGATATAGTTTATAATTAAATGCAAAAAATAAAAACATAAAGTTAATTAATAGGAGAGTATTTGCATAATCTTTATGGTGGGAAAATGTTTTCTTAGTAAGACACAAGAACTAGAAGCTATGAAGAAAAGATCAATAGATTGGTTATGTAAAATTAAAAGTATTCAATAATCTTTAAAGGCAAACTATTACTTGGGATATTTGTCCCATATAAATGCTTCTATTAAACAGTAAATAAAAAACAGGCTAAATAAAAATAGGCAAATAATATAAAGGATTTTACAAGGGTTAGACATATATAAAAAAATGGTCAAACTTATTAAAACGAAAGGTCTGCAAATTACTCAAGAATGAGATTTTTCTTTTCTTCTTTTTTTAAATCCTCACTTGAGGATATTTTTCCATTTATCTTCAGATAGAATGGGAGGGAAGGAGAGAGGGGGAGGGAGGGAGGGAGAGAGAGAGAGAGAGAGAGAGAGAGAGAGAGAGAGAGAGAGAGAGACTGATGTGAGAGAACCATTGCTTGGCTGCCTCCTGCCCGCCCCCTACTGGGGATCAAGCCCACAACCCAGGCTTCTGCCCTGACAGGGAATTGAACCCGGACTTCTCACTCCATGGGACGATGCTCAATCCACTGAGTCACACCAGCTGAGCAAAAAGAATAGAATTTTATGTGCTTTCATCAAATAATTTTTGCTGTATGCTATATAATCATACTGCAACTAATGTGTGTGATGACACAATTTATGTATACACTTATAACTCCATATATATTTTAATGTGTTAAACAATACTAAAGATTATAATAATCACATTTGAAAGAATGTGGATGAGTGGGGCTGAAAAAAATATTTGGAGAAAGTATTTTGTTGTTGTTATCCTCACCTGAGGATATTTTTCCATTGATTTTTTTTTTTTTTTTTGATAGCGTGGAAGGGAGGAAGGGAGAGAGAGAGAGAAACATTAATATGAAAGAGACACATCAATTGGTTGCCTCCCAGGGGACAGAATCTACAACCCAGGTATGTGACCTTGACCAACACTTGAACCTGCAACCTTTCAGTCCACAGGACCATGGCCTAACTGCTAAGCCAAACCAGCCAGGGCCAAAAAAGCATTTTTTTTTTTTTTTTTATTCTTTTTAATCCTCACCCAAGTTGTTCAGACAGAGTGGGAGGGAGGGGGAGAGAGAGAGAGAGAGAAACTGCAACCGAAGTACGTGCCCTTAGCGGGAACCGAGCCAGGGTCTCTCCGGACCGCAGGCCGACGCTCTAACCGCTGAGCCAAACCGGTCAGGGCCAAAAGAGTATTTTTGTTTGTGCCAAAGACCCATAAGCTATTTACATGACTTACTTTAGCTTTTTTGTTCTTGAGCCCTTTTGGTGCTAAATAATAGGGGATGTGGGAACAGAAAAGGCGAGGGGATGGTCTGTTGATAAAGTCTGCTTTGCGTAGGTTGTATTCCAAAAAGGGAATTCTATCAATCGTATCCACATTTTCAGTTCCATTACGATGTTCCTCAAAATAAATCAAGCTTAATATCTGCTGCATCCAGATGGTACCTGTAAAAATAAATAATCTCACTTCCAATCCTGAATTAGTTTTTTTATTAAAAATGTCAATAATAATGCCATCTATCTCAAAATTACTGGGAGCTTTTTTTTTTAACCACTCTAAATATACTAAGGAAATGTGTCCAACTCTTTTTGTTTGTATGCATTTTACATTAAAATTAGTGAAGATAAAATTAGGTGTTCTTTGTTCCTTTTTTATTCTAAAAGAGCTGTGATTGCAGCGATTCAAATTAATTCTTCAGCTCTTTTGTTTCCTGTAATTTATGTAAGGTCCGTTCCTATGAATTTCTGTGGCTACCCCTGTTTCTCCTTCCTTAGTCTTTCTTAAAGCTTTACCTTTTAGAAATATAGACAAATTAAGAGCTCAAGGCTCCTTTCAAATTTTTTTTTTAACTGTGTAGCAGAGGTCTTCTCATACAATGCTGAATAAAAGCACTAGTACGCATTCTTGTCTCATTGTTTATTTTAAATGTTTCACTATTGCATTTGATGTCTGTGGTAGTTTTGGGTAGTCTGTTTATCAGGTTAAAGTTCACTTTCTCCCTAGTTTGCGGATAGTCTCCCTTATGAACGCATGCTGAATTTTATTAAATGCTTCTTCTGCACCTGTTGAGATGGTAATTCAGGCTTTCTTCTGTACTCTAGTAATGTGGGTGAACTGCATTCATATATTTTAAACCAATCTTGACTCTTAAAATAAACCTACCTTGGTCACAGGGTATTTTTAAAACATTGCTAAATTTGTTTTGCTTGTATTTATTGGGTTTAGGATTTTTGCATCTATGTTCATGAATATTATATATTATCAATGCTCTAAAAGAATGTGAGATGTCAGTAATTTTTCAATCATCACTACTCAGTTGAGTCGATTTTTTAGACACAGTTCTGATAAAATTTATGGTGAGTCCTCTAAGATGAGTAAGAACCCAGCAGGCTGGACTGAGGACTAGTGTGTGGCATCCCAAATAGTTGGGCTGGATTAAGGGAAAAGAAAAGCCTCTTATCAGCTACTGAACCTAAAACTAAGCAAACTGAGGCGTCACCAACATCTAAGGGAGGAAAACAAAAACACCTGATATCAGATGTGATAATATAATTTGCCGAGTGGAAAAATCCAGGGCAAAGACATTGTATTACTAATTTGGGGAAAGTAAACAAGGTCATGCATTTCAAAGTCAGTAGTAAAAAGGAGGGACAGGAGCATTTTCATGATAATCAGGAAAAATTTTTTTGTACTGACTTCAACTCCAGTGTATTTTTGAGAAATAATAACCATTTCGTATAACATTAATTCAAGAACACCAATCATTCTGTGTTCTAAAAAGCACAATATAAAAAATAAGCTTTGGGGAATGTAAAATAAGAGGGCAATTTACTTTAATTCAAAATTATTTCATTATTATAGGGAAATAAAGCAATTAGAGTAATTGAAAAGCTTATTAGTAATTAGTTCTGACTGAGAGATGCTGCTGACAAAAGTCCTCCAGGGGCTTTTAAATATGCTTCCTTCCATTCTCAGAGCAAGCCAACAGGTCAGCATTATCTACTCTTGGGTCAATATCTTGTTTCTTTTTTGTTGTTGTTAATCCTCACCCAAGGATATTTTTCCATTGATGTTTTTAGATAGAGTGGAAGGGAGGGAGAGAGAGAGAGAGGGAGAGAAAACATGGACAAGAGAGAGATACATCCATTGGTTGCCTCCCACATGGCCCCAACCACCCCAGCCAGGGTGAAGATCAAATCTGCAACCTAGGCACATGCCCTTGACTGGGAATCAAACCCATGAGCCTTTGGTCCTTGGGCCAACTCTCTAACCATTCAGCAACCAATCCAGGGTGATATTTGGTTTCTTCATATGTGCCTTCAAAAATGACAATATGTGCATTTCAAATGATCTTATATATGAAAGATTTGAGGTTTATTTAACTTTTTAAAAATCCTAAATGGTGGTCTAAATGTAGGCTGAGCTACTGTTAATGTCTGGAAAAGGGCACATTTGTACGAATATATTACCAAACCAGAGTGAAAACTGATAACAGGTAGCCCACTCCTCAAACTTACCAGATTTTGGATATGTAATTATGAAGACATCATCATCTCTAATTTCAAAATCATCTAGAGTTTCTAGGAAGTCAACATCAACTAAAGAAGATTGAAAATAATAGTCTTTAAATTTCAACCAATATGTGTTTTTGTTGTCCATAATTTTTCACCTATAACGACAAAATTATTTTCAATGTCTTAGTATTTTATAGTAATTATTAACACTTATTGAGTGTTCAGTATATGCCAAGCAACTTTTAAACATTGTATGTGTCTCAACTCATACCATATAAACGTGTACATACATAAATCATTTAATCTTCACAGCAAGCAAACATTCCTAGAGGTTTAATCACTATTTTAAAGATGAGGAAACTAAGATACTAAAAGGTTAAGCAGCTCTTCCTAAAGCCCCATGAAGGAGGATTATCATGATTCCAAACATAAAGCTGGGAAAATAACGTACAGGAAGTTCAGGTTGCCCAGCTGGCAGACCTGGCAGGATTTGATGCCAGATTCTTTGGCCCCAGAGTTCATGCTTTCAATCACTTTATCTAATACAGTTTCTTAGTATTTGATATTTTTATTATTATAGAAATAGGAATTCTTCAATAAATGTACTCCCCCCCCAACCCCCCCCTCCCCCCGGACAGAAATAATCTGTTGTCCCTGAAGGAGCTTCTGAGGCTTTGGGATCTGTCTATCATTTCAAATAAATTGTGAAATATGCTCTGCATGAGTAATACTGATTGTTTTACTTTGGGGATGTTGCCCTTATATAGTTGCAAGATATTGTAATATACTAATATAATAATAACCATTATTATATTTACCAATTGAATTTTTATCAGAAATCCTAGATAAATCTAAATAAGAACGTCAAAATATAAATAGGAAGCAAATAATCTAAAGAGATATCTGTTCAAAAATTGGACCAGCTAGGCATTTCTTTAATAGCTCCACCAGAGAAATCAATTCTTTTTTTTTTAATCTTTATTGTTGAATGTATTACAGATGTTCCTCATATTCCCCCCATTGACCCCCTCCTCCCCACTTCTGCCCCCCTCCTGCCTTTTCCCACACTGCTGTCTGTGTCCATTGGTTATGCATATAAGTTCTTTGGTTTATTTCTTCCCACCCCCCAACCCCCTTCCCTTTGAGGTTTGTCAGTCTAGCAACCAATTTGTGCTTCTTAATCCCTTCAAGAAATCAATTCTTGAATGTTAAACAGATGAGGAAATCCCAGAAGTTCTGATAACACTAGGTTTAGAATCAACACATATTTTAGTTATTCAGTTAGTTTTTTAAAAATTCCTGTGCACACCAACAAAATGAATTTGTTGAAAGTTGCAAATACGGCTTTGTCTAAATTGCATGTCAAGAAACAACATTTAATCTTTTACTAACACTCTAACTCACCTGACCAATAGAGGAAAGTCAGAGGTTAGAATTTTGCTGAGTAAGAATAGAAAGATCACTTATATTCGAATTACCTGGGTTTTTGGTAAATGTTTAACTTTTTAAAAATTCTAAATGGTGGTCTAAATGTAGGCTGAGCTACTGTTAATGTCTGGAAAAGGGCACATTTGTACGAATGTATTACCAAACCAGAGTGAAGACTGATAACTGGTAGCCCACTCCTCAACCTTAGCAGATTTTGGATATGTAATTATGAAGACATCATCATCTCTAATTTCAAAATCATCTAGAGTTTCAAGGAAGTCAACATCAACTAAAGAAGATTGAAAATAACAGACTGCTGGAAGTAGAATTTCCAGGGAGTGTGGCCTGGAAATCTGCATTTTAACAACCTGCCAATTACACACACAAAAACTGGGAACCAAAATACTGATAAAGCACTATCTGTGTTTCAGTGGATGTTTCATCTCAACTTCCAGAGAAGCCTTTGTGGGATGTTATTTGACCTCCAATTAAAAGATCCAATTAAGGCCCTACCAACTTGCTTGAGCTTTCCTGACACAAGTTGAAGTCCAGGCAACCTCAACTATTGAAAATTAAGGATAGAAGAGACTGGCTAATAAATCATAAAGAATGGTTTCAAGAGACAAATGATATTGGCATAGCAAATTTTGTAGGAAAAATCTTGGATAACCCAGCCTTTGGAGTGTGGTGACAAAGAATTTATACTGTATAACATGGACAAATGGAAAAGTCCATTAAGTATGAAATATAGTTCAAATTAAGGCAAAGATGAAAGTGTGAGTCACTATCACACACTTCTGACACCACATAAACACACACACACACACACACACACCTCCAAAAGCATCAATTCCAGAAATTCTTGATTCTGAGAAAAGAGGAAAGAGTGTCCTGCAGCCCACAAAAACATTCTAAAATCAATCCTTTAAACTATTTACTATGTTTGCACAGTCTCAAGAAGAGAGAGCTCTTTTGTCACAGAAACAAGAGGAAATGAGTGGGGTGTGGGATGCATTTTCATGTAGGATCTCAGCACTGGTGAGTCATACATTGTTTGCATCTCTTTAATGAATATAGAAGAAAGTACTAGTATAAAGGGGGGGAAAATGTCATGTGATTTCTTATTCTTGCACTAAGTCCAAAAGAAAAGGAAGAAAAACAGAAAATTGAGGAGAAAAATAAATACATTGTATTCGGAAGACTGGATAAAACTTGAAAGAGGCTCTAAGTCTATTGTTTACTCACCACTACACGTCAACTGATGAAGAAAAATCCACTTCTGATATAACTGTATGGAGGACAGGGAATGATGTGTTGCTGAAAAATAAATACTCCTTACAAGTGTGTTTTGGCCAATGAGTAGTGCTCTAGAGAGTCAGCAGATAGCTCAGTTTAGGTAAATAAATTAGATAAGATTGTTGATATTAGGAAATAGATACCTTATTAGTCCAGAAAAAGCAAAAGAGTCAAAACTGGTGGAGATACTAAAGAGAGCTGCATGTAACCAGTCGTCATACTCACTTAACTTTGGAAACTAAACAATGAATAACAAGATATATTTGAAAGCTCTATCAATACCTTCTTTGGGCATGAAGGATGGCTAGTAAAATCTTTTATTAAGTAAACATCACAGAAGATTCAGCCTATCTTTTTTACATTCTACAATACTTTGGCCAATAGGTGGGACTATGGATCGAAAGTTAAGTATAATCTATATTAGTCAAAACCTATGCTTTCAATTGGCTGCCATTTCCTACAAGGTTAGAATTCCATTTTGCCTTCTATATGGCCCCAAAACAATTGGTAGCAATTTACATTAAACATTTTGATGATATGTCAAATCTAGTGTTGTCAGAGAGGTTGACACCACACAGGTGGGTGTGTAGCTACGTGTTCATGAAGGTAGAGAGGTTGTTTTGGCATAAATACAGATTACGGAAATATGTGAAGCAAACTTCACAATATTCTAAGCCATATGGTATTTATTGGCAAAACAAACTAACTTCTACTCTCTAGCACACTGCTGTATATGAAAGTATTAACTCTGCATATGAAAAGTAGAAATATGGAATTCTCATGCAAAATTATCATGCAAATAGCAGTTGATTATTTTTTCCTTCAATTTATAGGGCTGATTTGCTAACAGCAGACACTCTACAAACCCAGAGAAAGGGGACAGGATTTGAAATAGCAGAGTGAAGAGCTCAGAAAATCCTCTCCCATAAGGAACTGGGTAAGACCAGAAAAAATTATCAAAAAGCAACCTCTTTAGAAATCTGAAAATTGACCAGAGGTATACAACAAATTGAGAAGTATTTCTTTAAGAAAAACTATTGAATCTCAGTAACAATAGGGGGTTCAGTGGCATTTTAACATGGTGTTGATCGCATCCTTCACCCTCCTTGCAATTTTGAGGTTTGGAGGTTGTATGAAGTCTACTGTCTTAAGAGGGCTAACTTGATTAGAATGGAGCTTGGAAAATGCCCAGAGGCATTATTGAAAATAATTGTTATTTTGTGGCAACGTTTAGAAAATGCTGCAACAGCCCTGGCCTGTTTGGCTCAGTGGTTAGAGCGTCGGCCTGCGGTTCTGAGAGACCGGGGTTCAGTTCCCGCTAAGGGCACGTACCTCGGTTGCAGTTTGTCTCCGGCCCTGGTTGGGTCGTGTGGGTGGCAACCACTCGACGTGTCCCTTTCACGTCGATGTTTCTCTCTCTCTTTCTCCCTCCCACACTCTATCTGAACAAAAAATAGAAAAAATGTCCTCGGGTGAGGATAAAAAAAAGAAAATGCCGCAACATGCGTAGCTAGTTGAACCAGACCTGAGGCGGGGTGATGGGAGATTGAGAAAGACACAGTGACATTATACAGAGAAAAGCTAGGACCAGGTGGGACACTGCTCTCTGATGGAGAAACAATGACTCAGAGCTAGTTCAGCATGTTTATTATATAGCAAAGATGAAGGGGGGAAGGGAGCTCAACAGCTTCATTGTCTTCAGACAAGTGATGTTTCTACCAGCCTCTGAGCCCAAGGTCAGGGCTGTCCATTCATTCTTGCCTGTGGCACAGACTGGGTGAGCTTGCAAACGCCACAGGATCAACAAGAGACCTTGGCTCAGCTGCCCTCCACAAGAAAAGACCAATATCACAGCTATAATACTGGCCAGTGCAAGCAACTTGACCAGTCAGAAATACAGGGGTGAGCAAGAGTAGGTTTACGGTTGTAATACAAATAAATAATATAATAATAAATAAATAATAATACACAAATAAACTCTGTTTCATGTACTCACAACCGTAAAATTACTTTTTTTAATGATTTTAATATACTTTATTTAAAAAGTACACAGTTTTAAATTGGTTTCGATGGGTTTCACGCAGAAGGGACACTGCCCACTGGCAGTCCTGTTTCTGATAAAGGGTGGTTACCATGTAGCAAACTCACATTTACATGACTGGCAAAGTAAAAAATAACATTTTTGTCAATAGGTCTTTGAGTTTATATCACGCACAGTTTAAAATCATGAGATACTGATGGTTGGACTATATTTCATGTCTCCTATGTCGCACCGTAGTTTGGTTCACAGTTTATCCATAATTCAACATACCAAGAGAACATCTCGGTCAGTGTCACCTTAAGAAGAGCAGCAGAAGCAGAGGAAACGGGATAAGGACCATCTTGGCCTGGAGACTCGGTGCACCCCCACATTCTCTTGCATTCTCCTCAGGATGGAAGCCATGACAAGATTCTGGAAGCATTCTGACCTTCTGGGCCTTTAAACTTTCACACTTAAGAGATTCATTGTACCTGATTTCAGTGGACACCATGGTGATAGGGGCCACGGATTCACAGAGGCAGCTGCTGTCCACAACCACCATGAACAGATTGCTGCTAGGGATTTGCTGGATGACAAAGGACCTCGGTCACAGTTTGTCCCTGGCCCCAGTTGGCATTATGTCCCGTAAAGTTACTTTTGCCCACCTCTATTTAACAGAGAAATTCAGAGTGTGAGAAAACCATAGTGGAGTTTGATAAGGAAGCACATATTCCTGGGAATCTGGATGTCAGCACACATGCACAGGGGTGCCTACACACAGGAGAGATTGAAGCGGTTTCTAACACTCACCTTTTCCTTGGCTCAATATGAAGTCTGGTGCAATAAGAAAGAAAAAGCCCTGAAAAATGAATGTGCACACCAATCCTTATATATATATACCTTAGCACAAAGGTACAAGCCTTACTAGTTACTTCCACACACAACTTAGAACAATTCCTGGCTGATTATTAAACTATGCTGGTGTAAGGTAGACATCTAGGACACCAGGCTTAAAAATTAAAACGAGAAGAAAAAAAATACACACAAGCAAATAAATCAGTGTTCGTTGCAGGGAATAAGACTGTGGAGTTAGTCAAGGCAAGTCACCAAACAAACAAATAAAACAACAACCATAACAACAAACAAACAAAAAACAGGGCAGAGGAAGGAAGCAGAGGAAACAGGATTAAGACATTTAACAAATAACAAATAACATTTAACAAACTAAATTAGCAATGAAACATCTTTTTCCTCAAAGAAGAGATTAGTCCCCTACGGCTTCTTTGGTGAATTCTATTAGACATTTAAAATACAACTTCCACAATTCTTTCAGGAAATATGAAAGATGCATTGCCCACCTCATTCTATAAGGGCCATATTACCCTCATACCAAAGCCAAAGACATTACAAGAAAACTACAAGCCAACATCTCGAATGAATAAAGACACAAAATCCTCAACCCACTATTAGCAAAATAAATCCAGCAACATATAAAAAGGATTATAAATTAAAACCCTATAGAATTTATCCTAGAAATGAAATGCTGGTTTAACACCTAAAAATCAAGTAGTATAATACATCATACTAATTAAGAACAAAAAACACATGATCAACACAATAGATGCATAAAAAGCATTTGACAAAATCCAACACCCATTCATGATAACACAAATAAACAAACAACAAAACTCTCAACAGATTAAGAGAAGGGACTTCCTCAAACTGATAAAGAGCATTTATGAAAAACCCACTGTTACCATACTCTGTTATAAAGTTTGTCAGCCAAAAATAATAATAATAACTTAAGATGATGGAAAGATGCTTTAATGTCTCATGTAATTTTCTTGAGTAAGTATGATTGTTAAGAGCAAGTAGATTAAATAAATGTAAGTGAAATAAAAAAATCTTCTGTAGAACAAGAGTCTTTAATACAAATATGTGAATAAGCCTGTACTTTGAACAATAAAATAGAATGTCCAATAAATAAATGCTCAGGTGAGCCCAGGTTCAATAGAGGGTCTCCAGGCATCTGACATTATTTTTAAAGTCCCACAGTATATTTTATACTCCTTGAAAAAGGGCTCTTGTTTTGATGAATTTGTATATGTAATTAATAACAGCTTGAGAACACTTATATACCACCATCTGAACAAAATGCTAAATAGGCATGGCCTTCCATTTTTCCAAATGAAAGAAAAACACATGATTAAAACTGGCTGAGGGGCAATTTTTTTTCAAGACCGCAAGACAGGGTTTAAATGACAATGCAAGCCACACCAAAATGACATTATTTTCCTGCATCTTCCAAAATGAAGCTTTGTTACCAGGTAGGAAAGAGGGAGATAACATTCATATTCCTAGCGAGTTACAATGCTCTCCTTTTAGCATCTCACAACTACCCTGACAATTAACAAAGCATGTTTTGTTCAGAGAATGAATGGGGACAGCTTTCTTCTGTGCATTTTATCAAAACTTGAGAGCTATGTCTGGCCATCAGTAACACCTATTGAGTTCCAATAGCTTAATGTTTAAATCTTACTCACTAGCAATCCACCCAACTCAACATCAGTCATCTTGACATTGCAGGACATTCAGTAAGTCTGAAATTTTTATCAGAAAGGATTTTCTACAGTTATGGAGTAAATAAAGGTTCTTTGTAACAACGGCTAGAAACACCAGACCTTTCTTCACACTGTAAGAATTGATAAATAGCTCACCAAATGAACCAAATAATTTATTTTTTAAAAGCATATAAACACCAAAGTATGATGTAGTATCCATATTTATTACAAAAATAATTACTGAAACTTTCAGAACACCACATGAATAAGCTGAATCAATGGCTATAACTCTAATTTTCAGCCAACATACAGATTTTTGTTCAAAGTCTAGGCTTGATTTCTACACAATACTATTCACATGCATTCCGTTTGCCTATTTATTATAAAAATGGGGACTCTTGGAAGTTGAGTCCAGCTCTGTCTTGATTGCAAAGATGACACAGCAGCGGCTCAAGAACTCTGGCTTGATGCTTGAGTCCTAGAAATCATGTCTCCCAATGTTATACAACAAATTATATTTCTGAAAAAAAAAAAAAATCAGACTTCAGATTCCTTTGACAGTTCAGGTCCCCAAGTTTTTCAGCACCATGGTACCTGGACATGCTCACACATGCTTTTCTCTCTTTCCACACACACCACCAGGAACCCAAAAGAGGCCCCACTTTCAGAGTTCCATTATACAGGTTTTTAAGAACCACACCAAACCCAAGTAAAGGCAGAGGATGCAATTATCCATTACTTTTTCTATTAAGGAAAAAATATATATATGAGACTGCCTTGGCAAATGGGAAAATGATACCAATTATATGGTTATAGAAAATGGTTTTATTAATTCTTTCTTTCAAAATTATGTGCAAAGGTGTTTAAGACCAGAAGGTCATAAAAACTGTTAATACAAGTAATTTCTCCACAATAAAAAGACCTTCATGAAAGTGGCTGAGGACCTGGAACAAAGAACTAAAGGAAGGCAGATCAACGGTGAGACCCAGCTCTATGTTTCTAGCATGCATTTATGACCTCATGGGTCTGGGTCTGGGGGCTGTGAATAGCTCCTCCCTAATTAAAGAAATAAAGTGATATTATGCTAGTGAAAAACCTGCAGTTACAGAATCTGAGTGCCAAGGCCTTAAGGCAAGATTTTTTTTTTATTAGACGTGAGAACAGATGGACATGATGGTAGCACTGAAGGCTGGCTTAGTCATATTCAGGCCAGAATAGTCTCAAAAATAAGGCAAGCTGTGGCTTTTGCAATATTCTCCCCTCCACAGCAAAAAGAAGACACGAGAGGGAATGAAATGGTGATGGAGTGAATAGAAGCCACACAGATCATCTCCTAGGACCAACTGGAATTACAATTAAAATAAAGACAAGCTCTGGCCGGTTTGGCTCAGTGGTTGGAGCGTTGGCCTGTGGACCAGAGAGTTCCGGGTTCAGTTCCCACTAGGCCCTAGCGGCTAGGGGCATGTATCAAAAACAATAAATAAATAAAATAAAATAAAGACAAGTCATCAGGAAAAACCAACTGAAGAGCAACTGGAGAGAACCCTTATAACCAGGGACATAAAAAGGACTCCAAATTGAGACTGATAGGAACTGTGGAGGTGCAAGAGGGCTGGTTGGGTGCCTATGGGCAGCAGCTAAGGGCTGCTGTCTTAGCTGTGAGCAGTTTCCTCAGAGAAGTCAGGAGTTAAAACCCCCAGCCAGCTCCCCAGCACAGAATGGTGGAATAGGGAAAGGAGCACACATAACAGCTATCTGAGTAAAACACCAGAGAAGAGGTTTGGTCTGGCAGGGAGAGGCACAGGGAACACCAGCACTTCCCTGAAGGGCCAATGCACTAAATCACAGCTACAGCCACTCACCTTGGGCTCCAGCAGAGGGAGGGCAGACTGGACTAGAACTATGTGAGGAGAGTCGGGGGTTTGTGGCATGGGGAGTGAGCTGGGAAGGAGGCCAACAGAGGTTTTATGCTGAATCACTCCCTTATAGGACAGTAGCCATATTATTCAAAGAGCCTCTTCCCAGAGTCCTGGGTAGAAGCAACTGCTCCTCCCTCAGAAATTTAACATCACTCAGCCTGAGAAATGCAACTTGAGGCTCATTAACAGCTAGAGACTACCAGCCAGCAAGGAGGCAGAAAAAAATCCTTCAAAAGATTTGAGATTTGGACCTGGCTCTCAGTGTTGGGAATCATGGCTGTGAGGACTGAGGTATGAAGGTTGAAGCCTGGGTTCCTATGCTGAGTCCTTCCCCCATGGCTTCAGTAGCCATCTCTGTCAGGTAGCCACATCGGAACTGTTTTAGCCTGGGGGAGAAGCAACTGCTCTTCCCTCAGGAATTTAACACCACTCTGTGGCTCTGGGGACTGAGTTATAAAGGCAGAGGCCTGGACCCTTGTGCTGAATCAATAACTCACACTGCAGAAACCACTTTCTTATTCAAAGCAGTTGTAATCCAAGGGAAAGCAATTGCCCACCCACTGGAAATCCTCTTATCCTGTCCACCTGAGGTATTTTTCATTCAGCTGAGGGTTACAACCTGAGGCTCTTTGAGTAATTGAGACTAATAGCCTGCAGGCAAAAGCTCTAGGATAATTGACTTTTTTGCTTGGCCTGTGACTCTACCCAGGAAAGTAAGACTAGACATAGATGTTTAATGTGGGCCCTTCCACACTCATCCAAACCCAGTAGCAGGAGCCATAATCAGCAGAACACTGACATCCACATGAAAAATTTGGCAGGCTCCAAAACCCACCAACACAGTCAAAATGGTGAAACAAAGAAACAAATCCCAAATGAAAGAATTCTAGAAGAAGGGATAAATGAAATGGGATTAAGCAAGCTATCAGAGGTAGGTAATCATTCTTCATAATGATTATGAAGAAGCTCAACAGCATGAGTAAAGATATAAAGACAATGAAAATCAACCAACTGGAAATAAAAAACCACCAAACAGAAATGAAAAATGACATAGCAGAAATAAAGAACACATTGGAAGGAATAACCAGCAGTTTAGAGGAAGTTGAGGATCAGATCAGTGAATTAGAAGACAGGATAGAAAAAAATCATCCAATCAGAGAACCAAAAAGGAAAAAGAATTAAAAAATAGTTTAAGAGCACTTGGGAGAATATAAAACATAAAAACATCTGCATCATAGAAGTACCAGGAGAAGAAGAGAATGAGCAAGGGCTAGAGAATATATTTGAAGAAATAGTGACAGAAAACTTCTCTGACTTGGTAATGAAAAAAGGCATACAAGTTCAGGAGCCCCAAGTAAGAACCCAAAGAGGCCCACACTAATACACATCATAATTAAATGCCAAAAATTAAAGACAAAGAGAGAATTTTATTTTATTTTTTTATTAATTTATTTTTTTATTCTCACTGGAGGACATTTTTCCATTTTTTGTTTAGATAGAGTGGAATGGAGAGAGAGGAAGAGAGAGAGAGAGAAACATCGATGTGAAGGGACACATCGAGTGGCTTCCACCCACACGACCAACCAGGGCCGGGGACAAACTGCAACCGAAGTATGTGCCCTTAGCGGGAACCGAACCTGGGTCTCTCTGTACCGCAGGCCGACGCTCCAACCACTGAGCCAAACCAGCCAGCAAAGACAAAGAGAATTTTAAAGGCAGCAAAAGAAAAGCAACAGGTTACCTACAACAGATCCCTCATAAGGCTATCAGCTGATTTCTCAACAGAAATATTACAGGCCAGAAGGGGATGGCATGAAGTATTCAAGATAATGAAAAACAACAATCTGAATCCAAGACTACTCTATCCGGCAAAATAGAAGGTGAAATAAAGAGCTTCCCAGACAAAAAGGCTAAGGGAATATATTAGCACCAAACGAGCACTGCAAGAAATGTTAAAAGGACTGTTATAATAAGCAGAATAAATAGGGAGAGAAACATAATCATAATAAATAAAAAAGGCAATAAATTAGTACATATCAATAATAAACTTAAATGTAAATGGATTAAAAGTTCTAATCAAAAGACACAGAATAGCTGAATGGATAAGAAAGCATGACTCACATATATGTTTTTTACAAGAGACCCACCTCACAACAAAAGACTCACATAGGTTGAAAGTGAAGGGATAGAAAAAAATTTTCCAAGCAAATGGAAAGGACAAAAAAGTTGAGATAGCAAAACTCATATCTGACAAAAATGGACTTCAAACTGAAGGCCATAACTAAAGACAAAGAAGACCACTACATAATATTGAAAGGATCTATCCAACAGGAGGATATAACCTTGGTAAGTATATAAGTACCCAATATAGGAGTATCAAAATATATTTTAAAACTTCTGGAGGACTTCAAAGGAGAAATCAACAACAGTTCAATCAAAGCAGGGGACTTCAATACCCTGCTGACACCACTGGATAGATCCTCTAGACAAAAAATTTACAAGGAAACAAAGACTCTAAATGATGCACTAGATCAGATGGATTTAATAGACATTTACAGAGAATTGAACCCCAAAACTGCAAAATTTATATTCTTCTCAAGTGCACCCAGGACATTCTCAAATATATGACACAAACTAAATCTCTGCAAGTTCAACAAGACTGAAATCATATCAAGCATCTTCTCAGCTCACAATGGCATGAAACTAGAAATCAATTACAATAAAAAAAAAAACTCAAGCCCTGGCCTGTTTGGCTCAGCGGTAGAGCGTCGGCCTGTGATCCAGGGAGGCCCAGGTTTGGTTCCTGCTAAGGGCACGTACCTTGGTTGCAGTTTGTCCCTGGCCCTGGTTGGGTTGTGTGGGTGGCAACCACTCGATGTGTCCCTTTCACATCAATGTTTCTCTCTCTCTCTCTCTCTCTCTCTCCCTCCCCACTCTATCTGAACAAAAAATTGAGCCCTGGCCGGTTTGGCTCAGCGGTTAGAGCGTCGGCCTGCGGTCCGGAGAGACCCGGGTTCGGTTCCCACTAAGGGCACATACTTCGGTTGCAGTTTGTCCCCGGCCCTGGTTGGTCGTGCGGGTGGCAGCCACTCGATGTGTCCCTTCACGTCGATGTTTCTCTCTCTCTCTCTCCCTTCCTCTCTCTCCCTCCCACTCTATCTGTACAAAAAATGGAAAAATATCCTCGGGTGAGGATTAAAAAACACACACACACACACACACACACACACACACACACACAAAAAAAAAATTGAAAAATGTCCTCAGAGGAGGATTAAAAAAAAAAAAAAAAACTCAAAAAAATTCAAACACATGGAGGCTAAATAGCATGTTATTAAACAATGAATGCATTAGCAAGGAGATTGAGGAAGAAATAAAAAATCTTGCTGAAAAATCAATGAAAATGAACACACAACAACACAAAATCTATGGGATGCAGTAAAAGCCGTCCTGAAAAAGTCTTGGTCTGTACCCGTGTCATTGGAGGTCTCTCATGCTAGGCGAGAGCAGATTTCCTCTCTCACGCAAGATCTACCAACAATACAAGGAAGAATTTGGCTTCTACGGGAAGGAGGCACAAGATCACTGAGAAAGCCCATACTCAAGATGCATTGCTTCATAATTGTTATTAATAAACATAATTATCACCAAAAAAAAAAAAAAAAAAAGGCCGTCCTGAGAGGGAAGTTCATAGCACTACAGGCCTACCTCAAGAAACAAGAAAAAATTTCTTCTTGACTATCTAACCTCACAACTTAAAGAACTAGAATGTAAAAAAAAAAAAAAAAAAAAAAAAACAGAGCAAGTAGAAGGAAAGAAATAGTAGAGGTCAGAATAGAAATGAATGACATAGAGACTAACAAAACAATTCAAAAGATCGATGAAACAAAGAGCTGGTCCTGAAAAGACAAAAAGATTGATGGGCCCTTAGCCAGATTCACCAAGAAAAAAGAGAGAGAACCCAAATAAACAAAATCAGGAATGAAAAGGGATAAATAACAACTGGCACCACAGAAACAGAAAGGATTGTTTAAAAACACTATGAACATAAACTCAAAATAAATAAAAAACTTGAACATGACTCGTGAATCCATAAAAATCTTAGAAGAAAATATAGGCAACACAATTTCAGACATCAAACTCAGCAGAATTTTCACTGATACAATGCCTGAGGCAAGAGAAACAAAGGAAAAAATTAATAAATTGGACTACATCAAACTAAAAAGCTTCTGCACAGCAAAAGAAACAACCATCAAAATGAAAAGGGAACCTACTATATGGGAGAGCATAATTGCCAATGATACATCAGATAAGGGGTTAATTTCCAAATTATATAGAGTATTCATACAACTCAACAAAAAGAAAACAAACAATCCAATTTAAAAATGGGCAGAGGATCTAAATAGACACCTCTCCAAACAGAACATACAAATGGCCAAGAGACATATTAAAAAATGCTCACTGTCACTAATCATCAGAGAGATGCAAATTAAAACGACTGTGAGATATCACCTCACACCTACCAGAATGGCTGCCATCAACAAATCATCAAACAAGTGCTGGCAAGGGTGTGGAGAAAAGGGGACTCTAGTACACTGCTGATGGGATGCAGATAGATGCAGCCACTATGGAAAACAATATGGTGTTTCCTCAAAAAATTAAAAATAGAACTGCCATTTGACAGAATGATTCCACTTCTTGGAATATATCCTAAAAAGCCTGAAACACCAATCAGAAAGAATATATGCATCCCTACATTCATAGCATCACTCTTTACAATTGCTAAGATCTAGAAACAGCCCAAGTGCCCATCAGTAGATGAGTGGATAAAATAGCTGTGGTACATTTACACAATGGAATACTATGCAGCTATAAGAAAGAAAGATCTCTTATCCTTTGAGACAACATGGAGGGACCTTGAGAGTATTATGCTAAGTGAAATAAACCAGTCAGAGAAAGACATGTACCACATGATCGCACTTATTTGTGGCACATAATGAACAAAATATGCTGTCAACCAAAAGAGATTCAGAATCGCAGAAGTCGGGAACAGACTGACAACCATCAGTGGTATGAGGTGTGGGAGGGGTGGGAAGAGATAAACCAAATAACTTATATGCACAACCAATCAACATGGTTATTCGGCTGAAGAAGGCAGGATCAGGATGGGAGGGGAAAGGAGGGGTTCAATGGGGAAAAAAGGGGGACATCTGTAATTCTTTCAACAATTAGGAGGAGGAGGAGAAGAAGGAGGAGGAGGAGGAGGAGGAGGAGGAGGAGGAGGAGGAGATGATGATGATGGTGGAGTCCCTGGAGAGATGAGACCACCAAGGTGGAACCTTGGTGAATTGGGTGAAAGTCAGAAAGGACTTCCTGCCACACATAGCTCCCTTCAGGTCTGGCTGAGTACTACAAATGCTTGTAAGTTTCCAGGAAAGCTTTGCAGCTGGGACAGTAATGATCTACGTCTTGCAGGGTGTCTATACAGAAAGGGATGAAGCAGCAGCCTGCTATGCTCCTGAGCAGGCACAGGAGAGCCAGGTGAGGGCACTGGTTTTATAGGACAGCTGGGTCACAATCACCTTGTTGCAGGAAGGGCAACACTTCCGGACCCAGTGGTCAAAAAAGGAGACAGGCTGCTGCCCCATAGATCATCTGCACAGCAATTGCATTGGCGTTGGGGACCGGCACCAGCTGGGTGTAGTATACAGGAGGGTTCATGCCCTTCCCATCAGGGCCAGTCACAAGCTCTGTGGTTGGCCCAGGCCCAGGTTCAGGAGGTGTGAGGAAGTAATTGCTAATGACCACCGGCTCTTCATAGGATGGGGGTGTGGTGGTCACTGATAAAGGTCCAGAAGCCGCCCAGTACCATCCTGGAACAGACATTTCCCTGCCGCTCATGCTGCCAGGTGAGCTGTGAGGTCTTGAGTCAAAATTTTTAAGTGAACTTTTCAACAATAATTAGGTGTTTTTTATTAATTTGTTTTTGTTACAGATGTTTCTCCTTTTTCCCCCATTGACACTCTCCTCCCTCTCCCTCCCACCCCATCCCCAGCTTTGTTGTCTATGTCCATTGGTTATGCATACATGCATGTAAGTTCTGTGGTTTACCTCTTTCCCCCAGTAATTATGTTTTATAATATGCCTACTTAAATAGGTTCCCAAATCTCTTTGGTTCCTCACATCCTTAGAGTTTTGCTAAGTTAAATTAAGTGATGGAAATTCACCGAATATCTACATAATTTTCAAATAAGATAAAATACAGAAACGTTCATTGTGGAACATAGGTTTATCCACTTTGGCTTCTTATTTTAACAAACTGAAAATGTTTGCATCTATCAGTAAACATGTCTTGTGCCACATTAAAAAAAAAAGTTCTGTGAAAAAGCATATGCTTCTAGAAGTTATGAAATGTATTTATAAATTTGCTAATCACAGAATGTTAGTGTAATAACTCATAATTACTTTTTAGTTTTTGCTATAAATTAAGGTTTCTAAAGGTTAAGAATTCATTAAATGTCATTAAAACTACTAGAAATACAAAGGAAAATGTCTCTGTATGCAAGAGGATACAAAATAGAATGTGTTTCTGCCTTAGAAAAGGTATAAGATATGGAGATGCATTTTTGTTAAGGGAAATGAAAGTTATTTTGTCCTAAAGTAAAGCTGGTTGTTTCAGAATGGGAAAGAGAAAAGTAAAGACAAAACTAAGTTAATACAGAAAGTTGGGAAGAAAGAGGGAAAAAATTACCTTGTATGGTCAAGCTGGTGAAAATTGAATTGATATTATTAAGAATTTTTAAAAAAGCTTTAATATCATAGTATGTCTATGTAAAACTAAAAAAAAATTATTTTATCTGCTAGAAGGACAGAGTTTTCTTAGACTATTTCTCTGGTCTTGATAGATTGTGAAACATTTTTCTTTACCTGTTATTGACCTAGTAAGCAAAGATTTTATATTTCATAAAAATAATTGTGTACTCATGTCATCTTTATCATGTTTTGATTACCTAAAAAAAATCTGAATCTTCATGTTAAAAGAACTAAGTTTTGCTCACAACTATGTAACCTATGTATTTGCCGTTAGAATATATTAGTGTCACTTTGATTAACTAGGTATTAAATAAATATTGTGTCACAATGACTTATGATTCTATTTAATCAAGTATTTAAAAACCTTTTGAGCCCTGGCCGGTTTGGCTCAGCGGTTAGAGCGTCGGCCTGTGGTCCAGAGAGTCCCGGGTTCAGTTCCCGCTAAGGGCACGTACCTCGGTTGCAGTTTGTCCTCAGCCCTGGTTGGGTCATGTGGGTGGCAACTACTCGATGTGACCCTTTCACGTCAATGTTTCTCTCTCTCTCTCTCTCTCTCTCTCTCTCTCTTCCTCTCTCTCCCTCCCACTCTATCTGAACATAAAATAGAAAAATGTCCTCGGGTGAGGACAAAAATAAATAAATAAATAAAAATCTTTTGATATTTTTGACAAACTTTCCAAAAATCAAATTCTAAATGAAATATTTTTTACTTTGAACTACCTTTAGTATTTTCTAGAGGGTCCCTGGACCATCTCAAAAGATTTGCTCTCTCTCGCTCCTTATAAAAAGAGAGCTGTGCTAATTAGGTTTATTTGATATGTTAAATTACATGGCAAGTGTTATTACATAAGTAGTGATACTAAACCCTCTTTTTTTTTTTGTTCATATAGAGTGAGAGAGAGGGAGAGGAAGAGAAAGAGGGAGAGAGAAACATCGACGTGAAAGGAACACATCGAGTGGCTGCCACCCGCACGACCAACCAGGGCCAGGGACAAACTGCAACCGAGGTACGTGCCCTTAGCGGGAACTGAACCCGGGTCTCTCTGGACCGCAGGCTGATGCTCTAACCGCTGAGCCAAACTGGCCAGGGCCTAAACCCTCTTTTGATTGAATTTGTACAGTTATACATTATTAATATAATTGTTCCAGAAATTGTATAAAATTCCCCCAAATCTGATATGTGTTGCTGCCAATGAAGAAGGATACAGGTGAAGACTAACCAGTCTACATTAATGATTAACCAATTAGCAGTGCTCTCAGAATCAATAATTCACCCAAGGTGGGGGGTTTAGGCTGGTGCTGACATAATGATCTCATAGTAGACTGGTTTACTACAAATAATGGATGATAAATGGTCCAACTAGCTCAAAAATACTCAGGGCTGCTGGGTAGGGTTCAAAGTCCTCGCTTTGGAATAACTCCAGAAAATAGGAATGCTTTTGCTTGCTGTTCCACTTATGACTCTCTTATGCCCATGGGGCATCAGTACAATGAATTGTTTCTACCTCAAAAGCACTACTATTGGGACCTTTAAATTTTTGTGTTGTTTCTCAAGAAACAGAATTAAAGAAAATGTAGTGTGAAAAACTGAGAAGATGAATAAAGAAGGCTGTATCCACAAGTAATAAATAGATTAACTTTGAAGGTTTAAGTATTTTCCCAAATTCTATAATATTCTTGACACAAATATAATGCTCATTGAACTGCCAATCACCATTTATCAGCCATTATAGCCCTCAGCTGGGCAAATGTTGGTAAGGTCCTTATACCATTCTTGAGATACTGTTGTGTGGCATCTTTTTCACAGGTATACACTCTATCCAGTCAGTTTGTCTTCTAAATAGAATGACCATAAATGATAAATATTCTAAGGTCTGTTCACATTCCCTTTATCTTCATGTGGGTTGTTGACCTTAACTGCTGCTTTTCTTCTATTGTAGTGATGTTTGAATAACAAATATTTCTTCTTTTTATAATAAGGTAAATAATGACTCTTTTTTCTTTGCTGACTTTACAGGGGCAAACTATCTGGTTTGGAACATGACTCCAGCTCTTCCAACACAGTTTCCCCGACCCCTATTCTGTAGGCACTACACCAGGAAAAGTCAGCTTGTATTTCTTATTTAGAACTACATTTAGTAGCTTGGAGTTCATTGTTTCATCTTTTCTATTGGCACCTTTTACTAATAAAAATTTGATCCAAAAGAAGGTTTCAGTCTCTTTAATTGGAGAAATATTTACCACTAAGAAAATAAGGCTTTAATGTGACAGAAATTTGATCTTGCAAGTTTTCAAACTACCTTTTCCTCACAGTGATTTATAAAGTAAATAAATAACCTTTTTCATGAAGACAAAGTATGTTAATGATTAAAAAAAATAATGTGAGTCAATAACTAAAATAAATAAATGGAGGGAAGTAAACTAAAAATTATGATTGTTGAACTTTTCAATTTTATGCCAATTTTATAACAGTGAAAAGGTGGAATATTTATATATTTAAGATAGCTAAGCACAATTTCTGTCCTATTATTGACTGACCACTGAGCTATGTTGGTCCAGACTTAAATATAAAACAAAATTAAAAAAGAAAAAAAAATCTTGGTGGAGACACCAAAGATTGCATACTGCTGGGAAAACAGACTCTTCCATAGAATTAATTCTAGTAACTCACTAAAACCATCAATTAAAAAGAAAACAAAGCAAAACAGGAGAACAGGGAAGAGTGACACACATGCAAAGAAACAACAGTTACAAAAACTCTCTGAATGAAGTCAGACACTGCTTCTTGGCTTATGGTACATTTTGTTGAAAGCTGGGTACTAGAGCTTGTCTAGATTCTGATCTCCCAGAGGTAGTGTCGTTTCTCCTTTTTCCACAGGTCTTTGAAGATCTGTTCAGATTTTTTTTTTTATTCTTTTGTCTTTCTTTTCTTCAGATTAGATAATCTCAGTTAAACTATCTTCATGTACCCTAATGTGATTTCTTCTGCCAGATTGAATTTGCTGTTGAGACCTTCCAGTGACTTATGAAATAGAATGTATTTGTAAGGGCTAGTGGGTCAGTTTTTATTAACTGTTGTTTTTTTTCTACATGTGTTTTACACTTTACTGTTTTATGGTGAGAACACTGAAGATCTTACTCTCTCAGCAAATTTCAAGTATTCAATACAATATTAGCTATAATAACCATGCTGCATATTAGATCCTCAAAACTGACTCATCTTATAGCTGAAAGTTAGTATTTATTCTAACGATAGTTATTCTTTAGAATTGTGTACCTGGTACTAAGGTATATTTTAACTCTCAATGTTTTAATGTTGTGGAAACTAAGATTTAGATAGATTAAATAATATAGTTAGGAATTTATAGAACTGAAATTAGGCACCAGAGCTGTTCTTTTGTTTTGTGGTTTAAAACAACAGTTAATTATTGTCTCGGTTTTGGAGGCTAGAAGTCCCAGATCAAGCTGTTCCAAGAGGCTATTCCACGCCTCTCTCCCTAGCTTCTGGCGAAGGCTGGAAAGCCTTGGTGTTCTTTGGCTTATAGATCCACCAGTTCCGGCCTCCACCTTCACTTTCACATGGACTCCTCCCTGTGTCACCAGAGCTGTTCTTACATGAAGCTCAAGTACTTCTTATCTACTGCATAGTCCCTAGTGCTGAACATACACATGACAGTCAGGGAGAACTTTTTCCCCAATGCCCACAAGTTCTCACCTCTTCTTTTGTCTTTGTCTTTGTTTTTGTTTTTTTTGTTTTTTATCCTCATCCGAGGACATTTTTCCATTTTTTGCACAGATAGAGTGGGAGGGAGAGAGAGGAAGAGAGAGAGAGAGAAACATCGATGTGAAAGAGACATATCGAGTGGCTGCCACCCGCACGACCAACCAGGGCCGGGGACAAACTGCAACCGAGGTACGCGCCCTTAGCGGGAACCGAACCCGGGTCTCTCCAGACCGCAGGCCGATGCTCTAACCGCTGAGCCAAACTGGCCAGGGCTCTTCTTTTGTCTTATACCCATTTCCTCCCCATCAGGTAATGGATGGTAGAATGGTAGCCCCTCTCAATGTTCAAATAATATTCCTTGCATATATTATCTTTTATATAAAAACAAAGTAGCTATTAAAAATACATTCTACTTTATGAGTCACTAGATCTTCAAGTTTTACTGGGAGGAGAAAGATTCAGGGAACATGAATATAGTTCATTAGAGGTTATCCATTTTGAAGACCAAAAAGATAAAAGAATTAAAAAGTTAACCAGATCCAAAAATTAGAATTCATAACTCTTAGAAACCTTAATTTTCTTTAGTGACGACTAAAAGTAAGTAATTAACTTTCTTTAGATTGATACTTTTATGAACACATTTCATAATTCCTAAAAATAGGTGCTTTTATACTTTTATTTCAAAAGATACACTTCAAATAAAATACAAGATATAGTCATTAACAGATCCAAATCTATTCTCCAGCTTTTCTGCAATAAGAACCAAAAGTAGGCAAACTTAGATCATTTAATATTTTAATATCGTGCTATTTCAAATATCCAAGCTCAGCAAAATTCCAAAGTTCCAAGTCACCAAAGACTTTGGAAAACTATGTTTAGGTATATGTAATTATTACAGAAAAGTTTTATCAAACCCTTTATCTTTTTGTTATATTTATTTAGTATTTCTTAAAAACTTTATGAGATTTTAAAGTCAATTACTACCCAAGCCATTTTCTTGACAAATTTTGTAATAGAGATAAATAGCATGGATTTATTCCTACTCATCTAGGCAAAACAAACTTACGTTTTATGTTAATTACTTCTAAAAGACATCAGTTAAACTTAAATCACCCATTTGGATTCTTGGTGATTACTGCATTTATTTAATGTGTTTGAAAGTGAGCTGTTTAATTGTCTAGTGTCCTTGGCCACTTTTAGAAGACTGGGAACAGGCAGGGGAAATATCCAGCCCCCTGGCTTGGATTTCAAAGTGCCTCACATTTTTCCTTTTGAGTTTTACAGGGGGGGTTGGGGGGGGCGGGATTTCCCCCCTCTTTGAGCCACCAATTTAGATTCTTTCAGAAAAGAATTGTTATCATGTAACAACATGAAATCTTGCACATAAGAGATCTTATCCTATTACCAGACCTTTGGCAAACAATTCTGATTAGTCATTGACTTAAATTGACCAGTTAGCTAAAATACAACCTAATGGACTCTCTGATGGAACTGAGACCAAGCCTCTTGTTTCATAACAGGAAAAAAAAAAAAAAAGATCTAGGAAAATAAAGGTCAAAACAAATGAGTTGCAAAACAGCAATAATGAGAGTCACCCAGTCAGCTGGAGGTAGAGGTAAAGACCAGCCACAAAAAGTTATAAAACAAGATAAATTATTCTCTCCAAATTAAGAAAGTCAATGTTCATGAGTGGGTATCGGTCAACAATGAAACGATGTGGAGACTCTCACCCAGAGTATCCTGTGGGCTTCGGGTATATGAGTACTCCAGGGTATACATTAAACAAATTGTTCCAGTTACCTACACCACCATTGTCAAGACACCAGCTAAAGCGGTTAGAAGAGCACAGATATCAGAGTGCTGGATGGTCCCTGCTTGAGCCCTTAATGCAGTGATAGTGGGAATGGCTAGTTGGAAGAATTCCCTCCTGGATTGCCTCAAATCCCATCACCATTATTGGATTGTCAATAAACATCTGCACAACTGTCTTATTAGTCTTCTACAGCCCTAGAGCTACAGAGCAGGCACCTCCTTGGGCATATATTGCCTGTGCATGTGGCCCTTTCATTTACCAGTCTTTGGATGCTGTTGATGGGTAACAGGCAAGAAGAACCAATAGCAGTACTCCTTTGGGGGAACTCTTTGATCATGGTTGTGATCCATTATCAACAGTGTTTGTGGTTCTTGGAACTTGTATTGCAGTGCAACTGGGGACAAACCCTGACTGGATTTTTTTTGTTGTTTTGCTGGGAAGTTCATGTTCTATTGTGCACACTGGCAAACTTATGCTTCTGGAACATTGCAAATTGATTGGAATGATTAATGTGACTGAAGTGCAAATCTTCATAATAATCATGCATTTGCTGGCAGTGATTGGAGGACCACCTTTTTGGCAATCCGTGATTCCAGTGCTGAATATTCAAGCGAAAATTTTTCCTGCACTTTGTACTGTAGAAGGGACTATATTTTCCTGTACAAATTACTTCTATGTAATCTTCACAGGTAGTGTTGGAACAAATGGATCCACAATAGCAGGAACAAGTGTTCTTTCTCCTTTTCTCCATATTGGGTCTGTGATTACATCAGCTGTTATGATCTACAAGAAATCAGCAGTGCAGTTTTTGAAAAGCATTCCTGTCTTTATATACTGACATTTGGTTTTGTACCTGCTAAAATCACCAATAAGCTTGTGGTAGCACACATGACTGAGAGTAAAATGCATTTGCCCGACACAGCATTTATAGGCCCAGTACTTTTGTTTCTGGACCAGTATTTTAACAGCTTTATCAATGAATATATTGTACTTTGGATTGCCTTGGTCTTCTTTTTGATTTGATCCGCCACTGTGTCAGTGTCTGCAATCAGATTGCATCTCACCTGCACATACATGTCTTCAGAACAAAGTCTCTACAGCTCATTCTAATCATGGAATGGTGTTATACAGGAAACACATGTTTTCTGCAGGAAAGAATCTGAACATATTCATAAAAGTAGGGAGGACAAGAACAAATATATTGTATAATAATCATTGTTGTAGCCCAGCTGATGTGGCTCACTGGTTAAGCGTTGACCCTTGCACCAAGAGGTCGCCGGTTCGATTCCCAGACAGTACACATGCCCAGGTTGTGAGCCCAATCCCCAGTGGGGGCATGCAGGAGGTGGCCAATCAATGTTCTCTATCATCCATGTTTCTTTCTCTTTCTCCTCTCCCTTACTCTCTCTCTAAAATTAATAAAGAAAAAAAAATTGATTCAACTGAGGGCTACAACCCAAGGCTCATCAAGTAACTGAGACTAAACGTCACCAGGCAAAAATCTAGAGGATAATTGAACCTTTCCTGGGCTTGAAAATCTACCCAGGAAAGCGAGACTTGACAGTGGATTTTAAAACAGCAACAGTGCCCAGCTGGTGTGACTTAGTGGCTGAGCGTCGACCCATGCACCAAGAGGTCACCGGATTGATTCCTGGTCAGGGCACATGCCGAGATAGTGAGTCAAATCCCCAGTGGGGGACATGCAGGAGGTGGCCAATCAATGTTCTCTCTCATCGATGTTTCTATTTCTCTCTCTTTCTCTCTCTCCCTTTCTAAAATCAATAAAGAAAAAATATTTTTTTAAAAAAATCTATATTGTGTAACTTCTATACTGCCTAATGATCCTGGGTGAGAATGAGAATTTCAAGTCCCATCCTATAAATTGTACGTGTTGAAATATGGGGTTTGGCCCAAGAAAGTGTGGTGGAAAAAATGGCACATGTTTTTAATTGTCCTGGATTCAGAATAAGATTGTCATAGGAGGCAGATCCCCAGCGGTAGAGATTTCTTATGTAGAATATTTACAGGTCAAAAGATGGTTGCTTTAAAATTTGAACAAATCATCATCTTCTAGTGACACCTTTGATTCGTGTCTGCTCAAGCTTTCTTTACTGAGAGCTCAGCTCGTGGCACAGATGTATCCCACTGGCTTGTGAGGTGGAGCTAGTGATAAACGCCTTGAATTTGGATGGAAAGATTTTCTGTCTTAACTTTGTTGAGGAAGTCATTTTTTTATTGCTCAAAAAATGGTGTCTCTCATGGGCTGGGGAACCCTGTCAGCATGTGGAATAATGTAACTTTGTCGATCCATTTTATTTTCTAAAATAAATATATGATCTGAAAGCCAAAATAAATACAACACACACACGCACAAACACACACACGTGATTAAAGCAAGTCTCCAAGAGATAATAAAACAAGCAGGGAACAATTGTAACCTAAGTTTCATTTCAGACAGAGGAAGGCTTTCAGAGAGCACTCAAACAGGACAGATAGACCAGAGCTCTCAGACAGAAACTGATTCCCTCCCATAGAAGAACTGGGAGTGAAGTCATAGAGTCGTATACCTTGCCCAAACGGTAATGCAGATGTTTTGCTTTGAGTCCCAGATGGCTAAAAGCCCAGATGGCAGTGATAGAGGACCCCTCGTATGGACCCCAGTTTGATTTACCCATTTAGACTTGGAGACCACTGACTCCCCAGAAACCTGTTTCCTTTCATTAGCTAAGCATTTCAGGCACCTGATGCCTTAAGAGGGAGAACAGGTAAAGTCCCTAAGATAAAGAACTTTGGGCAGCTGCCAGGAAATCCCTATAGTCCCTGTCATAGAGTCAGCCTGTCACAGTTAGGACCCACTGCCCAGGCCCCCCAGCCCAGGCCCTTCAGGCCTTACTGGGGTCCATATAGTCCCAGCAGAGTAACTAAAAATTGTCACTAAAAATCCAGAGTCTGCTGCCTGCCATAACCTAAACCAAACTGGTGAGACAGGTGCTGGTAAAAGGAAAGAGGTTTATTCCAGTGCTGGCATCTTGAGAAGATGGGAGACTTTTCCCAGTTCTTAAAAATCCTTCTTAAGATCTCAGTGTAGTCAGAGGTTTTTATAAGGAGGGAGAGTGACATCAGAACAAAGAGACCAACCGGGGGAGGGGGGGTATGTGAGCAGTCCTTCTCTCCTGGGTGTAAAGGTGGTGGGGCTGTATGGGAATGAAGAGAACAATTTCTGAGAAGGAGGAGTTTGGGAAGGAGAGGGGGCTGAGGGAGTGTTGTTTCCCAAGGTTCTCTCTCCTCTGTCTGTCCAGCATCTCTCTTTCTCTTCAAACAGGACTTTGTAGTTTTTATTGTGGACATCTGTGGATTTTAACAGCTGGTGCAGGGCATTCCGTCCTCCTAGGAAACAACCCTCTCGTAAGCTGTAAAAAGAAGCTAGATAATAAAGAATAACACGGTTATATTTACACACTGTTAAGAAACCAGAAAGTCTGCTGCAGCCAGAAAACAAATGGAATGCATAGCCCTTTTATCACTTAATTTGAATGTTAATTTGTGGTTACACGTCTGCTTTCTTTCCTTTCCTCTCCCTTCCCCCAAACCCCAGAAATCCAGGTGCTGCTGAAGAGCACCAGGTCCCTCCAACTACAGCCTGAGCAGCTGCATAGACTTTCACTTACCAACTCCTCTGCTAGAGAAGCCACTGCTGCTGTTGCTGCCCCTGTCTCCACTGCCACGACTCCCTGGGCTCCACAGATAGCCTCCTCCAACATCCGATCCACCCATTCTCAGATGCACAGATAGATGAATCTCTTGGGTGTCCTGGTGTGCTGTGCAGAGACACTTGTTTATGGATGCCCAATTAGCTATACAACAATAAAAGTGGTGGGGGAGAACAATTTACATCACCAAGATGCTGATGTCATTCTCAATTTCTCTTATTTTAATGAGAGAAAATTGAAAATAAGAAACCTCTTCTCTGGAATTTCATCTATGAGGAGACTGAGATGAAGTTTAAATGCAATACAATTGTCACCTGGAAAAAGCAGGGACACAGGAAAAGTTAGGCAGGAACTTGAGGCCAGGTTCTAAGGAACAACTAGAGGTGCCTGTTTTTTCTGTACAAAAATATTATTCATACTAGGAGAGAGAATCCTATCTGGGAGGTCGGGATTATGTCTGAGATCAATTCAGTCTAGAGGGGCTTAAAGGCCATTGTAGTTGCTCAGAGCTCCATAAAATCTTACAATCAAACTCTGTCTCTGAAGTTCTAGTTTCAGTAGGCAGTGTAAGCCCCCTTCAGCCCATTTTTTGAAACATCTATAAAGTCTCAATAAATACCCATATGTTGCTGATACCAAGAATAAACAAAGACAGGCATTTTGGGGGAGACAAAGCTTGAAGTGGCTAGGGGGAGAAGGAGGCAGTAAATTTTTCTGTTTGTTTGTTTCTGGTTGTTTTTGTCCCCTTTGTCCCTGGAGCCAGGCTTAGCTGCACAACAGTACTGGCAGCTAAAATTATGCAATTGATTCTTTAATCACTAGATGGCACTTGAAAAGACAGCATTTACTCAATTTGGTTGGTAGATGGCAATAGCATACTTTTCATGATCGAAAGAGGTATGGAAATTTAATACAATTTATTAGAAAAAGCAGTCTGAGAAATACACCATCTTTAGCAAAAGGGACTAACTCTATGAACAAAAATAAAATTCTTATAAAACAAAAAAAATGCATTTGTATCATATGGTAATTCAGAATAAAATTCACATCAATTTCATTTCTCCCATTCACAACCACAACACAAGCTTGGGAATGTGCTCTTTTTTTCCATCACAAAAAATATGAAATGATAAAAAGAAAAGAAACTCATCTTGATTGTTCCAACACTATCTTTTTGATATAACTATCAATATTCCTGAAGTATAACTGCAGGACCTACATGATTTCCATATTCACAGGTATCTTTCATAGAGTATTCTCTATGCTTATCCATTAGCTAAAGGATTAGCTCCCTAGAAGCTGCCTCCTAGCACTGATTCAAAATTCAAGCCAAGATTTTAATTATATTGTCTTAATTCTCCTACAATCCAGTAAAAGGGTTACACTCTATGGCTCAGCAGTTTGTGGGGAAAAAAGATTATTTACTATTTTCTATAACCAATCTCATCTTATTCTCAAATTCTCCTTCCTACTATAAAAAAAATTAAGCTTAAAGATTACATATCCCTTTCAGTATTAAACTGTGACTTGAGTAAATTTAATGATCATCGAAACTTCCTCTCAGGGCTGTTTTGTCCCTCTAAACAGATCTTCCTCCACTTTCTCCTTCCCATAAGGGCATGAGACAGGGAAGCTTAGCGTCCATATTGGTGGAGGGAGGCTCTTCTAGTCTGGCCGATGTTCTGTTTTCTTGAGCTTTAGTGACCTCCACTAAGACACCTCTCATTCCACCTGAACATTCAGCACAAGTGTCTGTTGCATGAGATTGACAACTACTGGTGATGTGGACCTTGCTTTCCCTAATGTCCCAAGTTCTTCCTGCTGAGCAGTTTCCTTATCCCTGCGCCAGGTCTCTTCTTCTCAGGTTCTCCTAGCACTTCACCTGTTACAGGAGCTTAATGGAACTTCCTTATATTCTAGAAGAACAGTCTTAAACCTTATCACACACACTCCGATCTTTTTTTTTTTTCTTCCTCTATTTTTCCTCAATTCTCTGTTTACTAAAGAAGTTATAATTTTTCACAGTCATGAATGTCCAGAGAAACATTGGAAATGTATGCAAGATTCAGAACAGTTTTTGACGTGGAACTATCCTCACACCAGAAAATGCCTGGTATCTCTGGCTTCTACCCACCCTGATATATTATGACAACCAAATATGCTCCCACACATTTCCAACCCCCACCCCAAACCACTTCCCTAGCAACACTTGGAGTCTGTGAGTTGCCAAGGGCTCTAGTCAAGAGCTATCCCACCAAACTCTGCCCTCAGCGGGTTCTGCGCCATTGCTGTTCGGCCATGGGGTCATCATGGTGCTTTAATTTAAGTCATTTTGTGAGAGACTTTAGGTAAGGTTCTCCCAGGAAACAGGCAGAGTTGTATGCAGGCACAGAAAGTGCTCTCAGGAACAACACCTGTGATGGAGTGAAAGAAGCATGAATGGACAGAGGGGAAAGCTGGACTGCAAAGCAGTTACTACAGGAACCCAGCTGATCAAACAGGGAGCCAACGAGCGGAGACGCCCTTCAGAACTGCTCTAATTAAAGCAGTTTTGCTGCTTACAGAAGCGGACGCAGGGCAACATTTGTGCAATTGTGGCGGAAGGAAGTGCTACCTGCACAGCTAAGCAATCTTTTGTTTTTCCCTGAATTAGACTTTATGAAATAATGGCAGAAAGAAGACAGAGTATTTGTCTTAGTCTATTCAGGCTGCAATAACAAAATACCATGGATTGGGAAGCTTATAAACGGACATTTATTTTTCATAGTTCTTAAGGCTGGGAATTCCAACATTATGATACCAGGTGATTCATATCTGATGAGAAACTTGACTGTCTTCTCACTGTAACCTCACCAGGCAGAAGGGACAAGTGAGTGCTGAAGGGACAAGTGAGATCGCAAGGGCCGCTTTGATAAAGGCGCTCATCTTACTCATCAGCTCCCAAAGTCCCCACTGCCCAATATCACTACCTTGGGAGTTAGGATTTCCACATATGGATTTCAGGGGGACACAAACATTAGTCCATAGCAGTATACTTCTTTACCATAATTTGATTGAGTAAAAAAGGTGGAATATGGTGAAGTTGGAAAGGTGTGAGAGATTTGTAGACAAAACCCTGTGAAGAACGTTGCTGGTAACTGACCAATTTTGAACATGTTGATTAATTTTCCTTTTTAAAATAAATTTTGCATATTAAGAAGTATTATCGTCCCCACATTAAGAAATTGAGGCTCAGAGATTAAGTGAATGTTTTTCTAGCTCCTACAGTTAGGAGAAGAGCCTATTATTCCAAGTCTCACCCTTTTGGACCAGCATCATCTGTATTTTTATACTAAATAATGTGCTAAATTTTAGTAGTGAACTAAAGCATTAAGTATCAAATATTAAATCTTTACTTTTCCCCTTATGCTCAGGCTCCCTGGGGCAGGAGCAACATGAGGTGGTTCATCATCAGTTGAGCTCTATTATCAGAAACAGAAATCTCAACCTCCCATGTGAAAATACATGTGCACAGAGATAGTTCCTGTCTCAAATAGAATCTCATAAGACTAGTTGATAATAGCGAGGAAAGAGACATCAAATGCATACTTTCGAGAGTGTGCCTAACACACACACTCCTTCAATATCATTTTCAAAGGCCTTAGCATCAATATTTACCTTTTAAAACAAACATCTTTAGTAACAGATTGTGCTGTCCCAAGCATCTTTACCTAGAGATGGATCTGATATTTTAAAAACAAAATTTAGATGTTAGAAGATACATCCAAATTAATATAAGGAAGTTTTTAAAAAAAAAGTATAAGTGAAAAATATTCTGATGCATATTTTCAAAATAGTCTATGTTGCATAAGAATTGATCTATTAAAAATACCATAAATTTGGAGTATAAGTTATTTTAATAATTATATCCCATTTAGACATGTGTGGATTGGTATGATCAAAACCAATAATCTTATTTTTGTTACACGTTTCTCCTTTTTTACCCCATTGACACCCTCCTCCCCATCCCCCCCACCCCATCCCTGGCTTTGTTGCCCACGTCCATTGGTTATGCATACATGCATATAAGTTCTGTGGTTTATCTCTTCCCTCCCACCACCACCCCCACTTCTGAGGGTTGTCACTCTGTACCCTACTTCCACGTCTCTGTGTCTACCCTATTCCTCAGACTGTTATGTTCATTATATTCCACAAATAAGTGAGATTATGTGGTATTTGTATTTTTCTGCTTGGCTTGTTTCACTTAGGATAATACTTTCCAGGTCCCTCCATGTCATCTCAAAGGATGAGATCTTTCTTATAGCTGCATAGTACTCCATTGTGTATATGTACCACTGCTTTTTTATCCATTTGTCTACTGATGGACATTTGGGCTGTTTCCAGATCTTAGTTGTTGTAAATAGTGCTGCTACAAACATGGGGGTACATATATTCTTTTTGATTGGTGTTTCAGGCTTCTTAGGGTATATGCCTAGAACTAGGATCACTGGGTCAAATGGAAGATCAATTTTTAATTTTTTGAGGTAACACCATATTGTTTTCCATAGTGGCTGCACCAGTCTGCATTCCCACCAGCAGTGTATTAGAGTCCCCTTTTCTCCACACCCTGGCCAACACTTGTTATTTGATGATTTGTAGATGGCGGCCATTCTGACAGGTGTGAGGTGATACCTCATTGTTGTTTTAATCTGCATCTCTCTGATGATTAGTGATGTTGAGCTTTTCTTCATATGTCTCTTGGACATTTGTATGTCCTGTTTGGAGAGGTTTCTATTCAGCTCCTCTACCCATTTTTTAATTGGGTTCTTTGTCTTCCTTTTGTTGAGCTGTATGAGCACTCTATATATATTGGAAATTAACCCCTTACCTGATGTATCATTGGCAATTATGCTCTCCCATACAGTGGGTTGCCTTTCCATTTTGATGGTTGTTTCTTTTGCTGTGCAGAAGCTTTTTAGTTTGATGTAGTCCCATGTGTTTTTTCCTTTGTTTCTGTTGCCTTAGGTGATGTATCAGTGAAAATTCTGCTGTGTATGACGTCTGAAATTTTGTATCCTATATTTTCTTCTAGAATTTTTATGGATTCACTGGTCACATTTAAGTCTTTTATCCATTTTGAGTTTATTCTTGTGTATGGTGTAAGTTGATGGTCTAGTTTTATTTTTTTTGCATGTAGCTGTCCAATTTTCCCAACACCATTTATTAAAGAGGCTGTCTTTACATTGTATGCTCTTGCCTCCTGTGTCAAATATTAATTGAGCATAATGTCTTGGGTCCATTTCTGGGTTCTCTGTTCTGTTCCACTTGTCTATATGCCTGTTCTTGTGCCAGTACCAGGCTGTTTTGATTACAGTAGCTTTGTAGTAAAACCTGATATCTGGTATTGTGATCCCACCTACTTTGTCCTTCTTTTTCAAGATTGCTGTGGCTATTTGGGGTCTTTTTTGATTCCATATGAACTTTTGAAGTATTTGTTCTAGTTCTGTGAAATATGTCGTTGGTTTTTTGATGGGGATTGCATTGAATCTATGGATTGCTTTGGGTTATATGGAGATTTTAATGATGTTAATTCTTCCAATAACCTATTTTTTAACATCTTGGGTTATGTGGCAATAGTTCACACTCCAGTATTTTCAGGTCCTTATTGCTTTAGCTTAACTGTCTGCTTGGGGTTGGCAATAATATGGCTTCATTTTGCTCGTCCACTGAGCACTTTCATTTACGCAAAGAAGACACTCTTACCTGAGTTGTACATGGTTCCACTTCCAGGCCTTTCTAACTAATGATCTTGGGGATGGAGGCCAGGGAACCTTGGTTTTTTGAATGACCAGGGACTAGGCTAAGGGGAATGAGGCACTTGCTTACCTTGGGTTAAATGTACACTCCAGTTTGAGAACCAGTCTTTGGTTAATTTGCAGAAAACCAAGCCAACAGTAAAATTAATATTTACTCTGGATGAAAATACTTGTATCATAAGAACTAATCAGCTTGTCTTCATTTCCATATCCTTTAGGTTCTGCCTAATTCTGAAAATGACATTCTGAAATGACAAAGGTGGCAATCCACTTCAATACCTGTAGAAAACATATAAAACTTAAGACTTTAAAAAATCATGGGTGAGGGGGAGGTGGAATCATTTTTGGCACTTCAAAGTCAAGTCTTCATTGACCTCATTCCTTTTCTTAAGCTTAATTGAATACTTTTAGATTCTTACACATCTGTTGATTGGCTTCAAAAAGGATTTCTCCTAGCAAAATCTCAGATAACATACACTTTTGGACTTCTCTCTGCATAGAAATGCTAAAGTCATGACTACCATTCTTGTATTGGTTGGGGCAATGTTGGTGCAAATATTCAATGCCTCAATGATGGCTTTGTCTTAAATTATTTTATTTTAATAAGATTTGACTCCAAATATAGACATGGGATTGATATTGCTGTGCCTGTGGGTATGTGGTATATGTACTTTTGAATGGAGGCAGGTATATGCAGTAGCACACGTGATTTCTCTTTTTTTAATTTTTTTTATCCTCACCCGAGGACATTTTTCCAATTTTTGTACAGATAGAGTGGGAGGGAGAGAGAGGGAGAGAGAGAGAGAGAAACATCGACGTGAAAGGGACACATCGAGTGGCTGCCTCCTGCACAACCGACCAGGGCTGGGGACAAACTGCAACCAAGGTGCACACGTGATTTCTCATTGTGGAGATTCAACCCTCCAAACCTGCAGGGACTGAGTAACTTGCATGAAGCCTGACTCTCCTACCTGGAATCTCTATCATTCCAAATTATTACAAAGGTCTCACATGTGCATGGATGTGGAGTGTGGTTCACTTGTAGACAGTGTACAACCCCAAGAATTCAGATCCCTTCAGACTGGTTAATCAGAAACACAGAGGAGCACCCAACATACGGACTTCACAACTGTAGGACAGAGGTTCTTCATCAGGAGCGTGCATCACCACCACGTGGCATGAGATTCCACTGTTTTAAGATTCAGGTTCAGGGTTTATTAACCTAAACTGAGAAGGGCCTAGAAGTACACACTTTTAATAACTCCACAGATGGTTCTGATTCAGATATTACTATAGGACCAAAGTCCATTTTATTCCTGAGCATAGTTTGGGCTTCTGGTTTTGTTAAGACTTAAATTTATTATGTCCAAAGGCTAAAATTCTGAAGGTTTAATGCTCTATTCACCTCAGTCTTCTAATAATATATACGAATGACAACTCAGAATCCAAAATCCACCGTCGTTAGCACAGAACATTGAAGTTATTCCAATTCCTTGTATATAAACCCACATGTGAGCACAGCAGCAGGCTACCATCAAGTCTGAAGTTATGGGCAGATCTCTCTCTAACAGTACATGGTGTTAAATATGTGAACTTCTTCCCACCAATAAGAGAAATTAAACATTTTATATTTGAAATTTTAAGGTCAATTTATTAAGTTCATTGATGAAAGCTTTCAGAAGAATATTCTCCTGAAAATTATTTCTTCTTAGAAAAAAAAAAAGAAAAAAATCAACACCCTCTCAGCATAGCCACAGATGCTGTGGCAGTCAAGCCTCTCTGCAGACGGGGATGGTCCGTCAATCGGTCAAGTCACTCTCTGGGTCAGCAGGATTGTAGTCTGGATCATCCTCCTCATCTTCCAGCTCCAAGTCATCCATTTCCTGGAACAAAGACTCATCTACCTCCACATTGTTTCCAGCTGCAAAAGACAAAAGATTTCACTTTCGGTCTTATATCTGGGAATAAAAGACACAAACAGAAACTTCTCCACTTGCGTGGGAGGTAATGAAATCTTAAACCGCTTCTGCAAATCATACCAACCATGGTCTATAATGGTCAGCAGAGACTCTGTCTGACAGAGGTAGTGACAGTTTCAAAGTAGACAACCTCTGAAATATCTTCATGATAAATCTGAATTCACCAAGAAGAAAAGAGGCCAGAATGAAGCAATTCTAGGCAGAAGTATATGTAAAGGCAGAGAGAAAAACTAAGACACTGAGTACGTCTATCTAGAACCTAAGATTCTTGAGGAAAAAAATATGTGGAGAAAACATAGATAAAGAGAGACAAACTGAAGGATTGCTAGGTCAGCCTTCACCTCGAAGCAGCAGAGAACCAAAGGGCTTTAAGGAGAAAAGTGCCGTGCTGTTTTAGAAATGCTGCCTCAGAAGTGGTGGCAATACGACAGGTAGGTCGCCAGAATGAGGAAGAGGCTGATACAGGGAAATAATTTAAGAAGCTACCACAAAAGTCCAGGTGAAAAATGATAAAACTTTCAGTATCAGGAGGAAAGAACCGAGAAGACATTTTAGTGGCAGAATAAACAATCTTTGGTAAGTTATTGGATATGAGGAGATATTTGATCCATTAGACAGAGAAGTTAAGAATGAATGGAGACAGTCAAACAATAAAACTTCTAAAGTGCAAAGGAGAAAGAGACAAAGCTTTTCGGATCTATAATTTCTCAACAAAATAGAAGGTAAAATGAGTCCTTAAAGTGAGAAAGGGACAGATGAGGACATCCTCGCTGGTTGTTTGTTTTGAGACTATAAAAATCTTGAAGCAAGAATATAATAAAATATATTTTAAAATGTGAAAATGTCAGGAAGGGCACAGAGCTCAGACTGAGAAGCATGGCTTAACAGTGAGCCGCATCAGCATTCCCTCTTAGCCTCTGCAGATAATCCAGGAACAAGGTTAAAAGGCCAGATGCCAGCTGGCAAGATGGGCATGACAGAAGGTTAACAAAGCGCAGAACTCCATCTAAGGTGCAATCAGAGGTGTGGAAATATGGAGCACAGTTCAAGAAGCATGCGTAGGCCATAAGCTCCATGAAGGCAAGGAATTTTTCTATGCTGTTTTCAGCTGTATCCTCAGCAGCCAGGATGGCACTTGGCTCACAGCTGGGGTACAACAAATACTTGTAAATGAACGGATAATGGACAGACAGAAGACTGAAAGAGAGTAAGAATTAGGATAAAAAAGAGAAGGAAAGCGTAAGGAACTAGATGCTCTGACGGTAAGATGGTATGAAATACAAGATTTTTGGTTAGAGGGCAAGAGGAGTTCCAGATCTGAGGTGTTTATAAAGCTCTATGACAGACCATGGAATACAGTTTCCATACATTTATGATGCTAGAAATTTGAGGAAAACAAGTCACCTAAGTCATAGTGACCTGTTTTATAAGTTAGAGGCTAATATATCATAATTGTTTATCTATTGCTATCTTTGATTTTGCTTAAGTTATCAGAAAACTTTAAAGAATATATTTCTATAGCTTAATGTATAAATTTATCAAATATTAGAATTTATTCTTCAAAATGTATTTCTTTACACCCTTGGGAGGAAAGATTTATGTTTTCACTCTGATTTTCATAGTTTAATATTAAAAACAGTAAAATATGTACATGTGGAATTCTAACATTATCTTACCATCCTCCAAGAACCGGATATCAGATGTGTCAAGATTATGATCTGTTTCAAATAGCTGTTTCCCTAAAAGAAATAAACAGATTTAATTTGAATGGCATAAGAAGTACAAATTGGTTGTTAGACTAGGAACCTCAAAGAGAAAGGGGGGAGGTGGGAAGAGACAGACCAAAGAACTTCTATGCATATATACATAACCAATGGACACCAACAATAGTGTGAGGAAGGCAGGAGGGGGGCAGTATTGGGGAGGAGGGGGTCAATGGGGGAAAAAAGAAGGGACATCTGTAATACATTCAACAATAAAGATAAGTTTTAAAAAATAATCTGAATGGCATAATTTTCCTCCATCTTCTGTAACCCTTTAAAAAGTGTAATAACCCGCCCTGGCCTGTTTGGCTCAGCGGTTAGAGCGTCAACCTGCGGTCCTGAGAGACCCGGGTTCGGTTCCCGCTAAGGGCATGTACCTCGGTTGCAGTTTTTCCCCGGCCCTGGTCGGTCGTGCGGGTGGCAGCCACTCGATGTGTCCCTTTCACGTCGATGTTTCTCTCTCTCTCTCTCTGTTCCTCTCTCTCCCTCCCACTCTACCTGAACAAAAAAATGGGAAAATGTCCTCGTGTGAGGATTAAAAAAAAAAAAAAGTGTAAAAACCCAAGGAAAAAAGTCTGAAAATCTGTTTTTCTGTGAATTTCAATAAATTATGTATTTAGCTAAGAGGCATATAAAATGTATTTGCATTAAAATGAAACAACGAACAACCTTGTCTCCCTCAGAGTCCTAGAAAAACAAATGGGTTTGACTATCACTTCTAAGGCTTATAATTCTGAAAGTCACAGTAGCCATATCTCAAGATCTATCCACTATAATATTTAGATCAAAGATAATCCATAAATATTAATTATAATTATGTGTGAAGATATATTATCATGTAGAGAGAATGCTTTTTCTTTTTGTTCCCTAGATGCCTAGGTATATTTTCTTATAGCCCTGGTCAGGTGGCTCAGTTGATTGGAGTGTCATCCAGCCCACCGAAAGGTTTTGGGTTCAGTTCCCAGTCAGGGCACACACCTAGGTCGTGGGTTCAATTCCCAGTTTGGATGCCTGCAAGAGGCAACCGATCAATGTTTCTCTCTTATATCAATGTTTCTCACTCTCTCTCCCTTCATCTCTAAAACCAGTAAACATATCCTCAGGTGAGGATAAAAATAAAATTTCATACAGAAATCTGTCCAAATGACCCTTTTGCTATATCAGAAGTAATATAGAAATGTATGGGGGGAACAGAAATAAGGGCAAGTCATACCACTTAATTTATTTTTTCCTGCTTGTTCTTCTTCTTTCATTCGTTTCTTTTTAATTTCCAAAAGTTCTGCATCAAACTTGGCTTTCCAACTTAAGAAATTCTCAATTGTAACAGGAGTGCCATGAAATAATTGCTTATAAAATAAAAAAAAGAGATGTCACCAGATAAGTGAGACAACAGTTTAAAAAATAAGACCTAATGATCTTTTATACAAATGAATATAGCCACTTATAGGATAAACAAAGAAAAACAGTTTCAAGTTTTGGAGTATTTAATCTGATATCTGCCTGCACTGGCTACTCTCGTTGGTTTTGGTGATTTATTCTGAAAAAGTCCATTTATAATTTTTATTACAAAAAAATTAATAAATAAAGATTATATGCAATGTTCACTGTTCAGAAGAAAGTTGTTGCAGCCAGCAGTAATGTTTTGAATACACATTAATTTAGAACACTAGCATCATAGCTTACCCTTTTATTTCATTTCAAAGTTTGAGGTTTTCTTTATTTTAGTAAACACAGTCATGTGCTGCATAATGATGATTCAGTCAATGATGGACCACCTATATGACAGTGGTCCTGTAAGATAATGGAGTAGAAAAATTCCTCTCACCTAGTGACACTGAAGCTGTCCAAATGTCATAGGGCAATGCATTCATTACGTGTTTGTGGAGATGCTGATGTAAACAACCTTACTGTGCTATTAGTTGTATAAAAATACAGCACATACAATTATATACAGTATACACTACTTGAAAATTATAATAAATAACTGCTACTGGTTTATGTATTTACTATACTATACCTTTTATCGGTATTTTAGAACGTACTCTACTTGTATAAAAAGTTTGCTGTAAACAGTATGCCATGTTATGCCAGCGGCAGCCTCATACATCTTGTGTTTACCAAGTCTCTTGATTGCATCATTTTCTTGTGCTTGACTTAATCTTCTGCTGTTTTATAAATTTAGTGTAGCCTACATGTGCAGTGTTTATAAAGTCTGCAGTAGTGCACGGTAATGTCCTAGGTCTTTACATTCACTTGCCACTCACTCAAGGACTCACCCAGAGCAACTTCTAGTCCTGCAAGCTCCATTAATGATGAGTGCCCTCTACTGGTATACCATTCTTTAACTTTACACCACATTTTTGCCTTTTCTAGGTTTAGATACACAAATTCTTACCAATTATATATAGAAATTATGTTTTAACTGCCTACAGTATTCAGTCCAGTGACATGCTGTACAGGCTTGTAGCCTAGGAGCAATAGGCTGTACCATATGGCCTAGGTGTATAGTCAGCTATGCCATCTAGGTTTGTGTAACTGCACCCTATGATGTTTGCACAATGAAGAAATCACCTAACAGTGCATTTCTCAAAATGTATATCCATGTTAAGCAGTGCATGATCGCATTTAAATCACTCTGGTGGAGGCATTATTAATTCTAAACTCTATACCGTAAGTGAAATAATTTATATTTTTTTATATTACCTTCATGAGCTTTACTAAACTTTACTGACTATTAATCATTACTCAGATTTCCACAAAGACAAAAACCCCAAACAACTCAAAAACAGCAACAGATTTAGAGAATAGTGAAAGAAAACATGGCTTTTAGTATACCTTTTCGGCTTCTTCTGCTTCTTTTTCTTTCTGTTTCTTTTCTTCTTCTCTTCTAGTTTTTATTTGATCCACTATTTCATTTAGTTTTTCTTGCACGGCTGTCACTAAAGTAAAGATCATCACCATACCAAGGTTTTCTTCTGCCTATGTAACAACAACAACAAAAAAGCAACCAAAAACCAACTAACCAATAAGAAAGCTTTTCAGCATAATAACTAAATTCCATACATTCATAATATGATTACTAATTCAGTTACACATCAGTTCAGACACTTGGATAAATGACTTACGCACTGAATATAAAAAATAGACAGATAGATATAGACAAATAGAGAGATAGATTGATTTTAAATTTAAAGTCATGTAATCTGCTATATCCAACCTAAAACAGACATTTCAGTAAATTCTGTTAAATAAACATAAATGTAGGCAGGCTTCAGAAAGCCTTTCCTACAGTAGCTAGTAGCATCAGTTCTCAATATTTTAAGAGCTGTGACAATGAACTGAACTTTGAGGCCAGAGCGATTTTCTAACATAATTCTATAATAAAGCTTGCAGGTAGTTCTGTGATTCATCTTTATCTACCTTTTCTTTTTTCAAATGGTTCAGAACCAAATATAAAAGCATCTCAGACTCATGAAAGGGCTATAATTCAAAAGCTACTTGGAAGTTGGTCATTTGAAGGCAGAATAAAATAAAACATGATATCTTATTTATCCACAAAAATAAGATAGGAAACCTCTTATTCCTATAGATAAACAATACAAAAAATAAATAAAACCCCTCAATTTACAAGCCAGAATCTCCGTCCTGGAAGTTGAAGGGATTTCCAAGCACTCCTTTGACAGGACTGGCCTCAGAAACATTTCAATAGGTGTTTCATCATCTGGGCCCTCCATCAACACTAGGAGCTCCTATAATCCTCTGCAACAAAGCTTCTCTATGTGTTTCCATGCTGAACATCCTTAACTTGACTCTAAACCAGGGGTGGGGATCCTTTTTTCTGCCAAGGGCCATTTGGATATTTATAACATCCTTCACAGGCCATACAAAATTATCAACTTAAAAATTAGCCTGCTAGCTCAGTCGGGGTGGCTCAGCGGTTGAGTGTTGACCCATGCATCAAGAGGTCGCCGATTCGATTCCCCATCAGGGCACATGCCCAGGATGTGGGCCAAATCCCCAGTGGGGGGGCAATCAGGGGGCAGCCAATCGATGTTCTCTCTCATTGCTGTTTCTATTTCTCTCTCCCTCTCCCTTCCTCTCTCTCTAAAACCAATAAAGAAAAAAAAATAATTAGCCTTCTATATTTGGTCAAACATTTAATTAACTCACCCCTAATGTGATGGCTGGAACTGCTTCTCTTTGGTGAGGTGTGTGATGTTAGTTGATATTGATTTCGAGGGCCTTGCACGGCCTGCAGGCCGGACAGTCCCCACTCCTGCATATAAAGCTCTCTTCTGAGTGCCAAACCCATATGAAAACTGACCACTGGACAGTGACTTGGATGTCCCACAGGCATCTCAACACTGAAACCATCATCTTCTCCACAAAACCTATTTCTAAGTTCTCCATCTCAGAGAATCACACTATCTTCCCAACCTGAATATTCCCATCCCATCCTAAGCTCTATCACCATCTCTTACTTATTCGTATATACCATTTAAATTTGCCTACTGTTCTCTATCAACACTATCATCAGACACCATCATCTTTAGCTTGGAATACCACAAGAAATTCCTAAATGGTTTTCTTAAAACCTGACATTAACTTCTCTGACCATTTAATACACACAACAACTGATTTAGTCAGTCTCTAGCTTAAAAACTTCTCAAACCAAACCAATCAATAGCAAGGGTGCCCTGGACGGTTTGGCTCAGCAGTTAGTGTGTCAGCCTGTGGACCAAAGAGTCTTGGGTTTGATTCCGCCAAGGGCATGTACTTTGGCTGCAGTTCGTCCTCGGCCCCGGTTGCGGTCGTGCAGGTGGCAACAAGTCAATGTGTCTCTTTCACATCGATGTTTCTCTCTCTCTCTCTCCCTCCTACTCTGTGTGAAGATAAATGTAAAAATATCCTTGGGTGAGGATTTAAAAAAAAGCAAGGGCATACATACTTTTTAAACAGTTTAGAAGACCCTCTAGGAATTAACCTCTTTAAATCATACATATAACCACAAACTTCAAAGTCTAAGCTCAAGTAATTTAGTATGACTGAGAGTTCTGGAAGGAAATAATATGATCTCTTTCCTTTCTCTCACTTCCATGCCCCTTAAGCTCGCTCCTGTACACTGAAACTCTCCTACTCCCTCTATTGCCTGGCAAACTCTTCTTCAGGTCTCAGCTTCCTCTCGGAAGCTTCCGCAGCGCCTCAAAGCTATGTCCACTCATTCACTCCTGGGCCTCGCTCATGCGAGCATTTTTCACACAGAATCATAACTGGTTTGCCAGTCCGTACTGCTCGTCACATAAAATCTCTGAGGGGCAGAGGTGTTGATAGTGTCTGCCTCAGACATTTCACTTAACGCTAGGTACATTTCAAAAACAAATCCTGATAGGATCTCTTTTTAAAAAGTTAAGTATTCCAACAGAAAAGAAAAACAAAAAGAATCATTCATATGGAATTTGACAATTAGAAGTCATATGAAAAGACTTGCACATCACTAGTTATTAAAGAATTTCAAATTATGATTTTATATATTTTTTATCTTGTCATCATTTGTCTTTTTCTAAATAAAAAATTTCTAGGTTAGTAAATGTCAGCAGACACCTTCAATGGCTATAGTGAGATCATAACTTGGCACAACAATTTTGACAGTCAACTTGGTAGTGTGTATAAAATTAAGTACTCATACCCTTTAATCCAGAAACCTTACTTCTAGAAAAAATATTGGACTAGTATACTCATCAATAATTCATTCTTTCATTTAAATATATATATTTATTTGAGTGTCTACTATGTGCCAGGTTCTATGGCTTCAAAGACCCTGCTCTAAGGATTTGCAAATAGTGACATATAAAAATATGTAAAGATTTATATATTAAAGCAGGTGAAAATAAGAATTTTAAGTTGTTTAAAAAAAGATGTATAATTACACATACAGTGAAATTCTATGCTGTTATCAAAAGTAATGATTCATATGAATGCTTACTAAAATGGACTGATGCCATATATATTGTAATGTGAAAAAAAAAGGATGTTATAAAACATTATGTATAAAATGATCTAACTTGCCCTGGCCGGTTTTGCTCAGCGGTTAGAGCATCGGCCTGCGGTCCACAGAGACCCGGGTTCGGTTCCCGCTAAGGGCATGTACTGCGGTTGCAGTTTGTACCTGGCCCTGGTTGGGTCGTGTGGGAGGCAGCCACTCGATGTGTCCCTTTCACGTCGATGTTTCTCTCTCTCTTCCTCTCTTTCCCTCCCACTCTATCTAAACAAAAATTGGAAAAATGTCCCGGGTGAGTATAAAAATAAAAATAATAATAAATAAATAAAATAAAATGATCTAACTTGGGGTAGGAGGGAGATTACGAATATAAGCATAAAAAGAAATCTGGACTATATATCACACCAAAATGTTAATAGGCAGTTATACCTGGCTGGTGAGAGTAACAATAATTTATATTTTCTTTTTCATATTTTAATGTATGTTCTTGAGTATTTTGTTATATGAATTTATTATTTTGATAATTATACATTAATACAATTGTTTTTAAAGAAAAAGTATAAATATTCCCTCAATACATCTGATCTCAGTATTAAAAAGAAATTAAAACTATTTTTTTAAAGGAAGGAGTTGAGTATGAATAAAATATAAAATGTAAGAAAATAAATCACTTAGATCAAATAACTTACATTAATACATGACTGACTGACTATAGTACACTATCGCAGGTTCTGTGCCATGTTTTAAAATGAAGCATGTTATGCCAAATGGTACTAGAATCAGTTTAATTTCATACTGGGTAACAGAGAGAACAGGGCTCAGGATCAGCATAAATTCATGTTTGCTATATCTTCTTTCATTCTTCATTCACTAACAGCTCCAGATATTTTTAAAATATCAGCATTAAGAAGACCAACAGTCCTTGAAATATACAAGTCAGGTTTAAGGTGGAGACATGTTTTCTGTAAATTCTTCTTAGAACAAACAAAACTAGGACTTCTGATTTTACGATGGTAAAGATTTTGCTTGTCCTCCCTACTCCCTACTCTGAAGAACACATGAAAACTCTACCTAGTCAAGAGATAGCTTTAAATACCTGCCAAGCTCAGAGTGTAGATAGCCCATCCCACCACAGAACTAGCCAAATAACAACTTTCCAACACTCATTGTTTCTTCCACATAACCTACCCACTTAGAGGAGTCAAACCCTTGTTGCTGTTTGTAAGCACAGGGAGAAGGAGACGTAAGAAAAATAATAATAAATCACCAGTCCTCTTCCCAGATTGTAGGCAACTATTACTGCAACAGGTCAGAGGGGTTGGAAATTTCAATTCTTTTCAGTTGGAATTTGTAACTGCACATGGGACAGGATATTCTGAGAACCCAATTGAAGCTGTGTTTAATATCTATCAGACTATTTATTTTTAATTTTTTTTTCTTTAGTGATTTTAGAGAGAGAGGAAGGTAGAGGGAGAGAAAGAAACATCGATGAGAGAGAACATGGACTGGCCACCTCCTACATGCCCCACACTGGGGATTTGGCCCACAACCTGGGCATGTGCCCTGACCGGGAATCAAACTGATGACCTCTTGGTGCATGGGTCAACACTCAACCACTGAGCCACACCGGTCAGGCCCTATCAGACTTTTATACCTAAAAGTCATGGGGCTGACTCAAACAGGGGTACATGGACAAATTCTCTTACCCAAAGTTTAAAGATAAGAGTGAGAAACAAACATGTATATAATGAATTTTGCTTTTTTTTTTTTACTCTTGCAATTGATGCATAATAGTTAAGGTAAAAAATAAACAAATAGCACCATTACAAAACCTGTTATTCCTTACCTGTAATGCTAATAATTTTAAAATGTTTGAGACATCATTATCTTCTAGATTTTCCTGGGAGAATATTTCATAAAGGGGGGCTTCATCTGGGTACTTCTCACTATATGTAAACTTGAGGGTAGTCTGGACAGCTAAAGACATAAGATAAGAGTTTGCTATGAATACATTAAAATGTAAAGTAAAGAGAAGTCAACATCTTTGTTGAATCAGTAATTAATTTACAATGCGTCAGTGAAAAGCATCACAACAGATTTTCCTGCAAAGAAAAACAAGATTAAAGAAAAGCAAGAGTTACACTCTTCTGAAAACCCTCCTTAAGATGAACAAAAGGCACGAAAAATAACACATAAAAAAGTGTTTTAGGCTCAGTTTCCAGTACAGAAAAATGTGGCTTTAGCACAGTGCCAGCAGGGGATTGCTAAGGGTTGCTAGATGACACGTTTTGGAGTAGACAGTCTGAGAGGTCGTATGAGAAACTTCATCTGACTCATCTATTTTTCTTACTCACTCCTTTGGCCTGTGCCAACTCACAGATCTCACTTGTATAGGAGTGAGATTTTTACAGGCACATCAGTGCAAGGTATTTATCTCTTTGTAGCTCAGCCTGGTGAATTCTCGGTTCCATCAAGCAATTTGCAACTAAACAGATATTACTAAATATTTTCTATCAAATCTTATTAACCACAATAATCCTTTGTCTAGAGTTTTCCTTTCTTGTGACTCACTTTTTAATTATCAAAACCTGATTGTGATGATTTTAGCTCAAATCGAAATTACTCTCCATGGGAGGGAATAAAAACCTTAAAATTTTAGGTTTGTTTTAATTTGTTTACTTTGGTTTAATTTTTGTGTATGATGTCAAGAAAGAATGTTATGAATCAATGGATATAACAAACTTAAACAATGTTTTCACATTTTTCATTCTTTTTTATTAACCTTTCTAATTTTATTGTTAAAAACGTTTTTTAAAAACAGTTATTGATTCTACTATGTGATGTAATAAACATTCATTATAAAAAATTTAGGAATACACTAAGGTAAAAATAAAATCAATAACAATCCCATGATCAGTAAAAGATCACTGTTACCATTTTGGTATATTTAAAGTATCATAAAAATATTTTTAAAAGGATACTTTAAAGTACCTTTCTATGTGTATATTTATGTTTTGTTTTGTTTTTTCTATCCTCACCCGAGGACATTTTTTGATATTTTGTTCAGATAGAATAGGGGGGAGAGAGAGAGAGAGAAACATCGATGTGAAAGGGACACATCGAGTGACTGCCACCCGCACAGCCCAACTGGGGCCGGGGACAAACTGCAACCAAGCTACGTGCCCTTGGCGGGAACCGAACCCGGGTCTACTCTGGACCACAGGCCGACGCTCTAACTGCTGAGTCAAACCAGCCAGGGATGTATATTTATGTTTTAAGCAACACATAAAAATGGTTCATATTATATTTCAGATTTTATACATATAAACATATTACCTATATATATAAATATACTATATGTAAATAATGTATCCAACATCCTTTTAATTCAGATTTCAGTATTATCTCTATGCTAACCTCATTTTCAATTATATAAAACAGATTTAGAGTTATTAAGTAGTAACACTAAAATTGGTGTTACATGGCTAAATTTTCGTTGACCCCTTTAAGAGGAAAAGATATCCTTGGGGTTAACATCAACTTACATTACATTTTTATCAAATTACATATCAGTTCTTACTGATTTTTAGAGCAAGAGAGAGGAAGTTAGGGAGAGAGGAAGGGAGGAAGGGAGATGGAGACAGGAGGAGAGAAAGAGAAAGTGAGAGAGACAGACATCAGTTTGTTGTTCAATTTATTTACGCATTCATTGGTTGCTTCTTTTATGTGCCCTGATCACAAATCAAACCTGCAACCTTAACGTTTCAGGACGATACTCTAACCAACTGAGCATCTGGTCAGGACTCATATTACAATATTAACTGAACTTGACTAAAGGTAGAAATGAACTTCAGATATTCCCCTCTCCCCTAACATCAGCCAAGTTTATTATTTATTTATTTATTTATTTATTTTTGGTATGTGCCCTTAGCAGGAACCGAACCCGGGACTCTCTGGTCCGCAGGCTGACGCTCCAACTGCTGAGCCAAACCAGCCAGGGCCAGCCAAGTTTAAATTAATTAATTTAATTTTAATTTATTAGTTTTATAACAGCCTTATTTCAATTTGTATATCTTATTTATAGTTGTATAATAGTGGCTTTACCTGATTTTATTTATTTATTTATTTATTTATTTATTTAAATAACAGTCCAAAGATGAAAAAGGATCATGGAAAAATAATAGTCACTAAATGAAATACCACACAACCACTGCAATATGTATGCATACAAAGTCTTGTTTTGGCCAAAAAAATCTCTTGCCTTTTCTCTATCTGCTGTATTGTTAATTCTCTGTTTCGCTTTTAAAAACTAAGCTTATTGTGCATTAATATATCTCACTGACTTTTTATTTCTCTAGAAGTCATGTTTGCATCATATACCAACTAGAAACACAAAACACTCACACTAGATTCTTAACAGCACCTTAGCACCTATACACCTGCAATGCCCAACACAGAATGGCTGTAGAATGAGTAAAATTCTTGAGAGACAGGCTTAAAGAAACCACAAATATTTTTTATTAGACTTACTTTCATCATTCTCTCCAGCATCAGATGTCACAGTAATGGTGAAGCTGGGAGGATTTTCTGATAATACTGCAAGAAAATATACAAGAGGGTTAAGTTATTAAGTTGCTTTCCTCATTAGCCAAATATCACTACCCAGTCCATGAAACTGACCCCTAGACCTGAATTTCCATTTCCGCAAATACAGACTAAAAAGAATATTCAAATGATAAAACACATCCATCAATTTTCTATTTCAATCTGGGTTGTCTTTAACCTGGAAAGAAATACCTATAGTAGATACCTTTCTGGAGTTTTATCAAATCAATTAAAATAATTAAGTAATTTACCTTTCATTCAAAATTTCCACCTATATATGGAAAATTACATTCTAAAAAAATTCCCAAATGAATGACAAAAACGCTTGATGTTTTTCATTAGAAACTACCCACTGATAAATATTCAGTATTATCACTAATTTTTACACTCATCTGTTCTAAAAAACTATTCAGAATCTCCATGACAAACAATAACTATTAATTTGTTAGAGTTTTTATCTTGTGGCTCGCTCTCCCACAGCATCTCTAGAACCTAACTTTATTCTTCTTACAAATTACTGAGCCTCTACAATCTTTCATGGAATAAAATTGGCCATAAAACCAAATATCAAATTGCTTACAATTAATTTGTTAATAAGCAAGACAAGTCACCTGAAACCTATATAATTTTATTTACCAATGTCATCCCAATATATTCAATTTTTAAAAATTTAAAAAATGACAAGACACATAAATCAACATTTAAACAAATAAGAAAGCTTTATATACCACTTTTACCCTGATGTCTATCTGATATTATATATCTGTTTATTATTTATTCCCCCATAAGAATACTATAAAAACTCTATCTCCTAGATCAGTGGTACCATCTAGACACTCAATACATTTGGCTCAAAGAGCTGATTTAATGAAATAAGAAAGACAAAAACAAATAAAACTTGCATTCAGTACCATCAGAAGAATAAACAAGGTAAGTGTAAGCCACCCATGATAGCTGCTGAGTCCACGGGAAAAGCCTGCGCCTCACTCCAGGCCTGGAAAGCACTGGCCCCTGTCAAGGATTGTATCAGGCCAGCAGCCTCTTTCTGAAATAAAAGAGCCTGGAGATCTCTGAAGAAATCACTACGGAAACTCAGCTTTTCCTGCTCCGGAACTTCTGAGTCCTTCATAAATATTCATTATCAATAAAAGTTTGAAGACATATGCCTGCATTGTAATTGAAGTTTAAAAGTACTTAAAAAAAATGATGAACATCTATGATTACTTGAAAGATGTTTGTCAGAAACATAAAAGACTAACTGGACTCATATTTTAATAGGCCTCAGGTAGGCCAGCTGATGCTGAAAAAGTCCCTGAAAGGAAATTACAATAAAATTTTTATGACTGGCTCTATCTTTTATAAAAAAAACAAATATGTGTAAAATATATTTGATATACTTCATTCCTATTTCTTTTCATGAGCAACTTTAGCATTTACATGTTATGAAATGTAAATATTGCAACTACAGAAATAAGAGTTTAACCCAATGACATTCTGACTTTCTACTATTTTCTAGGGCTTCATCAGGTGGTAAGTTAGGGATCGCCTATAGCCAATAACAACAGCTAACGTTTATTGAGCATTACTTTGTGCCTGTGCTGTGTTACTCATTTACATAAAGATCTGTTAAATCTCACACCAAGACCATGACTTTACACTGTTACCCTATTTCACAAAGCTTAAAAGGCCAAGTATGAAATGCACCCTACCTTATATACCTCTAAGAAAAAAAAAGAGCCACAATTAAAATATGATATATAATTGACTAAGATAAATTCATTATTTCAGAGATGCTAAAATGTCAAAATATATCTTAGAATCAGTTAAATATAGTATTATCCCAATTTTACAGGTGTGGAAACAGATAAAAAGAGCTTTCACAATGCTATACAGGTAGTAACTGGCAGAACTGAAACCTATAGTTTCATAAAAAAAAAAGTTTTTTCCAGCTGAGAAATTCCAGGGATACCATTTGAGCTGGGCTGCATTAAGGCACATTGGTAAGTAGAGATGGAGAAAAGGAATGTAGGAAAGTAACACAGCAGAAAAGGGTATAATGGTGGAAGCTTAATGAATAAAAAGGGAATAAGAAATTATTCCATTGATGGAAGTATGGTAAGTGAGGTGAATGAGAAAAACTAGTTGAAAATAGTTGGAAGTTTAGTTGTGGCCAGTGATAAGTTTTGGGTTTTCTTGTTGTTGTTTTGGGTTTTTCTTTTTAGCTGCAGTAATATGGTGAGAATTCTATTTCTAAGCAAAGGAAGATAAATCTAGCAACAGTGCACAGAATGAAAGGAGAGAAACGAGACTAGAGGTAGGATGAAACTGGATAGCTACTGAAATTGTCCCAGCAGAGATAATGAGGTTCTGAACTAGGCTGGCACCAATGGGAATACAGGGAACACAGTGATGAATGACATTTTGAATTTGCAGGCAGAGTATGGTAGAGCCACTAACAAAAATAAGAAATACAAAAGAAAAATAAAATGATATATTTGAAGGATACGGGGTAGTCTCATTGGAAGTTGAGTATGCAATCAGAAATGAGCAAACGAAGCTAAAAAGGGTTGGACTTGAATTCAATTTGGGACTGTCCATAGAGAGGTGATTACTAAAGTCATTTAGACTAAATGAGATCATTAGAGAGAAAACAGAGAGAAATAAGGACCAATGCCAACTTTGTAAGGAATCCTAAATTTGGAAAAAAATGTAAGAGGAGGAAAAAGTCCCAGAGATAAAAAGAAAAGCAGCAGCCATGAGAGGTAAAAACAAACTCAAGAAAAGACTATTTTATTTGTGAACCACACCAATTATCGAGATCCAGGTCATGGCAGTGTCTATAATGTGCGCCTCCAGTGTGTCTACAATGTGTATGTGTCTGTGCAGCTATGTGGGGAGAAAATGGGCAACGAACCCTTGGCCTATAAGATCACATCTAAATTCCTAGCAAAGCCCTTTGTGGTCTGGGCCCTGCTTACTTGTCAGGTCTCATTTCCCACAGCCCCCACTTCTCACTTTATGTTTCAGCAATACCATGCCACTTACCCACTGGACACATTTCGCTCCCTCAGAGTCATGCATCTGCACATGCTGTGCTTCTTCCCCAAGTGTCATTCATTAACTCCACATCACCCCTCAGTTCTCCAAAACAACTCAGACCCCCCACTTCTCCCTATGCTCCAGCTTTACCCTGACCTTTCGAACCAGACAGAATAAGGAGGCAAGATGAACAAGAAAGAAGTTGATAAACCATTAATCCATAAGAAATGATGATGAAAGACATGTTCAGTAAAAGTATGGGAATGAAAGAACTGTAGAGCTACAAAGTTTATGGATAGAAAGAGGAATTTCAGAGGCCAGTTTTGAAGATGGCATTTCCAAGGTGTGGCTATGCTCCCATCAACTGAAGAAAATGGAAATCAAAACTTTTGTTGATAAAGACAAGAAATTATGAAGCCATATCAAAAGAATCAGAAACCTAATATGGTATATTTTCCAGTAAAGAGTATCTTCTATTTGTTTAACAGTTATAAAGTATTTCCATTTACATTATTCTTCATTAAACAGATATGGAAACTGAGGACTAGAGAGGTTATATGATTTGTCTAAGGATACAGAACTAATAATACCCACTACACCAAGCAGCTATTACAGAGAAAAGGTTGTGACCAGAAACAACAAAAAAGGGTTCTGGAGAACACTGCTAATATCCCCCAAATTCTACTCTCCCCTTCTTCCAGTCATATCATTTTAAAAATAAATGTATTTATTTATTTATTGCTTTTAGAGAGAGGAAGGGGGGGAGGGAGGGAGGGGGGAAAAGGGAGAGTGAGGGAGAGAGGTAGAGAGAGAGAGAGAGAGAGAGAGAGAGAGAGAGACATCAATTTGTTGTGCCACTTAATTTATGCAATGACTCTTGTATGTGCCCTGACTGGGGATTAAACCCACAACCTTCAGACATAGGGAAAACACTTTAACCAACTGAGCTACCTGGCCCAAGGCCAATCATACTATTTTTAACTGAGCACACTGACCACCCAGAATAAAAACTACATTTCTCAGCCTCCCTTGCAGTTAGGTCTCACAAATGACTGAGTTCCACCCTAATGAGATGGAAACAAACAATTCCTTTGAAATTTTCGAGGAAATTTCCTTAAGAAACTGCTGTCTTTTACTTTTTTTCTTTAATTATCCTACTGTCTGGAGAAAGAATGCTGCCATATTGACCATGACGGTGAGACTACATCTTCGGGTGACAGAACTAAGAAGCTGGGGTCTCTGAGGAATTTTTGGAGAGCTACACAACTATCTTTTATGTGCAAGAGCCGTAAACTTTTACCTTTAAAAAAACCACTGATATTTGAGGTTTTCTGTTACAACTAACTGAACCTAACTTTTTGAAATGTATTTTAAAAACCACAGAAAAGAATAATATTCCAAACTTGGAGGTGACTAAAATAGGGATGGGAAAGTTACTTAATTGGACTTGCAAAGATGAATGATTCCTATGTTCTGATGAAGGAATAATCCCAGTTCCAATGCATTACTGTTGGGGTAAGTAGAGGAAAGATTAGCCTTCCAAAAGATACCAGACTTCCACCATTGTAAGTGAATCAAATACTTTTGAAGAAAAGAATAAGGTTGTTGGGCATAGTGGAATGAAGCAGTGGAGGGGTAGAAGTATTAAGTGATATAGGGGCAGATGGACAGAATTAAGGATTTTTTCAAGAACAGAGATCATGGAAGTAGAGTAGCTGAAAGGTACACTAAAGGGGCACACAAATGACATGAGGTTTAACAAAGAACAGACAGCCCATATTAAAATAGTAAATAGTCCATTTTCTTCTTAGGAAGTGTCTATCTTAGAAAAACTGTTTTTACAAAATGACTTCTGCCCCAGCTCTAAGATGCCATTACAAATGTTAAAGGCTCATGGTTGCTACTTTGAAATACTGACACAGCAAATACAGGATTATGTACCCCTCTCTGTAAGACCAAATAAAATGAAGGGAACTTGATTTTTTGTTAGCCTAAAGTCAACCAATTTGTTCCAACAAAACTCCTCATAGCCAGAGATTTTGACACAGAAATGGAAATAACCAAATTCTACTACCTTAGCAGGCCCATGTCAAGTGAAGCACTAGTGAAGGAGAATGTGTAATTTAGGAGAGAACATTTTGGAAGACTAGTTGTTAGAAGGATTGGATCAATGTGCAGTCAAGCTAAAGAATATGCAAAAAGAAGAAACCATATTATGGTTTGTTATAATTCACAACAATGCAACACTGGGCCAGAAGTTCTTTGTGGATAGTTAAGCAACCAATTCTGAGGTTAAGCTACGTCTATATGGCTAGGACTACGGGCTGGCCGAACTATGCTCTTCAGTATCCACAAGGGGGTCATGATGTGCTTAACAAGGCGTTTCTGTCAAGCACTCAGCCATCTATCAAAAAATAAAGTATATCAACTTCCTTCATCAACAGCATTTAGCATTTACCAAATCTAATATTAAAAATCTAATATTAAGTGTGATTTAAAATATAGTTAGAAAACTACCAATTTTTGTTCCTTGGCAAACTGACACAAGCAACCTCTTTCTTAAACCTGGTACAAAAATAAGAAAGCATAAAATCAAGAGCACAAAAGAAGGCTGCAAAACAGTAAACCCTGCAAATCCTGAAGATTTCAAAAGTTTAAACATGGAAACATTTTTATTCCAAAGTCCTCTGCTTTTTCCCTGAGAGTTCATAAAGAACATGATTAATGAGTAAGACAGAGTTCTTGAAAAACTGTAAATCAAGACATCTCAATTTATTTATTGCAAAGCTTGTAGGAATGCTGATAGGAATTAGAGACTGATGGGCTCAGCTGATACTGCAGAATACTTGCATGCGTCAAATATTCATAAATTGTCTTTTATTACCTGACTCAGAATCCTCAAGCACTTGTGCCTTTGAAAAGAACTGCATACACTGAACTATATCAGGGCCTAGCACAGTACAAAAGAACCACCAGATTGTTGTAGAGTTAAAAATGTATCACTTTTATACATGTTTATATACACAGTACTTAATGAGGGATACCTTATGTCCAAAGAAATGAAAAGAATAGCACATCTTTGCTTTCTTAACTCTGTCTACACAGTGTTCATGCCTTTTACATTTCCAGTGTACTAGGAATGACCATATGTCACAATTAAGAATATATCTAACAACTGACCCTATATGCTATTTTATTTACACATTGACATATAAGCAAGGATAGAGAAGGGAGCCAGACTCCATACACACTCACCCAGTTAATGACACTCTCAAACCCCTCTTCACTCATCCCCTTAACATCCTCACAGCACAGCTGTACTGCTGGTGAGAGAGAACATGAACAGGACTGGAGCTATACAGGGGTAGCTGAGAGACATCTGCCTGTTGGCAAAGCAGAACAAAATTTGCTACCATTGCAAGCAGTGGTCAAAGGTGGAGCTAGGAAAACTACACTCAACAATGAAACGGAGAGGGCTTGGAGTTTATGAGTTGAAATAATATACCTTACACTCTGAATTCTGACCATCAATGAAGGACAACACTCAAAGGAAGGTATGGGGAACAGAAATCCCACAAATCTAGGCTCTACTTGCTCTTATTGACTTTATTTGATCGTTTCTCAAAAGCTGAGTGTAATGTGGGAGATTCGGCTATCTTGCTGCATTTTAGTATTAATCTGAAGCACTGCTTAATGCAGAAAAATTGTCTTCCTTTAGTAACGATTTTCTCAAAATTTACATTAGCCCAACCTGCCAAATAATCTGCGCCTCCTCATCCCAGCTGGAGCTAGATCCCACATCCCACATGCCTGAAGGTGAAGGTTCAGGAAAGGAGTTCCAGACCTCGCTAACTCTTAGTACCAGTCCTGCCACTAACTTGCTGGCCGACCCAAAGCAAGCCCCCTACCTTTCCCGAGCCTCCAGTACCTTGCTTGCTGCAAGAGAGGTCCAGGCTGGATGATGTCTACTACTCCTTCCTGTCTGACAACCTGTGCCTCTACACTGGAACTGAACTTTGGGCCACATCATTCATTGGGCACTCTACAGAATGCCAGAACATTTTTTTAAGAGAAAGAAAAGGGAAACGACAAACTTCAGGAACAAGGCTCCTCTCAAACTGATTCAGGGTAAACTCCGCTGTGAATCCCATAAACTTGAAAACACCATCGTAGGAAAAGAGCGTCTACCCGAATCGAGGTGAAAACGTGAAAGCGGACACCTTTGCGGCTCTGGAAAGCTGCCTCCCACGTGGAGTGTGTGTTCGGGTTATTTCACTCAACCTCCGGTTGCTAAGTTACACCGAAACCGAAGTGCCTCAATTCCAGGCCTGACACTCTCCGGGGGCTTTCAGGTTTCAGGGAACAAGCGGAGCAACAGCCGTGGAGTGCTCGTAAGTGCCTGAACACTTCGGGAGAAGGATTGGAGGGCGGAGAGGCGGGAGGGCGGCCAGGGGCCCCGCCGCCCCCTTCTCTATCGAGGCCCGGGAGGCCGAGGGCGGCGGCGGCTCCGGCCCATCCCACCCCATTCCGGACGGCTGCGAGCACGCGGCCGCGGAAGTCACCTGTAAAGGAGTCGGGGTAGATGGACTCCAGAGCCTCCAGCTCGTTGCGCTGCTCCTCGCCGTAATCTGTCATCGTGGCCCTCGCTGCTGCCCATGGATCGCGCAGACACCCAGGCGGCGCGCTGCAGCCGGGACCACGGCCGCGCCGGGAAAGCGGCAGCGGCCGGGCGGGCGCAGGCGCAGAGTCCCCGGCTGGGAGGCCCGGAGCCCAAAGCCAGGCCCGGCCTGCTGAGCACCAGCCCCGCGCCGGCCTCCGCCTGCTCCTTAGCTCCGCGCTCGACTGGCCGAGCCTGGCCAGCGGGGCACCGAGGAGCCGCCCGCCCCACGCCCTGTCGGGATTTGCCGGGACGGCGAAGGCTCCCGGCCTGGCATTCGTCACAGACACCTAGGGCCGGGTCCTGGGCCTTGCAGGGCCCAGCCTGAGAAGCCCCTCAGCGCCGCATCCGCGCTCGATGAGTCAGGGCTGCAGGTCGGCCTCGGGCTCCGGAGCCGGAGGGAGTCGCAGGTGGGAACTCGCGGCGGGGAGTCCGCGAACCCGTCGCTTCCGGTGTGCGACCCGGTGGCCCAAGGGGACGGACCGACGCGCGCTAAGTGTGGTTGATGGTGAGGTCCAGGTGTGTCTACGCTTCTCCGACCTCCAAGGCCCGTGGCATCGCGCGGGAGGGCGGGAGGCCGCGGGCAGGGCAGAGCCGGGGGGCCGGGGGCCGGCGCCCCGCTGTGGGTCCCGCGCCCGGAAGGGTCGGCCCAGCTCCCGAAGGCTGCTCCGAGGGAGTCGGGGAGACGAGACCGCGAGTCCGGAGATCTGGGCTCCACACTCAGATTCCTTGGATTCGCTTTTAAATCTGTGAAATGAACGCGGCTGGACCCGGAGTTAGAGATGTCTGTGATTGCGCATTTCTGCAAATTGAGGAGCGTGCGGATTTCATAGCCGTTTTGATGAGCACTGTGGGAGAATCGGTACTCCGAAAAATGTTCCGAACCCTTGACCTGGGAGAATAAAACCGAGCAATATACTTATACTGTATACATCTGTCATCTCTTCAGTTCGTCGCATCAGTTTCTTTTTTCCCCCAAAGAATCATAATGGCAAAAGCTAAGCAAATGGCTAAATAAAACATGTTACTTTTATGAGAAGAATACTAAGGAACTATATGATGATAAAGGAACGTGTTATGTTAAGTAAAAAAAAAGTGGGAAATGTAAGAAAATACATTAGGAGAATTTTCACTTTTTAATATTTTCCTGTGTTTTGTTTTCTGTATTAAAGCTGGTTTCACCTGTGTAGTGGGGGGAACGATTTTTAAGAAGGTCCCTAATGATGAGGCTGTGAAGTTTTCTCTTCCATCATTCTAAAATGATCATGTCTCATGGACTTCTAAGAAGGCATCTTGATCTGTCGGGAAGTATTGCTTACTTATAGCAGAGGAATACATTAAACATATTCAGATACACTTTGGTACTGATCCTGTGTCTTAAAATATTAAGAGTTGATTAGGATACTCTTTTAAAATTTCAGGAAAAAAAGCAGGAACTCTTCTGAAGATGAGAATCAAATAAAATACACGAAGTAGCTTATTTTCCTGTATATGGTCAGTTCAGAGAAACTAAGGCTTTGCTATCAGGTAAAGAGCTTCTGGGCAGAGGGAACAATGCCAAGTTCCTAAGCTGAGAGCCCAGTTGGTATTTTGGAAGCCTCCTGTGTGGCTGGTACACAGTGAACTGGGTGAGGGTGGGGGATTGCAAGTTAAGTCGGGTCATTAGAGGGTTTAGCTGAAAGAGTGACAATCTGACTACATTACTTTAGCTACTAAGTGTAACTATACATAAGGGGGACAAAAACTGAAAGTGTGGAGACCAATTAGGAGGCTATGGTAATAATGTAAGCAAAAGTCAGTGATGACTTGGACCAGAGCTGTACGTGTGAAGGTGGTTAAGAGTGATCAAATTCGGGATGTATTTGGAAAGTAGAGCTGTCAAGATTTGATGTGGGTTGTAAGAAAAAGAGGAGTCAAGAATGGTTTTTGGTTAGAAGAAACTGGAAAGATGTCTTTTGACCAAAGTGACAGGTGAGAATAACAATGAGTTTAGCAAGGAAGCTAACACCTTCAAATAAAATAAAAAAGCAAAAATTAAAGTTTTTCTAGTTGATAATAACCAATCAAAATAGATGCAACAAAGCATCCGATTTAAGGTTTATATTAGAAAATGGATGTTAATATTGGCTGTAAGTTTTAATCTAGGAAACAGTGCCACTTTATTTGCTTAACTATTTTATTAATAGGTTTTTGGTAAAACATCCTTTTTAAACCTGTTAAATATATGCTGAAAAGCCTTCATATTTCATAATGCTTAAGAGTGTTGGTTTGTTGTTTTCCTGTTATTTAATACTGGAGATAATTCCCCAAAAGAGCTTCAGTGCAAGTGTAATTGAGAACACACCCCAGATCTTTGTCATACCTGCATGGGCATCATTAACTTATTCTTTGTTATTGATTAGAAAGGGAGGAAGGAAGGGAGTGAGAGAGAGAGAAAGAGAAAGAAACATCCATGTGAGAGAGATACATATTGGTTGCCACCCTTATGTGCAAAGCATCGGTACATATAGAATCAGGTACATATAGAATCGTAGAATGCTTGCCCTAGAAATTATGTTTTCAACATAATTTTAATCTACAGAGGTTTTAATCTACAGGGTGTCATTCATGACAGGTCTGTGGGTTCATAAACTCCTGAAGTGTGTTGGTATGTGTTCATTTCCTATTGCCATCCTAACAAATTACTGCAAATTTAGTGGTTTAAAACATTGTAAATTTATTCTCTTATAGTTTTGCAAGAACAGTATGTAATTGTACAAAATTCCTTCACATTTTCTATATTATCTAATGTCATTTCAGAAATTCATTTTATAATATGTGAATCTGTCTACCAGTTTGTTATAAGCAGTAAATGGGATATTTTAAATTAACTGGCATATAGTAAATACCATATTATATTCACTACTACTACTACCATCACTACTACAGGTGGGTGCAGTCACCTGTCTGGACCATTGGGGGACAGCAGAGGACACAACCCTTGAAGCCCATTTCTTACTGAAATTTGGGTGTACTGAGATTAGAGAAGGTTAATTGTACTTGGTGGTTAGTACAGAAAAACAGTTCAAGTGAAGACTAATGTAATTTGTATGTCTGGAAATACTGTCCATTGTTCTTTGGTCCAGGTGTCACAGTTAAATATTTGTGCCCCATAGCTCAAGTAGCCAGTTGTGTAGCTATCTAGTCCGAGGATGGCCTGCTGTTTTGTGACCAGAGCTAAATATTGGTAGCCTTATTTAAAAAAAAATTTTTTTATCCTCACCCGAGGACATTTTTGCATTTATTTTCAGATAGAGTGGGAGGGAGAGAGGGAGGAAGAGAGAAAGAGAAACATCGATGTGAGAGAGACACATCAAGTGGTTGCCACCCACATGACCCCAACTGGGGCTGGGGACAAACTGCAACCGAGGTATGTGCCCTTAGGAGGAACTGAACCCGGGACTCTAGTCTGTGGGCCGATGCTCTAACCGCTGAACAAAACTGTCCAGGGCTTGGTAGCCTTATTTAGAAGCTAAAATTGCATCTCTATACTTTATATTTTGTGGTAACAAATAGCTACCTAGTCTTTTAGTTGGAAGGCTTTTGGTTGGACATGATCTTTCAAAGTTTTAAGGTAAATGTGATTTCCTTTTGTGCTAAAAACAGAGTGCAAGAAAACATTTGTAAAGTCACTTTGTTGTTTCTTATTACAATTAGAATTTTTTAAAAATGGAATTAGAGATTGAGAACAGAAAGGAGACAAGCTGATGAGTATAAGTATGATTCTGAAATTTGAAAACAGAAAGCTGAGTAAAACATATCTAAACACTGGATTGTATTTGTCTCCTGAAAGGAGGTAACTTAAATTGTGGTGGGGGTGGGAGGTAGGAGGGGTGGGAATAGACAAACTTGAAGTTAAGAAATGAGCAGGTCTGTATGTATGCCAAGCCAAAGCATTTGATGTAGTCAACAGCATTTGGTAACAAAATATAAGGTAGCATTAGTACTTAATTAATTTTAATTATATGTTTTAATTACATAAAATTACATCCATTAAGCTTGAAGAGGAAGAAATAAAAATGTTTTTAATGGAAAAAATTGTCTAACTGGCTGTAGAACAAAAGAATACTCTGGACACACACACAAAAAGACCGGATTTATTTTTTATTTTTCAATTACATTTTACATTCAATATTATTTTGTTTTAGTTTTAGATGGAGCATAGTGGTTAAACAATAATATACTTTACAAAGTGGTCCCTCTGATATTTCCAGTACCCACCTAGCACCATACATAGTTATTACAATATTATTCACTATATTCCCTATGCTGCACTTTACATCCCTGTGACTATTTTGTGACTATCAATTTGCATTACTTAATCCCTTCACCTTTTCACCAAGCATCCAAACCCCCTTCCCCTCGCCAGGTAACCATAGTCTGATCTCTGTGTCTATGAGTCTGTTAGGGAATTTGTGTAATTTAAAATGGATATATACGATGACATCGCAAGAATGTGTACCATCCTTTGATATTCACAGATAGTAGAAAATCTGATGAAGCCATGCGGTGGAGCCAAAGAATACTTACAGTTCTTTGCTACAAAGCTATAATGGAAGATCATGAGTAAGTGGTTCAAACATATATTGTGTGTTTCATATTCTGAAAGAGTGTTCTGTAGAAAGGGCTTCCAGAATCTAGTAGAAAGAGCTTTCTAGTATTAGTATATAAATAACTCTTCTTTCTGATGATATAATACTTTAACTTCATACACTTAGATTTTGCTGTTAACTGAAAATCTTACTGAAGAGTATTTACTGTGGTATAGTCCCTGAAAACTAACAAAATAATTCTGAGCATAATGTAAAGTGTTAATTTAACTAGTGTGTCTCAATATAGAGGAATTTCAAAAATTTTCAGATAAATGGATCCATTGAATTTTAGAGCTGGAGCAGACAGTAGAGAACAAAGTGTATGTGACCTATATTTATATGGCTCATTTATGTTAGAGCGGAGCAAGGACCCTAGTTACCTTCCATAGTTCTGTTTTTTAAAGATCCCTCTTGTCATGTCATAAGTACTATGCATAGAGTTAGATGACAAAGTGGAATAACTTTCCTTGGCCACTTGGAAAAGATCAGTACATTAAGATTCTTTCAAAAGTGGAGTGCCAACGGGGGGACATATGTAATACTTTCAACAATAAAGATTTTTTTTTTAAGTGGAATGCCAACAAATATCTTTAGAGAAAGCTCAGAATCAAATTCAAGAATATTTTCCTTCCAGTAGAAACAACCTGGGCTTACTACCATTCTAGAAGATTGCATACATATTGACCTGTATACATGTAAACATAAACATAAAAATCTTATTAGACGTAGGAGGGACCCCAAGAGTGTATCTGTTTATTCCTTGCCCTCCGGCAGGTAAGGTCTCATTACCCCTATTTTAGAGATGAAAAAATTGAGTCTTACAAAGACTGAGTTGCTCAATAAGTAATGGGGATGGAGGGACAGGTCTCCTGTCCCAGCAAAGTGCTACACTATGCATTTCTTATTGGTTTAAAAAAAATGGTTTCCTTAAAATTTATTTCTTCCATAATTGTATAAAATTAAATTACCAAGTAACTGATTGTTGGATAGTCAAATAGTCAGGTCTCTTTGAAAGTGAATCTTGAGCCCTGGCCGGTTTGGCTCAGCAGTTAGAGCGTCGGCCTGCGGTCCAGAGAGACCTGGGTTCGGTTCCCGCTAAGGGCATGTACCTCGGTTGCAGTTTGTCCCCGGCCCTGGTTGGTCGTGCGGGTGGCAGCCACTCGATGTGTCCCTTTCACGTTGATGTTTCTCTCTCTCTCTCTCTCCCCCCTCCCCCCTCCCATTCTATCTGAACAAAAAATGGAAAAATGTCCTTGGGTGAGGATTAAAAAAAAAAAATGAATCTTGAAAGTCAACTTGACTATTGGCATTTGGTCTGTTGTCAGTTAGCAGACATTATTTTGGTTAAAAGTAAATAAATAAAAAACCTCATTTTGTTTATTTATGCCAGTGAACCAATTGCTTATGTGAAGGTGGCAAAAATCAGGCACAAGACATTCCATGTGTCAGAAATAATCAAGATAAATTAGAAAACTGTCAAATATTACAAGTGCAAAGTCATACAGAAAAGTCAGGCAGGTCTCCCCTTTTGGAGTTCTAAATAATGAATATGCAAATGTAGGTTACAGTCTTGCTTCCTCAAATGTATTTTGAGTGCAAAAGGTGCAATTTGATAATGAAAAAGCACAGATAATGTCTCTGTAGTGGAACACAGTAGGGAAGCTTTATGTCATAGCTATAAAAATGCTCCCAGGATGAAGGTGCTACAAACAACGTTTATGATAGTGATGGTACAATAATGCATCATCCTTCCCTGGTTATGGCAGGATGACTCAAGACCTTCTTCAATGGGCTTCTTCCTTACATGTCACCAGTGTATCTTGATTTTCCAAAAGGTCAGATATATAAGCTTGGAGAAAGAAGTAGTAAAAAGTTTCTCCATCTAGAGAGAAAGAAAAGAAAGAAAGAGGGAGGGAGGGAGGGAGGGAGGGAGGGAGGAAGAAAATAAAGAGAAAACCAGAAATTGGAGACAGAAAATAGTGATACAAGACATGGAATGCAAAGAGAAGGGAGAAGGCAACATTTATTAACACTTATTTTATGAAAGGCACTGTGCTGTGCACTTTGCTTATATTACCAAATTCAATCTTCACAGAAGTTCTGTGAGGTAGCTACTATGTGCAGACAACAAAATGGCACTCAAAAATAGTGATTTTTTCACTACTACTAAATAGCAGAACCAAGATTCAAATGTTGATATGACTCCAAATTCCATATTGATTTATTATTTATTATTATTATTAATCCTCAGCTGAGGATATTTTTCCATTGATATTTAGCTAGAGTGGAGGGAAGGAGGAAGAGAGAGAGAGAGAGAGAAACATTGATATGAGAGATACACATGGATTGGTTGCTTTCCACACAACCCCCACTGGGGCCAAGGATTGTACCTGTAACCCAGGTACATGTCCTTGACCAGGAATCAAATCCAAGACCCTCTGGTCCGAGGGTCAACACTTTAACCACTGAGCCAAACTGGCCAGGGCTCCATATTGTGTTTGTTTTTTTTTTTCCCTCACCTGAGGACATTTTTCCATTTTTTGTTCAGATAGAGCAGGAGAGAGAAAGAGGAAGAGAGAGAGAGAGAAACATCGACGTGAAGGGACACATCGAGTGGCTGCCACCCGCACGACCAACCAGGGCCGGGGACAAACTGCAACTGAGGTACATGCCCTTAGCGGGAACCGAACCCGCGTCTCTGTACCACAGGCCGACGCTCCAACCGCTGAGCCAAACCGGCCAGGGTTCCATATTGTTTTAATAAGACCAATATAGGCATTACCAGACCATCAATGGAATTTCAAAAACAGAGATTGGCACAATTATCAGACAAATTGATTTTAGAAATAGTATTTTGGACTGTAAACATATTAGAAGAGAGAGAAAAAGATAAAGAAATTATACTGAAATTCCATCATCATAAGAATGAAGTACGTGTTAAGCAACCTGAATTGCAAAAGGTGCTATAATCAAGGTTTTAATTCAATGCCTTCTGATTTGCTTTCCTCATTAACTTCATCCACCTGCTCTCCAAGGAAGCTATAGTGACCTTTCAAGTCATCACCCATGCAGAGAAGACTGGGTGCTGAAATATCTTTCCAGTCCTGACATGAAGGAATACGGATGTGTTTGACGTCTTCACTTCCAGGAATGAAGCCAAATATTTTCTTTATGCGCTGCATGATGAGGTGGCGCGAGTGCTGCTCTGCAGCTTGTTCAAAGAGCTCCCTCTCGTTGCGGAGGTGGTTGGTCCAGTAGCAGTGCTGCAGAGGTGTGAGGGGAGAGCAGCATCTCACCAAACAGCGGGAGACGAGGGTAGCGATAGCTGCCAAGGTGATTAAAATCCAGCCCAGCATCTTCGTGTGATTGTTTAAAAGGAAAACAGAAAACATCAATGCATCGAATATTAAGAAACCTCCATGTAGAAGGAATTCCTATAAAACTGAGAACCATACTGTGGGCAAGATATTTGTTTTTCTAGTTTTTAACATACTAACAAGGTGCTGATCGTTTGATATGAATATGGATGTGATGAAAGTATAGGCCCAACCATTTCAGCTTTGTTTATGAATTACAAAGGAGTTAACTTGGAATGGATTTTAAGTATTGCCCTTGAAACAGCAGATGCTATAACCCACCACTTACCTTTGCATAAAGGTACATAAAACATGTTCTTGGTTTTTAGTTCATCTTTACTTTCGACCATCAGGTAGAGGCCCATGCATTCTCTAGGGGCTAAATAAGTATTTGATAATGATGGTGATGAAAATGATATGATAGATAATAATGGTAGCCTCCTAAGGTGTCTTCAATGAGGTGTCAACAAGTATTCATTAATATTTCTTCCTGACGCCTGGCTGGTGTGGCTCAGTGGTTGAGCATTGACGGATGCACCAAGATGTCACTGGTTCGATTCCCAGTCAGGGCATCAGCCCAGGTTGGGCCAAATCCCCAGTGGGGGACATGCAGGAGGTGGCCAATCGATGTTCTCGCTCATCGATGTTTCCATCTCTCTCTCCCTCTCCCTCCTCTCTCTCTAAAATTAATAAAGAAAAAACATTAAAAAAAATTTTATCTTGAGTTGCTCTTTTCTTTTATTTTTTTATGACCAAAGAAGAAATTCAGTGAGTAGACTCTTATGTCTCTAAATGTACAACACTTTATTGTTTTCATTTCCCCTCTCCCTTTAAATTATCATTTGCTGACTAGTTTTATGGCTTGTTTTTAAAATATACTCTGAAAGGAAAATGAACTAGATTTTATTTGCAACTATTTAGTTTCTACCTTTAAAGAGTGATGTGAATGGTTGTTTTCTACTCTTAGAATCTTTTTAAAATTCCTTTTCATTCTTCTTTTCAATATTCAGTGATTGTTATGTAAAGTGAGAGACACAAGTTTCACACATGTAGGGAAGCCAGCAGTAGGCAGCCCCAGTCTGGGAGGTGAAGGTCTCTTTCACAATTTGTTATTCACCAACAGACCTGGAATTACCGGTGTGTGCACACCAGGATAGCTGCCCTCTGTGGAGGCTGAAACCTGCAAAGGGATACTCATCACAATTAAACTTAATAGAGGCAAGGTGGAGGAAAGGCCATCTCGGATGCCCATTAATTGTCCAACTAACACTTATTGAGCTCCAGGTTGACCTCCACCATGTGCTGTGCAATGGTACTTGGTTTTGGAAACTCAGATGTGAATAATTTAAGATACGTTCATTCTTTCCACAGTCATTAAGCCTAAAGAGTGAGACAAAAGAGCAAGCCAAGAAATATGGTAAAATATGATAATTTTTGATATGTGTAAACACAGGAACCGAGGAAGCACAATGGAAGAGAAATAAACCTGTTTAAAGGAGAAGAGTATCAAGGAACACTTCTCAGAGGAGGTGATGCTCACACTTAAATTATTAAAGAGGAGTTCAACAGATGTAAGAAGTGGAGGAGTGTTCCAAAAAGGGAATAAGACAGAAAAATGAGAGCAAAAAGAGTTGGGAAAACCTCAAGAAGTCTGGATTCACAAGCTCCTAGGAGACATGGGAAAATGGTCAGGGTGCAGATCCCGAAGGCCTAGTCTGCCATACTTAGAATTTCTATTCGTACATAGGCTGGTAGGAAATCATTAAAGGACATTATGTGGACAAAAGAGGGCAAGGTCCTTACAATTTGCATTTAGAAAAATAATTTTGGCCTGGGTGTAGAAAGTAGATTGAAACAGTGAAACAAAGGGCAGGAAGATACTATAGAATGAGGTATGAGTAGAAAAGGGATTTGAATTTGATCCTGTGGTCAACTCAGAATAGTTCAACTGAACAACAGTGTATATTTCTCAAATGAGATTGATGTTCAAGGTAGCTGCAAAAGGCAGCCTGGTAAATAGAAACAGCATGATCTTTGAATATCTCAAGTGACATTTATTAGCTCTATGAGCTTATGAAAGTTACAGAAAACTCTTTGGTTTCCTCATATGTAAAATGGGGTTAATTATACCTGTCTCTTAAGATTAGGAACATTGGAGTTAAGATATGAAATATATAGTATATGATGAGCATCTCAATAAATATTAAATATTGATATGTGTTATAAATATCAATTAAATATATTTTTTATTTTGTCACTAAATCAAAAAAGTCCACTGGCTGAGGGCACTCAGAACTGTAAAACCATCTTTTCACAGAAGTCTGTGTATCATTAAATAAGACATGTTATTTTAACCATAAGAAAATGGTACCATTGCATGTTACATCTTAGTTTTCCTCAAGCAAGGAAATTTTTTAAAGTTAAAATTTCCCCATTGATTATTTGACTTTTCACCTATATTCACATACCTCCTCTACCCAAGATTTAAGGCTAGTATAAAAAGGTTGAGACAAAGCCTATCTTAATGGGATTTCTAATTTTGCTTAAACTGGACCATATGCAACACTGCTGTATTCTGTGTGTTGATAGTATTTTTTCAACTAAATACTATGATCACTTCTAAATTTTAATAACTGAAAAGTGATGGGTCAAAAATGTCTTTGCAATAAGTAGTTTAAAAATAATATTTTTACTCCATTGCAGTGGTTTGAAAATTTGTCTTTTTCCCTAAATTCCTTGGAGAAGCTGACGAAAGACAATGATTCTCTGCTGAACTGCACTTTTACACTTTTTATATTTAACTCACAGTGCATTAGGTTCAAGCCTTCCACCCACCTCCCTCATCCTGCTCCTCACACAGACCTGTCTAAGGACACTAAATTTAGAACTATCATAGGTGTTTATTTTAATTATATTTAAGCTTCCTGTAATTTTGGATGATATTTAATTTATAAGACTATTTAAGAATATATATGTAATGAGATGAAATTTAGTTATATGGTAATAATAATTTTAATAGCCACATCTGAAATACATTATTTTTGTAGATATAGATTCTGGACACAGTATTGAGCACTTTAGATAGCTGATTTTTTCCTCATACCATCCTACACAGTAGATCCCATCAATATCCTCATTTTACATCTAAGAAAAGTAAAGCATGGATAAGTTACATGACTTGCTTAAGGTTTTGCAGGTAAATAAACAGCAAAGCAAGACTTAAACCCAGGTCTGTGATGCCAAAGCCCAATATCCTAACTCTATCTATATAGCTGCTTGGTAGAAATCACTTTGATGAATGGCATCGAGTTTGTGTTCTATAATCAGACAATATGAGAAGTAGCAGGAATGTGAAATGTCCCCAGTGCCTGTAGTTCATGTGGAAGAGGATTTAAAAAAAATAAAAAACTTACTTGTGACTGGTATCTGTGCTGAAGAGCTACTTCATCTCTTACCGGGATCATGTCAGATGGAGCTGATTTGCAGCATGGAAAACCAGCTACGATCTCTTCCCGCTTGTTGGCACTGATGTTGTCAAACGCCGAGTAATGGTCCACAGATGCAAATTCACTTGCTGCACATTGATAGTAGGTGCCTGTCATCAGGGTCACCACCAGCCACGTCAATGGAGCAATGAGAGCCCTCCCGGTGATGCTGAAGAACCGAAGGCAAGCCAGCTTCTGCTCCAGGGGGCTGACTCTCTGGTATGGAGGGACACAGTTGCAGCAGCAGTCACTTGAAATTCTCCACATTTGGCTTCTCAGAGCATAACCAGCAACCAGAAGGATCAAGGCAGGAATGACTAGGAAAGCAGAACCATAAGAGAAATTTTTCCCAACCTGACAGGGACATCTGAATGTGAAAGAGGAGAACAGTTGTTGCCCACAAATAGTCAAACCAGCAATTAAAAAATTGATCAATGTTCCACTTCTCTGCAGAGAAGACCCAATATTGTTGAGAGTTGAGCCCATCATTGTGAAACCCTTCCACAAATCAGCTTGAAGCCCTTTCTGATCATTAGACCTCTCCAGCTACAACCATTTTATGGGATCTTACTGGTTTAACTGGTTGTGTCAGTTGACCCAACATCCTTACATGTTGAAAAGATTCTAGCATCTTGTGCACCTTGGGAGTCCTGACCTAATAAATGCACTTCACATCACAGCTGAAAGATGTTGAAAGAGAGGTTCATCTGGTATGACTGACAGGGAAAATTCCCAGTGTATCTTCCCACCGAAGAGAGGATGGCTTGCTTGCCAAGCAGACTGCTGCCGACATTCCATGCTGCTTTGTGGGGCACAGAATGCTCAGCACCAGCAATAGAGCACTGGGAGCAAAACAGAGGACGTTCTTACTTTTGTGCTAGTCCGGGATTTGGTTACCATAAAATTATGGCATAAAGAATAATGGAAGCTATCAAAAACTAAAGTGATCCAAAATTCAGAGCTGTCTGGAGTATCCATAACCCAAGAGTTCTGCAAGAAGGTCCCAAAAGCTTTCCCAAAAAGAGAAGAACAAGGCCTGGGTACTCCTAAAGCCGAATCACAACAAAAGCGGTCTCACTTGGCATAAAAATCTATTTGGATCGACAGGATCTAATATAATAGTATGTTGCTTTATACATTTAGTTGCAAATTTGTTAATATGATATCTTTTTTGTTCTATAAAAATGTGACATCAGGGTATGAATAAAGTTACATATATTTATAAAGTTACATATATATAAAGAAGAAATAAAATGATCACATATGTAAGGTGTTTTCTATGTTTGCTTAATCAGCAAATATTTTTTTGTATACTTCTACATAAAAGGCACTGAACTAGGCTTGGTTGGGCTTATAAAAAGTGATTAAGATATAAATTTCTGTTTCAAAGAAACTCTCAACTGAACATGATTAAATACATAATCAGTGAATTAAAACATAATGTTGAGGAATTCACCCAAAGCCCAATACAAAAAGACAAATAAAATATTTTAAAAACCAATTAAAGGAAATAGAAGACAATTAAGCAACTTCAAGATCTGCTAAATAAGAGTTCCAGAAGAAAAATATGAAGGGATAGGCAGAGAAGCAATATTTGAAGAGCAATGAGTGAGAATTTTGCAGAATCAAAGTTCTCACATCAGAGCGATATTAGATGTTATGAACAGTACAAAGATAAATCCACATAGAGACACATAATAATAAAACTGCAGTGTGAAAAATAAAAGGATATTCTTAAAAGCTACCAGAAAAAGAGATACAGAAGCTATAAAAGAATGACAATAAACTAACAGGAGGCTTCTCATCAGTAACAATAGAGATCAGAAGACAGTATCTTCAGAGTAACTTAGTACCAGCTAAACCATCATTCAAGACAGAGCAAAATAAAGATACATAAGACCAAGGGAATTTACCACTCATAGAACCTCATTAAGAGGATTGTTAAAGTGTATTTTCAGCAAGGAGAAAATGAACTCTGAGGAAAGACATGGATTAAAAAATAATGATAAGACAGAACTTATACGCATGTATGCATGATCAATGGACTTGGACAACTAAGCCGGGGACAGGGCGGGGCAGGGGTGGGGAGGGGAGTGCCAATGGGGTAAAAAAGGTAAAATATCTGTAACAAAAAATAAATAAATAATTAAAAAAAAATAATAATGATGAGTACAAACATGATGGTCTTAAGACGTTTCTTTAATTATAAGCTGTAGAAATAACTACTTTCTAATTTAAAAGATATAATTAAGGCAATACATGGTTATAATAAGATATCACTACTAAAATGGTTAAAATTAAAATGATTGATCATATTAAATGCTGGTGAGGATTGCAGAGTAACTGGAACCCTCATATACTGATGGTGGGAACATAAAATTGGAAAATTTCCATTTCTTTAAAAGTTAACTCTATAGCCCTGACTGGTTTGGCTCAGCAGTTAGAGTGTCGGCCTGCTGACCAGAAAAGTTAACTCTACATCCACTTCATAACACGTGCATTTATCTCCTAGGTATTTGCTCAAGAGAATGAAAGCGTATGTCCACATGAAAACTTGTACACGAATGTCCATAACAGTTTTATTTATAATAGATGCAAATCAGAAACAACACAATGAATTCAAAATAGAATTCAATAAGAATGAATTAAAAATAATTTCCTGGATCAAAGAATTCAAGTGAAGAAATACATAATGTGTGACTATATAAAATTCTAAAAAGTGTAAATTCATCTATACTGACAGAAAATAGACCCATGCTTGTCTAGGTAACAGGGCAAGAGAAATTAAAAGAAAGAGATTACCAAGAGGCATGAGAAAATTTTCAGACATTGTATCAATTTGTACCAGCAGGATTTTAATTAATGGAAATGATTCAGTGATGCCACAGAGAGCCAGCACCACTGAAAGAAGAATTTATTACTTACATTTCCAAGAGAAAGAGGCATGCCAGGCCCAAGGAGAAGCACCAGGCTTGGTCAGGAGGCAGATAGGAGGAGCAGAACGACTAGGCCAGAGCTTTTACTGGTATTTCATGGGAAAGGCAAGACAGGACAGAGAAAGCAGCTTAGGACTGGCTAGTTTAAGTAATTCTGGTGGGCGTTGGGGCAGAGGGGCTGTCACTACTTGTCTGCTACTGCAACCTGGGTTGATTTAGAGTAGGAGAAATATTGGCTTGTATGAGAGAGAAGAAGGTCCTTCAGAGTATGGACTCTGGATCGCCATGGGAGAAGTAAATTACTTGGGCTATTAGTGTGGCCCTGTAATTAATGGATGCCAAATAGACAAATAATCTAAGATAACACAGTTAAAACAGGATGATGGAAATGTCAATTATACTGATTGATCTGACAGTGTCAGGGACCAAAACTCTTCAAATTGTATACCAATTATATCTTAAACAGTAACATTTTAAGTATAATTATTAAGTAATAGAAATACGGTGTATAGGTCACTCACAAAACAGAGAAAATAAAAAGAGAATATTGATAGAAAAAGAAATAATAAGCAAAGGGAAAAGGATGGTGAAAAGAAAACACAGAATAATGGTAGAAATGAGACCAAGCACACCAATTTTCACATGAAAAAGTTAAATAGCTAATAAGTACTGAGTGCTTACTACATGACAGGCACTATTCTAAGAATTTTATCTTATTTAGTCCCCACAATCACCCTATGATAATATTATTCTCAGCTTTTTTACAAATGAAAAACTGAGGTATAGAGAGCTTAAGGAAATAGCACAGGGTCACAGAGAGATGAATGGAAAAACCAGGATTAGGACCCAGGTGGTCTGGAACATGTTGTTAACCACCACACCAGAGCTGGAATAAACTTACCTGTTGAGTGATTTTAAAATAGTCATGTACTTCTGAGTAACACACCTAAAACTAGGCCATACACAAAGCTTGAAAAATAAAGGCATTGGCATACATATTACTAATAACAGTATTAATATAAGGCAAAACTGAACTAAAGGCAAAAACTGCCAATAAAACTAATATTGACAACTCCATCATAATAAAAGGAACAATCCATTATGAGATATTATGACACTTGTCAACTTGTATGTCTGTGACTGAATAACTGAAATATATAAACAAACACTGATAAAATTATAAGGAGAAATTCTTAAAGTCATAGAATTTTTAAACATATTTTTATCAGAAATGATTGATCAGTTGAACATTAGAAAGGATATAGAAGATATGGAGAACAATATTAGCAAGCTCTAAGATACATGTAGTATCCTATACCCTAAAAACAGAGAATGAACATTTTCATAAGTTCCCAGTAAATCATTTGCCAAGACATTGATCATGTACAAAATCACAAGGGAAATTTTGGCGTTAATGTCCAATAACAAGGAAACAGATTTAAAAACCATGGTAATAGAATGCTATAGAGTAGTGGTTGTAATCTATGGTTCAGGGACCAAACTGACTTACTGCCTATTTTATATTACTTTTGACCTAAGAATAGGTTTTACATTTTAAACCGATTAGAAATTAAAAAAAAAAAAGTTTGTGATGTGAAAATTACATAAGATTCAAATCTCAGTGTTTATAAATAAATAAAGATTTATTGGCACATAGCCGTGCCTGTTCCCAAGATGTCTACGGCTGCTTTCCCACCACAGCCACAGTGTTGAATGGTTGTGACGGGGTCTGTATGGCCACAACGCCTAGCTAACCCTTCACAGAAAATGTAGGCTATGCAGCCTTTCACAGAAAAAGCTTACTGACATCTGCTATAGAGCTGTGAAAATAAATTAACTAGATTGACAGCCATGGATATGTATAAGTCTTAACAAGTAACTTTGAAGAAAAAAATCAAGCTACAGGATACGTGTAGTATGAGACACATGTAGAGTTTTAAAATAAAAGAATATTGCATATTCTTTATGATTAATAACATATGATTTAAAAATATGCATAGGAATAATAAATATCAAATTCTGGATAGTGGTGACCACTGAGGAGGAAAGAATAAGATATTTCAACTGTATCAGTGTTACTTTATTGTGTAAAAGCCTGAATTACATAGAGCAACTTGTTCAGTAGAGCTTGGTGGCAAGTACCATGTCTTCCTTGTGTTTATAATTTTATATTTTAAAAAATCAGTTTAATAGAGTATGTGGGGAATGAGGACATAGAGAAGGAAATGGTAGACCATTCTTTCGAGAAACTATATAGAAAAGGTTGGAACATTGATTAGAAGTCACTGTTGAGGTGTCAAAGTCTTGCTGTAAAGGACTTTATTGATGACAAATTCTTAATTTCTTATGTTGTTTACTGTTGGAAGAAATAATGTCTTCATTTGCAGTACCAGTGTGTGACTTGTCAATGATTGTGAATTACTACCTTTATGAGTCATCAATTTTCGATTGGGCTTTATAGCCAAATGGTCTCCATGTTAAAGACAGCTTTCTGTCACCTGTCTATCCAACATATAAGGTCTGTTCCTCAACAGGTACCCACCTGCCCATTCACTGAGTGCACAATGGCACATGGATACGGGAAATCAGGCCTGGAAGGTGGGGCTGACCCCAGGGGGGTAGGGTGCCGAGCGAATAAACAAATTTTACGTAAAGAAATTCAGGTAAAATAAACACCAAAAGCAGCCTTAAATAGAAAAATAAATTGCAAAACAATAAGCTCCTCAAAAGATGTTATGGGAGATGGACATGGCTTTACCTTGTCTAAGAGTTTGTGGGTGATCTCAGATGGTGATCATACGGCTGATGGGTTAGTAGATCTCCTCTTTTAACTTCTCCCCAAGTTTCTAATCAGCCGCCCAGGTACCTCCCAAATGACCAGTATAGGGGAGTGGCCCAGTTCACCATTTACTTGGGTTGTCTAACACTGCACTGCAGATAATGACAAGACTGAAAAATGCATCATATTTTCAACCCCAACTCTGAATTCAGTCCTAGACACTGCAAAAACTCTTAATAGAAGAGGAAAAACTGCATTATTTTGAAATAACTCTTCTTTCTAGTTTGCTGCCAGGGCAGACATTATTGATTTTCAACAGGTGTACCACAAGAATTTTTAAAATACGCAACACCTGACTATTTCGTCAAGGGCACTGACCTCTTCCCTTAGATCGTCAAATTAAAAAATAACAACAGCCAACACAACAATAGCCATCCAGTGTAAATGAATCAAAATTATACCTTTTTTTTTGGTCAGATCAGCAAAAAATACATATTTTTGGAGTGCCACAGATTTTTAGTAATTAGTTTATATGTGCCATGAGATGAAAAAGGTTGAAAACTGCTGATCTGTGTGTTTGAAACAACCTCCATTCGTTCTTCTATTTGAGTGAAGGGTGCTTTTACATAAAATGAAGGAGCCTGGGGAACCCAGGGTTCACTTAGATCATAAGAGCTGAAGACAACTGCGTTTCACAGCCCCGGAGCCAGCGCCTAGCACTGTACCGCGTCCTGGCAGGGACCCCTTCCTTAGGCGCTGTGGTCCTGGCTGCAGGGCTGCGGAAAGGGGACAGCTGCCGTCAGTCTGGAGGAAGAGCCGGCTCTCTCAATTGTACCCACATTGTCCTGAGTTCTCGTGGTGGCCCTGATGTCACCATACCACAGCCTTTAGAGTTTCATAAAATTGATTCCTATACCATCTCTTTCCTCCCACCAAGTACACAGGACTTCTCTGTTTTTTGTTTGTTTTCAGGGATTTGCCATGCAGAACCCAGAATTGCCCCAAACGGGGCCCAGGAACATGCTGTCACCATACCTTATAGCTTTTGTGAATCTACCTCTAAATTATTTTTTGTGACATAATTACAGTGTGTGCAATAATTTTTTTTTATTTGGAGTCAACAAATTTAGCCAAATCCCTCTTTGTTGCCTACTATTGAGCTAACATTGAAAAAATTTCTTAACCTCTCTGACTTTTATATTCCTATCTATAAAGTCATGATTACAGTACTGACTACACAGGCTATAGTTGAATTAAGAGGAGATTAAAAAAATGAAAACTGTGTTGTAAACTGTAACGTTTATATAAATATAAGGTGCTATTAAACTGCTACTGAAAGGCCCCCCACATCCTATAACCCAGAATGGGGTCACAGAACATTGGCCCTAATGGAAATACCTTAAATATTGTAGAATCCCATTCCATATACTCAACTTCAAGAATAATCTTTAGTAATTATTGTTTATATAGTGCATTATAGTGTGCTTTATATATACATTATCTCTTTGATACTCAACAATTATTCTGTGAGGTGGGCATTATTATTGCCACTCGCAGATGTGGAAACTGAGCCGGAGAGCAATAAAACGGCTTGCCCAAGTCACACAGCCAGTAAATGGTGGAACTGCAGCTCAGCTGAGCTTCCCAAACCCTCCTCGGCTCTTTCAACTACACCACGCTCTTCTTCAAAGTCGTCAGTAGTCGGTCACTTTATAGCGAGAATTTTCCAGAACACACAGGGCTAGTTGACTCAAGCTGTAAGAAGTAAGAAAGAAACTACTTTCTTAAATTGAGTTTTAGGCTTCTATTTCTGAAAATGTTTTGATCCTCCACATCCTGCAGTTGTCAAGATGAGAGGGATTCTTGTTTCAACTTTATCTATATTTGTGCATAAATAAAGAGAGCTTTCAATAACCACTATCTCAGGGACTATCAAAAGAAAGCTAAGGGCTTGCTTTCTCTGCCAGAATCATACATTATTCAACTGTAGAACACTCATTTTGAGCAATACTTTTATTAGAAAATATCAACACCCAAATTCTATCACTCCTTCAAATTGCTGGTTATGGATAAAAAGTTACCAAATATATTTGAATTTTCTAATCACACAAGATGGGATCTGTGATGCTCATTATTTGGGAGATAATGTGATACCCATCAGAGTTGATTAAGTCTGAACCCAGGATTTAGTGTCTACAGATTGCTGAAATCCTGTCTTGAGTTCACACAACAATCAATACAAAGACTGAACAATGCTAACATTTAGATCTATCTTGGATTGTGCAAGTTTCGTTTGTGATTTTAAAACAATGCCTTGGCATGAGAGCAAAACACCACTCTCATAACTCCCTTGGGCTAAAGAATTTTCAGCAGATGGTGCTTCTGGTCTGACTTCCCACTGTCAGCTTTTATGCCTCTAGATTACAACTCATCCTCACAAATGAAGCAGTACTTATCAGTGGCCAAGTACACGGCTACCGCACAGTCCTGTTTACGATTGTCGCCTTAGTTCAGCAAAGAGCAAAAGCAGTGGAGTACCCAAGAAGCACTAGTGTCTCAAAGCAAGGAGGAACTTGCAAACACAAAACAAAGCCAAAGGAAAGAAATCGAAGATCCCATTCTTCACCTATCAAGCACTATGTCTCGCCCTGCACACAGAAGACCAGAATACCATAAAATAGTAAGATCTTTTTATAAACTTGTTCTCAAAGATATTTTATTCTACTTCAGAGAAAATGTTTGGAGTGATTTCTGATTTATTTTGAAAGGTGATGCCATATGGAGAGTTTTTCAGTGGAGCAAGGGAGTGTTTAGTGGAGTGAATCATAAATGGGAATAGTTGCAATAATCTCTTACATACTGTTGCAGAATACTCGATTCTTATTCCAAATTTCAGGGTCTTCTTTTCTGACTGGTTATATTTACAAAAGTGTCCAATTTTTCTTGTCTCTGACAGGAAATGTGAAAAGATTAAGCAATACTTTGTATTTCATATTTGTAATTCATTGCATTTCATACTTCATGAGATAGGAAATGAAATGCATAGAAAATAGTTGATTATACATTAAATTAAATAGGAATAGATCATCAAAAAACTTGGTATTAAAAATTGCTTTTAAAAATATATTACCTAGTCTTAAGTGTAAGGGGTTATTATTGTAATTTGGTATGTGCTATTATCTCTTCTATATAGTCTCAGTTAAGAGTTATTTTTTAAATTAAATTATTTGCAGATTAGATTTGGATCTTTTTCTTTAATTCTCTCATTGTTTTAGGCGTTCAGAAGTTATATATGTGAAAGCTCATCCTTAAGTTTAAAGCTCTGTTAATTATTTCAGAAGACTGATAGGCATTGCATAAAATTAAGTAATTTCAGCCATGGGTACTTAAAATTGTATGACTAACCCAGGTACACCCCAGTTGGAAATGCCTACAGATGCCCCCTCTGGCATTCCAGGATCCTGATTTATTTTTATGTGGGGCTCTCAAATGCTAAAAAATATTGTACATAGTTCATATCATACCTAAGTCATTTGATAAAGACCCATATTTATCCTGATATATCCAAAAGTTCCTGAAATAGTTAATGGTGTTCTATTATTCATATATGAAAAATGATTATTTTAAAAATGTATAAAGTTATGTTGACCTTTCTATGATAAGTTGTATGGATTTGAGTCCCTATTGGACGAATTGTTCAAGGTACAGCCTTCGGCCATGAAGCAGAACGGAAAAAAAAACATCTTTTTAGGGTGTTGAACTTAAAACTCAACTGGAAGTAAAATATAGTTAATACCTGTCCACCTTAATGAGAGAGAGAGAGAGAGAGAGAGAGAGAGAGAGAGAGAGAGAGAGAAAGGAAGAAAAGAATGCCATTATTTGATCTTGACCTTAATTATAAATGGGCACAATGCTGAAGCTATGGCATATAAAATTATATACCCTTATAATTTTATCTTCTTTTCAAATTATTTTGTTTTATTGCTAGTGAGAGCAACCATATTATCATCCTTCTCCCTCCTCTCCTTTACCTTTGCTTATTTTTATGCTGTAGTATTGGTACATAGCAGTGATTTATTTTCTGCTGTGACTCATAGACTAAGCAGAAATTTCATGTATAAGTATTTCTTATGACTTATGACTAGATTCTTGGAAAATTTAAATAAGAACAAAATTAAAATTGAATACTTGATGACCCATGATTTGTTTAACAATATTTTTATTCAAATCTCTTGCTTTATTTACATCCTTTGTTTTCTGGTAGATATATTACTGTATTTATTACTTTTTTATATCTAAATTGTGTATATTAGTATCCTTAGTGTAATGTCAATTAAGGTATATAATGTATATTCTGCATACATTTATGACATTTTGATTTATATTTTCCAACATAAATTATGTCTATACATGATGTATAATATTTACATTCTATCCATTTAAAACTTATTTAGTGATAATAAATATTTTACTTAATTTAAAAAATTTTGTCATGATATAAACCGATATGTAAGGTAACCAATAATGGTATTGGTTCAATTTTGGAAGTATTTGGATCAAAATTATATAACATTTTATAGAAGTCCCTTTGTTGAATAAACAATTTTATTGGTTTGTTGAATTATTTTTCCCATTATTAAAAAAAAGAAATCAAGTACACATGAGTCAGGCTTTATTTTCCCCTGTACGTTAGGCTATCTATCCAAGACACCCGGGCCGAGAGGTAAGGCCGTCTCTTCTAACCTGGAGTCCACATGTGACCTTTCGTGAAAAGACAAGGTTAGGCATCAAATAAGCTTATTTTCAACAGCGGAAATCCTTCCTACCTCCTTCTCCCACCCACCTCACTCCAAACATGCCTTCTTTTGTGCATCTCCTCAGGGTGGGGTGGGACTGGGGGGACCTGCACTCTCAGGCTCCATCCTGACTCTGCCAACTGCTGGCTAGTTGGGCAAGTCACGGATTCCTCCCGAGGCCCCATTCCCTCCTCTGCAGGACTGAGAGCATTGGAATACATTTTCTCTAATCTCCCCTCTCCCTTCTTAGATAGTATTCGTGGTAGACCCAAAACAGATTTTTAAAAATGGATTGATTCATTTTGTGTTGTTTCCCAGATTTTCAACCTATCTATGCTAAACCAAACCTAAATTATCCCTCAATTATCCTCAGTTTTAGTTTTACTTTTTAATTTACTCTGGAAATAAGATATTTTGGAGATCTATAAGGAAAGTGCAAGCTCTCTTTAAAAAAAAAAATCCTCACTTGAGGATATTTTTCTATTTATCTTCAGATAGAGTGGGGGAGAGAGAGAGAGAGAGAGAAATATCGATGTGAGAGAGATGCATTGATTGGCTGCTTCCCTCACCACCCCAACCAGGGCCGGGGACCAAACTGCAACTGAGGTGCGTGCCCTTCACTGGAATGGAACCTGAGACTCTTTTTTTTTTTTTTTTTAATCCTCACCCGAGGACATTTTTCCATTTTTTGTTCAGGTAGAGTGGGAGGGAGAGAGAGGGACAGAGAGAGAGAGAGAGAGAGAAACATCGATGTGAAAGGAACACATCGAGTGGCTGCCACCCGCACAACCGACCAGGGCCGGGGACAAACCGCAACCGAGGTACGTGCCCTTAGAGGGAACTGAACCCGGGTCTCTCAGGACCGCAGGCCGACGCTCTAACCGCTGAGCCAAACCGGCCAGGGCTGAGACTCTTTATTATGCAGGTAGATGCTCTAACTGCTGAGCCAAACCCACCAGGGCCAAGTTCTCTCTCTCTTTCTCTTTCTTCTTAGTACAAAATTATAAATTTGCTAATTTGGATTCATCCTGATGGCCTTCCTGGGAGATCTGGAACCCGTTAGGGAGTAGGCGAACTCATGAGAAGTCTCACCCAGTTACTCCTTCCAACTGAAAACATGGGCAGCATCTACTCAAGGCTATTCTAGAACAACAGGAATTTATATTAGCAGTTAGTATTTCCGTAGAAACTTCCTCCATGAGAATATGTTGCAAGTTATATAATACAAGCAAATGCATAGAAGGTGTTCTCGTGTTAAAAAATTAATTGTATTTCACAGCTTCTTTCCTCCCAGCAATGTATCCAAATATGGGTACAATGGCGGGTGGAAAAGTTAACAGATGATCTGGAAAGCTGCATCCGACTAAAAGATAGAGTGGTATATCGTTTGTAACTGCCTGTGACATGAAACCATTCATTTTTCTCCAGAACAAAGATCTCTTTGTCCTCACCTATGGAGCTCTGGTTGCTCAACTGTGTAAGGATTATGAGAAAGATGAAGATGTAAATAAATATTTAGATAAAATGTAAGTAGGAGTCTTTCATTCTTGTGGCATCATGTGCTTTGTTTCTTAACACCCTCTGCATGTCGCCTACCTCCAATAACTTCTCTTGCTTCATTCCACCTGCTCTTCTTCTGTTTCAGTAAATAATATCTTAAAGCTGGACATAACTTCTGCCAGCTGCCATTTGGGTTGTCATAAAGTATAAAATAATAGGGACTTTTCCCCCATAAATATCAAGCATGGAATGTTTTCTTTTACGTTGGAAATCATTTCTTTGCTAGTCGTTTATAAGCAAAGGAGGTGGTAAGACTAAAATTTTTCTTTTAACACGATGGATCACCAAGTCTGATTCCTTTCAGAAGTCTTTTGTTCTGATAGAACTCCTTCCAATATAAATGTATGCTTACATAAGTTCAGACCATCTATGGAAAGATGTGCAAAAAGCTGCTAATGGTAGTTTCCTGAGAGAACTGGGAGATGGAGGATTATGGGTAAAAGATTTACTTTTTTCTATTTATTGTTTGAATGCTTTTACCATTATTATGCTTTACTCAAAAACAGACTAGAGAAACCCACTTCTTCCTTTTAAAATAAAGCTTATTCTACTTGTCTTTGTTACTGGAGATTCCTTCTGCACAGATTCAGCCTTTAAATTTCTCAGAACAATTATATGAACATTAGATTATCGCTCAATTATAAAATATCTGTCAACAGTTCTTTAACCTCCGAATTATGGATCCTGGCGCTAACAGGGCAATGACCGAACAATCTGTGCTGGTGAGAAGATTTAATCAGACAAGTTGAGTGGGAAATTTAGCCTAGTTGAGCTGGGCATTTTAGAGCTTTTTAAAAGGGTTCGTTGTATTTTCAGTTGGAATACAGAAAGAAAAAATAATATAAATATTAAAGTTTTTTTTTTTTTCTCAAACCCTTGGTTGTCTCCCTTTCTATGTGATTTTTGTTTGTTTTTTCCTATTGGAAAGTTCTTTTTCATTGTCCTGAATTTATTTTGATCCACATACCTTCTTTTTAAAATTTCTTCTTAATTAGTAAGGAACACTTCCTCAGCTAACCTGTCAGTAAGAGTGGGAGCTGCTTAAACATATTATATAGTATGTTAGGTCATACTTAAACATCTTATATAGCATTTCCAGAAGTCACACCATTTTATTTAGCTTATGTTAAACTTGCATTGTTGTGCGAAGCATCTGTAGAAAATGCAGAAATTCACTTAGTTGACTAAAAAAATACCCCTGGTTAGCTACTACTTGAGTGCGCATTTTAACAAATATGAGTGAAATATTAGTTAAAGAATATATTTTGAGAGGCCGCTGAAAGGACTTTCCTTAAGAAAAACAATAATTCACATTTGATATCTTTAATAGCTTCTGCTGAGAGCATCTTACATTTTTTATTTGATATGTAAGTATACAAAATATCTACTTTGCAGAAGCATACCCTTTGACCAAAGCAATATGTATTTGTATGTATGCGGCACTGACCATAGCATTCTGGTTTCCCAAGCCTGGGTGCATGCATAAAAATTAGAAAACACTGGAAACATTTTTTAAATCCTGGTATAGCTATTTCTGTAAAGTATGTATTCTGTTTCTTAAAAGTGTATTCTGTGTGGGTTTTCTAACTAGAATCACAAAACATTTTTCTTGAAAGGCAAGTAAACTAAATTGAATGTTGCCACTCACTCAGAAAAATAAATAAACTATCTCACAGATTTAGTGAATTAATGAGCACTCTGACAGCAAATCTGTCTCCTCCCAACCGCCCATTCATCATGGAGTGAATATCGCCTCTACAAACTTCAGCGTCTTTATCTTGGGTCTTCTGTTGCTCCCTTCAAATCCCTACATGTTGCTGTGAAATTAAAAGACCAGTTTTGTGGTTTGGAAAAGGCAATCTTATTCTTTTTTATTTCCATCGTTAAGGTCACATTTTCTCAACTAGATTGAAAGTTCTTAGGCTGATCTTGTTGAGGGTATCTGCTAGCCATCTTAGCCACATACTCAAATCACATCTCAATAAAATATTTTCAGAATTGTATCTCAAATACTACTCAAGCTATTTGTTGTGAGGTAGAGCTAATACAAATACTTTCTCCCAAGTCCCATAGATTTAGTTTCCCTGCGATGAAAAAGGAATTTTCTGAACTTGGCTCTTTCTTCTTTTCACTAAAATTCAGTTCTAACTGTTGACATCTACACTAACAACAAAAATTGAATTCCCTGTTCCCCTCATCCCCTCCACCCAGACCCCATCCCAGACCCCATGCCTGTCCTCTTAACCATGATAACTCTGCTAAGAGAAGGATGACCATCCAGGTACCACACCTGTAGCAGACAAGTTAGCTACACCCTCATTCTGTTTCTATCAACAGCTAATGACGAGAAAGTTAGTTGTTAATGAGAAACATTAGGCCACAAACACCAACCAACCTTCTTTACATTCTGTGTACACTGTCAAGTTTGGGCCAGCCTTGACTCCTCAAATACCTTTGCTTGTAGATTAGTTAATATTCCCTAGATGTATTGCCCCATGTTTCTTTTTCTTTCTTTCTATTTTTAGAGAGAGGGGAAGGGGGAGGGAGAGAGAGAGAAAGAGAGACAGAGACAGAGACGTTCTACTTATTTATTCATTGGTTAATTCTCATATGTGGCCTGACCAGGGATCGAACCCAAAACCTTGGCATATCAGGATGATGCTCTAACCAACTTAGCTACCTGCCCAAGGCCTTGCTCTCTGTTTCTATGGACTGTGAAACAAATACAGAGCCCACTGCCAAATAGCCATTTGACTTATCAGGTTTGGTTTAGTTTGTTATCCAGTCGCCAAGTGCTAACCAGATGAATCCATTCTCAAACACTGATAAACTTCACAAAGTCTTCAAATATTATTTCCAGACCACATTCTTTCCTTCACCCACAGGGGATATGGCATTGGAACACGGCTGGTGGAAGACTTTCTGGCTCGGTCTTGTGTGAGGCGATGCCACAGTTATTTGGAAATTACAGACATAATTGCCCAGGTAAGGGCACTTTTAGCTCTGTCAATATGTTTTGAAAATCTTCAATTCATCCTGAGTTTGGTGGTTTTCTGCTCTGACTGAACAGGTTCTATCTGTATTCGTGATTAGGTGCTAAGTGAGAGGATTCTGATCAAAAAGCATTTTATTTCAGCACAGAGATATAGCTATTGCGAACAGAGATAAATGCTTCCAGGCATTTAAACATCTATCAATTTTTCTGACCAAATGGTATGTGTCCCACACTGGGGAAAATGTTTTGAGAAGGTGAACAGAAAAGAAGTGTAAGGCACTTGTATAGCACACATGCCCCAAACCTATTTCTTGATGGAATCATTCTTCAGCACATGGAAGGAGGTAGACGCTGGCTGTCTCAGACAACATTGTTGTAGCCATTGCATTCCAGGAGCAATGTTTTCCCAAGAGAAAAAGAAAGCTTCCCATAAATGTGTGTGCTCTAAGAACTTTCGCAGCCCTGATATGTGAAAGACAAGTTAGAATCATCCGGGACTAGTTTGAATTTTCAATACAAAATGAGATTGGGACAGGAAGCAGAGAGACAGGAAGAGATTAACCAAATAATTTATATACATATATGCATAACCAATGGACATAGACAATAGTATGGTGAAGGGCTGGGATGGGGCAGGGGCGTGGGATATGGGAGGGGATGGGGAGGTTAAGGGGGGAAAATTAGGGGACATCTGTAATACTGTCAATAATTTAAAAAAAGAGAGAGATTAGGAAATGCATCCTTAGCCACAATTCCTTTAATCTACAGGCCAATGGTTATTAGCCAATGTCGTTCATTTGTGAGAGACCTAGAAAATATGCATGGATATGAGATATTTATGAGGTCCAGGAATGCTGCCTCCAGGTTCTCACAACTGACCAATTTAGTCAGTCTCTTCTTTTCTCTTGTGACCCTTGATAATGCCATCCTGACTCTTCACATTAGTGGCAATAAGAGTTCTACATAATGGCTTGTGATTCTAAATGCAGGTTTACATATTGTTGTCTTTCATCTTTTCATCATCTACTTCCTGTGAAGTAGGCAGAGTAGAAATTATTACCCCCATTTTCCAGATAAGAAAACTGAGCCCCAGAAAGAATATGGTAAAAATTAAATACTAGTATATGTTTAAAAACTGTGCATTAAGAAATAACCAAATGAAAGATTTTTCCACTTATTATTATTCTTATTTTCATGATTTCATGGCTAGTGAATCATGTGGTTGAAATTAAAATCTAGGTTTTCTAGTCCTAGTATAGTGAATTTACCACACAACTAAACAAGTTAAATTTTTTTCTCTTTTCATATTGCAGGCTATAACTAAGATCCTGAAACAGTAGTTTAAAAAATGAAATAATTTTCACTAAATCAATTCTATGGGCAATACTACAAGAATATTAGCTATTTTAACAAAAAGTAAATATTCAAAATGCAGAAATATAGATGCTTGTGTCCTATTTCTGTAAAAAATGCCATTGGGATTTTGATGGGAATGGTATTGACTCTATAGATCGCTTTGGGTAGTATGGATATTTCAACAATGTTAAGTTACCCAATCCATGAACACAGAATACTGTCTTTCAGCAATGTTTTATAGTTTTCAGTATATAAGTCTTTCACTTCCTTAGTTAAGTTTATTCCTAGGTATTTTATCCCTTTTTGTGCCATTATTGTAAATTAGATTGTTTTCTTAATATCTTTTTTTAGATAGTTTGTTGTTAGTATGTAGAAACACAATGGATCTTTGTTGATATTGTATCCTGCAACTTTTCTGAAATCATTTCCTCATTTTAACAGTTTTTTGGTGGAGTCTTTAGGATTTTCTACATATAAGATCATAGCATCTGCAAAAAGATACACTTTTATATTTTTCTTTGTAGTATGGATGCCTTTTATTTCTTTTTCTTACCTAATTGCTCTGTCGAGGACTTCTGGTACTATGTTGAGAAGAAGTGAAGCTTTCAGTTTTTCACCATTGAATATGGCAATCGGGAAAGGATGGATAATCCCTTTGACAAATAGCTCTGGAAAAACTGGATACCCACATACAAAGAATGGACTTGGACGTGTATCTTATAGTACACACAAAAATCAACGCAAAATGGGTTCAAACTTCCACTCTTATGCAAGATTTCTTCTTATCAATGAAGAGAATATTTTGCCACCTCCACCCTTCTTTTGTGCAGAGGGGTTGTCTCCTGGTCTGCACTTTCCTTCAAAGGCCTGGTTTCCTCCCTCTTAATACTTTTCATTTCTCTAGCAAAATGTTCTTTTACATGTGGGAATGATGTCACCCAATTCAGGAGCATTTTAACACAGATGAAGGGTCAGGTTTTAGCTATGTACTCACCAAGAAGCTTTGCTTATAATTAGCAGCTTTCATTAAAAGCTCTGGTCTTGGCAGCATTATCTCATCCATCCTGTAGACTCTCTTCAGAGGAGGCAGGTGTCAAATGTTAGTCAGTTTTATAGAGAAGTGGGCAAGATCAGAGGAGGTTTGCTGAGGTCACATGTTGCCTCTGGAGCCTAGCAGGGTCAGGAATAGAACCCAGTGGTTGTAACTTTTGTTTGGCCACCCTCCCAGGCCACACACTTAGACCGCACACTCCCATCATCCTTGTTGATTACTTCTCACCTACATACCGTGGCTTCTGCAGAACTCGTGATCTCTGTTCTTGTTCCAGAGAAGGAAAGAGAGGGAAGTAGAGAAAGAAGAAGAAACCCATGTCCCGATGGGTGAAATGAATCATCTGAGAGCTAGTGAAAACTACATGTAGGAACAGGTCTTCTGTTTCCTGGGGGAATCATTTTTATTTATAAAGTGCTCCATTTAAGATTAGAGTTGAGTCCAGCTGGTGTGGCTCAGTGGTTGAGCATCCACCCATGCATCAAGAGGTCGCCAGTTCGATTCCCAGCAAGGACACATGCCCAGATTGTGGGCCTGACCCCCAGTGCGAGGTATGTGGGAGGCGGCCAGTCGATGTTCTCTCTCATCGATGTTTCTATCTCTCTCTCCCTTTCACTTCCTCTCTCTCTAAAAATCAATAAAGGAAAAAAAAATAAAAAAATAAAAAAATAAAAAGATTAGAGTTGAGTCTACACAGAAGGATTCCAGTGAATCGTACTGGTCATATTTCTGTTGTACTAATTCTGATCTGAATACACAAAACTGCCGTGGCTGAATCTATACAAGTTATTCAAATACTTTGAAGTCTAAGACCCCCTGAGTTACTCGAGAGTGTTGGCGGCTCCATGGCCATGGAATCGCAGTCTTTGTACAGGTTTGTACTCAGAAGCAGAGATTTAATATCTTAATAGGGACATTCCAACCTGCCTTGATTAGACCTTTTCAGGGGGGTGTGCCTGCCTTGGAAGGAGAGTCAGTGAGGACCCAGTGAGTAGACAGAAACCACACAATCAGTTCAATAAGCAAGGTTTAATATAAAAAATTATTAACTATTTACTGATGATGAGCTACTGAGAAAGAAAAAAAATGCTGAAGAAGACCCTAGCACTGGGAGAGAATACTCAAAGAAGGAACACATTTTAAAGAGGCTTCCACATCCAAAGATGGGGTTCAAATGACTTTGGAGAAGGTACGATTGTAGCCCATGGAAGCTGGAAAAGGCCTCTGGGTTCCCACGGAGACTGGTGGGCAGGGAATTCTGTGTCAGAACTGGTAAGCAGGAAGCCCCCTGGAGTGTGAGGCAGGCAGTGAGAAGTCCACGGGCGGGAGCTAGCAAGCTGGGCAGTGAGTGCCACACGGTGCTTTACGCCAGTCATTTCCAGCAGGAGTGATCCAGAAAAGGCACACTAGAGCCCGGAAAGGAAGTCCTTTCCTTTTGCTCTATCCCTACAGAATCTTCTACTGGCAAAGGGGAAATATTTGCAAGATCGAACTCTAACATTAGAAGCAAGGCAATGTTCGGAGTTGAGAGGCAATACTCAGAGGCCTGAGCCACTGTGATTTTCGTTTACATTTCTGTTGTTTATTTTGGTGGCCTCATGTTTGACCCTATCCAAACTGCTCGTCCACACAGACACAAATCTCACCTCTCAGGCAACTCTTGCAGGCCGCTAGAAGGAAGACATGGCAAAAAGGAAGCTGATTTTTTTTTCTTACCAGAGTGGTGTCAGCTGCCTACAACTTTTAGATGCGAAAGAACACAATTTTCAATGTGCAAACTTTTCTTCTGAAATTGGCTTTCTGGTAAACGCTGAAATGTATTAAATGTAGCCACTGCCTCTTTTTCCATTAATGTCTCTATTATCAAATCTACGTTCTCTGTCTCTCATGACTATAAACTCTACTCTCTCTCTATTTTATTACAATTAGAATATTTAATGACTCTGTGGCCAAGAATCTCAGAGTACAGTTAGCTGGCTAATACCTTGTGCTCAAAGTGAGATGCAAAGTAAATGGCAGATTGGCACTGAAGCTACCACCTAGTATTGAGAGTTGGAGCTTAGTCTTATAGCCTGTGTAATGGTCTTTCAGGCTTCAAATCGACGAGGTCCTCTTTCTGAAATGTTCATAGGTCTTAATGTGAAACGTAGTTTTCATCACAGGAGACAGGAATTGCAGTGTCAAGATGCATAAGTGAACATGACAGAGCAACCTGGGAAAGGTAAGGGAGCTCATGATTAACCTTCCTTAGAACATCTTTATTATGGAAATAGAGCAACATAAGTCTGCATTTTGGTTTAATGTCTTAATCAGTCTGTAAAGTACAATCTTATTGTGTTTTGTGCCTGTTAATCTTCCAAAAATTTGCTGGTGACCAGCTTCTTTTGTATATATTTCTATTCCCCATCTAACTAGAGAAAAAAATGTTTTTACAAAGAATGGAATAATATAGAGTTTTATTGAGTCATGGTAATACACACAAACTTTGTTTCATTTGATACTTTACTGTATTACCCATTAAAGTGATCTTTCATTTCTGGAAATGTCATTGCCCCAACCCATCTGTAAGCTTTTCAAAGGAAAGAATAATTCCAGGCATGCTTAGGGTTTGGCCCACAATGGCAAACCAGAACATTGTAGACATATGTTACATATTATTGAAGTGAATTTAGCAAATGTCTGAAGATCTTATCACACATCTACACACTGTTGCTCTTCCTATTCTTTCCAGAAGAGGGCAGCAGTCTATATTCAGCTACAAATTAGTCTCCTACTTCCCTTCCCACTTTAACTCCCAACACCTGCAAGCCCCTAACTCAAGCAATATTTACTACATAGAAAATTAAAACGTGACTGGTTGTTCACAATAACAAATCCATAAAAACAAGCTTTGAACTGTAATAGAATTCTGGACAGGAAAATATCTAATTCTTATTAAATAATAGACAGTAAACTCATCTTTAAAATTTTATTGAAACACTGCTTTTTCCACTATTTATGATTGTAGAAAGTTTCATGAAAGGTGGGAGATTCATTCTTGCTACACTGAAGTCAACTGTGATTACAAAATGCAAACATTAAATAGGTAATAAAATTATTAGATATTACATTTCCCTTAACCTAATTGCATGTATCTCTTCCAGTTTATTGTAAGGTTAAATAGAAATTACAATTAGCCCAGCTGGTGTGGCTCAGGGGATTGAGCATCTCCCATGAACTGAGAGATCCTGGTTTGATTCCCAGTCAGGGCATATGCCCGGGTTGCCTTGTGGGCTCGATCCCCAGCAGGGGGCGTGTAGGAGGCAGCTGATCAATGTTTCTCTCTCTCATCAATGTTTCTATCTCTTTCCCTTCCCCTCTCTCTAAAAACTCGATGAAAACATATTAAAAAAAGAAGAAAACACAAGTATGCCTCTCTCTGATCTAAGATCTAAAAAAAAAATCTTAATTATACAAAAATATTTTTTATGGTTTTGAAACACATTTATAGCAACAGTTTTATTAAAAGAAGCTAATTAGAGATAAAAAAAATAATCATTTCTATGTATTACAGAGCCAAATTTTGCTAGCTAGAGTCCTTTAGGTTGCTGGCCTTTGGGTATGTCAGGTCATAGGGGTTTATTGTGAGGATATCTGGGGACACATAGCTAGGCTTCCTAGAAGAACAGAAACTGGGAGGTCCTTCTGTCTACCTGTCACCTCGAGAGCAGGCATTTGTAGATCCCTACCTCCTTCACTCCTCCACCATTTTGCTGACTTGGCTATTCTCTGCCTATTTTGCTCTTGCGTCTACTTACTAATATATTTTTTTAAAATAAATTCTTACTTTTTCAATTACAGTTGACATACAATATGATATTAGTTTTCGTTTTAGAACATAGTGATATACCTTACGAAGTGGTCACCCCGATAAGTCTAGTACCATCTGACACCATAATACCATATGTAGTTATTACAATGTTATTGACTATATTCTCTATGCTGCACTTTACATCCCCGTGACTGTTTATCACTGGCAATTTGTACATTGAATCCCTTCCCCTTTCTATTCTTTTTCTTCTCTCCACCTCAGTGTTTCGACAGCCTCACAGTGTCTGCTGACTTGTGACTTCTGTTTATTTTCTTTTCTCTTCTGTCCTCAAATGTTCAATCACCCAAATGGTGACTCTCGCTGTGTCTCATAGTCAAAGTCCCCAAAAGAGAGTCTCAGTCTAACCTGTCCAGTCAATCAGTAACCCTTTGTTGGGCAGAGTTTTCATGATAGGCCATTTCCAGGCCTGTAACCAAACTATGGACCAGGCTCTCAATGTCCATTCTAGTCTATTATCTGTGGCCAAAACAGCAGGGTACTGAGACATAGAACATGACCATCATAGGAAACCCCTCAGGAGAGGGGTTTGGGTATGACAAACATTCTGAGATTTTCTAGAACAGGGCAAAGTAATTGTTACAGACCTTGTTCTTTCTGTCCAGAAAAGTAGTAACAATGTATGAGTTTTACTTTACTTAGGAGCTCTCTGCTCAAGTTATTCATATTACTGATGCTAGTGTTTGTTTTCCTTTGTCCCAGAGGCTAGAATTCCTGTATAGGCTGGTGTAGCAGGCTCCATTTCACATGCTAACTGTAAGGTATTGAAGTAGAAAGAATTGTCTTTGTTATGCATTTTGCAGACAATAATTAAGTAAGCAAATCTTTCAAAAAATGTTTCCCCTAGGAAGCATTCAAAGGGGAAACTAAAGTGCTGGTAGAAAATAAATATTTAGACCATTAGTACGAGTGGGACAGGCATTTCTCAGAATGGTAAACTCAAAGAGATGCTTTGGTAGGAGGGAGATAACCAAATTCTCCTAGAAAAAAATGATATTGTACTACAATGGATAGTATCAGAAAAATTTGATCTGCTCCTCAAATCCTATAGGGCTTTTGCCTTTGTTTCTCTTTTTTCTAAATCTTTTTCAATCCTTTCTCTTAGCATTCTGTGTTTTTGCAAAAAATGTTACCAGAGATGAACTGAATTTTTGTGTGTGAATAGGAAACCTACCCGGGTGAAATGAACTTGAACCAGAATGTTCAAGTTAGAGACATTAGCATATCTTAGGTCTTTTTCTTTCTCTTAAAAACAAAACAGTTTTGTTCCTTATGATTCTATAGTTTATTTTCCCTTCTTTCTTTTTTTCTGATTATATTAGGCTTTTTTTCTTTTCCAAACAATGCACACTTAAATTTTTTTTTTCTTTATTGATTTTAGAGAAAGAAGAAAGGAGAGGGAGAGAGAGATAGAAACATCGATGAGAGAGAATATCGATTGGTATGCCCCCACGGGGGATCAGGCCCACAACCTGGGTGTGTATCCTGACTGGGAATCGAAACGGCAACCTCTTGGTGCATGGGTCGATGCTCAACCACTGAGCCACATGGGCCGGACCAAACAATGCACACTTTAAAAAGAAATACTTTCCTTAAAACTCACTTATTTCACAATTCTGAGTATAGCCTAAAGGCAATGCATCCAGCACAATGCACAGCACTGGAATTCTGTTGACAACATAATTCTATGCACAAAATGGGAGACTTATTTTTTCCGTCCTTTTGTTATTAGTGGGGTACCTTCTGTGTCCTCGCCTGTTATAGGTGGAAGTGGAGTCCTTGGGATGCCACAGGGAAAATAATTTCCTGAGGCCCCCATGCGAGGATGAGATATTGTGGAAAGCTTTATTGATAATGTAACGGTCCCTTCCAAGGTCCCATTCCGTTTGTCTCACCATGAAAAAAGTCCAATCCTGTCTTCAGTAGAGCTAGGATTAAAGCCACTGCCCAGAGTCTTCACTCCATAGCAAAGCACAATCCAGTCCAGCATCTGGCTAGCTTAGCTTGTGTTCCCAGCTGCAGTCCATTGCAGGGGGGATCCACATGGCCACGAGTGAGTGTGGGTCATGGAGCCAGTGAGAAACAGAAGTGCAAGAGAGAGAAGGTTTCTTTGGGGATTTAACCTTCCAAGATTTCTTGCACTTGCAGTGACTCCACACCCTTAGCCAATTATCCTTCTCCCAGGTTAGAATGACAGGCAACCATCTTCCCTGGGTCAACCCAACTACACTGTGCATGTGTCCATTTCCCCCTTTGGTTGATTCCTTCCCCCAGTGATCTGCAGGGAATGAACCGATGGTTCCCAGGTGATCAAGCTATAGTGTCTGGTCTCCCGTTGTTTCCTTCCCATTATTATTATTAATAACTAGCCGATTATAATGATAATACATTGAATTCATTCCTCTTACCACATGACAATTTAAATCTCAATTTTAAAGTGGCCTTTCACCTGCTCCCCTACCCACCATCCCACGCACACACAGGCACACACACGCACCTCTCCCTCTTAAACACAACTTACTCTAAGGGACAGACTAAGAAATGCAGCCTGAATGTCACAACATAGAGGGAGACGTAGAACCTTTTCATTACTAGGCAATTCCTATTCTGTGTTTAAATCTCCACTAATGTGGAGAACTGGTTTTTGTTGATGACCCTCTCAGCACGTGACTCTTTCATGCTGCTTTCCCTCATCAGGCCGGGAGCACGTCACTGCCATGCCTAGCTGTCAGCATCTGCAGATGGTCACGTGCCCTGGCTCCACCTTCACCTTCTGCAACATGGAGAGGAGGCTCGTTCCCCACACAGAATCTAATGCAGGGCAACTTCCACTCAGCTCAAATCTACTCCACCTTGGGCAACCCAGTGCTATAGCCAAGATATCTGCCAGGAAGTCCCTACGGTGCAGGGTGGGAGGTGGGGAGAGGGTTCAGAGGGACAATACACCTACATCAGACAGCCAGTGATTGAGACTGTTAGTTACAGAGATCTCCCAATCCTAAAATATTTAGTATCTTATCATTGTTTTGTAGGAGAATAATTTGTAAAGAGATACTTGAGAATTATTATATGTTCCTCCCACTCCCACCCAAAAGATGGAAGTGGGAAACTGAGGTACTAAAATGGTCAAGTCCTCAGAGCCAAAGTTAGATTTGGGAGTCAGGCATTTCTAACCACGTGATTCCTGCAGGGCGCTGAAGGGGTGGGAAGAAGCCAAGTGAAAGGCTGAGCCATTAAATCCCAAGGGTCTCGGCAGACCTGTCAAGGCAGGTTCACAAGCAGTAGCAACTGGAGGCCAAGTCACAAGGAGCAGCTCTCAACACAGAGAAAGCCGGGGTGGATGCCAGGGCTCAAGCACCATCCGTGCTGCCTTCTCAACACCTTCCTGGGATGACTGCTTTCTGTAATCCCTCCTCTGAACAAGGGAAACTAATCAGATTAAGCCTAAAATAGAATATTTCTCTTTGCTATTAATTACTATTTTTTAAAGGTTAACTCACAATTTCGTAGTAGGGGCCCATTTGACATTTTCTACATTTTCCAACATATGATATAAAAATAAGTGGGAGCCCTTGATAAGCAGGGAGCGAATTCCATGGAAGTCACAGCACAACACCACACAGCATTCCAGAGAAACTGGCATCACAGTTAGCTGAATGTCAGCCCAGCTTCCTTCGGAGTAGCATTTTTTGAGCTTGGAATAAGAAAGTGGAAAAACTTAAAGGAAATAAAAATCCTTTACAGTTATAAAATTCTCAATATTTTTAAAGAAATAAATATTAGCAGCAAAAGTAATTTATAAAATATTTTGAGAATTCTCACCATTTGGGCCAAACATATGCCAGGTAGCTTATTAAAAATAAGAAATTTGTTCAAACAAACATCTTCATGTAGGCTTAGTTATCCCCTCTGAGTAGGCAAGAACTGCCTTATATAAACACCCACACACTTGAACTATTCCCCCTTGTACCTCTGGGAGGGGTGAACAAAGAAAAACGTAGGGAGTTTTCTTTTGTGGTAAAGCACGTACGCATAGCCTCAGGGTCTGTGGATCTTGCAGACTGTCTGGGTCTAACACAGCAGATAATATCAATTACTATGGCAGAGTTCCACTGTGAAGGCAAGGAACCTACAGGAAAATGACCCTTGAACTTTTCTTATGACTACAATTGTGTAACATTACTTTTACTCTAGTCACAGAGAAGTATCTCTGAAGGATCAAGTTTCAGTAAATTCTACCAATCATCTTCCTTACTCAAGGAAGTTAATCTTCCACTTCTGCTATGGTCAGGACTTATCAAAAATCTGACTTTAGGCATCTCGTCTTCTTGGCATTATTACATTCCAGGAGAAAGTTTTCAGTCTTCCAGATATCTCAGCATGAAAATCTAGTCTAAAATTTATATAATGTTATTAACCGATGTTATCCAAATAAATTCAATTTTTTAAAAAAGTGGATAAAGAAGGTTAAAAAATATAGTCTATCCTAACTCTTCCCTGCAGGTTCTTGATTTTGTTTCTACTGCTTAATTTATTTGGATGGAACTATGAGAGACTGACTTAGAAAACAAATCTAAGTGTGTGGATTTGACAAAAGAATATCTACCCTATAACAAAGTCTTATAAGAGTTTATCTGAGCCAAATTTTGAGGATATGCCTGGAAGCAAAATCACAATGGACTGAGAAAATGCTCCTGAGAATGGCAGCTTTGCAGCTTATTTTATACATTAGAGTCAAAGGAGACGTAAGGAGGGTTACATGAAATTCATTGGTGGTCGATTAAGGAGGCTGGAGGAAAGCAAAGCAGGGAAACTTCTTAGATTGGATAAAAAGTAAAATGGAGAAGCACATACTTCTTTTACATTTGTGGGTACAAGATGGTTAATAATGAACATCTATAACACATAGAGATGGTGTGCAGGACACAAGATAATAACGAGAAGTTCTGTGGTCTCTGCTCTGGTGCCTGCAGTTGTGCCTTCAAGGGGTGGAAAAGAACATTGCTCTGAAGTTTCGAGAGTATATCACCCTAGATGTATAAAAACAATGGACAGAGCTCACTTAAGATCAAGATTGACCTTTGCTAAGGAAGCTATAGGTCTGGGATGTGACTACATGTTATGACCTGCCCAGGTAGGCATTTGTGATCAGACCATCCTATGTGATTATTTTTGGTCACTGAGCGGGTCAGGCCTGTGATTTGCCCCACTCTGAACTTGTCAGTTTTATTATAAAGCCCACTTTTCATTCACAGATTAAAAATAGCAATAGCTTTGGGAGTATTTCATTAATGTAACTTTTTATCATTAAATTCTTTACTAGGAGATGAAAATTATTGAGGAAATACTCTGAAAAACAAAATCCCAAAGGAAAAATCAAGATATATTTTGGCCTAAGAGTTCAGAGACACCTTGGGAAAAGGCCAGCCAATTTCTGGGTCATCCCTGCTTGGCGTCATTCTTAGTCTGTGTCAGAAGTAAGATTCTTGCCAGACTTGGCCTGACCTCTCAGTCATTCTCTAGGGTGACGGTTATCAATCTTTCTGCTCCATACAATACTCCGAAAGTTTTCCCCATGAAATCCTGATGCCCAGATCCTACTTTTAACCAATTAAATCATGGTCTCTGGGAATAATACCCAGCATATGAACTCTTTAAATTCTCCCCAAGTGATCTTAATGGGCATCGACTGTTTTCGATCAAGGGCTTTCGCACTGTGTTTCCTAGCATTCTAGAGTGACTGCAGCAGCATGTGAAGACTGCCACTCCTTCAGACCCTCAGTCCAGATTCTTCGAGTTGCTCTCATTTTATTTCTTTCAAGTGTTTCAAAGAAGATAAAATGCCATTTAAAAAGTGGAAAACACTAGAGAGATATAATAAAGGATAGTCTTCATTGAAACAAAGCCCACCCCACCAGTGGTTGAGATGACTCGCTTATCACTGGGGCAGGAGGTAGGGAGAGAAGTTGTGTCTTCCAGGACATTCACTATAAAGAAGATGGATATTGATTAAACACTAGTTTGTAACTGCATATTTCTTTAACTGCTTGACTTCATATACCGGGTCAGTGAGATCCACCACTCATAGTTAGCCATTTGTTTAAGGAAGCATGCCTTTCTAAGACACTGATTACTATCCCTCATGTTTCCTCCCGTGACATAAATACCAGCAAAACCCCTGGGAGAAATCATTTTGTTATGTTGATTCCATCAGCAACCATTATTATTGCAGAAGTAAATTTCTTTATGTTAAATCTAGGGATAAAATGTTGTCACAATGCAATTAGTAACCGTTTTATAGGTTAGATACTCTTCCAAGGGACGCATATATTTTAAAGTGTTGTTCTTAAGCAAAATTACTCAATATCACCTGAGTTTAGATTTTCCTTCCTTCATCCTATTCCTTGAAATGATCCAGAAAATGTGATTAGATGAATGAATTAATTTACTTCCCCATTTTAATCTCAGTTTTTACTATAATTTAAAATTTATAAATATTTTTTCTCTGGTATTCATGTGGTTGTAGGATCAGGACATCTGAAACTAGAAAAAGATAGCTAGTCATAAGAACACACAGAAATATGGGCACTAAAAAATATAAGAATTAAAGTTTGGGGACTAGTCTAAATATTTTATGAACTTTCTATTGCTGAAAATTCCTTCTTTATGAATTGCCATTTTCACCTGAGGAAATAAAACAGGAAGTTAACCTTATTGATATAGTGAACTAGAGGCATAGTTTGAGCCTAACTGTCCCAAATAAACCTAAGGTGGAAAAGCTGTGCAGGATGGCAGAGCCTGGAGCCCAGGCAGAGGCATCGACCCCCAGTGCAGCAACAAGCCAGCTGACTGGTCATTCATGTGCTCCTGGCTGTAAGATTCAGGATAACAGGGTTGATTTTAACACTTTGATTTTTAAAATGAGGATACATTTTTTTATGGTTAAATGAATATTTGAGAATATACCAACATCGTGGAACATTTTATGTGGTAGAAGTTGAGTCAGATAAATTCAGGTACAGGTTTCGTCTCTATCTCTTACCTGTGGCATAACCTTAACCTTTTTGAACTGTAGTGTTATTTATAAAAATAGAAACAGTAATACTTCCTTCCCGGTATACTTGTGAGTTTTAAATATAAATCATATGCAAACTATCCAGCACATAATAGGTTGTCATAAACATTAAGTCTGCCTTTCCACCTTAGCAGAAGAGCAAAATTTAGAATATGGTCTCTCTTACAGCTAGACAAGTATTCTTTCTGCGTAACTCAGTTTTAACAAACAAGTGAACATTGCAAATATTATCTGAAGCTGCCTAAAAGCAGATTTCCTTTCAGATTCAAATATGACATTTTATATGTGTAATAAGTATGTTCCAACCCACAAAATGGATTAAACTAACCTAATGCTCTTGATCAAAGTCTTCCTCCAAAAGGAATAACTACAAAGCCACCGGCAGTGTAGACCTCCTCGCGGGGTTCCTCTCTGTGCTGAAGCTCCGCCTCTGCAGCTCAGCTTGCCCCTCGGCCTCTCTTAAAATGCCTCTATGGCTCAGTACACATTTTGGGCTTCATTAAGGCTTAGCCAGAAGCCTCTGCTAGAAATGATTAGACCTGTAGCCAGACTCTTGTGTCAGCTCCTCAAGGCAGCCTAGGTTCCCGTGGGAACTTTGGACAATGATGGGATTGGGTTGAACATATAGCAGTCAAGGCAGCAACCACACAAAGGGAAACAATCTTTATTCTTGCAGCTTCCACATAAGAGGTGCATGTACAGATCCACAGCTCTGTACATGCGAGAGGTTGTAAACGTCAAAGAATCAGGTATTGACTCTATTCTGGTTGCATAGGAGGGCAAAGGGAAAGGAGAGGGTAGGGACAGGTGACTTATTCAGCACAGTGAGCACTGTGCCTAGGGCCTATTATACCTTTGGGAGCCTACAAGTGTTTTTAACGTTTTAAAATCTGAAGAAAATAAACTTTTTGGTTGAAAAAATGTTTTAATATATAATAGTCATATATGGGTCTTTATATCAGTACAGTCATGAATATGTGTGTGTGTGTGTGTGTGTGTGTGTGTATTAACTGTAGAAAGGAGTCCCCGAAGGCAAAAGAGTTATGTGAGTCCTGCTGTCGACTCATAAAATCTTAGAACTTGAAGACATTGATCCCAACCATCAACCAAAGCAAGAGCACCTTTGTCACTATCCTTAACCAGTCAGTAGCTCAGCATCAGTTTGAGTACATCCTAACACTGCACTTGGGAGCTGTAAATCTGCTTCCCTTGGTGTTTTGTCTTATAAAGAAACATAAAATGTGAGAAAACACAGATATTCACAGGTTGCTGTTGATACAGAAAGAAGCTGTACGAAGGCTTGAACCGCTGGACACCATGAGTCAGCAATGGCGGCTGAGCTACACATTGTGGGCCGTACCCACGAGGACCATTGTGGTCTCATCTTGCTCAGGGCTAAGTTCTGGACCATCTTCCACCACCCTGTGGAGGGTGCTGTAGTGCTGCCGGCTCTGGTGGAAAGAATGCAGCTCTGAAGCAGCCTCCCAGGCGGCAAAAGAAGGCATGGGGAAGACCTCTGGCCTCTTGTTTTCAAAAAAGCTTTTCAGGTTTCTCTCACTCAGCTTGTTGGCGTAGTCCAGGAATGCATTTTCCAAATGCTCCTTCTCCTTTTGTGCATATGTCTTCCAAAAATTCAGCTGAAGGTAGCTAACTTTAGATCGGCAGCGAGCATAACAAGTGGTGAGCAGAGAGAAAAAGGATGCTGAACAAATCAGGCACCATCCTAGAATCTTAGAAGGAAAGAAACATTGTAAAGGCAAAGCCACCTCTCAGGGAGCTAGGTGATATTAATGGGGAGTGCATGGCTAAATTAAAACCACAGTCATTGCCATATCTCAGTTGAAATCTTTCATCTTAATTTTTTAACACTTTTTTAACAGTCAAAATAGAGTTACCTAATGATTTCCCACCCTACCCATCATTGCTGGTATGCAAGGAAATAACCAGAAGGCAGGCAAGTAGAAAAAAGCCAAATATATAGAATATTCAAGAATCAGGTAACCCAAGCCCTCCAACAGTATTAGCTATCGGAGGAAGAAAATTCTGTGCGTGGTTAAATGTGGTTATTTGAGCAAATGACCAGTTCCTTGGTCGTGTGTTTTCAGGCATTGATAAATTCATATATGTAGTTAGTAACTGATTTTTCCCAAATTCTATGGTTTGCAGGGAGCAGCAACCCTTTCTGAGAAAAATATTATTACTCATCATCAGTGATAAAGTGAAATAAACATAATACAGTAAGGAAACTGTAAGAACTAAAAGTCTGCTGAGAAAAACATTACAGTCACTCCAAAACCTTCAGAACTATATTGGTTCTCAATTTTGATCATAAGAAAAAACAAATTTCTCTCTGAGTTCAAACTGGTTCAGCTGGATTTTTCCCCCCTGAATATTAAAAACAGAGGCCTAGTTCTGGCCAGTTTGGCTCAGCGGTTAGAGCATCGGCCTGCGGTTCAGAGAGACCCGGGTTCGGTTTCCGCTAAGGGCACGTATCTCGGTCGCAGTTTGTCCCCGGCCCTGGTTGGGTCGTGCGGGTAGTGACCACTCAATGTGTCCCTTTCACGTCGATGTTTCTCTCTCTTTCTCTTCCTCTCTCTCCCTCCCACTCTATCTGAACAACAACAACAACAACAAAAATGGAAAAATGTCCTCAGGTGAGGATAAAAAAAACCCCAAAAAACAGAGGCCTAAATAATTCAACTTATCTTCTAAACTTTTTGTTGTTCTAATTATATTTTGAACATTGGAATTAATTTCATAACTGGACAACTAACAGAGCTCTTTCAAACTTTCTCTTGACATGTCAGTGAAATGACCCCTGGTATTTCTCAGCAGATGGGCCTGTTTGAAAATAGAAACAAAAATCTGCAAGAGAACTTATTCAGACCATAGCAGAACTACAAATGGGCTCCAGAGCTTTAAACCTGTGCTTCTCACACTCCGCCTGGGACCAGGGAGTCACTACGAAGGTCTCAGACTCCACATGAGTGCCAGCTCTGGGTTGGCCCCAGTGGGTTTAAATCTCAACTTTCCCCTTACTGTGGCTGCTCTCTGTGCCTCAGTTTCCTCAATTATAAAATGTGGGTGACCCACCTCAGAGGGTAATTTTGGGGATTAAACTGAGATGATGTAGACATACATGCGCATTCAGTAAGTATGAGCTGTGATCACATGCTGCTATTTTTCAAATATATATGTGGGTGTAAAAGCATTATTGAACACATGGTATCTTTCTATCATTATGATTAATGGATGAGACACAGCTACCATCGTGTGAAAGCCCTCATAGTCCCCTGACTTGATCCTCTACCCTCCCTTTTTCCCTCAGCCAGGCCTCCTGTGGGCCAGTAAGCGACCGTACCTCGGTATCTGAGCCAACTCTGCTTGAGTTTTAAACTGTTTGGTCAACTTCACCCTCCCTTCTCTCCCCACGCCCAGAAATGACCCTAGTGTCACCTTGCTCTCACCTGAGTACTGAGCACTGCATCCTCTTCTTCCCCGGCTCACAGCACCCAGGATCTTATTAGACATGGTGGATGTTCCCACTCCTGTCTTCAATACTGTCCCATTCTGCATCAGTCTCCTCCTCAAACCCTGGCAGTTTTTTCATCAATCTAGAGCCCTTACTGTGTGCCAGCAGCTTTATGCCCACTTATGTCCATTATCTCCATACCTTCAAGCAACCCTTCCAGGTGGGTGTTATTCCCCCAACTAGAGGAATCTGGGGTTCAGAGAGGTCAAATCACTAGTTCTAGGTCACAGAGCTGGTGTTAGAATCAGGACTCAAATCCAAGGTTAGCAAACTCCAAGGCCAAGTTCTTCCCACTACTACACTCTACCTCCCACAAGAAAAAGAGCACCACTCACCTGGATTTCTGGTTTCCCTGCTCCACCCACGAATGGGACATTTTTCACCCCACCCACATGCCCAAATATTAGCCTGGACTGTTTGTTGCTCCGCTTATCTGAACTACTGTGAGCACCTGCTATTGATACAGCTCACCTTGTCCACATCCCTCACGCATCCTCCCCTGGGAATCAGCCCCAGGTCCTTCTCATTCTGCTGAAAAGTAAACAGGTCAGTGTGCCCAGGGTAAGCTATGACAGCATGTGCATGATTCCCTGTGTTTGTGTTTAGAGAAGAAAAGCTCACACACTGGTAAGTGTTTGGATCTGGCACTAACTGAATGGAGCCTGGTGCCTGGGGACATAAATCATCAATCACTCATCATGTCATAACATTCGTAATTAACACCTTCCTTCAACAAGAGAAGGAAGATAATTGGGAGCCTGGCATGTTTTACCTAAGATGTGCTTTGTGCATCAGACAAAAACGTTGGAGTATGTTTAGGCTTATCTGTTTAGGAAAAGTATATGACAATCCTGCCAGCCAGCTTTGGAATAATATATGGTTTTAAAAACAGACTTTGCCTTGATGTGTAAATCCTTGTTGAAAAAGTACAATTATACTAGTTTCAGTGCATTTATCCCATAACAAGTAGCATTGCTGACCAATTGTGGATGTTTATCCACTCTTGCTGCTTGTTTTGGTTTGGGGAATGCACTTCCTTCCACTCGCATGTAGGAATTCGGTCTTTTCCTGAGGCCAGGGCAAGGCTCCACATCTGGATTTGTGCTCATGTACTTGGAAGGCTGACAAGCTACTTCCCTGCGTCAGGGAAAGCTATGATTCCCTTCTGTTAAATAAAATAATGCCCCACATCTTGAGCTTCTAAAGTAATGTAAGACTTCTTCAGCTGTACCACACTAAGAGCGGAGGACATCATCCCCCTGGAGAATATGATTACTTTTTACTGAAGACTATTTCAAAAGTGCCAATTCCTACTTTATATAGGAAACTCTTCTCTTATTTATTTATTTTTTTTATCTTCACCCGAGGACATTTTTCCATTTTTTGTACAGATAGAGTGGGAGGGAGAGAGAGGGAGAGAGAGAGAGAGAAACATCGATGCGAAAGGGACACATCGAGTGGCTGCCACCCGCACGACCAACCAGGGCCGGGGACAAACTGCAACCGAGGTACATGCCCTTAGCGGGAACCGAACCCGGGTCTCTCTGGACCGCAGGTGGACGCTCTAACCGCTGACCCAAACCGGCCAGGGCAGGAAACTCTTCTCAATCCTGACAATTTTTACACATAGAAATAGAAATTTCCAGAATTATTCAAGAGAATCTTGATATTAGTTATATTATGTACAACTTTGCAAAGTATTAGCGCATTTGGTTCAGCTATATGTTAATAGATGAACGCTATGTGTATGAGTTTTTTTTTTCTTTCTGAGAAACCAGTTTGAAAATAAATAGTTGATAGAAGGCAGTAATTTCTAATTACCTCTCTGGACTTAACATTCAATTATGAGTTAGCATCATGCATTATTTATAAAGTCAACCCAGAGAGATAGTATTAAAGTACTTAAATATTTACGTACACAGAACCCAGAGGATATTTTCTGTTTGGAAATGGAAAAGACAATTCAATTGGCAATTTTACTGAGCCATCCAACCTCTGAAAAGCTTTTTCTGAGGCTGTCTTAACACTGCATCCCATTCCAATCTCAACTTTGTATCAGACTGTTCTAGCAGGATTCAGCCCTGGCTGGAAGGAGAACTGAGAGACTCCTAGCTGGGAGGAAACGCAAGGTTGTCCTTTTTGTTTTTACCTGAGACTGGGCTTGCAGGGACAGTTTCAGTTCTTCACTGTCCGTGGCTGTCATGCTGGTTTTGCCACACGATACCTTGTAAAGCTCTTCCCAGCACTCTTTGGGCTTGTCCTTGCAGATCAGTCCCAGGAGTCTTGAACTTTTTGTCCCACTCATAGCACATTCATAAAAAGTCCCATTGAGCAAAGCCACAGACAACCACATCACTGGAGCCACCAAGGAACTCAGAGTGATCTGCCCCAGGACATAGAAGAAGCGGCCGCTGTGGCCTCTGGGGAAGATTTTCCTGGGATTCACACAGCAGCCTGTGAAGAGTCTCCACGACCTGTTGTTCAGAAAGAATCCCAGGATCAGTAAAACCCAGGCGGGGGCGAAAAGGAACACCAGCCCGTAGACCACATTCTCAGAGCTGCAGGGGCACTTAAATGCCACGAGGGAAAAGAGACGCTCACTTCCCAGGGTCAGCAGGGCCATGAAGCTGTAGCCAATAACAGTTTTCTGGTTCACGATGAATTTTAAAATCCCATTGAAAGCATCCATTTTGAAGATAAAGAGGGGAAATGCTTTGCCTTTATTTGTTGGCAGAGCAGCCGTGGCTGTGGCCAAGGGTAGAGATCTTTCTTCTTTGGAAGCAACAGTCCTCCTTCTCAGACTAAATTCTGCCAGATAAAAAAACAAAGTCATTCCCGAGGAATGAATATTTCCCAACCATGTTTAGACAATGCCTCCTACTGGTGGGTATTGGGCCATGAAACTAGAGCCAGAACACTGAGAATTAAATCCAAAGTGCAAAGCCTCCATTTTTATGATGTTTCCATGCACTGGGAATCTGAAAGAAATTCTCACTCTTAAATAACAGCCTAGGAATTTTCCATCCGGAGAAATCAACATCACCAGAAATGGGTTACAGCCAGTTGGTCAGAAGCCAAATCAATCTCCAAGCCTGGAGTTTCCTGCTGTTTTTTTTTTTTCTCCTGCAACTTAAGAGCAAAGATACACTTTATATCCTTTTAAGCTGGCTCCTGTCAGAGACTTAAAGAAAATTTCAGGACTGGGGCTACTTGAAATTTATTTGGAAAAGTTCAGGGAGCCTTTGAGTTTTGAATAAAAGACAAAATGAGAAGCATCCTCATCATTTCTTTCCTAGGCTATCATAGTAATCTCTTCATTGGTATCTCTGCCTTTGACCTCATGCTCAGTCCTAAACCCGCCCTCCATGCTGACACAGAGGATATCCCTCTAAAACAGAAAGTCTGCCTTAGCTTACTTATGGCTTTGGGCCTCCCCACTGCCCACAAGCTGATAAATGCCCACTTCCCATGAGTCTTTTCATGGTATTTCATGCCCACGATATGCTCCCTCTACATAGAATATCACCACCACCCCCTACTTGGCTCACCTGACAAACTCTCTCAGTATTCATGAACAGGGCAGCTGTTCCTTCCTCTGTGAGTATTTCCAGATTGTGTCCTAATACAGGATGTGGCAAAAGTAGGTTTACAGTTGTTCGTATGGAAAAGAATGCAATAATTAATAAATAATAACACAAGAATAAACTCTGTGTTGTGCATACTCACAACTGTAAACCTACTTTTGCCTCACCCTGTATATAACATTATACTCGCAGGACTCATCACAGTTATGTGTTTAACATTTTAGCCCTTTTTCACTATAAGTTCTTATAAAACAGGAACTACATTTTAACTGGGTCTACATATTCTGGGTCTAAACATGGTGTCAAACAGAATAGATGCTCATTCAATGATTTCTTTTTCAAATAGTTATTGAACTTCCACCTGTGTCAGTCACTGTACTAGAGAGGCAGTGCTCACTGAGTACTTATTGGATGAATGAATGAATGAATGAAGAACATTTAATTAGAAGTACTTCTAATTAGAAACAATTTAAGGAAATTATTTCCATTTCTTTCCTACACTGGTGTTAATTATAAAATTAAATTAATTAAAGCACTCGAAAGACAACAACATATCAAGCTGACATTCCCATTAATAAACCTCAAATTCCAGGCCCGTGTTTTTTGTGAAACGAAAGTGCTGTGGTCTAGGAGCCAAGGAATCAAGGTGTAGTGTGGCGTTGGCCGTGTCATTTTATTTCTCTGAATCCTGGTTACTTATTTGTGAAAATGGGAATGCAACAGAAATAATCTTCAAGATTTCTTCCATTTCTGTATTGTAAACACTGTTAAGTCCTGTAAAACAGGAGATGTTTTTGAGAAGTTTCTTTATGACTCATCTATGTGCCTTTTGCCACTACTCCTTGCTCCTTGTCAGAGACTTGTCATCCTTAATGACATGACTCCCTCCACTTTCCAAAGCATACCCTTGAGTCTAACCTTGCTGTATCATCCGTTGCTCTGTCACATTCCTGTTAGGGCAGCTGTGTCCCTTCTAAATCACAAGATTATCTTTTACTAGTCTCAGTGTGACAAATATCATACTAATATGTGGATGATTAATCATATTTTAATTTCCCACCTTCCTAAAAGATACTTATTTTTGAAAAATTTTGTTCCCACAGAAACCTAGTCCCTCAAGATGTTCCATAGAAATAAATGGACCTAAGACTTGCACTAGTCACACGTGCAGGACATTTCAGAGCTAAGTGTGAGCGTGGACTTCCTGACTGCAGACTCCGTGTGCTTCACCATTACCCAGCACTGCCTGGAAAAGGGCTTTTGGGTGCCCTATTTATAGACATTTGTTCTAGACCAAACTTGAATAACTTTTTCCCCTCTTTGTTAGGTCGCTTTCAAGATGTACTTGGGGATTACACCAAGTGTGACCTGTAACAATTCAAGCAGAACTGCATTTTCCCTGATTCTAGACAAGAATCCTCTGGTGGAGTTTGTGGAAGAGCTCCCCGCTGGGCGGTCCTCTCTGTGCTACTGCAATCTACTCTGTGGGATTATCCGAGGTGCCCTGGAAATGGTAACGCTCCTACTTCATTTTGCTGAGTACATGTGCTATCTAGCGCTGGGTAACAAATGACCCCAAAATGTAGCAGCTTAAAACAACAAATGTTTAGTATTTTACATGGTTTCTAAGGATCAGAAATCTTGGAGCAGTTTAGCAGGGTGGTTGTGGCTCAGAGCCTTTCCCAGCTTCATACACATGAGGCCACGCTGCTGGTCAGAGCTGAGGGCTCTGAAGCCCACTCACATGGCCTCAGTACCTTGCTGGCAGTTGGCTAAAAGCTTCATGACCTTCCTTGCCAAACAGGCCTCTCTGTAGCTCTAATCACAAGTGCTGCCAACACTGGTGCAAAGTGGGAGGAGATTACCTGAGGGCTTGAATAACAGGAGGCAGGGATCATTGCAGACTATTTTGGAGGCTGGCTTCCACACCTGAATTATTCATCTATTTAACTAAGACAATTATTAGCATCTGCCAAGAGTTAGGCACTGACCTTACAAAGATGAACAGGACACAGTTGCTGCCCCTCAAGAATCTTCTGTCCTGCAGAGAAATCATGTATGTAAAGAAATGTAACTAAGGCTATGGGAGGACCTAGGTTGGGGTGGATAGAAGATCCGGGATGACTTTCTAGAAAAACTCTGATCTGGCATTTGAAGGATAGATCAGAGTTAGGTGAAGTGAAGGCTTGGGGTGCGGAGAAAATAACTAGCCAGGAGAAAGGAGCAGCATGTCCACATGCACGAAAAGACTGTTTCAGTCAAGGAACTTAAGTTAGTTTACTATGAATGACATGTAGCTTGAAAGAAGGATTGTCATGAAAAAAAAAGATTTAATTTCTTTACAGAGGTCTGATTTTTTTAAAGGCATTTTTTAAAAGGCATATGACAAGTTGGGAATGAGATTTTTGTACTGAAAACAGCAGAGACCCATTATAGGTTTCTAAATAGGGAAGATATTTTGAAATTTGTGTTTTAGGAATTTCATTCCTTTGTCAGGCACAGGGAAGTGTGCAGGAGGGGACAATGCTGGAGGGGGAGAGAGAGCAGTTAGGAAGTTGATCATGGTAACTTCAAGAAACACCAGACAAGGCCCTGACAGTGAGTGGAGACAATCTGTCAAAGACTGATGAGCCAAGGACAGTTTAGGCAGAGGTAATAACCAACAGTCTCATTCTCCAAGAAGCTAAGCTATTTAGAATAGTGAGACCAGATAGTAGCCCAAGGCTAGGCATGTGTTGACCTACCCAATAATGAAGCATGCATATAATTTTCAATTATTTGTGATAATTAGGGAAAGGACATAATAACAGGTAATCCAAAAGAGTAAAACAATAGAAATAAATATATTAGTCACACAAATCTTCGACACTTCCACTCTACCACTTTTTAAAGCTTGCTCTCCAATCAATGGCCATGAAATCGAGAAAGGGGGAGGAAAGAGTTCTGGGAGTGAATGGGATGAATCAAAACCAAGCTAGAAATAAGAAACACTGGTGCAGCCACTATGGAAAACATTATGGTGTTACCTCAAAAAGTTAAAAGTTGAACTGCCATTTGACCCAGTGATCCCACTTCTAGGAATATACCCTAAGAAGCCTGAAACACCAATCAGAAAGAATATATGTACCCCCATGTTCATAGCAGCACTATTTACAATAGCTAAGATCTGGAAACAACCCAAGTGTCCATCAGTAGATGAGTGGATAAAAAAGCTGTGGTACATGTACACAATGGAATACTATGCAGCTGTAAGAAAGAAATATCTCTTATCATTTGAGATGACATGGAAGGGCCTGGAGAGTATTTTGCTAAGTGAAACAAGCCAAGCAGAGAAAGACAAATATCACATGATCTCACTTATTTGTGGAATATAATCTCACTAATTTGTGGAACTAAACACACTGATAAACAAAATTGACCCAGAGACATAGAGATAGGGTACAGACTGACAAACCCCAGAAGAGAGGGGACTGGGGAGGAAGAGATAAACCACAGAACTTATATGCATGTATGCATAACCAATGGACATAGACAACAAAGCTGGGGATGGGAGTGGGGAAATGGGGAGGAGGGTGTCAATGGGGGAAAAAGGAGAAATATCTGTAACAAAAACAAATTAATAAAAAAATGAATTATATTATATGTGCTGAATGACAGACACATAGGCATCAGGCAACATGTGGCCCCAAATATCCAAATAGCTTCAGTGTGGTCTCCTTGTTATTTTGTTTAATTTTCTGTCAAAAAAGATCTTACAGAAAAAAATGAGAGTGAATTAATCTTATATATTTCAAAGTGCAGTCTACATCCTTCTTTTGGGTGGTGGGCATCACAAAGGCATGTTTTTTGTACCCTGCATGAGCCAAATAGCTTGGCCTACCCAGGTCTATGGTTTAACAAATCCCAGGCTGGTTGGCCAAGGAATTCTTAGTGAGAGAGGGTAACGAGTCTGGTAAGATTATAATTAATTAATTATTAATTGCTCACTAGGACCAGGCTTTTCCACTTGTTATTTGCCTCTGTTAGGTACTTTTGCTTATTTATTTTCTTTACCCCAGTGACTTAAAAATAGCTGAATGGTATTCTATTGAGGGTAGATCAGCAATACCATGCTGCTCTTATGTGAATATATTTTAATGAACAGAGAAGTCAGCCCTTAGGGTTTACTTCAATGCCTGGGAAAGGACTATGCTCATAGAGCAAAAGAAGGCCCCCACATCAAATATTCATGTCTGTAATTTCTATCTTTGATTTTATATTCATAATTTATTTAATCTATATTTTTTCAAGCCTCTCAAAGCCGTAAGTGATTGCTAAGTATTGTTAGGACAATACTTATTATGCTATTTAGCTAGGACTGAATGATATATGGCAAGTCAGTTGGAGAGGAATCATTTATGAATTCATTTATCCTTGGTAGTTCTGCTTGCGAGGCACATTGGTTCAAGGCTATCTTTGAGTTGGGAATCTGTGTTCTTCTTGAGATAGATTCATAATTCAGCCCTGCGAGGAAAACTTGGCATGGCCCCACATCTCTGGGCTTGGCCCAGAGTCCTCCAAGTTAGGCCTGGCCTGGACCGCCCATCTCTTTGCAGACCCACAGCACAGTGCTCACACACAGCCAGACCATCTCTGAAGGACACACAGGAGAGGCCCTTCATCCACAGAGCAAGCTCTTTTTGACCATTCCATAAGGAAAGTCAGCTCCTTGTGGGGTAAATAAAGCTGAAAAAAGAGACAGAAAAATGTGGTGAGGTTTTTTTAAACCTAAATGATGAAGGATTTTTTTTTTTTCTCTTTCCTAGGTTCATTTGGTTGCTGATGTTACATTCTTGCAAGATAGACTAAAAGGCGACAGTGTGACGGAAATAGGAATAACATTCCTGAAAAAGCTAGATGAGAAAAAATACAGACGGAAAAAATGAAGAAAAGGATGCAAAATGCCACAGGCTGACTAGTTGAAGAATTAATATTAGCTAAACATATACAGCCAATGAAATTCTAAATTGCTTAATAGCATGGGCTTTAAGGAGATTATAAATCAGCCAGAAATTTAAAATGAAATACACTAGAATATTAAAGCTGGTTTCTTTCTTTTGCTTTTAAGTCACACATTTTCAATCTCATGTCAAAATTTCATATACAAATAACTCCTTATAAGACAGGAAGCATGAATTTCACATATTATATAGTCCAGCGTAGGAGGTCTATTCATTTCATTTATTTATGGTAACAGAAAAAGAAAAGAAAAAAAGTGTCACCTATACAGCTGGTGTATTTATCTCTTCTCATTGAAAAAAAATGGATGAAATGATACAATATACAATATGGAGTTCCACTATATATAGTTTCTATATACTGTGCATTGAATTCTCTATAGAAACAGTTCTATTTGTAGCAATCTTTCATATTTTTGAAAAACTATGGATATGATTTTTCTCATATATCGGCTTGGCTTATAGCTTCAGCCTCCTGAAGCTACTCTAGATTTGTGATCAACAAGGCAAAGCTATTTATTTGGATGCTAATTCTGAGACATTTAAAAATATCATTTAATTTTAATTAATTTAATTTTTAGATAGCTGACATTAACCAAATTCTTTCCTTTTTTCATGAAATATTACTAATGGTGAGGTCAAAAAATCATTAAAATGAGAGGTAAATAATATTCTTTGAGAATACTTTCTTAATCAAAGCTTATTCAGTTAAAATTTTTTACTATAATTTGTATCCTCTAAAATCCTTACAAAGTATATTTTGTCTGTGACCAGAACATATTTAACGTTCAAAATGTACTGGAGAAAATAAACAATAATCTTCACCAGACCATTAGCACAGAAGGGCAGCCTATACAGCAGTATGGAATCTACTGGATTTTGCAGAGAAATCAATTAAAAATAAAAGTTACAATTTGTATGTTACCATCAGTTAAAACTGCTGTAAGTGATATAGTAGTGACAGAAACCTGAAGATAAGGACTAGTTCTGTTTCTAGTGGCTTCAGTTTATGCTGACTAGTGGCTGATCTTGGGTAAGGTATATAATCAATCTCTCTATCTCATTCTCTCTATCTGTGAACTGATAGAGAAGATAGGATATGTTAAATATCTAAAATTATATCAATGCGTAAATGACATCAATAACCACTGAAAAATTCCACATATTTGAATTTTAAAAGACTATAGGGAAATTTTATTGCCCACCTACCCAGATGTCTCTTCAGAAGGATGTTGAGATAGGTATTAAGGACCAAATAGAGTCACTGGGGCAGCTGTACCATCAATGGAAGGACCCTGAAACCAATTCCACAGAAGGCCAAGAGTAGAATCTGGAAACTCAATCAATGCAGAGATTTTTGTTATCTTGAAAAAGCCAGAGGGAAAGAAAGGTTTGGGGCAGAGAGACAGTTTAGTGCTCTCAAGTGACATCACCAGGTTGTTGCCCAAACTGTTCACCGAGGAGGACTATCATCTATTTAATGTTGCCAGGCATCAGGAATACTTCTCTCAGCAGCCTATACACTTATTTATTGTCTTCTCAAATCTCTCTGTAGTTAGCTAATTATGGATGGGAAAGGAAGCAAAGGGGGAGACACTGTTGAGCATATTCAGCTAGGAAGCAGAGGCCTGTATGGTTCACCATAAAGCTGCAGCTTCACGCTCCTCCCAGGAAACCACCAGTCCATTCCTGACAGATCAGTGGGGGAAGGGATAGGCCAAAGGGGGAGGAAGTAAACACATGTGCAATAAAGTCAAAATGGCATAGAAGGAGGTATTCCACCATAGAGGCCTGTCAGTTTAATCTTGGAAAAAGACCATTGGCGAGGGGGTGGACCCCAATGCAAGCCCACAAAAGTTTGGGAAGCTGATTAGTTATTTTGAATAAGCTTCTGATTCCTCCCAAGCTTGAGAATACAGAATTCCAGATGAACAAAGAATATCCCCCCCCCACCCCTTTGTAACCTGAACTCACCTGTGTGTGCACGCATTCTCTCCCCATAGCCATGTGGCTGTTTGCCGTGCGGACGCCAAACTCAGGCTACAGGTGGGAGCCTGAATCCCACAGCATAGCAACAGATTGCAGCTGGGAACACAAACTAAGCTAGCTGGATATTGGGAACTTAGCTTTAATATGGAACAGAATCTTTGGAAATTGATTCTATTTCTGGCCCTGATTTTCCATGGCAAAAGAGACAGAGATGGGGCACTGGGGAACTCCTTTAATTTTGCTTCCTGAAAAACTTTGCCACCAGACCTCTCCTGTCTTGTGGGCCCCTGGAAATGCTTTTCCTCGCCACACTGCAAGAACTCCACATCCACCTGTAATATCTCAGATTTATCTATTAGGAGGCTGGATCTCTTTAGCAGTTGGAATGAACTATTATGAATAATTGAAAAGTTCCCTCTTCTCCCTGTTTATGAAGGACCAAGAATATTCATTCCTACAACCCCTTTATTTCCTTCTTTATTCCCTTTTCCATTTCTTTTATTTTAATTATGCTTCATGTAATGGATATTTGTTGGCTGCCTATATGTTTCTGCCTTCTGACAGAAGGACAGTTTTCTGTTCAGGTGCCCACCATTTTATTAAGCAACCCATCTATTTCAGGGGAAGTCATCACCTGAGCAGAGTGGCTCATTCCCAGTTTAAAACCACCTTCTTGACTGCTAAATATAAGCCAGTCAGGACATGGTATTCCCCAGACTACAGTCATTGCTGCTGACAGAGGGAGGAGGACAGGGACCACTCAACTGAAAAGCAAGGCCAGCCTGGTCCATGAGCCAATACATTTACTGTAGTCTCTAAGAGAGTAGAGTTGGGTTTCTGTTACAGTAATGCAACCAAATGCATTTCATTATAAATATGTGACAGACAATTTGCAACATATTTGAGAATATCAAGGAGACCTGTTCATTATTACATTTTTACATAGTTGGATGTACAACAAAAGAAAATTTGAGTTTACAATAGCTCTCCTTCTCACAGAGAGGAAGGGGTTACAGAAGGGAGAAAATAGCAAGTTGTGTTTAGTTTGCATCTACCCAGCACACAAGTCCCAGAAAGGGAGATTCTGCAGGGAGAGGGCATTTATACCAGTGCAGTGGGGGATCTTTAAAAACAAGCAAACAAAAAGCATAACAAAACAAAAAGTACCTCAAACATTTCAGGCCCTTGCTTCAATGATATCCAACGGAGACTTAAACCACATTAGGAGTCACTTGAGGATTCAGAGTCAGAACAATCCTCTGATTTCTGGAGCCTCCCAGTGGCCTAAATCATTCAAGCCAGCAAACTGTATTCAGTGACTTGCTCTTGCAGTGTAGTTTATGAATCACAAGACTTAATGACTTAAAAGAGGAAATTCTAATTCCCAATGGTCTATACATGCCAAACAATATAAGCACCTGGAAATGCGGCTTTCTCAGTTTTGAATTCAATTAAGATTTTTATCAGGCATGTTAATTATGTGGTATGTCAGTTCATCAGATTATGTGGTATGTCAGATTCAGCCTGTGAATCATTAGATAACAAAGAAAGGGGAGCTGGATTCAGAGAAAGAGGAGTTGAATACGGAAACTACAAAGGAGCTACATTTGCCCAAACTTCAAGTTCATTATGGTGAGGGGTTGGTGAGTAAAGGGAGCTGGCAATGGCTCCTGCCGTAGCTGCGGAGGCTGAGTGAGGGCCCACAGGAGGCAGAGCCAGTGTAGGAAAGAAGCTAGTAAGTTTGGAATATTTTCAGTCTGAGGTTTCTTTGAAACATCTAATAGCTGCAGGACTCAGAAGAGAGGTAATCAGTATGTGGATAATAGTAAAGGCACTGGGTGTCGACACCAGCATCTGGGGAGAGTCTGCACTTGAGAAAATATAAGGAGCAAAAATAGAATCGGGGTGGGGGAGCACCATTCAAGAGGCAGCAAAGAAAGAAGAGCACAGGTAAGACCAAACTTGCAGTCAGAGATGTGCACAGGAGAAACGGTGGCACCGAAGCCAGCAGTCTCAGGAACACAGTGATTAGGGGTATTAGATGACACAGAAAAGCCAAGAAAGGGATGTTTAATTTGATAAGGAAAAGGTGTTTGCCCTAGAGCAATTTCAGGGCAAAGTGGAGGCAGTGGCCTCCCTGTGGGTGGATTGAAGAGTCAACAGGAGGTGAGATACTGTGTATAGATGACTGGTAGAACTTGACTATAAATGGAAACAGACACAGAATAATCAGCAAAAAGTTAGGTTGTCTACTCCTTTTACTTTTTAAGAACACAGGCATTTGACAATATAGGAGACAGGGAATGACTGATGAAGCAAGGTTGAGAGGAGGTAGGAGGGGGTGGGATCCAGATCAGAAGAGAAAGGTTTGGCTCCAACCTGCATTGAGACTTCCCCTTCCCCTAAGAAAAGACTGATGAAGGTGAGAGTGGGCATTAGTGGGGATGGGATTGAAGGGGTTAGGGAAGACCTTGATAGAAGTCATGACTGTTGGCTCAATCTTCCCTGTGAAGCAGGATTCAAGATCTATGTGGAGAGGAGGTGGGCAGAGGCTGGATGAGAGCCTTCTTCTGTGGGCCACTGCTCATATTGTCAGCACCCTGGAAGTAGAAAGTTCTCCAGCCTTCAGGTTGAACAATCATACGCAGGCCTAAGGAGAAAATAAAGATCACCTTCACTTCCTCTGTCTCCAACAAACCAACACAAGGTGGGGGATAACATCCTGACCTGAGACCACATAAACAGGACTTCCTCTGTCTCCAGAGGAGACAGGGAGATTTGGTTGCGAGCTCTCTTAGGAAGCTCTTCCAAGCAGGGCCTAGATTTGTGGCTACAAAGTTGCCCCAGGTACTCTGCATCCTGAAACTGCTCCTGGGATACAGGTAGAAATGACCACTGAGGAAATCACGGAAAACCAAGACTTGCAAGGAGATTTTCCCCCAAATGTAAAATAAATGGCATTGCTCCCCTTTGGGAAGGATTTTCCAAGGGTTTTCACAGAATCCTGTGAAAAGCTGGTGGCTGTCACTATTGAAAACGCACCCTGGGGAAAGCGGCACAAAAGCTGGAGCTAATAAGTAAAAGTGTCCACGGACATAATTTTTATTTCTGTAGAGACACTTAAAACCGACGGAAGAAAAGTCCTTCCCCACCGTCAGCAGTCCCTAAAACCTGTAACCTGTGAGTATGTTTTGGCTGCCTAGGATGTTTCACATAGTCTGGAAGGGATCCAGGTCTAAACCAGGTACCCTTCAACCCTCTTGAGAGGTGAAAAATGGCCCTATTACACTTTTCTGAACACCTGCGGAGTAGAGTTCCTGATGAGGATGTCAAATCAAAATGAATGAATGGGGAGAAAGAAGCCCCGAAACTAGTGCTTGAGTTTAAATAGCTCAAAGGGCAATTCTTTGCCAAGAATTCAACTTCTCCTGCAGGCCCAATAGTTGATTACCATGATATTTCTATGATGAACCAACTAGCTGTCTCTTGGCAAAGATTTGTGCTCTATGAAGTTAAATGTAGTTGAACTAATTCTCAATGATATGCCCGGTAGCTATCCTTAGAGGTAGAAATATTTGTGGTGAATTTGGCTTGGACTCAGGGAAACAGATCATGCAATAACTCAGAAAGTTTGTAGCAAAAACTAAAAGATAAAATTTTAGGACCATAATTGGTTTTGGAGATTATCTAATGTATCTTATTTTTTTTAATGAATGAATTTACTGAGAATGGAAAGGTTGATAATGATGCCATGAGGAAGATTCCAGGGAAGAGCTAATTGAATAAATTATTAGTAGTATATGGAATTGCTTATTCGTACAGAGACATAGGCATGCTCTAGTACCCACTACCTCCTTAGGGACTTTACTTCATCACTTATCCCTTCTCCCCTTCCACTTACTTCCTTCTCATAAGCCTCAAAGTATGATCAAGTCTCTACCACCCTGGAAAAAAATACATTCTCTTGATGCGGCTTCCCTCACAGGCCACCAGTGCCTCCCTTATCCGTTCACTGGCTACCTTTAAGAAAACAGGATGTAGCAGATAGAATGTCCTAGGGGCTGAATGTCTCCCCCCGAATGTCATATGTTGAAACCTCAATGCCCAATTGATATTATTTGGAAGTGAAACCTTTGGGAGGTAATTAGGGTTAGATTAGGCCATGAGGGCGGGGCCTCATGATAGGATTAATGTTGTAGAAGACAGACACAGATGTTTCTCGCTCTGCCCTGTAAGGATACAACAGGGCAGCCATCTGCAAACCAGACAACAATTCTGCTAGCAGCTTGATCTTGGACTTTCCAGCCTCCAGAAGGGCGAGAAACACATAGTTTAAGCCAATAAGTCTACGGAGTTTCATTACAGCAACCCAAACTAAGAGTACCAGTTTTGAAAATAGACAATCCTATATTAACATGTGTGGGAGACTTCTTGCATGGCATCCATTTTGTTAAAATCTGCTCTGCCATCTCCTGCCCCAAGGCAGGATATCTCTGCATTTTGCATTTTTTTAAGTAACCATTTACTCAACAAGCCAGTCTTTGCTGACCTTTTGTTCCTTTTGTGGTCAGGCGAGCTTGGTGCTTGACAAAAGGTGCTTCCTGTTTTTCTTGCCCTATATATTGTGTGAATTTCCCCTGAATAAACGAGACTTGATCAGAGCCCTGTCTTGTCTCCATTTCTCGTGTCTCTTGTCCCTCCTCATCCTCACTCCCCCTCTAGAGTCCTCGTTGCTCGACCTGCGGGCCGGGTCAAGTGGCGCCCAACGTGGGGCTCCAGCACGGGGGATCCAGTGAAGGACGCCGTTCGAGTGGCCGGCAGAAAGGAAAAGAAAAGAGGGAACGACGTGGGAACCTGCTGCGTCTGCACCCCTCGGGTAAGTGAACGGCGATTATGGGTCAAGAATTGAGCCAAGATAAGATGTTCGTTGAAGGACTAGGAAAGGCTATCAAGGCACGAGGAGTAAAGGTAAAAATTAAGCATTTGTGTCAGTATTTTGATTATATTAAGGAAGTTTGCCCTTGGTTTCCTACAGAGGGAACTATAAATCAAAAACTATGGGAAATAGTCGGTGATGCTCTTAGAGATTACTATAAGACTTATGGACCCAAGAAGGTCCCAGTAACTGCTTTTCCTTATTGGAATTTAATAGATGAAATCCTATCTCAGAGACATTCTGACCCCCTCGTTGCCAATGTAGTAGAAAATGGCGAGGGTATATTACAGAAAGAAAAAAAAAGGGGAATAAAAATGAAAGTAAAGAATGTGAGGACCTCATGTATAATGAGGAAGAAAAAACCGAGCCCACTCAGAATAAAATTATGCCTAAAATCCACCCATGAGGGGAGCCGCCCCAAAGATCCCTCCCCGCATGCAACTTGCACCAGAGCTAGATGATATAGAGGCTTTTCCAGTAACAGAAACAGTGGACATGCAAGGACAGGCTTGGCGTCACCATAGCGGGTTTGATTTTAAATTAATAACGGAGTTAAAAACCGCTGTAGCACAATACGGAGCCACAGCCCCATATACTACGGCAATTTTAGAATCAGTAGCCGAGAATTGGCTTACGCCTGGGGATTGGCAGACGTTAGCCCGAGCGACACTTGCTGGAGGAGACTATCTCCTATGAAAATCAGAATATGTAGAGAACTGCAGGGACATTGCTAAACGCAACACGCAGGCTGGTAATGGATGGGATTTTGATATGCTAATAGGAGAAGGAAATCATGCTAATAGTGATGCCCAAATGCAATTTGATGCAGGTCTTTTTGCACAAGTTCAGGCTGCAGGCACTAGAGCATGGAGGAAACTGCCCATCAAGGGCAACATGAGCTCTTCTCTTACTAACATTAAACAAGGACCTGATGAGCCTTTTGCAGATTTTGTTTACCTCTTAATTACTGCAGCAGGCAGAATTTTCGGTAATGCAGACGCTGGCACGGATTTTGTTAAACAATTGGCTTTTGAAAATGCTAATGCCACCTGTCAAGCCGTGATTAGACTTATAAGAAAAAGACTGATTTAACTGGTTATATTCGCCTATGCTCTGATATTGGGGCTGCCTATCTGTTATTACTACCCAAATGTTGAAAACTGGATATCTACCAGGCCAAGGGCTGGGAAAAAATAATACGGGTATAACAGAACCCATAGAGCCCTCCCCAAAGACTGATAGGGCAGGATTAGGCCATTTTCCATAGGGGCCATTGACACTCCTGTGACCCATGCAGAAAAGATCACGTGGCTATCTGAGGAGCCGGTGTCAGTTGACCAATGGCCTCTAACAGCAGAAAAACTGATGGCTGCACAACAGCTGGTACAGGAGCAGCTTGATGCTGGCCACATCGTCCCTAGTAACTCCCCTTGGAATACACCTATTTATGTCGTGAGAAAGAAATCTGGCAAATGGCGGCTATTGCAAGACTTAAGAGCTGTAAATAAGACTATGGCACTAATGGGAGCCTTACAGCCAGGACTTCCCTCACCTGTTGCCATACCTTTGGGTTATTTCAAAGTCATTGTTGATCTAAAGGATTGTTTTTTCACGATTCCTCTGCATCCAGATGATCAGAGGCGATTTGCATTCAGCTTACCGGCTATAAATTTCAAAGCGCCTATGAAAAGATTCCAGTGGCGTGTTCTGCCACAGGGAATGGCTAATAGCCCTACCCTATGCCAATCCTTTGTAGCCTCAGCCTTACAATTAGTTAGAGACAATTGGCCAAATATGTACATTATACATTACATGGACGATATCCTCATAGCCGGAAAAGAGGGGAGCGAGGTTTTGAAATGCCATGAGATGATGCTCGTTGCCTTACGAGACAAAGGCCTGGAAATAGCCCCTGACAAGGTCTAATGCGCAGACCCTTATACATATCTTGGTTTTCAAATGCGAGGGTCCCTAATTACCTCTCAAAAATTAGAACTAAAATTAGGCAAGCTTAAAACCCTAAATGATTTCCAAAAATTGCTAGGGGACATTAATTGGCTTATGCCCTATTTAAAAATCAGTAAAGGAGAATAAACCCCTGTATGATATATTGCAGGGAGATGCCAACTCTACATCTCCCCGTGAACTTACCTTGGAAGGAAAACAGGCTATACGCAAAGTTGAACAGGCTATCCATTCTCAAGCAACCACCTTTATGGATTACACTAAGCCTTTAAAGTTTATTATTTGTAAGACTGCTCCCTCCCCTACCGCTGTTTTCTGGCAGACAGCACCCTTAATGTGGATTCACTTGCCTGCCACACCTAAAAAGGTCATTGAGCCATATTATCAGGCAGTTTCCAATCTCATTATGATGGGCAGGAAACAAGGGAAATGTTATTTTGGTAAGGAGCCAGATATTATTATACAACCCTATACCGTGGACCAAATTAGCTGGCTCATGCAAAATACTGAATTTTGGCCCATTTCTCTAGCCTCTTATGCGGGGATTCTAGACGATCATTATCCACCAGACAAACGTAATGATTTTGTCAACAAACATGAGTTTACCTTTCCTATACTCACAGCATCTAAGGCTTTGAGAAATGCCTTACTAGTATTTACTGATGGGTCCTCGACAGGTAGAGCTGCTTACACTTATCTAGACCAAACAGTGTCATTTATGACCAGCAGCACATCTGCTCAACTAACAGAACTACAAGCCATTGTTGCTGTTTTTTCTGCCTTCCCAGATCAATCTCTCAATATTTACACAGATAGTGCATACATCGCACATTCTATACCTCTATTAGAAACAGCTGGACAGATAAAAACATATCCAATGCAGGAAATTTGTTTAGGCAATTACAGAAGCTAATTACAAAAAGAGTTCACCCATTTTACGTAGGCCACTTACGCGCCCATTCTGGGCTGCCAGGACCTCTTGCTGAGGGAAACCAAAAAGCTGACATAGTTACTCGCCTCCAGGATTCTAACCAAGTGTTTACAGCCTTGATAACAGCTCTGATAAAATCACCCTAGCGCACAACAGTCATCGATTACATCATCGCAATGCTAAAACGCTTCGCCTCATGCATCAGATTACTAGGGAACAAGCTAGGCAAATTGTTGAAAACTGCCCCTCATGTGCCACTCATTTGCCGGTCCCCCACCTTGGAGTAAACCCAAGGGGACTAATCCCTAATGCATTATGGCAGATGGATGTTACTCACATCTCTGAATTTGGAAATCTTAAATATGTACATGTTATCACAGATACCTTTAGTGGATTCATTTATGCTTCCCTCCAAACTGGTGAAGCCACAAAACATGTGATCAGTCACATGCTAACCACATTTACAGTTCTGGGATGCCCACAGCAATTGAAAACCGATAACGGCCCAGGCTATACAAGTTCAGCCTTCTCCCAATTTTGCAAACGCCTCAATATTCAACACATAACAGGTATACCTTACAACCCTCAGGGCCAAGGGATTGTAGAGAGAGCACCTCTGTCTTTAAAGATCACCATTAATAAAATAAAAAAGGGGGAATGGTACCCCACGAGGGGGTCACCCAGAAATATTCTCTCTCATGCTTTATTTATCCTCAATTTTTTAAATTTGGACACTGATGGGCAATCTGCTGCTAATCGCTTTTGGCATACAGAAACTAAAAAACAATTTGCATCAGTACTATGGAAAGATCTGCTAACCAACTCTTGGCATGGCCCAGACCCAGTCCTCATCTGGGGCCGAGGTTCTGTATGCATTTACTCTAAGAAAATGAAATCTGCCAGATGGCTACCAGAGCGTCTGGTTAAACAGATTGATCAAGTTAAAGGAATAACAGATAACCATATAGATAACTCCAGGGACAAAAATTCGCCCTGAGAGGCTTTTCCTGTTTTTTCTTTATTTCAGGAATGGACCGAAAGGCTGAAATCTTACTGCCAGGGATACTACTGCATCTTTGCCTGCTTGTGGAAGGAGGTTGGGGCCTCCTCCAAGCCCTGACGAGCTCCTGAGGGCCTTATTTGGCCCCCCCATGCGACTGCCTTGCAGGAACGCTGCTGCTTAAAAGAGCTTTTCGATAACCCCCTTTGGAGCAGACTAAATGGGGTGCTGCCTTATCTTCTCCCTCTGTTGGGCCCTTTACTTGGCCTTTTACTGATTGTGTCACTAGGACCTTTCCCCATCAATAAGGTGATGGCTTTCATCAAGCAGCAGATAGATGCCATTAAGATGCAACCTATACAGGTCCACTATCATAGACTTGAAATGGCCGACAGAGAAGCTCACTCTAGCTGTGAGTCAGTCTCAAAAACCTCGTCACCTTGGTGCGCTGGACTGGATAGCCAGAGACGGGCAACTGGAACTCACACGCATCGCCAACCACCACCTAAGACAGGAACAAGGCCTTATGCTGCCTTGCTATTCCAATGATGGGTTCGGACAGGTTGGCACCGTGTGCAAGTTTCCTGACCTAAGACAGGCACAGTCCCCTCAAGGTATTATTTTGGCCTTAAAATTAAAGAAAAAGGGGACCTGTGGGAGACTTTTTGCATGGCATCCATTTTGTTAAAATCTGCTCTGCCATCTCCTGCCCCAAGGCAGGATATCTCTGCATTCTGCATTTCTTTAAGTAACCATTTACTCAACAAGCCAGTCTTTGCTGACCTTTTGTTCCTTTTGTGGTCGGCGAGCTTGGTGCTTGACAAAAGGTGCTTCCTGTTTTTCTTGCCCTATATATTGTGTGAATTTCCCCTGAATAAACGAGACTTGATCAGAGCCCTGTCTTGTCTCCATTTCTCGTGTCTCTAGTCCCTCCTCATCCTCACTCCCCCTCTAGAGTCCTCGTTGCTCGACCTGTGGGACGGGTCAAACATGCTTACCTTAAAGTTCTCTATCCTGACTCTTCTCGTATATTTTAGTTGACTATTCTAAACTTCCTTCCTTCCTCTCCATGCTTGGCACTTTTCTAAAGGTAGGCATTGCACTTGAATAGTGTGACCCTTACATAGAAAACCTCTCCTCTCCACCTTCTTCCTGTCTCCTATTCCTTACTAGTCACTCCACCTATATTTTCCAGAAGTGCATATCTGGTGCGACCAAAATTCAACTCATTATTTTCTCACACCCCATAAATCTCTTTTCCTTCAATATCTAATTTCCTAGTTAATGACCCTGTTGTAAAACCTAAAAGTCTCATATTCATTTTTTACTCCTTCCTGTTCTTACTACTTATATCTAATCTATCACTAAGTTCTTTTAATTCTACATCTTAAACACCTATTGATCTTTCCCCCACTTAGTTCAGGGGTTCAACTGCTTCCTAACAGGTTTCCTACCTCCAGTTTTCACTTACATGCCACTCTCTACACCAAAATCAAGCAATCCCTGGAAAATACAAATCAGGTACTAGTACAGCCACACTACAAACCTCTCAGAAGTGTTCCTGTCCACAGGATATAGCTTCTAGAACATACCACATTCCTTACACATCAGGTGAAGCCCAATTCATCAACCTTACTCATTAAAGACGATCCTAGTTGATCTATCTCCACCCCACCTCTGAACTGTGAGTTGCCCCCTCATCTCTGGTTTCTTTAGTACTTTTTACATATAACTCTCCCATAAACTTAGTATGTTCCTACATATCTTTCTTCCCTATTTATCCGTGAGTTCCTTTTTGGAAAATAATACATCTTGTTTACCTTTGTATTTTCAGAACCTGGCACAGTCAATACAAGATAGTATTTGTTTGAATGACAAATATACAGAATGAATGAATGAATGAAATGATAATCTATAGGTCTAATTGGCCCATCTTGAAAAATGGTTTTGACTGATCATGCACAGAATCATATGATTTGCTTTGCTATAGAGGATGGAGATTAGGCTGAAGACCATAACTTACTGTGTATTTAGTGTGACCCATACTTTTCTAGAGTGGCCAGAGTTTCCCTGACAAATGGAGTAAATGATCTTTATTCTACCTGTCCTTTGGTTTCTTCAAGGGCTCATTTTCCTCGAGACATATGCTTCACAATTAAAAAGCATATGGATTGTAATATAATGAAAGCGGGTACATGACCAAAAGATTTCATTTACCCTCATGGGTAGATTGAATGTATCTTTAAAAACCATAATACAAGTGTGCCCTGGCCGGTTTGGCTCAGCGGTTAGAGCGTCGGCCTGCGGTATGGAGAGACCCAGGTTCGGTTCCCGCTAAGGGCACGTACTGCGGTTGGTCGTGTGGGTGGCAGCCACTCGATGTGTCCCTTTCACGTCGATGTTTTTCTCTCTCTCCCTCCCACTCTATCTGTACAAAAAATGGAAAAATGTCCTCAGGTGAGGATAAATAAATAAAAATAATAATAAAAAATAAATTATTAAAAAAAACCATAATAGAAGTGCTCATTATACGATCAAGTCTTGCTGAATAACACCCCCTTTCCCTAAATGTGCCTTGAATCGGTTTTCTGCTTTCCCACACACTGCCACTGCCTTAGTTTTCGTCCTTCCCACTATCAGCAGTGCCTTTCTTTTCCTTCTCTGCTGTCCCTGAAAAGCAACTACCATACTGTAATTATGTAATGTGTGATAATGATATTGTGACTACTTAGGATGTTATTTTTTAAAGATAGAGATTAAAAAATTTTGGATACAAATAACATCTATATTTCTGTTTAAACTAATTCACAAAAAGAATAACTAAATATGCAAAATAATAAGTGTAGATATATGCAGAAGATTATACACTTGTATTAATTAAGAATAAGAACAATGAAATGTCTATCAATAGAGGACTGATTGAATAATCTATTGCATAACCACAAAATGGAGTACTATACTACTATAAAAAAGAAATAAGGAAGATCTTATTGTACAGCATGATGACCTCTAGAATATATTAAGTAAAAAAGGAAGGTAGAGAAAAACTGTGCACAGTAAACTAACATTTATCCAAGAAATATGGACTTTATATATATGTGGTTTAACCAAAAACATTTTTTAAAGATTACCAATTTCAGGGAGAGAACAATGTGGAAGCAACAAGGATAAAAGCTAGATTTCTCAAAATGCATCTTGTTTGGGTGATTTAACTTTGTAGCCATGCAACCACTTTACACAATAATTAAACATTTTAAATTGAAAACAATTATTCACAGATGAAAACAAAATTAAATAAATAAACCTAACTATGTATGAGTTAGTGGCATAAAATATAGAGAAGAACTAATCCAACTGATTTTAAACACTAATTTGATTTCACAACTTTTTAGGGGGATATACCTTAAGGACAAAAAGGAACACCCAAGAATTCAAAATAAAAAATCTGAAACTCCTCTCAGTAATCAAATTGTTTATGATAGTATTGGTATCATTAATTTGGATGTGTATTGTGGTGCAAAGAAAAGTAGTAATCAAGTTAGTGTTGTTAAGATCTGGGATCTTGGGCATGAGAAAAAGGAAAATAATAGGTCTGTTCAATCATGTTAAATTTAATTTTTAAAAATGTTGTAGTCCAGATTTGAACTGAAAACTATCAGTATGAATTTATGATGTATATATTTCTTTTTGAAAATTCAGATACAACACCAAAAGCATAGGCAACAAAAGACAAAATAGATAAATAGTACTACTTCAAAATTTAAAACTTATGTGCACTAAAGAGCAAAATTAACAGAGTAGAAAAGCAACCCATGGAATAGGAGAAAATATTTGCAAGTCATATATCTGATAAGAGATTAATACCAAAAACATATATAAAGAATATACACATGGCCAATAAGTACATGAAAAGATGTTTGACATCACTAATCATTAGGGACATGCAAATAAAAACCACAATGAGATACCAACTCATCTATTGGAATGGCTATCATTAAAAAAAAAAAAGAGGAAAGAAAAGAACAAGTATTGGCAAGGATGTGGAGAAATTGGAACCTTTGTGCATTGTTGGTGGGAACGTAAAATGACACACTGGCACTTACACTAGGGTGTAAAGAGTATAGAGGTCCCTCAAAAAATTAAAAATAGAACTACTATATAATCCAGCAATTCCACTTTTGTGTATGTAACCAAAAAAATCAAAAGCAGGATCTCAAAGATCCTGGATATGTATTTGTATTCCCATATGCATAGATGCATTATTCACAATAGAAATAACACAAATGTCCATCAGAGGATGAATGGATAAACAAAATGTGGTATATACTTATAATGGAATATTATTCAGCCTTTAAAAGGAAGGAAATTTTGTCATATACTACAACATAGATAAACCTGAAAGACATTATGGTAATCTTAATAAGCCAGGAACAAAAAGACAAATATTGTATAATTCCACTTATATGAGGTACCTAGAGTAGTCAAGTGCATACAGATAGAAAGTAGAATGGTGGTTGCTAGGGGCTGAGAGAAGAGGGGAATGGGAATCCTTGTTTAATGGGTACAGAGTTTCAATTTGGCAAGATAAAGAGCATCTGGAGGTGGATGGTGATGATGGTTGCACAAAAATGTGAAGTTCTTGATACAGCTGAATTACACTCTTATAAATGGGTGTGGTAAATTGTATGTATGTGTACTTTACCATAATTTAAAACTTTTAAATAATAAGTCAAATGACTACAATAAAGAATTAGTTTTAAGCCCAGCTGGTGTGGCTCAGTGGTTGAGCATGACCCTTGCACCATGGGGCCACCAGTTCAATTCCCAGTCAGGGCACATGCCCGGGTTGTGGGCCAAATCTCCTGTGGGGGGCATGCAGGAGGAAGCCAATCAATGTTCTCTCTCATTGATGTTTCCATCTCTCTCTCCCTCTCCCTCTCCCTTCCTTTCTCTCTAAAAAAAATCAATAAAGAAAAAAAAAAGAATTTGTTTTAAAAGATATTTAAGAGAGATTGATTTTATAGTTTGTGTACCTGTTTTGAATTGCAATTCAAAGAAATACCTTTATGAGGCAAGTGGGGACTTAAGTGATAGAAAAATTGTTATTTCTTAGGTGTGATTATTCTATTGTGGATTTTTGTTTGTTTTGCTATTTTAATTATGACTTTATTGAAAGGTACAGAACTTTCTCATATACCCCTGCATCTATCTATGCATAACTTCACCCATTATCAACATCCCCCACCAGAGTGTACATTTGATACAACTGATAAACCTACATTGACATATAATTACCCAGAGTCAATAATTTACATTATGGCTCACTCTTGATGTTGTACATTCTATGTTTTTTTTTAAAGTATCCTTTTCTTTTGAGATATATAGTTATATATATTTACAGATGAAATTATAAGATATTTGGATGTGTCTCAAAATAATTAGGGAATGATGGAAGTGAGCTGGAGCCATAGATAAGATTAGTAATGAGTTGATAATTGTTGAAACTGACTTAAGAGTACATGAGACTTAGTTATATTATTTCCTCTACTTTCGTTTATTTGTAAAACTTCCCACAATAAACACTTGTTTTAAAATGTTGAGTTGTTAAATCTATGTGTATGGTGCTTCATCATACTATTTTATTTTTCTCTTTGTTTATATAATTTTCAAAATACCAAGTAAAACATTTCTTTCACTAGGATAATGTATTTAAATCTGGTGGTACCACCACTTTCTTTACTGTCTCTTTACTGTCTACAGGGCAAAGGTTAAGTTCTCTATGATGACAAAGAAAGCCCTCTGTGAATAGCCCTCTCTGCCTTCCTCTCTAGTCCTTGCATTTAGGGCAATGCAGATGTTGTTTGATTCCTCAATACACAATGCTATGTGTGCTTCTGTTCCTTCTCACACACTGTTCCTTCTTCCTGCAGTGCCCTTCCCCAGCTTGTATACCTGGTAAACAATTCATCTTCCAAAAACCTCTTTTGGGCTTGTGTTCTCTAAAAACTCCTCTTACCATCTCTCTCCTACTCCTTAGTTAGTCAATTTATATCTTGCCTCATTCCATAAATATCTGAGGCAGCTCTAGGCAAATCATCACTAGACTATTTCTCTGACGTGTACATACATTAATCTTTACACAAATCCCATTGCATTATAGTCATTTGGTTATAGGTCTGCAGCCCACTACCACACACCAGACCATGGTCATGTAATGAATGCTTGATAAATATTTACTAAATCAAGCTGGCTTCTCTTTTAAAATTTTTTGAGTGATGTTGTAAAGAAAAGGAAAGGCTAAAATGAGAAAAATGTATTCAATAACTAGAATATTGTTCTTCATACTTTAAATCAATAGAGATAACAAAATAGTCACTGGAATTGATTCAAATAGTCACTAGAGAGGTTGTTCCATTTCAGAACACAAAAAGATTCTTTTCAAAGAGCAGATTATTATGGCTCCAGTCATAGGGTTACTTTGAATAAGTTCAGAAACACTGGAAGATCTTAAGCAGAAGTTAATGTCATATAGATATTCCTCTCTGTAGATGTAAGGACCATATATAGGGGACCCCTGGAAGAGAATTTAGCATTGCAAAAGATGTAAAGCACCAAACCAATTAATAACATTGGTATCATTTACAGATTCTCTCCATACATTTTTGCTATTATTTTAGTATCTTGTTTTTCTTTTCTTTTTAATTTACTTTTTAAAAATGAATTTATGCAAATAGTTGAAAGAGTGTAAATCCCTGCCTAGCTCCTCTTCTTGACCCTTCCATTTCTGCCTTCTACATTTTCCTGCTTCACACCAGAACCTTCTTTCTAGTCTTGTAACCATTTTTATTCGGCATTTCCTGCATTACCATACATAATATGTTTATTTTGCTCTTTCCTGATTTTTCACTTAAGGCATGATTTTTTTTTTATCTCCCTATAAGAAACATGAGACTTTCTGATACATACTCTCTATTCTAACCACGTAAATAGGCAAACTTCTTATTCCTGGTTCTTCTTAGTAAAGTGTAATTGGAGTTGGATTAATAGTCAGTGGTTACACTACAATGACTGTGTAAACACTATTTACCACTGAACCATGTAGCACACTAAGAATAAACTTCCTTTCCTTCACAACTTTTGATTTTCTCTAGAGTTAATAATAGAATAGTTTTTTAACATTTTTTGTAGCTTTATCTTATTACTAACCCCCACACTCTTTATCCACTTGTATAAATAAATCTCTCAATATTTTCAAACACATTAAGATTTTATCAATTTATTTTCTTAAAGAAATCCCTCCTAAGCCTTCTGATGTTGTCTTGTTGCTTAACTATTACAGTGGGGAAAAGAAAAGTTGACTCAAAATTTAAGATTTTGATGTTGCCATGAACTATAATGCAGGAAGGAAGAAGAGGATGCTCACCAGCCAGTAGTTGGGCATATACAAATCTTGGTTCCTTAACCCATCAAAATTATACTTCTTTTTGTCCATGAATACAGTGTAAAACTCTCTTCAAAAGTTGTCTCGTAGACAGTAGGGGAAGAGGAGCTTGTGACACTCAGGTAGAGAAAAATAAGTCGTAATGTCACTCAACATCAGAAGGGAGATGGACCTTATAGTTATCAATTAGCAAATTTCAAAGGCTATGTGCTTGTTACCTTTTGCTGTGTAACAAATTGCCCCTTAATATTAATGGCCTATAACAAACATTTGTTATCTCACAGTTTCTGTAGGTCAAGAATTTAGGAACATCTAAGCTGGATGGTTCTAGTTTAGGGTTTCTCTCAAGGCTGAATTGGACGGTCTGCAGCCATCTGAAGACTTGACTAGAGCTGGAAGATTTAATTCTAAGGCAGGCCACTCACACACACTGACAGGGCTCTCTTGGTAGGAGGTTTCAGTTTCTTACCACAGGGGCCTCTCCAGTGGATGCTTGATCAGCCTCACAGCCTGGCAGGCTGCAACATCTTTTATGACCTAGGCTCTGAAGACATGTATCATCACTTTTACTTTTTTTCTATTTATTAAAAGTGAGCAAATGAGTCCAGCACACAATCAGAGGAAGGAATTAATATCTGTCTTTTGAAGGAATGGGTTTCAAAGAATCTGTAGACATGTTATAAAATCATCACACACTATTTGAAAGAGGTCGCAATGATTTTTTCCAGTAAAATATTAAGAACTCACAATTTTGTTAAAATTTTAGCTTCCTTCCTCTCTAACCCTTTACTAGTACATAACAGACCAATAATTTGGAGAACCAAATTATCATATTTTTGTCTTTTCCTTTCACCATCACCTTAGAGATTCCCTTCTACCTTCTATGGGATCCCTGTTTCCTTGATCCTGTGACTTTCCTTGCTGGGTGTACTTCCTGATAAAGAGTGAATAGGAAAGAGTTTGTGAGGACATATTCATCCAGCTTCCAGTTATTTTTCAGAAGTTCAATGCCATTTGATTTTTGCTTCTTGGTCCATTCTATGTTTCTGGAAAACTTGGTCTATTCTTTCTCCCTGAAAAATCTTCTCATCTCCAGTGTTCCAAAATTACACCACGATGTGTCTCGCTGTGGGTCTGTATCATTCTACTTTGCTGATCACCCCATGGAACTCTTCAATCTAGAAACTCATGTCCTTCCTTTTGAGGAAAATATATTGAATTTTTTTTATGATTTCATATTCTAACCTCTCCATTTTCCCTGTGTTTTTTTTTTTCCTGGAATTTTATTTAGTAAGATGTTAGATCTCCTAGACTAACCATCTAATTTTCTTTACTTTTCTCTCTTTTTCCTTCTCTTTATCTTAATACTTTACTTGCTGAAAGATCTCTCCAAGTGTTTTTTTCCAGTCCTTCCATTGCATTTTTAATTTCTGCTATAATTTCCAAGAACTCTTTGCCTTCAGATTTTTTAATACTGTTCTATTATTTCATACATAAAATGTTTCCTCTTATATCTCTAAAAGGATGAACAGTAGTTTATTTTTAAACAAAGTTTTCTTAAAAGTGTGTGGCTTCTGCTTCCTACAGGTAATTTTGTTTTGGCTTTTGTTTTTCAGGCATTTCTCAAGTCTCTGGAGCTCCTTGGTCATCCACTTATATTGGATAAAATATGAACATTGGTGGAGCTTGTAGGTTATGGGCTTCGATATAATATGATTAGTTGGGGAATTTAAATGTGAACCTCAAAATGTATCATTTTATTGAAATCTCCTCTCCTGGGCAGTCAGATTTGCTAGATTGGCTCTTTGGACCTACTGCCTGGAGAATGCAGGCTGAATGCCAGTGTTTGGGGGACCAGGTTGGGGAACCAGGCTGAAGAAATTAAACCTCTGTGTGATCATTTCAAGTTGATTCCCCTTTGTTCAATCTAGTGTCCAATCATGTAGTCTAGTGTCCCTCAGTTAAGAAATCTTTTGGAAAACTACATCTAGAGATTAAAAGTCCCACCTTTTGTTAGGGTAGAAAGAAGCAGTTGCCCAGATGTTTGGCATGGGGGCAGAGATCAGAGGGACTAATTCTTAAACCAATCCTGTTTTTTAGCCCTGCCTCCAGCCCCATGTCCAGAGGTGACTGATGCTGCTAAATTTTGAATTATTTATTTATTTATTTTACAGATTTCATGGTACCAGTTATATTGCTTCTTATCTTTCTCCAGTTCCAGCTTGGGATTCAGATTTCTCAGATCTGTTAGTCCAATTACAAGTTACCAACTGCTTTTCAACTTCCAAAAATTGCGTTGCTTTTTCCAACCTTGTTCTTTGTTTGCTTTATGATTTTGAAAGAACTCTTTGCTTTTGTTTTATCGTGGTTATTATGTACTTTCATATCAACAGTTTTAACCAGAAGTACCTCTTTTGGCCATCTTTCACTGCCAATAACCATATTAACCAAGTGTTATTTTCAGTAAGTGTAGATTGTTGAATTTCAAATTAGAGTGGGAATATAGAGAAACTGGAATAAAGGTTTAGATCTTTTAAAAAGTAAAATAGTTACTTTATAGAGAGAGCTTCACTGTACATCTGCAGGGAGAGTTAGGCAGTTGGTAGCTGGGATAAAGATGCTTACGAGGCTGGAAAGATTGTAAAATTCTGTTGGTATGAACAATGGCAAGCAATTTTAAAGTTAAAGAATGTAGACTCATTAAAATTAGACTTTTTAGATTGCACATAAATTGAATAGAAACAGTTGTCTCATCAAGAAAGTTTAAGCAGAGCTAGGAGCTAAGAAGGGGTTAGGAGTGTTTTGATTTTTAAGAGTAAAAACATCTGCTTCTTATTTTATGCACTGCCCTCTCTCCAAGTGCTTTTAAGTATCTTTAAAGATGCCTAGACACATGATTATCTGGTCTCCATGAAATAAATTATGGTTTAATGAATCCCCCATGTATCTATCAACTTGCTTATCCATGGAAATAAGTTGCTCCACAGTTTGACCATGTCTCAGACTTGAGTTTACTCAAGTTGTTATTTTGGGGTAGATTATGGGACTTAAGAATATTGTAAAGTAAGTCCAACAACAGTTGATTTTCCATCTGCCTCTGATTGTCTGAAGTACTGTTTCCCAAACTGCGTTGTGTAGAACATCAATAACCCAAATTGTTGGTGAGTATGCCATGAAAAATTTAAAACAACAACAAAAAAACCCAAAAACCTTTTGTCTTTTAAATGTTGTTTCTTTACTATATGTAAGAAAAATTTATATAATTGCTTTCATTATACTATAATCTGCCTTTAGAAAATGGAGTGTCACGCACAAAAGACCAACATATAACAAGAAATCACCTGATTCATGAACATATGGTTTTCAAGTCTGGAATGATAATGTAATTACCAAAATGTAGCCTCTTGTTGATTTATCATCTATGGTTAAATGCTTTGTGTCTGCAAATTTCAAAAAATACTTGTAATGCTTTAAATTTTTTCTTTTTAGTAAAATAATAAAATATTTAATCTATCACACCTGTTTTATCAACTTGTTTTATCTCACTTGTTGCTGTTTTGTGGAATTTGCAAGATAATCCTTTTTTAATACTTTTCATAAGGCATAAAATCATGCTGGGAAGAGAAAATATAGTTTTAATATAATACAAAGAAGTGTACAATCAAGTGCTACAGTGATTTTGAGAGGTGAAGTTATAAGAGTTCAGAGAAGGAAGATGTTACTGTAGACTCTTGTAGTTAGGGAATGCATTGAGTAGAAATTATGATTGCAATAAGCTTAAAAGATAAAAATTATCCTTATAAAAGAAACCCCAGAGAGCTCCCTTGCCCCTTCTATCATGTGAAGATATGACAAGAAATAAGCCATTTATGAAACAGGAAATGGATGTCTTAATCTTGGACTTCCAGCCTCCAGAACTGTGAGAAGTAAGTTTCTATTGTTCATAGGTCACCTAGTAATTATATTTTGTCTCCAGTGACTGAGTTCTTAATTGTGGTATTATAAAGACTTCCACATATGTAGATAATATGTTTAGATGTTTCCTAAATTATTAAAAATTAATATATTAAGAAGTTGATGGTGAACACGAGGGCATTGGTTAAATAGAGCCCAAAACTTGACAAGGAGAATCACTGAAAAGTGAGCTGCAGAGTTTTAAAAGCAATCTGTGACTACTGGATATGTAAATTCACTTCTGACCATTATTAATAATCTTATCAAATTATGTTTTCTTAAGTAATATTCTCCTAGCTAAACAAACTATTAAAAATGTACACAAGGGCCCTGGCCAGTATGGCTCAGTTGGTTGAGTGTCGTCCAGAGCATGGAGAGGTTGCTGGTTCAATACCCGGTTAGGGAACATGCCTGGATGTGGGCTTGATCCCCTGTAGGGGGTGTGTAGGAGCCAGCCAATTGATGTTTCTCTCATCAATGTTTCTCTTTCTCTGCCTCTCCCTTCCTCTTTCTCTAAAAAAATCAATAAAAAATATGTTTTAAAAGTTTAAAAATGTACACAAGGCACCATAAGAGAACTCATACACACACACACACACACACACACACGCACTTCCCATCTGACTTCAATTCCACAGTAACATATTCCATTAGGTCTTGGGCATCATTTCCCCAATGACAGGACTATGGACATCTATAGTCTAAAAGGGAGCATCACTTTCTCTTTTTAAATCAGCATCTTCTTGTATTCTGTTGATTATCCCAGAGCATCCACTGGTCTGACTCAGTCATCAGATGATTTAGGTGTAGTCGGGAATGTGTGAGGTGGTTATTCAGTTCATTCAGAGTAAAAACCAAAGTTCTTACAATGGCTCGAAGGCCTTACATGATCTGTTCCCCATCCCCTGACCTCTCTGACCTCTTGGCCTACTTTTGTCCTCTACTTCACTACTCAGGCCACCTTTTCAAGTCTCTGCTCAAGGATTACATCTCAATAAGGATAATAGTTCTCCAACATCCAGCGTTTCTATGCCTCTTAAAGTGTTCTCTTTTTTTTTGTTTAATGGTATTCTTTCTCTCCTAAGATACCCAATTATTTACTTCTGTGTATTTACTGTCTATTATCTCTCCCTTCAGAATGTAATCTCAAAAAGGTCAGGGTCTTTGCTGTTGGTTCATTGGTGCACCCCAAATGCCTAAAATATGCCTGGAGAATGGCAGACACTCAATAAACATTTGTCGGTTTAAGTGAATAAAATAATAATGAAATATCATAAATCAACAGGAAAAAGACAAATTAAATGTAAAAAATGGGCAAAAGTTTCAAATAGACCTTTCATAAAAGAAGATATCCAAATGGCTACTAAACATATATAAAGCTGCCAAAAACTTTTAATGGCGAGGGAAATGCCAATTAAAACCAAAATGAGAAATATCATTACATTTTTACCAGAGGGACAAAAAAATAAATAATTGGAAATACCAACTGTTACAGAGATAAGAAGCACTGCTCTCAAAGTAGTTTAAATTGGTACAACCTTTATGGAAAATATTTGACATTATCTACCAAACAAGAATATGTACATGCCCCTGTGGTACCATCTTTAGGAACACACCCTAAAGAAACACTTGCCCATGAATACAAATACATGAATGTTCACTCCAGCATTGCACGTAAGAGCCAGAAACTATGAATTACCCAAATGTCCATTGGCAGTTAAATGGATAACTAGATTGTTACAGATTGTATATTTACGTGATACAGTCAAAACACATTAGTTGTTCTAGACATAATATAGATGAGTCTTTCAAACAAACAAACAAACAAACAAAAAAGAAGATAAAATAATTCTTAGAGGATGATTTTATTTACAAAATGTCCAAAAACCGACAAAACCAAACATTAATAGTTAGGAATTTACACATAAGTGATAAGACTATAAACAAAAGTAAGAAAATGATCACCTCCCACTTCTAGGTGGAGAGAGTTGGGATTGTGAAGAGGCACAAGAAACTGGAGTTTGGGCGATGCTGGAGACCTACTTACTAGTTCTTTCTCCTGTGATAGTTACATAGATGTTGTCTGTCATTATTTTTTAAAGTGCACAGAACCGGCCCTGGCTGTTTTGGCTCAGCCGTTAGAGCGTCAGCCCGCGGTCCCGCTAAGGGCACGTACCTTGGTTGCAGTTTGTCCCCGGCCCTGGTTGAGTCATGCGGGAGGCAGCCACTTGATGTGTCCCTTTTACGTCGATGTTTTTTTCTCTCTCTCTCTTCCTCTCTCTCCCTCCCACTCTATCTAAGCAAAAAATGGAAAAATGTCCTCGGGTGAGGATAAAAATAAATACATAAAAATAAATAAAGTGTACATAACAGTTTTATTTACTCTTTTCTATATTTGATATCTCACAATTTTTAAAATGACAATAAATTGCCTAATCTTGTACTATTTTTCTTTCATTTAGAAGTATTTAATGTTCTGTTCTTTGTAGCAAAGGGTCTTAACAGACCATGTCCCTTTTTGGATACAGGTTTCTTTCCTTGAATAAGAATGCAATATAATTACCTCCGCAGCTGTTACATTGCAATTCACAATGGATCTTTCATAAGTAAGTAATAAAGAGTAAAAGGTAAAATAAGATCAACTAAAGGCTTACCATTCGGGGCCAGCTGGATGTTGGACACGTGGTAGGTATTCAGTGGGAGTTTGTTGTGGACAAAATAGACAGTGGCTGCTGCCGCTGGGGTTGACTCAGAAGGCATCTCTCCATCTCTTGTCTTTGGAACAGTTATTTACAATAGGCCACCTGGTAGATGAGATACAAGATGTGAAACTTAGGGGTTCCAAGATGTTTTACAGCCATTTTTGTATGTGGCTAATTCTACTTTTGTATGCTTCCCTCAAGACTTGCTTCTTTAACCAGTTCATAGACCATTGATATTTCTCTTTATGGCGTTGGATGGAGCGAAGGAAACATGACTAATCTTATGCTGTGTAAATTGTGTCATCTTGCCAGTACTCACTACATTGTAGAATCATCCCTTAGAATAATATGGTTGTTTTTCAACAAATGTTAATAGCAAATGCTGTGTCTGAATCTCTTCCAGAGTTAAGGCTTGAGGGCAGCATACAGCCAGGTGTTAATGAGTTGGTGAGTCAGAAAATAAATATACACCAAGTACAGAAATGCTTCTTCAGCCCATGATGTGACCTGTTTGGGGCCAGGTTCAGAGGAGTGATGTATCCTACCAAACAGTGGTGACAATGTTCCCATCATGACATAACTGTCTTGATCTCACTATGATTATTCAAAGTGGTTTTACCTATCAAGAGTCGCCAAGTTTCTAAATAAGATGAAAAATGTTGGGATCACTGAGGACATTTTTATCTTCTTTGCTTATAAGGACACATGGGCTAAAAAAGAAACATCTGTGTTAAAAACAGCCACGTGACCACTTTGTACCACATGATCCAGAGAGCATCAGCCTCTAGCTTCTGTTCTGCCTTCGATGACCATGGACTAGTAATGTAACCTCTCTTATCTTCAATTCCTCACTTATAGCTGTGAGTTATGTGTTTCATGGGTACCCCACAAACACAGGAAAATGAAATGAAGTGGAAGATACAAAACTGCTTTGTTGACAGTGTAAGGGTTCTTCTTAATCTTTTCTAAAAACACACTTAATATTTATTATTCATTACCAAAAAATCCAAAGGTAAGAAGTGCATGAGGTTTGAAAACAAATCTTCTTCCTCATTATTAGTGTTAAGAATTGACCAAATTTGACAATGTAATGCTTATCTATGTGAATGTATGTGTATGTATGTATGTATGTATGTATGCATGTGTGTGTACTTTTTTTTTAACAAAATAGGATAGTTTTATACTAATCAGAATACTATGCAGTCATTTTTTATGAGGCAAATTGTTACATATGTACATGGAACAACAGTGTTTTATGTGACAAAGTTGCAGAACCACATGTGCAGTGTGATAGTATTTGTGTAGACACAGAGCATATGGCTCCGTCTGGGAAGAATATATTGCAAAGGAATGAGGTAATTCTACTCTTTACTTCACATGTTTCTCCATCATTATCATTGTTTAATCTTAAGCATGTATACTTTAACAGTAATTAGTAAAGACTGGGCAAGAAAAAGTGGACTATAAGTCAACAAAATGGAGAGAACATGATACTATTAAAGACCAGAAGAAGAAAAAAAAACTATTGAAAGGGAAGAATATGCAAGAGAAATTGGGAAATAAAATAAAGGAAGCAAAAATGAAAGGAAAGAATATACAAAAGAAATTGAGAAATGAAATAAAGGAAGCAAAAATGAAAGTAGACACGATAGGATTTTCCAAAGTATTCATTAGGGAATAGAAAAAAACTGATCATGCAGTTTCTGCTGCCAACTGTCTTGTTACATAAGACTCTCAACAACAGGATATTCAGCCCTGCTGACTAGTTCTTTTTAATGGTCTTCTATGACAAAAGACAAGTAGAAGCCAACACAAGGGTCTGCCAAGAGAGGAAGAATGGCTGAAAATGGTCAGTGCTCAATTGTTTTACAGTTTGAAGTTTCTATACTTCATTAAAAAATGCACAAAACAACCATGAATTTGTGGGATGGACAGAAATAGCAACCTAACGTCCTCTGAAAAACCCTGACATCATCAAGCAACAGTTTATCTATAGATAACCTCTTCTCAATAAACCCTTGTCCCCTTTCCATCAACACATTCTGTCATGTCTATATTCAAAGTCTACTTTGACTCTATCGACTTTTTCTCTCCTCATCACCATCAACCCAGTTCAAGTTCACTCCTGCTTGTTTCTACTGCAGTGGCCTCCTGTGTAGTCGCTTCATTTCCACCTTGGCTCTTCCTCTTCCCCTTGCCATTCCTTTTTTCCACAAGAAAAGCAGATCAATATTTCTAAAATGCTCATGGAATGAACCTAAAATCTTCTGCATGCTTTCAAAGGGCTCCACGATCTGTCCCTTGCTCATTTTTCTAGTTACTTTAAAAGGCTTCCATCTCTGCTAAGATCTTTGTCACCTCAGCCTTTGCACATACTGTTCCTACACACAGAAATGCTCTTCTCCTACCCTACAGATTTCAACTTGTCACAGACTTCCCCCACCCTCCTCCCCTCATCTAAATCAGGTCACAATTTGTATTTCTATATTTATTTGTATTGTATGGTTGTTGTTTTTTAATCTGACTTCACCATTTGTTGAAGCTGTGTAATGACTATATGGAGGTTCATAATACTATCCTTTCTACTTCTGTGCATATTTGAAATTTATCATAATAAATAGCTTTAACATTTTTCACCTGATCCTACAAACTAAAAACAATTATTGTCTGCAATTATCCTAAACTAGTTTCACAAATTTTGTGTTTAAATTTTTTTACTTTCCTTTTCAGAATAAATTTTGTATTTTTGTTTAGTAATAATATAAGAAATATAAAATACCAGTATTTTAAAGTTCCTAACAAAGTATTGCCTGCAAGAAAGTGAACTTGAAATTAACATCAGATAACCTAAGAAAAAGGTCTTAAGTTCAATTGTTTTTTCACTGTTTTTGCTACTAACTACTCTTTTATTTGAAAGCATCAATATTATTCAATAAAAAGAACCCTAAACTAAGGGTATAAAACTGTTGATCTAGTTTATCACTTTCAATCAATCATTTTTTAAAATATTTAATATAATAAAGAGGTAAACCCTGTCCAGTTTGGCTTAGCAGTTAGAGCATCAGCCAGAGGACCAAAGAGTTGTGGGTTTGATTCCGGTCACAGGCATGTACCTCAGTTGTGGTTCAATCTCCCACCTGGTTAGGGTCATGCAGGAGGCAACCAATGTGTCTCTCTAGCATCAATGTTCCCCCCACTCCCACTCTATCTGAAGATAAATGGAAAAATATCTTCAGGTGAGGATTAAAAAATAATAAATAAATAACATACAATAAAAGAAAAATAAAGAGGTAAAATTATACATTTTTATTTCAGATCTAACATTTCATGTTTCCATAATTTGAAGACACCCCCCAAAAGCCACTATAAACAATACAATTTTTTTTACATGAAACAATAATTAAAAAGAACTTTTTCTATTCATTTGCAAGGTTGTAACTCAACACTGGTTTTATCATCAGTAGATTTGTTACCATCAGTGTTCTCTTTTTCATTAACATAGTTGTGCAACATGCTGTAAGTATATAGCGATGAAATATGCTGCCAGTCTCTCATGCATGGGGTGTTCCATTCCTCCGGATGTGAGTGCTCAAAGAAATATGTAACATTCTTTTTTGCCAGTTCGACTGCACATTCTGTGGCTTGAGCTTGGAGGAGCTTCTGCTCCTGTTCCAAATAGATTTTCCAAAACTTCAGCTGCAGAAAACTAGCTGAAGATAGGCATCGGGTGACAAATACGAAAATCAGAATGAAGAGGATAACAATTGCTATCAGGATCCAGCCTAGCACCTACAAAAACGCAGGAAGATACTAATTTAGTCACACTTTTTACAAGTAATTTTCAAATCCTCAGAAAAAGTTTGAACTGCTCAGCAGTCATGATGATGAACAAGCAACAGTTTTAGGTATTAACCTCTTGAGAGAAAAGAGTGGCAGTGACCTCTGGAGCCCCTCAGTACAACTGCTCGCTCTGCATGTCAGTCATATTCCAAGTCACGTGGAGGGTGCAGGGAGATGCCTAGATGTCACTCCCCGTGGAATATCGGCAAATTCAATGAAGCAAGCATGCATTTTCAAGAACCTCTGAGCTTTATATTTCAAGGAGCAGTGTGGAGCGGTGGCTCTAGAGCCAGGCAGATCCATTTCATTGTAACAAGTCTGCCTTCTTCTGGCTGGGCGAACCACCTGCCCTAGACTTCGCGTATTCGCCATGAAGACACCGGAGGCTAACGTAGGAAGTAAAGGACCTAGTGGTATCTGGCACACAGTAGGTGCCTGACGCTAAATGAAGTGCCTTCCCTCCCTTTCATTCCGTTTATTCCAACATTTGCCTGTCAGGACATTAGAAGCAAGGAGCCATTGTAGTTAGTCTTAGGTGTCATGTGTCTGGGAAAGGGGCACCGATTTCTACTTCTCCCAGGCCGCCCGCGGAAGCCCGCCTTCCCCGCCAGAGCCTGACCTGCGACTGGGCCTTGAGGTCCTTCAGGAGGTCCTGCACGTCGGCTGCCCGGGCCTCCCGGCAGGGAACCAGCGGCAGCTGTTTGATGCACAACTCGGAGCGGTTGCCAGGGCACAGGCGCCGGGCCAGGAAGGCGTTCCCGCTGGCGGCGCACTCGTAGAAGGAGCCCCCGAGCAGCGCCACGGCCACCCAGGTGAGGGGCGCGAGCGCGGCCGCCCCGCTGAGCTGCGAGCACACCAGGACGCGGTGCAGCGCGGCGCCGCAGCAGGTGCAGGCTTCCGACTCGCGGAGGCCGAGCCGGAGGTTCCACGTGCGCGCCGAGAGCACGTAGCCCAGGAGGAAGAGTGCCAGCGCGGGGACCAGCAGGAACACCAGGCCGTAAGGCAGGTTCCAGGTGGCGCTGCAGGGGCACTGGAACACCGCGGTGGAGAAGATGCGCTCCCCGCCCGCAGTCAGAAGAGTCACCAGACCGTAGCCCAGCGTGGTGTAGTGCTTAACGTACAGGTCCAGGACCTTCTGAAACTTCTCCATTGGCCCCCTACCCTAAGGCTCAGCGGAGAGATCCAGAAGCTTCTGCCTCTAGGCTACCCTGCTTCTCAGATGCTTTTTTGGGGGGGAGAGGGGGGACTGGGGTTTGGGGTTTTCCGTCTAAGAAGCAACTTTCAAAAAAGGAAAGAGGCCTTCTCTGCCCTGTGAGCTTTCTCTTTCTTTTTTCAACCAAATGAGCCCTGGTTGACAGACAGATCCAACCACACACACACTACTGACTTCCCCAGCCCCTCACCCCTGTTTCCACCCAGTTGACAATGAACCAGGGGACTTTCCTTACCCTTCCTGCCCCCGTGCAGCTGCCAAAGTAAACAATACTTATTACTTGGGCAATCTGGGAAAAAATCCAACAGAGTTTCTGCTTCTGCAGCCACCCTAGTTCCTAAGTCCTTTCCCACTGAGACCAGTTACCAAAAATCCTGATCATTTACAGGATATATTACTTAAGGACAGATTTCTGGTTTCTCTTTCACAAGCTAATTCACAACAAAGCCCAAATCCAGTTTTAGTACCTCCCTGATGTCTGTCCTCTTCCTGTCCCCTCTGGACAGAACTTCCAGCCTCTTTCACCCTGACTGTCCTCTCCTCTGCTGATCTCCCACAGGACACAAAGGACAATAGACTAAATATATTATATTGACCTCTCTCTCTCTCTCTCTCTCTCTCTCTCATATCCTTACAGTGTCAGTGCCTGGAGGAGTGTCAAATTCCTACTCAGTGACCATCAAGTTGATCAGTGGGGAACGTGTGTGCGTTTGGTGGAGGGGAAGTACACAGTTGTTCAAAAATACTTCTTGAACCAAAATTATTGCAAATTGCAGCTACATCTAACATGTTTCCTCCACCTTTAGTTTTCTCAAAGCAGCACTGCTCTGTCTGACACAAACTGTAACCACTTCTATGAAACTGAGCCATACTTTGGGCTCCAGAGTGAAGTAGGGTGTACTTGAAAAAGCATGGCCTTTGAAATTAGGTACTGTGTGTGTGTGTGTGTGTGTGTGTGTGTGCGCACACATGCATGTGTGTAATAAGGTAGCAGATCTAAGACTCAGCATCCTCGTTTGTTAAAGCAGGATAATAGTGACCACTTTTCAAGACTGTTGAGCTGAGTAAATTGAGTAAAATATGTAAAGCAACTTTATATATAGGGTGTGCCTACTAAGTGAATACTCAACATGAGAGATTACCTCTTACATTGCAACTTTGGAATTAGACAACGAATAATTGTTGTACATAATTTAAGAGTTCAAATGAATGTTGAGTTGTAGACCAAGGATTGTTTTCAGTGATTCAACAACCTTCTACTACCTTAAGGGAATTGGTATTCCCTTAGCTGTCCACTTCACTACATGTCTGAATATGGAGTCTGGGTGGGCAGATCACAGTGAACTGGTCACTGTTGGCACCCATCAACTAGGCTTGCTTTACAGTGATACCTCGGTTCTCGAACGCCTCGGTTTTCGACCAAATGGAGATTCGAGAAACTTTTGTCTCGGAATCCGAACTATATTTGGAACTCGAACTTCCGAGATGAGCCGAATGGCGTTCATTTGGCCCAGCGCGCCTTGCTTGCGTCATCAGTGTGAGTGCAGAGAGAGAGTCACGCTTTGTGGAGTCACGCTTTCCTATTGGTTTCATTGCTTCGGTTCTCGAACAATTCGGTTCTCGACCGTCCTCCTGGAACGAATTATGTTCGAGAACCGAGGTATCACTGTATTTATTTGGGAAGGATAAATAGCCTACAGAACTGAATGAACTGTTAGAGAAGGGGCAAGAAATGTACTATTCTTTTTTTAGTTCAACCTGATGCCTTCTTAGTTACCTCCCACCACCAGTGCCTGGCACAAGACTACAGTCCATAGCATTTTGATGAATGGCTATGCTCTCTATGCAAGTCTTCAGAAGTTGTCCACAGACTAGGGTCCTCATTGTCATGCAGAACAGTTGGGGCCCTCTTGCTGAGATTAGACCAGGTCTGCCAGGCTTCCTCTACACTTGCAGCAAAGTTGCATGTTTGAAGCAAATCACTTCTGTTCTATCATCTGTGTAATTTTATGTTAAAACAAATAAAAACGTCCTTCCCTTGCCCCTCATGTGACTGGGATTATTGGATACAACAGGAACAAGACAAACAGATACCCTGCTTTCACTGAGTTTATGTTACAGTGGAGAGGATATAGATAAGAGAAAAGTTCCCAAGGTTATACAGATAATTAGAATAGAATTGTGTGGTAGGGAGTATCAGAGAAAGCCTCCATGAGTGGAGGATGTTTAAGCAGAAATCTGAATGAGCGAGGCTCTGGGGTGCCAGGGGGCTTGGTATTCTATGGTCAGGAAGAAAGCCAAAGTGATGGGAGTACTGAGGGTGGGAGGGAAGGTGGGCCCATCAGGAGGGCAGAGCTGCAGGTTGAGGTCAGGTTTATATCAGAATATGCACTTTACAATCCTGCCCTGGACACTTATTACAAACTGAGCTGCATCCTGACCTGTTATCTTGTCAGCTTGTGTCTCTAAACACCACCTCCTAGGGTTGCCACCACTGTGCTCCCTCGTCATGGATCCCACAGATAATGATGCTCATTCTGTCCTTGTGACACGTTGCCATAGCCGTGAGAGTTCAGGTTCTGCCTGCCAGCCCGAATTTTCTCCCAGCACTCTCAGTTGACTCTAATACCCTGCACCCACACCCACCACCTCTGGGTCTGTTGAATATCACCAAGCTCTTTACACCCAGCTCTGTTCTGAGAAAACATTGCTCAATTGTTTAGCCCTTATTGGAAATAGAGTAAAATACGAATGGTGTGGAGAGGATTCAAGAATTTTCTCTGAGAGTAAATAATATTTGAAAGACCTTTACACTTTTGAAAATCCATAATTCAACACTAATTTACTTTCAAGAAATGAGAGATTCTCCCGTTAAGCACATCAGCACACCAATAGTTATGGGTTTTGTTTTGTTTTAACTATTACTTTGTTTCTCAACATTATCATTATCACTGATTTCAGAAACCACAAAACATTTATCAGAAAAGAAAGCAAAAGCACTTGAATGGAAGTACACATTCATATTGGTCCTTGCATTCATCTTTGAAGGAGCTAATTTTCAAACATTCTCTGTAGCTCTCATGAGAACTCAGACTATTGGTATGGCCCTGGTTGGAATACAACTGCTAGATTCTAGCAAAGTGTCAATTCTGTCTCCAGGGCTCAGCTACAAGAGTAAAATCAAATTAAGGTTCAGATTCTTATAATTATCTTTCATGTTCATGGCACAACTTCAAAAGGAACTTTTTTTATTATTATTATTTATTGATTTGAGAGAGAGAGAAACATTGATTTGTTGTTCCACTTATTTATGCATTCATTGATTGTTTCTTTTTTTTTAACTTTATGTTTATTGTTGACACTGTTACAGATGTCCCCATTGCCCCCACCATTTGTCCACCTCCACCCAGCCTCTATCTCCCCTTCCCTCTGGTTATCACCACATTGTTGTCTGTGTCAGTGGGTTATGCATATATATGTGTTCTTTGGCTAATCTTTTCACCTTCTTTCACCCATTCTCCCCAACCCCCTTCCCTTCTGTTCCATGGAATCCACGCCTCTGGTTCTATTGTATTCATAAGTCTATTTTGTCCATTGGCTTCCACATACAAGTGAGATCATATGGTATTTATCTTTCTCTGACTAGCTTATTTCACTTAGCATAATAATCTCCAGGTCCATCCATACTGTTGCAAAGTAAGAGTTCCTTTCTTTTTACAGCCTTGTAGTATTTCATTGTGTAAATGTACTATAGCTTTTTTATCCACTTGTCTATTGATGGGCACTTGGGCTATTTCCAGGACTTGGCTATTGTGAATAACACTGCCATGAACATAGGGGTGCATGTACTCTTTCTGATTGGTGTTTTGGGATTCTGAGGATATATTACTAAAAGTGGGATCATTGGGTCAAAGGTAGTTCCATTTTTAATTTTTTGAGGAAACTTGATACTGTTTTCCATAGTGGCTGCACCAGTCTACATTTCCACCAACAATGCACTAGGTTTTCTTTTATCCACATTCTCACCAGCACTTGTTGTTTGTTGATTTATTGATGGTAACCATTCTGGCAGGTGTGAGATGATACCTCATTGTTCTTTTAATTTGCATCTCTCTGATGATTAGCAATGTTGAGCAGCCATCTTAGAATCTCTCTGTACCGCAGGCCGACGCTCCAACCGCTGAGCCAAACTGGCCAGGGCTTAGAATCTCATTTGTTCAAACCTGCAACCTTGGTATATCAGGATGATGCTCTAACCAACTGAGCTACCCAACCAGGGCCAAAACATAACTTTAGATGCCAAACTTAAAAAGTAAATTTAGAAAGTGTGACACTCTTAATCTTAAAGAATACCATTCCAGGCCAAGAATTCAACTGGTTGAGGGTCATCCCATACACCAAGAGGTTGTGGGTTCAATTACCAGTCAGGGCACATATCTAGGTTGCCGGTTCAATCCCCAGTCAGGGTGTGTATGAAAGGCAACTAATCAATGTTTCTCTCTCACATAGATGTTTCTCTCTCTCTCCCTCCCTAAACATCAATAAAAACATATTCTCAGGTGAGGATTAAAAAAAATTAATACTGTTGTGCATGTTATAATTTGTAAATATATTGTTTAGGTTATATTGTAATGTGTTTAAAAATCTGGAATCTATTATTACGTTGAGACTTTTGAATACATATAAAAGTTCTTCCTATGGAAAGATCAGACCTTTTCCTTGGCACAGGAGTGTCTTTCGTTAAATGGCAATCCCATAACATTTCAAATGCCAGCCTTGTGACAGGAGTTAAGTCTATCTAGAGAGAAACAAGGCATCACCGGGGAGAAGCTAGGGCCACGGGGCAGTTTCAGGTGCAGCTGAAGGGATGCCTGGACACCCACCTTCATCATAGTCATCAGGCCACAGTGGGGGTGGTGGAGCTGCAGGCCTTGGCAGACCAACCTCTCCCACGACTTCCTCCTGCCCTCCTTTCTGCCCAGCTCAGCTTGTTACTCGGCGGAGTTGTCAGGTATGTGTGCTCCCCTTCCCCTACCTTCCTCATTTCTCCACTGTCTTCCCTTACCCATACAACTCAATTACCTCAGGAAGGAATTTGTCTTCTTGTTTTAGCTATAAACAGCAACAAAAGGTAAATAATTATTTTTCTATACTTTATTAGCATCCTTGAAGAGGTTTTGCTTTTTTTCTTGGAAGCAATGAATCAGGCCTGAATAGGTCTTGTTGACACCTCGTCTCAGAGCTGGACTATCTGTGACTCAACTTTGGCATCTGACCTCCTACAGTAGTGCCAGGCACCTGCACTGCTTACCTCATTAAGTCCATTTAAATGTGGTGTTAATGACACTCTGGCTCTCCTCCTAACTCAATGACTATTCATCTAGTCTCCCTCCCAGGCTCCTCCTCCTCCCAACCACTAATACTGATACTCACTAAATTCAATCTTCTCTGCATGCACTTCCTAAATAATCTCTTGGCATCACCACTGACTGGATGTGTGACCTCGGGTAAGCTAGTTGACCTTTCCATGCCTCAATTCTCTCATGTATAAAATGAAAATGATATTACTTGTCTCATTAGGTTGTTGTGAAGATGACATGAGTTGATACATGTAACATTTTTAGAAGAGTGCCTGGCTCATAATAAATGCTCAAAAAGTATTGGCAGTTTTCACTATTCTCTTTTCCCATGGCTCTGACAACCGGCTGTGTGTTACCATGTTCAAATCTTCATCTCTAGCTCCTCCCTTTCCTAAGTTCTAGACAGGCATTTCTGATGCACATGTGTCCAGCAGTCACCTCAAAACCCAAATGGAACTCATTTCCCCCTAAAACATTTCTCCCCAGATCTTATAAGTCAGTTAAGGATATCAGTCTTTCAAACTAGAAAACTCAGGGTCACCTGTGGGTGCTACTCCATTTCCTATGAGCTCCATTCTGTCTCAGGACTTTCTCTCAGATGAGACCCCTCTCTCCAGCCTCACTGAAAGTGGACCAGACCCTTAGTACTTCACCCTACTCTAGTTTATGCCACACAGTCCTATCACAGTTAACTTCCTGGAAAGGGAATCTCAATATTTTCTTCAAACTGTTAGGTATGTGTGAACAGAACACAGGATATGAAAGCTCATAGCAATTCGTTTGTATTAGGCAAGAATTGGTGTGTGTGTGTGTGTGTGTGTGTGTGTGTTTTAATCCTCACCCAAGGATATTTTTCCATTTATCTTCAGATAAAGCGGGAAGAAAAGAAAGAGAGAAACATTGATTGGTTGCCTTCCGCATGACCCCAGCCAGGGCTGGGGATGAACCACAACCAAGGTACCTGCTCTTGACTGGAATCGAACCCAGGACTCTTTGGGCCTTGGGCTGATACTCTAACCACTGAGCAAAACCAGCCAGGGCTGTGTATGTTTTTTTAATTCAAAGAACAAATATCCAATAACAGTCGAGAAGATAAACTGTGAAATATTCAAACAATAGAATACAGTGCAGCAATGGAAATAAATGCTACAGCAACAAGGAGTAATAAGGATGAGTCTTAAAAGCAATGTTGAGTAATGGAAACCAAACACAAAGAATATATTCAGTATGATCCTATTTGTAAAACATTCAGAAATAATCAAAAGTAAACTTTATTTTCTCAGGATGTACATATAAGTAATAAAAGTATAAAGGAAAACAAAATAGTGCTTAAGAATCGCAAAGACAGTGGGATTATGATTGGAGTAGGGAAGGTGAGCAGGACGTTCACAATGTTATATGTCTGTACCAGACGAGGGTTAGGGAAGAGCTTTCTTTATAATTATGCTTTGTACGGTATATTTGTTTTAGTAGTTTTCTGACTACAGGTTATATTTCTCAACTCATAAGGCAGGAAAAGAAAGAAATCTAATGCTTTATTTTCCATTTGGAAACCCCCAATGCTCCCAATTGCGAAGAGGACAAGTTACATACTCCCTGATTTGGTACAGAAGCTCTTCCTAGTCTCGTTCTATCCATCTCAGCTGCACTCCATCCCATGCACCCTATTTTCCAACAACACCGACCCCCTTAACAGTACCTGAACTTACATGTCATGGTCTTCCTCAGTTCTATGCCTTCTCACTCGCTCTTATCTTTGAACAACATTTCTCTGATCGTCATCTCTTCATTGAAGCCACCTTCAAAACCCCCAGGCAGAGGTAGGGGTTCTGTTTCATTGCTCCCACACCATTAAACAAATAAAAATGGAGCAATAGTTCTTAATGTGCCTGTTACAACATTCCTGTCCAGAGCTGTGTTTATCCTGCTCATCTGAGAGCTCCCAGGGAGCCTGACTTCTTATTCATGATTGCATTCCTCCATACAGTCGGCCATCCCTGTCCGCAACTCTCTCCTCACGCCTGAAGTAGCCCTTGCCTCATTGCATATTAGCTTTCTCTCCTTTCAAAACTGTTTCAACCGGTGTCATACAATTTTTGTGAGAATTAAGGTCAGATAGTATTAAGAACCCAGCACAGTATTCAGATCAGTTTAGTTTTGCAGTTACGTTTATTAGATTTTTAAAAGCGATGACTAGGAAATGTGCTAGAGGGCGCTAATTCACCACCATAATAGGCTATTGTGCTGTATAGGCTGTTAACACTTGACTTGCTCCTTCTTCTAACCGGGAACCAAAGAAAGAATCAGATGTTTAGTAAACAAAATATCATTCATCTTTGTTCAATAAAATAAGTTAATATACTTCAAATGTGTAAGTCCATAACTTACTTGTAAAGAGAAATCTAACAGCCAGATCGATGGCATCATAAACTTATTTTTGTCTTTGTTTATTTCTCAATCTAGGGTTGGTCCAACTAGAAGTGGAAAAGTCAAACAAAGCAGGCATTGTTGATTTAGGCAATACCCTCACCTACCCTAAGTGAAGAAATGCCAAGCAAGGCATTTCCTCAACTATAAAACAGGAAGGGTAGACTAGGTCATCTTCAGGGTCGCCTTCAACTCTAATATTCTGTAATACACAATTCTAGTTTTATACAAGAACAGGTGTGATCTCAAAAAAAATTAAAAACAGCCCTGGCCGGTTTGGCTCAGCGGTTAGAGCATCGGCCTGCGGTCCTGAGAGACCCGGGTTCGGTTCCCGCTAAGGGCGCGTACCTCGGTTGCAGTTTGTCCCCGGCCCTGGTCGGTTGTGCGGGTGGCAGCCACTCGATGTGTCCCTTCACATCGATGTTTCTCTCTCTCTCTCTGTTTCTCTCTCTCCCTCCCACTCTATCTGAGCAAAGAATGGAAAAATGTCCTCGAGTGAGGATAAAAAAAAAAAAAAAAAAAAATTAAAAACAATCAAGCAAAAAGTGACAAAATTCAGTCAAAAGTGAAAAAGAAAGAATTTCTAAAATCTGCCAAAATTGGAAAAAACAAAACAAAACTGCAGATCCATGTTTTCCTTTCATATAATACTGGGGTTTAAAATGCGATGTGATTGCCCTGCCGGTGTGGCTCAGTAGACTGAGCATCTCCCGTGGACTGAGAGATCCCGGTTTGATACCCAGTCAGGGCACATGTCTCCAGTAGGGAGCGTGCAAGAGGCAGCCGATCGATGTTTCTCTCTCACATCTATGTTTCTATCTCTCTCTCCTTTCCTCTGTCTCTAAAAAATCAATACACACACACACACACACACACACACACATATTTTAAAAGCAGTGAGGTTGACAAGTGAGTGTCTGAAAGACTCAGTAATTGTGAAATATTTTCTAGCCTCTTTTATATCTCCACACCTACTAATTATTATTGCAGGCAAATATTTGTCTTCTTTAGGAGAAGGTGATAAAGTAGATTTATTTTATATAAATTATTAGCTGGACAATTGAAAGCATTATAATTTTACAATGACTTCCTTTATCACAACTACCTGAGAAACCATAAACATTATGACTAAGGGCAAAGTGCAGAGAACAACACTAAATTAAGAGATGGATATGAAGAAATTGGTACATTATTTATTTATTCATTTATTTTAATTTTGTTTTCCTTTATTGATTTTACAGAGAGAGGAAGTGAGAGGGAGAGAGAGAGAACATTGATTGGCCACCTCCTGCATGCCCCGCACTGGGGATCAGGCCCATAACCTGAGCATGTGTCCTGACGGGGAATCGAATGGGCAACCTCTAGGTGCATGGATCGACACAACCACTGAGCCACATCGGTCGGACAGTAGATAATTTATTTTTATGTGTATGAAGCTCTTGTCTAATGAAAGAATCAAAGTTTGGGTACAAGATGAGATTAGACACAGAAAGCAGAATCCGACTCTGCATTAGTGATATATATTATGCTCTCTGTAAGCCATGCTGCAGGATTCTAAACGGTGATAAAGAGTTATAATTTCTAACATATGAGGATGTCCTTTAATCTATCTTATTTTAAAAATCTACTTTGACAAAAAAATTTTTCTTGCTCTTTTTAGTTTTGTAAAATTAAATAAAGGTAGGCCATTGTAGTGAGACTAATAGTTTCTATGTAATTATACTCATAACTTAATTAATAGTTTATATGATTATAATGTGGTATATTGAAAATTACAAATAATTAAATACAAATATTAAAACATTGTTTTATTCTGAGCTTCATGCAATAGCCCATAATAATTGCTGGCCGTGTGTTTTGGGTCACATTTCTTACCCTCTCTGACCCAAGCTTCCTAATTTATAAGATGAGGATGTAATCAATTCTTCCTTATAGAATTGGTGTGCAGACATATGCAACATTCTTAAGATCTATAAGGCTCAGTAAGATGGCTATTATCATTGCTATTCAGTATGCTTTAATATAATAATGGTTTAAATATGGACTGAGAAGTATTTTCATGAACTTCAGCGCATTTTATAAAATAGGCCTAGCATGTGGGCTCTTTATATCCTATTTTTATTTTATTTTTTATTGTTGAAAGTATTACAGATGTCCCCCTTTTTTCCCCATTGAACCCCTCCTGTCCTCTCTCACCCTGCTCCCGCCTTCCCCAGCCTAGTGTCTGTGTCAATTGGTTGTGCATATACGCATATAAACTCTTTGGTTTATCTCTTCCCACCCCTCCCACACCCCATCCCTCTGAGTTTGTCAGTCTGTTCCTGACTTCCACAATTCTGGATCTCTTTTGGTTGACAGCATATTTTGTTCATGATGTTCCACAAATAAGTGACATTATGTGGTACTTGTCTTTCCCTGAATGGCTTAGTTTGCTTAGCATAATACTCTCCAGGTCCCTCCATGTCGTTTCAAAGGGTAAGAGCTCTTTTTTTCTTATTGCTTATTGTGTAAATGTACCACAGTTTTTTAATGGGCACTTGGGCTGTTTCCAGATTTTAGCTATTGTAAATAGTGCTGCTATGTACATAGGGGTGCATATATTCTTCCTGATCGCTGATTCAGGCTTCTTAGGATATATTCCAAGAAGTGGGATCTCTGGGTCAAATGGCAGTTTCACTTTTTATTTTTTGAGGAAACACCATATTGTTTTCCATAGTGGCTGCACCAGTCTGCATTTCTACCACCAGAAAATGCCTAAATTTTCTTCTAGAGTCCCCTTTTCTCCACATCCTCACCAGCATTTGTTGTCTGAGAATTTGTTGAGGGCTGCTATTCTGACAGGTGTAAGGTGATATCTCATAGTCGTTTTAATTTGCATCTCTCTGTTGATTAGAGATGTTGAGCATTTTTTCATATGTCTCCTGGTCATTTGTATGCCTGTTTGGAGAGATGTCTATTCAGTTTCTCTGCCCATTTTTAAATTAGATTGTCTGTCTTCCTTTTGTTGAGTTGTATGAGTATTCTATATATTTTAGATATTAACCCCTTATCCAATGTATCATTGGCAAATATGTTCTCCCAGAGAGAAGGTTCCCTTTTCATTTTGATGCTGGTTTCTTTTGCAGGGCAGATTTTTAGTTTGATGTAGTACCGTTTATTAAGTTATTTTACTTTGTTTCCCTCGCCCTAGGTGATGTATCAGTGAAAATTCCACTACATATGATGTCTGAGATTTTTCTGTCTACATTTTTCTCTAGGATTTTTATGCTTTCATAGGTTACATTTAAGTCATTTATCCATTTTGAGTTTATTCTTTGTATGGTGTGAATTGGTGGTCTAGTTTCATTTTTTTGCGTATAGCTGTCCAGTTTCTCCAGCACTATTTATTGAAGAGACTGTCTTTTTTTCCATTGTATGCTCTTGCCTCCTTTGTCAAATATTAATTGTGCATACTATCTTGGGTCGATATCTGGGTTCTCTGTTCTGATCCATTGATGTCTGTTCTTGTGCCAGAACCAAGCTGTTTTGATTACGATGGAATTGTAGTATAACTTAATATCTGGTATTGTGATCCCTCGTACTTTTTCTTCTTTTTCAAAATAGCTGTGGCTATTTGGAGTCTTTTATGGTTCCATATAAACTTTTGGAGTATTTGTTTTAGATCTGTGAAACATGCCATTTGTACTTTAATAGGGATTGCATTGAATCTGTAGATTGCTTTGGATAGTATGGACATTTTAATGATGTTGCTTTTTCTGATCCATGAACATGGTATACGTTTCCACTTTTTTTATATCTTCCTCTATATATTTTTTTAATGTCCTGCAGTTTCCTGGAAATAGGTCTTTTACGTTCTTGGTTAAGTTTATTCCTAGGTATTTTATTTTTCTGTTGTTGCAATTGTAAATGGGATTTTGTTGTTTTCCTTTCCGAGTGTTTATTATTGGTATATAAGAATGCCATCAATTTCTTGATGTTAATTTTGTATCCTGCTACTTTACCAAATTTATTTATTAAAATCTAGTGGATTTTTTTTTTAATCTTCACCTGAGGACATTTTTGCATTTATCTTCAGATAGAGAGTGGAAGGGAGAGAAGAAGGAAGAAGGAGAGAGAGAAACATTGATGTGAGAGAGACACATCGACTGGTTGCCACCTGCACAACCCCAACCAGGGCCAGGGACAAACTGTAACCAAATTACATGCCCTTAGCGGGGACCGAACCCGGGACTCTCTGGTCTGCGGGCCGATGCTCTAACCGCTGAACCAAACTGGCCAGGGCAAATCTAGTGGATTTTTGATGGAGTCTTTAGGGTTTTCTATATACAATATCATGTCATTGGTGATTATGACAGTTTTACTTTCTCCTTTCTAATTTGGATCCCTTTTATTTTTTTCTACTTGTCTAATTGCTGTGACTCTTTATATCCTATTTTTAATATTTATTTATTTATTTTTTATTCTCACCCAAGGACACTTTTGCATTTATCTTCAGACAGAGCGGGAGGGAGAGAAGAAGGAAGAAAGGGAGAGAGAAACATCAGTGTGAGAGAGACACATTGATTGGCTGCCACCCACACAACCCCAATACGTGCCGGGGGGCACATGCCCTTAGCGGGAACCGAACCCGGGACTCTCTGGTCCACAGGCCAAGGCTTTAACCGCTGAGCCAAACAGCCAGGGCTATATCTTATTTTAAAAACAAAATTACTTTTCAGAATTATCAAATATTCTTTCATTCCCTAGTTTTTCCTTTGGCGTCCTAATTACCTTTTTTTATATAAAAAATGACCTCTCCTCAGAAGTGAAGTCACAAAGCTCCTCTCATCATCTATACAGCCCTTAACACATCCACTAAGCAACACAGAAACTCTGTTTATAAGCAGAGAAAACATGCAGTAACTTATATGAGATACTCTTGCCAGAGTCTTTTTTAGGAAGTGTGGTGTACTCTGAAGTGCCAGGGTGTGACTCTTCACATGTGTAGGTGTGGCTGCAAAGCCAGTTGAATAACCAACTCTCCTAGCCATGTTGCCCACCCACAGGGCCTGCGCCTATACCGTACTGTCCTATGTTGTCTAAGAAAACAGCTGTGCCGATGAGGCTTTGCTCGTTGGGTTGCACAGTGTTGTGAACTCAGAAGGCAATCTCATAGGCAGTTGCTGAAGCTTAACAGCAGTCTGTTGATGACTGTGGTTTGCAACATCCCACACAAACAGTGTGTTATTTTAAGTTGTGCTTTGGCATCTGGGCTTTCTATCCCACTAGGGACCACCACGTGTATGCACATACAGCAACTGCACGTGGACCTTGCTTACATCTGCCTTTCTGATGTACCCTGTCTCAGAGATTGAATTTTAGGGCCTTCACAGCCAGAGGTGACAATGTTGAAAAAGGGCCAGGATCTAGCTGGAGCATCTCTCAGGGCCAAAGTTCACAACTATGTGGGAGGTTAGTGATGTTAGCTCGTTGGAAGATCTGCAGCTTTATATGTAAGGTATTTTAGGACCACAGCCTTGGGTGCTTTGTTTGTTTACTCTTAACTGTCAAGTATTTTCTTTATACCATGTTTCTGCCAGGCACTGGGTAAGAACCAAGTGTATATAATGAGCAAGAGACACCATCTCTGCTCTTGAAGATATCGCCTCTTAGGGAAGACAGATGGAGCAGCGATATTTATGTTGCCTAAGTGTGAGCTACCCAAGGGCAGTGTTCAGTAGTAGTGAGGTTTCATTTATTTGTTTATTTTTAAAGTGGAGCAGAAACTTTGTTCTTTGATCAAGGAATGAAGAAGGGTAAGCTCATGTTCCAAGGGCACCTTCTCAAGAGAGATGTTTTAACATGTAACTGCAATTTATATTTCAACTTTGTTTTCAAAAAAGTTCTGTAAATTCACCTTTCAAAATCATCACATTTTTTTTCTTCTTCCCTTTTTGTGTCAAGAACAGATACAATATATACAGTGCAAGGATTTCTCCTCAGAACCCTAATAAATAACAGGTCCATCCTTCCGTCAGTAAAACAAATTCCTTAGTGAGTGGGGTGAAGAGCTAAGAAATCAAGACGATCTGTACAGGAAGTCAATAAAGGGGGTTTTCTTTTCTTTTACCAGCTGTCTCTTGTCCTGAACAAATTTTTTTTAAGAAGTGGTAAACAACAAAGGCTGGAAAGTGAAAGCAATGAAAACTGACTAGATGTTCCCCTCACACAGAACGGTATCTTTTTATTACTATTTCCATGGAAGAAAAAGAAGATGCCTAAACCACTGAAAACTTGTTCAGAAAATAATTCCTAAATATATACTAAAATAACTTTTCATTGTCTAATTTGGAAAGTTTTAGCTGACTGAAATGTTTTTAGATGCTGTTGCTTGAAGAAATGCTCCTTTAGATGCAAATTAAAACAACAATGAGGTATCATCTCACACCTGTCAGAATGGCCGCCATCAACAAATCATCAAACAACAAGTGTTGGCAAGGGTGTGGAGAAAAGGGGACTCTAATACACTGCTGGTGGGAATGCAGACTGGTGCAGCCGCTATGGAAAACAATATGGTGCTACCTCAAAAAATTAAAAATTGAACTTCCATTTGATCCAGTGATCCCACTGCTGGGAATATACCCTAAGAAGCCTGAAACACCAATCAGGAAGACTATATGTACCCCCATGTTCATAGCAGCACTATTTACAATAGCTAAGATCTGGAAACAGCCCAAGTGTCCACCAGTAGACGAATGGATAAAAAAGCAGTGGTACATATACACAATGGAGTACTATGCAGCTGTAAGAAAGAAAGATCTCTTATCCTTTGAGACGACATGGAGGGACCTGGAAAGTATTATCCTAAGTGAAAGAAGCCAAGCAGAAAAAGACAAATACCACATGATCTCACTTATATACGGAATATAATGAACAGTCTGAGGAATACAGTAGACCCAGAAACATGGAAGTAGGGCACAGACTGACATCCCTCAGAAGAGGGGGTGGGGGGTGGGAAGAGATAAACCACAGAACTTATATGCATGTATGCATGACCAATGGACATGGACAACTAAGCCGGGGACGGGGCGGAGGTGGGGTGGGGTGGGGGGTGCAAATGGGGTAAAAAGGTAAAATATCTGTAACAAAAAAGTAAATAAAAATTCATAAAAAAAAAAAAAAAAAAAAGAAATGCTCCTTTAAACCAAAGCCTCAAAGGCCCATTCTTTGGGACACACCACTGAACTCATATGATCCTTCCTTGACAAAGACTACCCAATAACTAATTCCTAGAGACATGCAGAAAGTGGCATTTTTACTTCACCCACTTACAAGTTACTCCAACTGCCTGGGTTAATCAAAATACTCCTGCAATTGGCACTCTTTTTAAAGAACCTCAGTTGAGGCTTGTTTCCCACCACCCTCCATCACACACCCTCCATCACACACCCTCCATCACACACCCTCCACCCCTGCCACACCAGTCAGGTGGAGTCCCTGCTGGAACCGACAGGCTGAAAATAAAAATGGCAGGAAGATTCTGACAGTTTCCTAAGCTTATTAAGGGAAAGTCAGAGTAATTGGGGCAGAGCCATGGCCAGCAACAATGTTCTTCTGTAGTAAATGAGACTCGGAGACACATACGTCCTGAGGGTCCCTAGGCTATTATCTTTTGACCAACACTCCCACAAAATGCACACTCCCCGGTCACGTTTTACCTGTGGGCTAGGCCCTGAATATTCCGGTCTGGATTTAGTTAGGAGCTGCTTATCTCCTCCTACTGGCTCCACCCTCTAGGTTGAAGCTAAAGCTATCTTTCTAAAATGCAAATCTGATTATTTGAAAAGAAAATCCTGTCGGAGACTGGTTGAGGGGCTTGGTGAAAAAGGTGAAGGGATTAGGAAAAAAACAAAACTCATAGAAAGACAACAGTATGGTGATTACCAGAGGGAAAGGGGGGTGGGCGGTGGGTAGAAGAGGGTATAGGGGAAATAAATAGTGATGGAAAGAGACTTGACTTGGGGTGGTGAACACACAATACAGCGTACGGATGATTTATCATAGAATGTCACTTGAAATCTATATAATTTTGTTAATTCCACCACAATAAATTTAATAAAAAAGTTTGTTTGTTTGTTTAAATCCTTCAGTGGCTCCCCACTGTTTGCAGTGATTTCCAACTGGAGAGAAACTCACCCCTAAACTGAATGTATGAAAAATGGGGGCATATCAGCACCATCTCAAGGATTTCTCAAAACCACTCCCACAGACACGGGGATGTGTGACATCATCAACTTCCTCCACCCAAGTCATTTTACCCCCATCCCTAGATCTCACCTGGTGAAAACTGCTGCCATGCTGGCTCAGGAATGGGTGTTTGTTGTACCCCTCAGATATGCTAAGGCACAAAAAAGGTTAAGGAGCCGTCACTGCAGAAGCAAGTCCAAATTCCTTAGCATGCCATGTGAAGTCCTGCACAAGCCTCCCTGTTTTCTTTCCAGTCTCATTTTCAACCACTTCCACGAGCCAACCACACCAATCGGGATGAATTCTTGAATAAGACTTGATTTTTCAGACCTCTGTTCTTTTGTGCTATTCCATTTACCCAGAATGTATTTCTCCTCTTATACAGCTAGTGCTTTTCCATTTAATTTTAAGATGACACCAACATGCCCTAATGCCCTAGCTTGTTTGGCTCAGTGGTTAGAGTGTCAGCCTGAGGACCAAAGGGTCTCCGGTGTGATTCCTGGTCAAGGGCACGTACCTGGGTTGCAAATTCAATCCTGGGCCCTGTCGGGATTGTATGGGAGGCAACCAGTTGATGTCTCTCTTTCACCTCTCTCTCTCTCTCTCTCTCTCTCTCTCTCTCTCTCTCTCTCTCTCTCTCTCTCTCCCCCTTCCTCCCTCCCTGCCTCCTTTTCATTCTATCTGAAAAATCAATGGAAAAATATCTTCAGGTGAGAATTAACAACAACAAAAAAATACACCAACAGTTATATCTTCTGCCAGACCCACTGGTGGATTCTGGACTTGTACATGTCCTCTTGGAGTTTAGAAAATGTAGGTGCTCTGGGACTCAGCTCCCCGTACTTGTTCCTGCCACATCTCAGTTAACTGCTGCTCCATTCTTTCAGCAGCCCTCCCACCTCAAAGTCCAAGTCTTTGCTACAACCTGTGAGGACACGTACGACCAAGTCTTGCTTCCCACCATCCTCTTCTTGCCTTTCTGCTCCAGCCACACTACCTCCTATTCCTGAAACACATACTGACTTAAAGGCCTGTGTAACTGCTGTTCTCCCTGCCTGGAATGCTCTTCTCCTCCCAGAGGTCCCCATGGATTCGGGTCCTCATTTCTTCCAAGTGTCTGTTCATATATGATCACATCTGAAAGCACTTTTTATAGAAGAGTACCAGCTCTCCAGCACCTTACATCACTATCCTTTGCTTTTCTCACCATAGCACTTATCACTACTTGACATCACGTACTTTTGTTGTAATTATTTGCCCCCTCTCCCAAAAATCAGAACATAAACATATGGACCAAGTTTTATTTTGTTACTGTTCTTTACCAAATCCCCAGTTCCTAAAATAGTACCTAGCACATAGAAGATGCTCACTAAACAGGTGTTATGGTCATTCTTTTTCTTTGTCAACTTACCTGAAAAGCGATGTGGGCTTTCAGTGAAACATACTAGGTTTGGTATAGAAATTTTATTTCTGTTCCTTCCTAAAACCCCATTAAATTGACAGTAAAGGGGTTTCAAAAACAAAAAGGTGAATGGGGACAACATCAACAGAGCCTACCCTAACCACCCCATTTAAAATTACAGCCCCTCATTCTCCTCATCCTGCCCTTCCTCCCCACAGCACCTATCCTCTCTTAATAAATTACATAACTTATAAATTACATTAATTTGTCAGACCCATCCCTAGAAAGTCAGTGCCTAGAAGGCAGGATCTTAATTTTATTCACCATTGTAGTATTCTAAGCACCAGAACAGTGCCCAGCTCTTTAGTCGGTGTTCAAAAAATAATTGTAGAATGAATGGACGGAGAATAGAGCAAAACTATAGAGGCTGAGAGAAGATGGACGAATGACAACTAAACAGTAGGCTGAAATCCAAGCCAGCAAGAGAATGGGGTTGGATTCGACAGAAACAAGCCTGTTCGCTCAGCAGGCACCTCTGAAAGTGGGAAGCACCTGAGTGGAAAATGGAGCAATAGCAGGAGAGTGCACTTGGACTCCAGCAGATGAGGCTTTGACTCCCTGGAGAGACAGAAGAGGGATTCTGATTTCAAGACAGGCACAGCTGAGCAGAGAGGCTATACTTACTAGAGGATGTGTCTACTCACCCAACAGAGATCTCTAGCCCCCTTTCTCCACTGGACTTCGAGAACACAAGCAGTTAGGCTTATTTTTTGTTTTGTTTTTGGTACGTGCCCCTAGCGGGAACCGAACCCAGGACTCTCTGGTCCGCAGGCCGACGCTCCAACCGCTGAGCCAAACCGGCCAGGGCACAGTTAGGCTTATTAATCAACTACCTCCGGCATCCCTCCACTGAACTAAGTAGGGAGGAGATTGGAGTTTCTTGCTGGTTAAAACTGCTCTGTCCGAGAGAAAACTCAGTAACATTCTCAAACACAGCATCAGAAACAGGAAGGTCATGAAGCATTATTTGCACAAGCCTGAGAAAAAGTTATTTCCAACCTAGAATGATTGGTTAAGTGATCAATCAAGTGAAGGAGAGAATAAAGATGTTTTCAGAAATGAAAGGAGGCAAAATATTTACTCCCCATGGAATCTCGGGGAGGCTATGCTCTACCAAATCGAGGCATTGATGAAGAAAAATGAAAGCACGAGATTCAGAAAATATCTCCACACAGAAAAGAGGCACAGAGAATCCTCAGAACAATGGGGAAGGAGATCTGAGGTCAGCCAACATGTGAAAAGGACATTCACCCTTAAATCGAAAGTGTGGGGATAAAATGAGATCGCCTGACAACTAAACAAATGAAAAAAAGAAACAATTGCTAACTCTGAGGAAGTCAAAGTTCTATATGAAAAGAAGTAAGATAGTACTCTACATGGCTCACCTGTGGATCATTTTTACATATTATAAATACTGGATACTGACTTAACCAAAAATCCTGATAGCTCTGTTAGCAGGTTGGGGATAAATGAAACGGGTAGGAAAAAAAGGGAGATAAACAAAAAAGCGAATCCTCTTCATTGTGGGTAGCAAATTTTAAACCTTATCATAAACATGGACAGAATGAATGCAACAGCTAAAATAATCAGAAATTGTTACTAACAGGAACTCCGAATCAAGAGTGAGAAAGTGTTACCGACTGAAGGGGTCTATTTGTGTGTGTCAAAGCCCAATGAGACACGCACAGGAGTTAGCAGCTAAGAAAGTAAGGATTTGCTCAGGAGATGGCGCTATGCCTGGAGTCTCAGATAGCTCATGCTCAAAGACTTGGCTCTGTGATGGTCTCAAGGGGATGGATCATACAGGGAAAAAGTCATTCATCATGGTGACTAATGGAGCTAGGGTCATGGTCTCTACTGACTGGTTGGTGCTAGGTGTATGGGGTAACTGATTATTGCATCTGGTCCTAATGTCAGTCATGGAGTTGTTCTGTCCAATTTCACAAGGATTTGTTCTGTGGGATGGTTCTGCTTTCCTGGGTCCAAAGGTAAAATATAACCGAGTCCAAGATATTACGTTTAACTGTCTCAGTAGTAAATAGACCCAGGACCTTGTTCCTAAGACCTACTGGATGCTGACCAGAACCTCAATGTCCCAAGGGCTTAATGATTAAGCAAGGGAGAGGGACATGGGTGAGTCAGGGTGCTAGGTGAGGCCAATTTGAAGGAAAAAATAAAAATAAAATGCTAGATTGAAGAAAATAAGGTTTCTGCGCAGTTACAAAGTGAGTGGGCAGATTTTTAAAACTACAAGCCTGCTAGATGATTTTATTTGTTCAATCATGTATCTTTATAACTTATACAGAAGGGAGGGAGGGAGGAAGGGAGGGAGGGAGGAAACCTCAAAATAGAGAGAGAAACTACACAGCCAAGAAAAGTAACAGGAAAGTTGTAAAGCAATGTCGACTTCTCTTCACATTGTGATGACATGTCTTGTTAAACAGAGTTTGAATCTATGTATTAAAAGATCCCAAATTAAATATTTGGTCCATGTAGTGAAATGCATGATTTCTGCTCTTTCCTGTAAACTTGTCAGTACTTCATTGATGTTATATAGCATAAAGCAAATATCTAGCTGAAATACGGCTGGTAAATATGCCACCTTTGCCGGTAAGCTAAGCTGCAGACACCGACCTCTTTTCAACATGAACATAAAGAGGAGAGAATCGAGTGAATGGGCTTTGCCATAGAAATGGATCAACACAGGGATAAGCACAGGGCAGGGAGCGGGAGAGAGGACAGCCTCCGCTCAGCCCTGTTTCTTCATCAATAGATTTGGGAGGTTGTCAGATGTTCTCAAGTTCCTTTTTAGCATTACACTTCAAGTCAGACCTTCACACACCTCCCCATCCGCTTCTATTTCCTGAATTAATCTTGACACAGATGACCATATACTTTAGTTTTTCTAGGACGGTCTTAGTTTATATCTTTTTGCTCCTCTTGTATTATTATTATTAACCTCCTTTTGCCACTCCTGTATACTTCATAACTTGAATTTTCTTTTTTTTTTTTTTTTTTTTTTATCCTCACCTGAGGATATTTTTCCATTTTTTGTACAGATAGAGTGGGAGGTAGAGAAAAGAAGGGAGAGACAGACAGAAACATCGACGTGAAGGGACACATCGAGTGGCTGCCACCCGCACAACCAACCAGGGCCGGGGACAAACTGCAACTGAAGTACGTGCCCTTAGCAGGAACCGAACCCGGGTCTCTCCGGACCGCAAGCCGACTCTCTAACCGCTGAGCCAAACTGGCCAGGGCCATAACTTGAATTTTCTTAAAAATTTGGAGAAATTTATGATTCTTTTGTGGGTTGTTTGTGAACAACGAAGAATTTTTTAGAAACAGAGTGAGAGTGATAATGTAAACTTTCCTTTTTAAAACATTATTCAGTGAGCATATGTTCTGTTCAAACTATTTTCTAATAATCTTAGAACACTGGGTACTTTTAAAAATTTAGGACAGATATTGCGGATTAATTTAATATTCTAGACATGATAAATTTTAATTATTAAAAGTCACAGAACAAGGTCTTCCTTCTGACTTTACTATCAGTTATGGCAATGATCTCAAGAGAATACTATCTCAGCAGAAATAGGTCTCATCCATCATCATGGCTGTTTATTACTTAATCAGTTACCAAAAGGGGAATATGTCCCTTCCACCGCACAGACAAGCTCTGTATGCTAATGATTCCCAACTTTTCCTGAAGGCTGGGACTGAAAGTCCTGCCAGTTCCCTGAACAACAGCTCACATATTATCCCATGAACTTGAAACACTCCTTTCAGAGTGAGCAGCACTGAAACAGACTCCATAATTGATCACTCAGTTACAAGGGAGATTTAAATTGCTTGGTTCTCTGGAAGCTACAAAGAGCTCCTTAGTTTCAATCAAATATGCCGGAGCTCTGATATAAAACATGTCTCCATATGAAGAGCAGTGATCTGTTTCAGCATTAGTTTTTTACTCAAACACTTAAGTCACTGCCTGTGAAATTTTTTAAAGTGAAATAGATACAAAGTTCATTAGAAGGAAAAAGAGCCTACTAAATGAACTTTATTTTAAAGATACATGATTACCACATTTTTAACAATTACTTTGAAACTAATTTATCATTTGCCCCTGAACTAATGAAAACAAAAGGGCTGGATTTGGGCATTCGCTGGCACTTTTCATCTCTATTGGAAAGTAGGCCCCGAGTGTTTGGATCTGAGATCAGATTTGCTTGGTAGCCTCAAAGGGCAATTTCCCCTTTAAAAAAAATTTGCTTTTGATCATTTCAGACAATTCATCCCTTTTGAATGAGAAAGAGTAGAGAGAGGAATGTCCAATGGGGTTAAGTAAACGGAGAATCTGTCACATAAAGCAAGTTTAAATCCCAGTAATAGCATCCATGCAGGACAAACGGAAGCATTCATCTTTTGAAAACATTATTCTTTTAAACAGTGTGTAATGACATCCTCCCTGGAGACCTTTTCCATGAAAGAAAAAAAGAAAAAGAAAAAAAAAGACTTCCCCAGAAGTCATGTTCTAGATTCCAAGAATAATGAGTGAAGCACCATTAAAAGTCAAACTTGTGTTTTATTTATGTAAGAAGATTCAAAATTAGAACTGCAAAATGGTGCTCTTAAAAGAGTTTTTCCACATTCTTGTTTTCTGTTATATACTGGTATTTCCACAAACAAAAAGAAAAGGAGAAGACATCATATAACTTCAGACATACAAATTAGCGAACATGTCCTGACTGTGAAATTTGAGTCCAACATCTATTCAAGGGAGAAATATCGAAGACTCCACTATGCTGAATGTAAGACAATTTACTTTTCAGTTCCTCTTACGTGTATCATTTTCTTATGCTGAAGTATAAACTGTGGGATATGTTTCAGTACTCTGTGCTGCTATTAACTTCCTGAGGACTTGGCTGCTAGTAAATAAGAAAATTTTATGTTTTTAAAAGTATGGCATTACTCAACTATCAGAAGTTGGCTTTTGTTTCAAATGTTTAAACAACAAAAAGGTAAATAAGAAGAGAAATTACTTCTTTCAATTCTAACACTACTTTATAAGTTTAATTAATGCATACCCAGATAAATATTTCTCTTCAAAGATTTCGAAATTGCTGCATGCATGTTAAATGTAATGGGGAAAAGAAGAAGACACAATTGAAAAATCACAATTATTAAGTTTATTTAACAAAATAAATTTAAAGAAAATTTTCTATTAAAAAACATAAGAATCATATCCAAATTTTAGCTCCCCATCTTCTTTGGTATTGAAATCAACCTTCAGGATATAAAATATTTTATTTTGAAGTTTAGTCATTGGGTCTACAACAATTTTCCATACAAAGAAAATAGAAAATCAAGTTATCTGTAATTGTTAATTTGTTGAATAACCAATGGATGCATAAAAGCAATCTGTTATGTGTGTACAGAGACTGACATCATAAAAAAAATAGTCATTCATAGATACATGTATTCTACTGGAAATATATTTTAAGTTTTTAATGATTTTTCTGCCATCATTTTATCTTGTTATCTGAACAGTATCCAATACACAGGTGCTGTTACTCACTTAGCTAACCAACTACTCCCAGGAAGTTGACAACATGATAGCAGGACTTAGCAACATTGATTTATTTAAACATGGCTACACCATTGAAAAAAGTCTTTATTTCTCAGAATTGTGTGCTGCAGTCTTTTTATAAAATAGTATCTGACCCTGGTCAGTCTGACTCAGCAGTTAGAACGTCAGCCCACAGACTAAAGGGTCATGGGTTCGATTCCTGGTCAAGGGCATGTGGTTGCAGGTTCAATCCCAGCCCTGGTAGGGGTCGTGCGGGAGGCAGCCAATCAATGTGTCTCTCTCCAGTTGATCTTTCTCTCTCTCTCTCCTTCCCTCCCTTCCATTCTATCTAGAATCAATGGAAAAATAATCTCAGGTAAGGATTAACAACAACAACAAAACAGTATCTGAAGATTGCTAATAGCATTAAATTAATATTAATAAAATCCTATTCTAAGTCTTTTTTGTTTCTTAAATATTACTTGCAACCAGTCTTCTTGTTTCTTCTAAGAGTGTAGTATTATATGGACTGCTAAATTAGTCAAGCCAAACACTTCCAGGAACATCATGTGACAACCAAACTACTTTTATCCCTTTGACACATTCTTTGCCTGTTCCAATTCTGATTTCTCCATGTCCTTGCCTTCTTGTATGAAGAGATACCCCCCTTAATTTGTTAAAATGAATCTGAGAAAAAATCCAATAACAAACAAGGGCAATTTTTTTTTTTTTAACATAGACTTGTGATCATAAGTGATCAAGCGATTGATAGCTTCAGTGCTAACACTGTGACTGGGAACAAGAAGAGTACAGCCATAATAAAATACAGCTATCTACTAGAAGGACTGCATAAAGACATCTTTGGCCATGTAGGCTCTGGGCCCTCTGGAAGTAAGTCAGTTGCATTGCCAACATGACGAAGAAAATAGCAATGTTCAGAATCAGGAACAGTCTGGTGTAAGAGGCCGACAGGGACGGGGCTTTGCTGTGGGTAGTCACCATCCGCGCCTGCCCAAACCGGCCTTTCATCAGGCCATTGTTTTTGTGTTTCTCATATGTTACATCTGCAAAATCTAAAAGGTCTTTCATTTCTTCATCTTCATCTATGGGCTGTTCTTTCTGTGCCAAAATCTGAGCTTTCTGCCGAATCTTTTTTTCATTGACTTCGATCTGTGCAAAAATATCAGGGACGGCATCCACAAATTTATAGCGCTTGCCTACCCTTCGGTTTTTCTTTGACTTGCTTTGTTGCTGCTGCTGTTGCTGGGATATGGCAAAAATCCTGTCGATGGCCTCCTCAGTCTGTCTCTTGTCTGAAAATCTCAGCAGGCGCTCGGCAGTCTTCCTGAAGCTAGCTGTGTTCCGGACCCGGGACAGGATCTGCTTCTCCAGCAGCTGGAACACTGGCTTGAAATGCTGCAGGTTCCGTTCCACAATAGCAGCATAGTCCTTCACCTCAGGGACAGTGGCGCTCTTGATGACTGAACTCCGGTCAAACAGAATTTTCTGACGATCTGCAATGACCTGTGCAAAGGCAGACTGTCCCATGGTCTCACCTGTCCAAAGGTAAACGGCATAGGCGTGTTCTCTGGTGGCTATGAACACATCCAGTTGCTGAGGGTCTCCGTGGATGCTGAAGCTCTGAACATCCACGGATGGCCCTATGAAGAGGTAAGCTGCCCTGGAGATGGGACTTCGGAGGTGCATGGTGACATTCACATAGTTTGTCCCATTGTAGGGATAGCCCCGAGGGTATGTCACTGAAGCAAAAGTTGCTTTCTCACTGTAGCCAGTATCATCCATCCAGTACATTTTATAGAGACCATCTCTCTGCCTGATGAAAGCCCCATGGACCCCGTCTACCACTGTCTCCTCGAAAGGGAAGTCCACATTGTGGAAGAAGCTCGTGGCCGTCTCCACGAGGCTCTCCTCTCCCAGATGTACTTCATCCACAAGGAGGAGAAGCTGTGGATGTAGGAGGATCAGATTCCTCTGGACGTTCTTCAGATTGAGCTGGGGGTTATAAGCTCCCACACCTTCTCCTCGGATGAAAAGCACCCCATTTTTCTCCACAGCTGCAACCACTCTCCCTTGACAGCTAGCTGCTAGGTCATGCTTATATTTAGACCATTTTGATGAGCAGTCTTCTGTGACCTGACCCTCCCAGGGAGAAAAGCAACTCTTCGACACAGCTGGGGAAAACATCAAGACGTTGTTGAAAAAGGTATACTTTGGCCCATAGAGAGCCTCAGTAATGAAAGGCACACCATTGGGAGCAAAAGTAAATGAGTTTTGGTCAGGATGTTCATGCCCGGCATTAAAATTTCTCCATCCTTTGATCCAATCTTTGTATTTGTTTCTGTGGACAATGTCATATATTGCACGTCCCCCAAGTTTTCCTGACTTGAAGGAAAGAAAAGATCTATTGATTTCCACAGGCAGTGCACTTCCGTAAGTCACCACACCCCAGTCTTCAAAATAATGCAATGTAGGGGTGCCAAAATCTGGAGGAGGAACAGATTTCAAGCTGGCATCATACCTGAAAGAATGAATTTTTAAAAATTAACTGGTTTTCTGGTGGAAGTGAAAATAACACATCAGAACCCACAAATGCTGCCCAGAGCACTCGCAGTGTAGACTGTAGCAGGGACATTTCTGAAAATACCAATGGATGACAAGATTGCGCAGGGGACTAACACCCTTGGTGATAGGGAGCGGAGAATGTCTTTACAACATGCGATCCCTGGATTTGAGCCTGAAATGATTACTGCTGCTAATAACCTTCTGCACTTAACGTCAGAGCTACTGTCCAAATGACTGAGGCTCATAGATCATAGCATTAAGGCTTCATCCAAGCCTCTCGTTGGGAGCTCTGTGTTAGGATCTAGAATCTAACAAGCCTTGAGTTGCAATGAAATACTGTTCTGCAATAAATGGTACTATTAAAGTTTGACAGAGTAGTTTTTACCCTCCAAAAATTAATTTAGAGTTGAACTTCACATATTAGATATAATTTATAGTGAATACCACATCTGTGAATATAAGTGGATGAAATTCAGGAAAATAATAAGACCGGAGGATTTCTAACTGTGGCTACCACTGCCTACCCCAGATTTAAAGGTTTCGTTTTAATCTGCAGATGAGGTCATGCATTTTGGACAATAAATGGTCTCTTATTTTTATTTAGGGTAAATGTTTATTATCAAAGTAATAAAAAAATTAACATTAAACTTCCAAGTGATTAAGAACATAGGTTTTGGATTCAGAAAGGCCACAAAAATAATAATAAACACAATGTTTGCTTTTGATGATTTGAAATAACAGTCTGACAGGTTTATATAATTTCCTGCTCAAGGGAAGAAAGGCAGACCTGTATTCTTAGCTCGTAGACACTTTTTTCCTAAAGTGAATCAATCATTATGGTAAAGTTCATCTCACTGGTGTTTGAGTGTGGCTGTTTCATCTGTTGTTCTAGATAGAGTCTCAGTTACAAAACCTCAGAAAATGTGTCTCTACTTAGGTCTAGTATAATAATATTGGCTTCATTTTGTGATTTAACAAATCAAGATACAAGCTGAATTTTCCATCTTTCTCTCAGTTTTTGGTCAGTCTACAAACTCCTATAAGGTAGATTTTAAACCAACTTAGACTAAGCATTAACCTGACTCCTGTAGTCAGCTTTACAGAACTCTCTGGATTACTTATGGGCAAATGAAAACGCAATTAGATAACAACTTGATACCCCTTAAAGGAGTCAAGAATGGCTGCATATTAATATATTTAGTTCATCCCTGGCTGGTTTTCTCAGTGGTTAGAGCATCAGCCCGTAGACCAAAGGGTCTCGGGTTCGATTCCCACTTAAGGGCACATACCTGGGTTGCAGGTTCAATCCCTGGCCCTGATTGGGGTCATGTGGGAGGCAGCCAATTGATGTGTCTCTCTCACATTGATATCTCTTGTTGTCTCCCCCCCCCCCCCCCTTATTTCCACTCTAAGAAATAATGGAAAAATATCCTCAGGTAAGGAATAACAAAAAACACTTACCCGTGAATATAGTTTTAAAAAATGATGGTTAAACTATCGACAGTTATTTCTTTTCTACTGTTATTTTCCTCTTATTTGTTTATATTAAATATAATAATAAAGAGAAACAATCAAACTACAGAATCTTATTTTGAAGTTGAATGCAAATGACAAAAGCGAAAAGACATCAGGGATTAATTATTAACCTGTTCCCTGTAATTTTTATTTTAATTTATTGGATGCCAACAATACATTTGGCAATACTTTAAAAAGGAGACACTGGTTCTCTTTCTGGGCTTAAAAGATTAAGGCAAAAAAAAAAAATTACATGGTTCTTTTATTATCAAAGAGAAACTGTCAAATACTGTCAGTTTTGAAAATTTGGCAACAGCTTTGCTGTTAGAAGATTATAATGTTCCATTTACCAAAACAAAACAAAATATTTTACCACCATTTTTTTTGGTATGGTTATCAGAATAACCCAGTCCAAAGTTTATGGTTTTCTCTTTTTATATAATTTCAAAAATGATGTAAGTTAGAAATGCATATCTATGAAACTGTGTGAGCCCAGGACATCTCTAATACAAGAAAACCCAAAACTGCAAACAGTGGTTAGATTTAAATGTAAGGGCATGTTTCTAAAAGAGTTCAAACACTGTGATGTGAACTGAAGTTGCAAGTACTCTAGGTGGCATAAAGTGCTTTAGATCGGGTGTTTTTTAAGGCAAAAAACTAGCACGCTGGGTACAATCTCTTTTCAAAGCCAGCGCGACGTGTCATACCAGAGAAATTCCGTGTGAAGAGTGCACCAGCGCTGGCCTTTGGATGGGGTCCCTGGGCCTTCCACCACGCGGTTCTTTCTGATTTGGTCAGCGAGCCAGTTACCACTGCCGTTCCGCATGACAAACTTATCCAGGAACACTAACTGGCTTTCTGGACCATAAAACCAGTTGTAATTTGAGTCTGCAATGGCCACAGTTCTTTGAAACCCTGGGGAAAGAAGTTCAACAGAACTAAGGTGAGTTTAAAACTTCATACTCCCATGAAGGTCTAATCAATGATTTTTCAATCTTGCCTGCAAATTAGAATCAATTGTGTATCTTAGATAAAAATGACAAACAAAACCACAATGCCCACACTCCACCCCAGATCAATTCGTCAGAATCCCTCTGAAGGTCTTCCACAAATCTTGTGTGCAAGTCTGTATGTGTTATATGGTAACTTGTCATTGGTGGTGACAATGCCATGACGACTCATGACATACACTGCCCACTTTCCTCGTTTTCCAGGGCCCATGCTACGTGCGGTTATATTTGCATGGACACGCACACTATGCCCTTGTGCATGGTGAGTTCCTGAACCTCAAATGAAGACTCGCTCCCCTACCAACTCATCCCACATCCTACACCAAAATAATAACATAAATGTCTCAATCTGGCCTCCAATAAAGTGGGGAGAAACGGAGTTTCGACAGGAAGAAAACTTTACAATTCCCACAGAAGATCATGCCAGTATGCATTGCTGAAAGTTAAAAAAAAAAGAGAGAGAGAAAAAAGTGCAAAGATTATACTGAAATAGGCCAGAAAAATAAAAGCAGGGAAGACAGGATATGCTCCAGACATTCTTGAAAAAGGAGAATGGGCAAAAACTCTGGGTCAGATAGCACTAATCACTACTAGAATTGCCACAGTAGAGAAAAATAGAGAAATGTTGAAAACAGACTGACTTAACGCAGAATCCCTTCTGAATGTTACCATGACTATATTTCCATCATGTACAGCTAATGTTTTTGCTTCTAGCAATCTAGTAAATCTCTTCTAAATAAATCTTATTATAAAATGTGATTTTCTGAATCTTCTACTAATTTGTGAGCACCCTGAAAGCAGGTGTTGTGTTTTATTCCTCTCTGAATCCCCTGTCCAGCATATAGGTGTTCAAGAAAGGTTTACTGACTCAATCATCACAAATACTTGAATCCTCTTCTGAGAGGTGTTCATAGGTGTTTCTAGCTTAAGAAGTAGCCACATACACAGCTCACAGCAGACCCCAGCCCTGCTGTGTTTGGCTGTTAGATCTCAGCTCAAATTACAAAACACTGAGACCACTGAAGGTCCCTTACTATAGATGGCCTTTGACTATCAACATAAATGACAAAACAGGTCTCTCCGGTATGCTTAAGAAGAAGCAATAAAACGAATAGAGTTCTGAATGTAAGAGTAAACTAAATCTTAATATGGCTCTTTTGTTTTGCAGTATATTTTAGAAAACTAATCCAATAATGGAAATTCTATCCAATCCATGTGCATACAACCTCCACAAAATTATTTAAACACTAAATTTTTTTTTTACTGTAATTCTAGAACCATCATCTAAAAACTGCATTTCACTGGAGTGGGGGTGGAGTGGGGAGAGACCCATCTGATGAAAAACTACCTCCTAAATGTTTTCTAACATCCTATTTAGAAACAAGGAGAACAAGGCTCTCCTAGAAATAAATACATTCATAAATCACATACGACTTTTTTTTTGATCCAGTTCTCCTAGGTGACTAAGTTAAACAGCAACAAGAAATGAGTTTTATAGAAATTCATTTTTTGATTATTTTCCTATATTTTGTACTATTTATTTCAATAAAATATTTAAAAGAAAATATGAAAGCACCAACTTAAATACGTAGGTGTAATCTTTCATTTTGAATCATGTCTATACAGTTTGGAAGAAAAAATTACAAACTAAAAACCCAAATAGGATCTATGAGGGATCACACAAAAAGGAAAATTAACAAGTAATCACAAATGCCTATATTCGGTTTAGATTCATGAAAATGAATTTGCATATGTACACAAGTTTTACATATACAAAAATAAAAGTTCTGTGGAGGCTACAAATTACATGTGATCCGTCATGCTCCAAGCTTTACAATACCTAAGTCACAAATCCTCACATTCACTCTTAAGATGTTCTGGCTATATAACTCTTACATTGAATTCTACTTTGATTTTTTTAAAATCCCCTTCATGGTAATATGGCTCAAACCCCACATTTTTCTAGCTCATTTTCATAATCAGAAAAAATTACAATAGCTAACGCTGACCCACTTGTGATTCCTCACAATACCTGGCAGGATGGTTCTATACATAAAGGCAAAGTGTTGCTTAAGCCACGGATGGCCGAAGTGGTTGATGTCAAAGTGCCTCTGAACCAGGAACATATACTGGAAGAGTGACCTAGTGGTGTAGCTGCCGTACGCGACCCCTTCATAGAGGGAGCCGTCCGTCACCTCTCGGAGCAAGACCAGAGACTTCTCCATGATGGTCAGAACTTGTTTGGTCCATAAGTAGGCTTCCTGAAGATACCCTGAAGGATGAAAACAAGTGGAAACAATGACTAAGGCTGTAACAAAACATAAACAAAAATACGGCTAAATAAAACCCTCTGAGTTATCTGACTAGTTTATAGGACAAACTGCATTTCGTAAAACTCTCTGTCTCAACATTATCAGTAACATCCTGCTAGTCCAGGTTTGTGATGGGTACGTGATGGAAGTAAAGAAGTTCTTGAATACAGGTCACTTATTAATCAAATGAAGATAAACCTTTACGAGAGTATCATTTTCCAATCTTTAATAAACCGAAACCATATCACATCTAAGATCACAAATTGCATGTAACTTTATGTTAACAGGAAAAGATCTGTATATTGAGACCTGTCATTCACTTTTTCTAAAAACTACTACTTTGAAATATTTTTGTTGCAGTTTATCACTTTACAAAACTTTCACCATTATTTTATAGGGTTTGCAATAAGTTGCAAATACTATAAAGGCTAAACAGGCAGTCTTCAATCTGTTCTATTAGAAAACACTTTCTCACGGGGTCTTCATGCTTTTAGATTCCTTAGGATCTGAAAAGGAGCACAATGAGGTGAAGGGACCACTGGGGTGGCAACTTAAGGGCAAAAAAAATTCAGCTGGAGTCAAGAATCTGCCAAAAATGAGCTATGTGATTTTGTTCAAGCATTTTTTTCAAATTGTCACATTCCTCAGTCTCACCAACTGAAAATTAAAGGTCTAAAAACTTTCTAAAAATCCTTACAACATAAATGTTAGCTTGCTATAATTCTTGGGAGACTAGCATTTAAGTAACCATAACAAATCCTCACATTTTTATAACATTTGCAATTTACACAGCACTGAACATAATCTTACTTAATCCTTTTAACAACTCAATTATGCATTATTACTCCAAAGTTACAGAAAGGTTGACTTGTTCAAGACCTCTGGCACATGACTGAAAATGAACAGAACTTTGATCTAAGCCCAGGTCTTGAGATTTAAGGTTTGTTTTCTTGTATTTAAAACACACAACCCCTGAGGATAAAATTAAGCTCAATGCCTCCTACTGTGGGTATAATCTTACTGCTGTCGCTCCCCAGACGTGTGTATGACCCTCAGTGCTGAACACTCCATCAGGTCTGCTAGGTGTGCTGGGTGTGGAGGCTTCCAGAGGCCCAGGTACCACAGTGCCCAGCCCAAGTCCAAGGTCCCAGCCCAAGTCCCCACTCTCATCTCATGTGGAAACACCGTTCTCAGCTCGGCTGGGCAGAGGTGACTGTTCATTGTACCCTGGATCTGCCTCCCACCCAGCTGCACACCTGACATGCCAGTCTTCTGGATACTTTTCAATTTCCATCCTCTAACTGTTAGGGTTTAAAATGCCAGTCATCTTCCTCTTTCCCCTCTCTGTATCCTCCATCTGCAGCCAGTCACCAAGGTGACTGAAGCCTAAAATCAGGCCTGTGACTCACTGCTCTCTGGATATCACACTATCGGATTTGCCTTGTTTTTTCCTTAGAGCAACCCTGTTCAGAAGATATGAGGCAATGTCCATCAACACACTTTGCAAACTTCAAATCTGTCACATGACGTACAGTGTTGTTAATGATGCTATGTTTCCACCATCCACATACCTTAGAATGTTCTTCATTATTTTCACTTACTACACCCTACCCATCCTTCAATGTTCCATGTACCTTCTCAAACTCACTTAAAGAACATTGTTCTTTTGAATTCAAACTTAAGATACTTAAGATATGTAACCATAACTTCATGAAATCTCTTATTTCATTTCCTGGTGCTATTATAACTATTGGGTAATCATTGAAACATTTCACATCTCTCTTCTTTAAAGTTGATTTGTAAACTGCTTACAAGTGATCCTGTGGTCTCTATGCACGAAGCCTTAGGCAGGGTTAGCAGAGCAGACAGAAAATTCGAATCCTCCTGAGATTCTATGAGTGTAGTGGAACTACAGATGTGCTCTAAGCTATCTCAGTCAGCACCTACAGGCGGGTCTGGAGAGCGTGGAACACTGAGAAGGCCTGGCCAGAACAGCTCCTGAAGTTAGAGCGAGTACACCAAGAAAATGAGGACTACAAGCCTGAGAGGTGCAGACCCCAAGATTTCACCCCTTTCTCTACCCAGTCATCTTACAAATGTGTGCACTCCCTGTAGGGGCTCTGGAAGACTATATCCCAGAGCAACCTGGAACCGTAATCAGAAAACAAGTGCATATGAAAACTCCTGCCGGAGGAGAAGTACACATTTTGCTCCAATCTGAACCAGTCACAGAACTTGGGATTAGATTTTGTTTTTGTGTGAAGAGAGGGCAAAGAAAGTTAGGATAAAAATTCACCCTCTTAATTAAGCTTTTCTTACTGCTACAAATTAAATTTTTATTCCCAGAGAGGCAACATAATACAGTGACAAGAGATTGAACTTTGAGTTTGACCAGAAGTGGGTCCAAATCCCAGCTACCTTATATGGTTGATGTCAAAATTAGAAGAAATATGAACAAGAATCGGCACATGTCATATGCTCATCTGACGTTAGTTAATTTTCCTCTTAGACCTAATTAAAAGTGATGGTTGGCTGATGTGACAAGGGAGAAAGCCAGACTTGAGAAAATCTGAGGCTGGATAATCTACAAAATGCTTATTTATTTTTATGAGGAATATAATCAAGAATTAAATTATTTTAGATTTGCCAGCTCTAAGTATATATTTAATATCTTTGTAATTCACTGAGAGCTGTTATTCTTAAATACAATCTTATTTAGTCATTTATAGACTTCCACAGGAGTTGTAATTAAGTCAGAATTATAAGAACAGAGAAAATGTAATATTAGCAATTACATTTACATTAAGGCAAAGTAGATATACAATCCACAAAAGTCACTTCCAAATTTGACCTAAATGATCTAGATTGGTTGTTTGAAGTCTTTAGAGAATAAGAGTACAGATGTAATGATATACATCCGTGCAGGAAACATTTGTTTCAAATAACACACCACCTGTTTATTTATTTATTTTTTTTATCCTCACCCGAGGACATTTTTTTATTTTTTGTTCAAATAGAGCGGGAGGAAGAGAGAGAGAGAGAAACATCGACGTGAAAGGGACACATCGAGTGGCTGCCACCCGCACGACCCAACCAGGGCCGGGGACAAACTGCAACTGAGGTACATGCCCTTAGCGGGAACCGAACCCGGGTCTCTCCGGACCGAAGGCCGACGCTCTAACTGCTGAGCCAAACCGGCCAGGGCTAGTTTTTAAAAACTCTAACCAGGCTGGCTGTCTTCACTGTTAAAATTCTCTGGAAAAATCAATATTTACCACTGATCTTGTGCTATAAGAATATGACTTGGGCCCTGCCTGGTGTGGCTCAATTGGTTGAGCATCGTCCCATATACCAAAGGGTTGTGAGTTCGATTTCCAGTCAGGGCACATGCCCAGGTTGTGGGCTCAATCCCCAGTAGGGGGCATGCAGGAGGCAGAGGATTGATGTTTCTCTCTCTCCCTCTCCCTTCATCTCTCTCTCAAATCAATAAAAACATATTTTAGAAAATATGGCTTGGGACAATAAAAAAAAAGCCATAATTAAATAAACTTCATGCTAATATAACTAGCAGAAATAAAGAAAGAGATGTCTCTCAATCCTCTAAGAGATGCCCTAGGTATTACTTCATCTCACAGGCTTAGTTACAATCAAGTATGAACGTGTACTAAGACTAGTTATAAAAATGCTTTGCTCGTATCATGGCAACCACGACTCGCGTCCGCCTGGGCATCCCTCCACTGTGTCCACACGCACCTTGGTTCATCAGAACGAGGCTTCCTGTGAGCAGAGCCATGCAGTTGGTGGGCTGATGATTGTGCAGATACTGAAACCCCCATCCCCTCCTGTATGAGGTTTCGTACATATATCCTGAGGCATTGGCGATCACTTCAAGAAACTTCTCCTGCTGTGTCTTGCTCAGGTAGTTGTACAAGAAGTCATAGGCAGTGGCAAAACCCACCAGGGAGTGAGCAAGTGGGACTTCATCCCAGGGAGCATCTTTCACCAACCTGTAAAGGAGAACAAGCCAGGCAAATGAGTGCGACCAGGCTCACAGTTTGCCTCCCACTTTTAAGTGTCTATTACTCAGAACCGAAGGGCACAGCTGAAGATGGAATCCAAGAGATTCAATGACACAGAAGCAACTTCCCTCTGCATTAGACACAAGCATCAAGTGTATCTAACGTGAAAATGACAGAGTTAGCACTTTTCTCTCTCAGACTTCCAGTAACTTCAACATGCTGAGAATGCTTTCTTTTGATTCTTTTCCTCTTGATGAGAGGCGGTAGAATAGATCCAAAGAGATGTGAAGCACATGACATCAGTAGCAAGGCATACCCATTTTTAACTAATGCTCCCCTCCCTTTTCTACTTGCATAAGAGGTCCTGGTTGTGGAACTGCCTTGCTGAAGCAGTCGAACATGTACATCCCTTCTCACTTCCCACAGATGGCCAACGTGAAGGCAGGTGGCCTAGAGTTATGGCCTCTCAACTGGGACACACTCACTTGGTCAACCCCACAATGGGGAGAATGGCCAAAAAGCTGATGCAAATAAGTGAAATGAACTGATTCTAATTCTACATCTCATTCTCCTCATATGATGAACTGCAATGCCTTTAAGGTCCTTTGAGTAACTTTCAGAGAAGTCTAAAAGCTGATCTGTGAAGTATTAAACTGTCATTTTTCCACGAAGCCACATTTCTGCTTGACTTGCTATACTATTCAGCAAGAATTTTAAGTGTCAAACAGGAAGCTAAAAGGGATTTTTCATAACCACAATTCTGGGGAATTATCCACAAAGCCCTCCCCATCTGTTCAGGATGGATTTGATTAATCTCTACGGGGCGGAAACAAAGGAAGAGGGCGCCGTTCTCTTGGGGGGTGGACGGAAGCTCTCTGTTAGGAATTAAACTGAACATCAACATTTCTCCACGATGAGCCTCCTTTGGCAATTTAGTGAGGTGTTAGCCTCTTTCTCGGTATATTTTAAAATTCATAAGCTAAAATACACAAGGATATAAGGAACTCTCTTACTTTGAAATGTAATTATTAAAACATATTTTTAAAAATTGTGGTATGTGTTTCTTTATTCAATCATAAGATTTAACAGCAGGGATAGTAACTACCATAGTGTGTGAGTAGTGATGAGCACAAACAGTATTTTGAGATGCCTATGATAACTGTAATGTGGTATGAAAATATCTGTGTTTTCTATCTGTGACACAGTTACAGGTTCTCCCAAGAGCACTATAGCTGGTTATCTATATCCATAATCTGTAAGAAATGATCAATTTCAGTTACGGTTAGTAAAAATTAAGATGCAATATTTCCCCCATATTAACACCATAGGCCCCAAGTTAAGAACACTTAAAAATGTCTGAGAGATTACTTCTTCTAGGAGTAATCCTGTGTTCTTCCTTTAGGAGCTTATATTAAAGAACTGATGTTAGTGAGGCCTTCGCTGGTCACCCTGTCAGAATTTCAACATCACTCCCCAAACAACAATCTCTCATTTCCCTTCCTCACTTTTTGGACCTCCTAGCATATACATATATGTATGAGATACTGTATGCATATGTAGCCCTTATTGGAATTTAAGTTCTGCAACAGCAGGGTTATCTTCCCTGCTCTGTTGTATCCACTATTGGATCCCCAATCCTACAACAGTGTCTGGCAAATAGTAGACTCTCAATAAACATTTTTATTAAAAGAAAAAATGAACAACCTAATAAAACTAGGCCACACTGTTGACAATGAATATGCAATCATTATGAAATCAGGAATTTGGAGAAATCCCTTGGTATTTCGGAATAATATCACTGGTTGGCTGTGCTGGTGATACAGAATGGTGCTAAAGTGACTCAGGTTGATGGGTTTCTTAACCATTTGGTCACAGAAAAAGCCGCCTGGCCAGTTCAGCTTGCCAATGTGCGTACTGGTTGTAAACAGACTGTGAAGAGTGTGAATTAATTCCCCAGTTTGAGGGGAAAATAAAATTCATACTGCAAGCTCACTGCCAGGGAGTTAGGAACACAGTCTCCACTGACTCATGGTGATGGGTGAGCCAGGCGGAGAATCCAAGTCAGCCGTTCTCAGCTCTGTGTCTTCATACCATGTCATGCCGCCTCTATAAATGACTTCATATACACCTAGCCGCAGCAAAGCTGGTGTCAAAGAACTGTCACTATCTACCAAACCCTGACACGTCTGATTAACTGATGAACTTATTTTTAAAGATAAAAGGACATTTAATAAACTTCTCATTCTTCAGGAAATATTATTATGCAATTGCTGTGAAAATATCTAACCTCTCACATACAGTTACTTATTCCAAGCAGTTTTCAATTCAATAAAATACTAGCACACATATAAAAATAGTTCATGGTACCATTGGGTTCATCACTACTAGATCATTATGAAATCTGGCCTGTAATAGCTACATATCTAGAAAGTCATATATATCCTTTACCAGTAAAATCTTACCCAGCCTCAGATACAAAGTACAACAATGGTAGGAAGAGAGCATATTTTACTGTTATGGAAACCAAAGGAAATTTCCTTCTAGTTCATGGCAGCAAAGAAACTATCTTACATGATGTGATTCTGACCAGTGGTTAATTTATTGAAAAGGCTGGTTAAATGGGGAATCATAAAAATATATGACAACTATTAATTTATGAATTTTATTTTGACTTAAAATACAGACATGTACACACATTCACCAATAATTTGAAGGTATACTAATTGCCTTTCTTTAAATATGGGTCTACAGAATGGAGTTTCATAGTTCTTTTCTGCAGATAACACATCATCACAATTTCTAGCTTTGTTTTCTCTATAACATAGGAAGAAATTAAAGATACTTATGAAAGATTATAGAATTCTTCCAGATTTTTGTTTTCCCCTAAATTTTTACATTTCATCCACACTAAACTATATGACAGCAATATTTTGCACTAAGTCATTACAAAGCACTGAAGTTGGTTGTAAAAACATTAGTTCTTTTTATTTTAAAACTCACACTTAAAAAGGCTTACATAATAGTATTAAAATTGTGTCATTACAGGTATTAGTGAAACTGGCATCAACTGGTCTGAGAACAAATACAGTTGATATTTGCTAAGCACATAACTCTACTGGGGGGAACAGAAATGAATGGACATAGCAGAAAACGGCCCACCAGGCTTGACGCCTCCAGCACTCCGTGAGAGTTGCTAGGTTACGTGAGGAATGGAGGTTAACTTCAAAAGCGAGTCAGTTAAGAGGAGGTTAGCTAGGAAAACTTTCACTATATTCCTCTTTTTATAAGCTATAGTTTCTTCCCTTAGAGAGGTGTTCTTAAAGTAAGGTCCATGGACCCCTAGGGTCTCCAAGACTCTTTTAGGGGAGCCCCAAGTAAAAGTATTTTTCATAATAATATAAAGATGTTATATGTTGATATTTGCAGTGATGGTACAAAAGCACTAATGGCTAAAAATGCTGACATTTTAGCAGGAATCCAGGCAGGGGAACCAGACTGCTCCAGTAATCCTTGTGTGATTCTTTACTGCTGCCATGCACTCTAAGTTAAAGAAAGAAAGAAAGAAAAAAAAGCCAGTTTCACTAAGAATATCCTTGATGAAGTGGTAAAATTATTAATTTTATAAAATCTCAACTCTCCAAGTATATATATATTTTCAATATTCTGTATGATGAAATGGGAAATATGTAAAAAGCATAATGGACACCAAAGTGCAATGACTATCACAAGGAAAAGAACTTGTACATTGAGTTAAGAGCTGAACTAGCTGCTTTTTTTCATGAAACATCATTTTTACGTGAGGAAATGACCAAGTGACAAATTATGGTTATCTAGACTTGGGTATTTAAGTGAACATTTTTTTTTTTTAAATGAACAAGGAAGCTTTCCAGGTCAAGGAAAACTGAACGTCTTGGTTGCCAATGACAAAATTTGAGCTTTCAAGTGAAGATAAGAATTTTGGAAAACAGATCTGCTACCATGAGCTTAAGAGCTTACCAATATATTATACAGTTATCTAAATAATTCATGGGTCAAAAAAGAAATCATAAGCAAAATTACGAATTATTGCAAATGATAATGAGCATAAAATGTCTGAATTTGTGGGATATAGCCAATGCAGTCCTCAGAGGAAATATTATGGCACTGAAAGTCTTAAAACAGAAAATAAAAGGTATAAAACTAATCGTCTCAGATTCCACCTTAAAAAGCTAAGACAGGAAAAGCAAATTAAAGCCAGTGTTAATTGTAGAAAACAAATAATACAGATAAGACAAAAATATATAAAATACAAAACAGACAAGTGATAAGAGAAAATCAACAAAGGCAAATAATGAAATACAAATAATGACTGAATCCAGGAACCAAGTATATAAGCAAATATCAACTACATAGTCTTTAATCTCTGCAAATCTGAAAATTTTCAAACTAAAAAGTTCAGAAAAAAATAGAAATTTATAAATGTTGGCTCTGACAGCAACTGATCAGTTATAATAACTCTGTGTATTTTTAAATATATTTATGTTCTAAAATTCAATATAAATGTTATAACATGCAACATTAAAAACATAATCTCTATTTCAAACATAACATGATACATAAAGGGGAAGTAAGTACTCTAGGACCAAGAGTAAAGATCTAAAGATTTGACATCAAGGGTTTCCCAAAGAAAAGGCTTAGACAAATTGTTATCAACCTTATTGTGCACTGAACCCCCAACCCCCCAACCCTCACCCCACCCCCGCCTCACTGTACACAGAGTGGGCAATCAGCTGTTTAGAGCCTGTGGAAGGCAGAGTAATAGTCCCCTCAAAGACATGTATATCCTAACTCCCGGAATCTATGAATACATTGCCTTTCATGGCAAAAGGGACTTTGCAGAGGTGATTAAGGACCTAGGGGTGGGGATTGTCCTAGATTATCTGGGTACCCAATCTAATCACATGAGTCCTTAACAGCAAAGAATCTTTCCTGGTTGTGGTCAGATGAAAATGTAACCACAGTGGAAAAACCAGAGATGCCATACTGCTGGCTTTGAAGATGGAGGAAGGGAAACAAGAGCAAGGAATTTATGTGGTCTCTGGAGGCTAGAAAAAGTCAAAGGAATAAATTCTGCCCTAGAGCTTCCAGAAAAGAACACAGTCCTACAAACACCTTAATTTTAGTCCAGTGAATAGATCCACATTAGACTTCTAAGCTACAGAAATGTAAGATAAATCTGTGTTGTTTAAGTCACTGTTTATGGCAACTTGTTACAGCAACAATAGGAAACATATAAAACCCCACTCTTATATGAATAGATAGTCAATGACTACCAGAGATTTATGAAAATCCCATAACAGAAAAGAAGAGGTCCAAATGAACAAAATAATAAAATTAAACCATACAGGTAGAAAAAATTTCAAAACAAAAAGGATTTCTTGAAAATGAAGAATAAAATAGCAGGAAGACAAACTCGATACAAGGGCTGAAGGAAAGTAGAAGAAATATCAAGAGAGCAGGGAAATGAGACAAAGAAAACAGGAAAGAAAAGAAAATGGGAAAATTGGCCCAAGAGGTTGAGCATCTGAGTAAGAAGAGAACCAAAAAAGAAAACAAAGGAAAAACAGGGGAAGAAAATCAGCTATATCAAGAAAATGTCCTAGAACTACAGGGCATGAGTTTCCAGGCTGAAATAGTCCACATGAATGAAAACAGACCCATCTCAAACCAAGGCACACGGTCCCTCAATTCCATAACATTAGTGACACAGAAAAGACCCTAAAAGGTTCAGAGAGAAAAATCAGTTCATTCAAAACATGAAGAATCAGAGTGGGCTCATTTGTCTCAATAGCACACGACAAGCTAGAAGACAATGAAACAATGCCTCCAAAATCCAAACAGACGATTTCCAGACTAATTCTGGACCCAGACCAGCTTCTATTTCAGCACTGGGGCAGAATAAACACATGCAGGCATCCAAGGTTGCAAAATTCACTTCTCTTGAAACCAGTGGAGAATTTCTCCACCCAAATTAGAATATATGCCAAAAAAAGAAGACTACATGTGATTCATGGCAGGGGATCCAGCACCAGAGAGAAAAGGAGAATAAGTCAGCAGCTGTATGGCATAACTAGGTCACAGCAAGTCACATGGCTCTGGGAGTAACTTCTTTAAGAAGATGAATTGCTATGAATAATGTCTTATTCGAATGGACTGAGAGAAGATTTACATAACCAATTGACAGTCTGATTGGTAATTAGCAATAAAGGTGCAGGAAACTAAGTACATGAAACAAGAAAGCTGTTATCTAAGAGAAAACAAAAAGTTGTATGCAAAGTGAAAAGTGATCATTATATACATGATATGGTTCAGGTGTCAATAGCTTCTGCCTTGTTAAAATATGCAGCAACAATATGCATCTAGTTAAAATGACAACATATCTATATTGGAAGGATGGAGGGACAAGAGGATGCACGTGTTGGTGGTGGATGGTATGCATGAGAGACAGATGAGTGATGCACCTGTAAGTCAAGGAATGTCAAGGGGTGCCTACAACCACCCAAAGGTGGGAGAGTGGCACGGACCTGCCATGGGACAGTTTCTCCTTGGACCCTCCACAAAGAACCAGCCCTGCTAAACCTTGATTCCAGACTTCTAGCTTCTGGAATGGTGAGAGAATCGATTTGTTTGTTTTAAGCTACATTTGTTATAGCTGTCCTAGCAATGACCTTAAAGAGTGTGACCTTCTTGTACCCACCATCTCCTTGCTGCTGCCTGAACAAACGCTCTCCCTTATTTTGAAGAGCAATCCTCTAATATTCTGACAACACAACATAACAATGGGATATCAAGTTTAAAAAGTGAAAGACACTCTAACAATGGCAAAAACTGTGTACTCAAATTTCTACATCTTGGCACCCTAATGATAAGAAAATACCAAAACCAAAATGAGGCGGACCTTAAGGTCTTAAGATACATGAAATTACATTTTACTCTCGCTATGGTCTCCTCAGTAAGGTCAATGTTTCCCCAAGATGCCCACTTTCTCATGCTTTATCAAAATTTTTTCCTTTTACAATATGATTTTTAAAGGTTTTGCTGAACTTGCCTTTATAAAACAGTGGGTAACTGTGGCTGATTTTATTCTGGGTGCCAATAGGAAATAATGTACTAAAGAATTTATTCCACTCAGCCCTGGAAACCTGAAATGCAATCATTAATCACAGACTTGCACTGTTTCCTAATGAAAAAAAGATGCTTCCTAATATGCTTTAGGAATAAGTACTCTAAACACTAGAAACACAGAATGAAGTAGCCACCTCAAAGAATAAAACAATCCCCTCTCTGGAGATATTCAAAACAGGGATATATCAAGGTGGAATTCTCTGAAAAGGAATCATGTGTTTATCAGTATGTTAGACAGAATTTTCAAATTATAAATTGCAAGCTATTAATAAATTGTGGAATGAACATAATGGATTATGACCAATATATATATATATATATATATATATATATATATATATATTTTAAATCTTTATTGTTGAATGTAGAATGTATTACAGATGTTCCACATTTTTTCCCCCATTGACTCCCTCCTCCCCACTCCCACCTCCCTCCCGCCTTTTCCCACACTATTGTCTGTGTCCACTGGTTATGCATATAAGTTCTTTGGTTTATTCCTTCCCACACCCCCAGCCCCTTTCCCTTTGAGGTTTGTCAGTTTAGCAACCAATTTGTACTTCTTAATCCCTTCACCTTTTTCACCCATTCCCCCAAACCCCCTCCCATCTGGCAACCAACAAAATGTTCTCTGTATCTATGAGAATGTTTCTGTTCTGCCTGTTCATTTTGTTTGTAGATTCCATTGTTGATATGTATTCATTGCCATTTTGTTTGTTCATATATTTTATCTTTTTCTTCAAAAAGACCCTTCATCATTTCATATAATAACGGTTTGGTGGTGATGAACTCCTTTAACTTTTTCTTGTCTGGGAAAGTCTTTATATGGCCATCGATTCTAAATGACAGCTTTGCAGGATAGAGTAATCTTGGTTGTAGGTTCTTGCTTTCCATCACTCTGAAGATTTCTTGCCACTCCCTTCTGGCCTGCAAAGTTTCTTTTGAGAAATCAGCTGACAGCTTTATGGGAACTCCCTTGTAGGTAACTAGCTGCCTTTCTCTTGCTGCTTTTAAGATTCTCTCTTTGTCTTGAACCTTTTGCATTTTGATGATGATGTGTCTTGGTGTGGGCCTCTTGGGGTTCATCTTGTTTGGGACTCTCTGTGTTTCCTGGACTTGTATGTCTGTTTCCTTCACCAAGTTAGGAAAGTTTTCTGCCATTATTGTTTCAAACAGGTTTTTGATTTCTTGTTCTCTCTCTTCTCCTTCCGGCACCCCCAAGATGCAAATGTTGGCACGCTTGAGGTTGTCCCAGAGGCTCCTTACACTATCCTCATTTTTTTGGATTCTTTTTTCTTTTTGCTGTTCTGATTGGGCGTTTTTTGCTTCCTTATATTCCAAATCGATGGTTTGCTCCTTGGATTTACGTACTCTATTATTGAAGCTGTGTAAAATTATTCTTTATTTCAGTTAAAGCCTCCTTCGTTTCTAACTGTGCATCGATCATTTCTGACTGGTCCTTTTTTATGCTCTTGAGGCCCTCACTGAGTTCATTGAGCATCCTTATAAGCAGTATTTTGAACTCAGCATCTGTTAGGTTGCTTATCTCCATTTCGCTTAGCTCTTTTCTTGGGGTTTTGTTCTGTTCTTTCATTTGGAACCTGTTTCTTTGTCTCCTCATTTTGGCTGCCTCCCTGTGTTTGTTTCTGTGTATTACTTAATGAGCGGTATGGGGCTAGCTGAGACCAGATGCTGCTCATTTGAAAAAATTTAGGAAAACCTGAAGCAGGATCCAAGTCAGGCCAATCCTATGGTTAAGCAAGTGCCAACAGCTTGGGTGGGCCTGAAAGTTGGGTGGGGCGGGGCGGGGCCTCAGGGAGTCAGCAGGGCGGGGCTACCAGTGTGAGCCAGGTTGCTGGAGTCCCAGGTATGGCGACTGTCTGCTGCCCCAGGGAAGGGCTCACCAAAGGAACAAAGGCCTCTGACAGCACGTTTTGTCCCAGAGAAAGCCCCCTCTCCAGCCCTTGCTCCAGTGCCAAACAGCTCAGTTCTTCCCTGTATGTCTCTGGTGCCCCTGGAGCTGCCTCCCCTCCGAGCTTAGAGGGAGAGAGTCCGATAAGTCCGTGCGCGGGCCCTTTAAGGAGCTGCCTGGGGCTCCAGCCGCCTCAGCCTCCCTGAGCCTCAGTTCCTGCTGGTTTTTCCAGCCAGAAGTGATGGGGATTCTCTTCCTGGCACTGGAACCCTGAGCAGGGCACCTGGTGTGGGACGGGGACCCCCTCAGTCCTCAGGAAGGACCTTCCCAGCCGAGGTGTCCTCCTGATTTTTATCCACCACACGTGGGTGTGGGACCAGCCAGTCCGCCGCCGCCCCTCCTACCAGTCTCCATGCAGCTTCTTTAATTCCGTAGTTGTAGGACTTCCATTCAGCTTGATTTCAGGCGGTTTTGAATGGTGGTTGTTCTGTAGTTTTGTTGTAACTTGGATGTGGTTGTGGGAGGACGCGATACTGCGTTTACCTACGCCGCCATCTTGACCGGAAGTTTTTTAGTGTAAGTTAATGGAATGGAATAGAATTGAAAACAGTAGACTGCAAAGTATGATTTAAATACGAGGGCTGCTTTGTGCAACTTTTATTTATATATTTACATATGTAGAGTTAAAGTTATGTGTACATCGGGTGGTAACGTCACTGTGATTCTTACTGTGGGTCAGAGTGAGAAAGGTTTGGCACCCACTGTCTCAGAGGATAAAGGAGACACCGAACAAGCGGTCCCTGGGATGCGTCCTGCAGCAGAGAGGACCAGGTTCAGGCAGGGTTGAATCCCCAGCTTCCCAGAGGGCTCTCCAGCAGAGGGTCTGGGGTCGGCACTGAGGGACAGTCCCATGTGAGCTCATCAGGAAGGAACCCAGGACACCAGAGAAGCTCAAAATGCTCAGAGTAGAGGCAGAAGGTGCTGTACGGCAGAGGCAGGTGGACCCAGGCAGTCAGCGCAGGAAGAACAGCGATGGAGCAGCTCTCCTGCCCCAAAGCACTCTGTTCCAGAGGGATGAAGAAACAACGCCTCTGAACAGCACCCTACACCAACAACGTTTATTTTGTTTCACGTCCTGGGGACACAGTTCCAAGGAGTACTTCTTAAAGAGTAATAGGCAATAAAGTGGAAAAAGTCAGTTTAGGATTTTTCTTTGTGAATCCTAAAACATTTGGAGATGTGCTATCCCCTATGTTGCCACAAAAGAGAATTAATGAATACATTAAATTTAAATCAAATTATGAGTCAAACTTGCAGGCTATGTTGAACATGCCATGGATATTCAAGTTTTCCAAATTTTAGATCTTGAGTTATTTGTCATATTGAAAACAAAAGTTGACCTCCATCCCGAAGGCCGGATGTCACCACATTCCCCCTATCTTCTCTGTGTAAGTGACAGGAAATGGTAGAAAAGCAAAGAGCAAAAGACTCAAACTTTAAAATCTTTCCCAAGTCAACAAGTTCTCCATAGAAGAAAAAACAGTAAACTCTATGTGGTTTTTCAAAATTATGGCTAAAAGTTGAGGCGGAAGATATTAAAGTTTTAGCAATATGTATGAATTTATTCTTATCTCTTCCTTCCCCAGATTTTTTCTTCTCATGGTGAATTCACTGTCAAGGAATCAGAGAAACGAACTAAAAGTTGCTCATTCTATTGTGACAAGCCCAAATCACTGTCTGCGTTTCATCAAGAATCTTTTTTCTTGTTCTAACTTCGGAAGAAACAGCTGATTTACTCAGGTCGATGCTCTCCACCTGCAGCACCACCTGCGCGGGGTTTCATTTCGGTTTCAGCTCCACAAGGTGACCCAAGGACACCCGTGAGGCCGGAATACTCTGTTAGCACCTTGCCTTTTCTTTTCATTCTCCTGGTTGTTAGTCATTTAGGTATAGTGGGAGGCCCACTTTAATTAAATCTGACCTTCTTTGAGTTTTCCTTCTACATTTTATTTTTATCATCAACGGAAACTATGTAAGTTGTACTTGAAAGCACATTTTATATTGAATCACATCTTTCTTTGCTGGTGACAACAGTTTTGTAAGTCAATACACTACTGGCAAAAAGAAAGTAGCTAAAAATAATGCTTGAGAGATGAACTTGACATCTCTTCGGTCTGCAGCACTTTAAACTCAGTATCTCCAAACCAAACGCTTTGTGAGCCTTCCCAACCGCTCCAAGTTTCACAGTCTCACTGAGCAGTCCCGCCATCTTCTCAGCATCCCCAAAAGGTATTTCTTTGTGCTCAAATATAACTGTCAAGTCTTACACATGCTAACTCTTAAACCTTTCTGGAAACCATAATTCCTTTCCATTCAGAGCCCCATTCCAGGCTCTCATCTGGACAAACACAAAAGGACTAACTGGTCTTCCCAGTCTGACCTCTGCACTCTGACCACACGTGTGGTCAGAGATGTTCCTTCCTAAAACACAGATCTGTCGCATGGAAAAACCAGCAGCCATTTCCCATCTCCTGAGGGGAGCACAGCCACCACCTGTGCTTGTGTCCAAGTGATCAAACTGAGTCGGATCAAGCCTCGGCATCTGGCAGTCTGCAGGAGATGCCGAGGTGGAGAAGCGCACCCAGCTGCACCTTGACCGTACAATCAGCAACGTCCAGACTGTGGGAAGCTGCGCAGGTGGAAGAGCCCAGGTCCTTCCACAGGATAAATAATTGTAACAAAAATAAAGGGATGGAGAGAAAACTGCTGATAAAAAAACTTTTAAAAGACGTTCTAAAAAATGAGCAAGACTAAACTTGGGTCTAGGGATGCACACTTGTATGAACCTCAGGGAAACCCAGGGGCGTGATGAGCATAGAAGGCAGGGTAGTCTTTGTGGGGACCGAGAGAGCTGTGATGGGGATGGAGCCCATGAAGGGGCTTCTCTGGGTGGCTGGCAAGTTCGTTTTTGATCTGTGCTGTGGTTACTAGGATAGGCATGTGAAGACACGTTTATATTTATTTTGCAATGAAAGGGTTAAAAATAAAACCAACCCCACACACAAAAAAGATCATGTCGCTGTCCTGTGAAAACCCTTCAGTGGCCTTACAGAGCTTGTAAGGAAAAGTTCAAGCTCCTTCACATGGTGAACAAGGCCTTGCAGCATCTGGCTGTCCACTCAAAGCCTGCCAGTCCCTCCCTCCCTTAACGTTTCAGTTCCTCAGAAGCACTCTGCTTTCTTCTGTCAGTCTGAACATCAGTCACTTCTGCTTGCAACATTCCCACATGCTTCTTCCCCTTCACTTGGCTGATTCCTATCTGTCCCCAGTAGGAAAGCCTTCCCCAATGCTCCAACTTGGGTAAAGTCTTCCCACTGCACACTGTATTTTCCCCATCACAACATTTATCATCTTCATTCATGTTGTCTATTAGTTCTTATCTTCCAGAGGTCAACAACTTAAAACAAGATGTATAAGTTGTCTTCAAATTGTTCTATGCCCAGTACCTAGCACAATGCCTAGAACAGGCCAAGTACACAATAAACTTACACAAAAATGAATACGTGCCTACATTTATTATAAATTAAAATTGCCTTTGTTGGCATCAATTTAAAAGAACACAAAATATAAACAAAGTCATAGCTAAAGCTGACACATTATGCCAGGTACTACGTTCATTAACTCATTTAATCCTCTAAACACTACTATGTGAAAAGTACTGTGTTTATCACCAATTTACAGATGAGGAAAGTGAACCATGTTACTTGGAGAAGCCAAGTAACATGCCCAAAGTCACACAGCTGATAAATGGGACTGGAAGACAGGCAGTGTGGCTCCACATTCCTTGTCCTCAATTCCAGTAAAGTATCACCTCCCACCATCTAATGTTACCGCCATTCATTCCAAAGACTGAAGCAGGTGGCTTTAAAGTTAAAAAAAAATATATTGAGGTTATCTGATAGGGAAGATCCATGAATAGTATGTCCATGTTTAGATGCAGGCTGCCAAATCAAGGGATAGGAAGGGGAAAGTACCAAGTGCAGGAGCATTTCAAAGAGCGAGTAATCCAAGACTCTCTGGTAAACGAGGCACCAAGATGTCAAGCCCTGACATACCTCCTACTGGCCTCCAAGTAGGCCAAAGGCGCAACACCTCGGTGACTACAGGCTGACAACAAGCAGGGCTTCAGAGAGAAAAGTGAGCCCAGACAAATGGAGCACCCACAGTGTATAAGGCACTAAATCAGATGCAAAGTTGTATACAAATTCAGGACTTCTGCTCTTGGTAAGTTTAGACTCTTAATCAAAATAAGGTCATTTACTCACTTGTTCACTATATATATTTTTAAATATGTTTTTATTGATTTTTTTTGGAGAGAGAGGAAGGGAGAGAGAGATATAAATATCTATGTGAGAGAGAAACATCTATCGGTTACCTCCTGCACGCCCCCTACTGGGGATTGAGCCCAAAACCCGGGCATGTGCCCTGACTGGGAATCCAATGGGGTCCTCTCAGTCCATGGGACGACACTCAATCCACCGAGCCACACCAGTCAGGCTGTTCACTATAGTGTCCTTGTGGCCAGTATAACATATTTGACTCTCAGGACTTGACAGCAAAATGTGAGGATGGCGTACCCTCAATAAGCGTGTGTGTCAGTGGAGGAGGCAAACAAATGAATCAAGAATGATGTAGTACAGGTGAAGCATCCTGTAAGAGTTTTGCACGGGCTCCTTGGCATATCTGAACCACATTGGCCAAGGTATGAGTAGAAGCTGGACTTCAGGAGGTTTCTAGAAAGAAGTTTCTTTGGGGCTGCATCTTGAAGACATACACTCCTGATGAGAGAACAAGGTAAGTAACCCAGTTACTACTACAAACCAATGTCACATGAAAAGTAACGGTAGGGGTTGAGAGGGGCAGAATCTAGAGAAAATGTCCTGAAGTCTGAGTAGCGTAGGAGGGAAAGGAGGCACAAATGGGATGGCAAAGTCTGGGATCCTTGCGGGCAGAAAGGGCAGCTCAGGCAGGTCTGTAAGCGTATCGCCACCAGACTCAGGGCAGGGGTGAAAGCGTCAGTACACGTGGTCCAGGTGGACCACTGGGGAGATGTACACATCATGCCTGTCAGTGAAAAGCCTAAAATACTAAAATCACAAAATTCTAGGAAAAACAAGACTCTGAAAATCTGTAAGCCCTGGATGGGGGCATGTTTTACAGTGATGGTGAAAACAAGTTAACCTTTTCTTACCACCTAAAGATACTTTTGCCTGAACAGCTCACCCACACTCAGTAAGGACACAAACAACAATTAACAAAACGCATTCACAGAGTAGCAAGAGTGAAGGACAGAATAAGGGAGAGGGAGGAGAAAAAGGGGACTGAACTACCTTTTCTCTCCACGAGCCCACCCTCTTTCCTCCCTGGTCTGGGGCATCACTGTGTGGCCATTCACCCTAGACAAAAACCAAGTGCCAGTCTTTACACCTCCCTTTCCCTCACCATTTACACCTGAGTGCCTCGGGGGACCTTAAACGGGCAGGTGCTTTGGCCTACTCCAAGAAATTATTCATTGGTTTGGCAGGGCCCAGGAATCTACCTTTTCAGACTTCCTATATGATGCTGATGCAACAGTCATACTTGAAGAAAACCTGTCCCATATCCAATCAATCTCTGTAGATTCTCTCTCCTAATGTCTCTTAAATTCATTACACCTTCTTGCCACCCTACTATCTTTTCTTTAATGTTCACCCGAGGATACTTTTTCCATTTATCTTTAGATAGAGTGGGAAGGACAGAGAGAAACATCAATGTGAGAGAGACACATCAATGGGCCGCCTCCTGCATAACCCGGCCAGGGTGGGGGACAAAACCGCAACAGCAACCAAGGTACATGCCCTTGACTGGAATTGAACCCAGAGCATTGGTCTGCGGGCCGATGCTCTAACCACTCAGCAAAACCGGCCAGGGCCACCCTACTATCTTTTTTATTTTTTTCATCCTCACTCGAGGACATTTTTCCATTTTTTTATTTAGATAGAGTGGGAGGAAGAGAGAGAGAGAAACATCAACGTGAAAGGGACACGTCGAGTGGCTGCCACCCACACGACCCAACCAGGGCCGGGAACAAACTGCAACCGAGGTACATGCCCTTAGCGGGAACCGAACCCGGGCCTCTCCGGACTGTAGGCCGACGCTCTAACCGCTGAGCCAAACCAGCCAGGGCTACCCTACTATCTTAATTGTGGTATTCATCTCCTTCCTAGACTATTACAAGGTTCTACTAAAGCCCCTTCCTCCTGATCCCTCACCTCCAAGCCATTCCACACACAAAGCTTCTAAGCCACAGGCTTAGGTGGGAGAAGCAATGGTCTGGCCCCTGACTATGTCTTCTTCTGCTGTCCTATGCCAGCATGTTGACATTGGAAAGGAAAGGGAAAGATGGATGAGAAGCTGTGTTAAGCATGGCTAAACCACGTTCCCTTAATGCATATGGCAGGAGATGAAGAATTAAAGAGCCTTTCTGAAGATAAATAAGGCAAAATGAACTGCCCAGCTCAATGAGACTCCATGGGCATCTGCCTGTTATTACTGCTCTCTAGTAGTTGTAAATATCTATAGAGCATTAGTAAGAACTTAATATCATCAAGACCCAATTCTTTTTTTTTTTAATCCTCACCCAAGGAAATGTTTTTGTTAATTTTAGAAAAAGGAAGGGGAAAGAAAGAAACATGAAACAGTTGCCTCCCACACATGCCCCAACCAGGGATCAAACCTGCAACCTAAGTATGTGTCCTGGCCTGGAATCCAACCCACAACCTTTTGGTGTACGGTATGATGTTCCAACCAACTAAGTCACCCTGTCAGAGCCCTATTACTTTTTTTTTGGTCAATTACAGTTTACATTCAGTATTATTTTGTATTAGTTTCAGGTATACAACATAGAGGTTAGACAATCATATCCTTTGCAAAGTCATGCCATGACATTTCAAGTACCCACCTGGCACCATACATAGTCATTACAATATTATTGACTATATTCCCTGTGCTGTGCTTTACATCCCCATGCCTATTCTGTAACTACAAGACTGTACTTCTAAATCCCTTCACCTTCTTCACCCAGCCTCCCATCCCCCGACCCCTCTGTAACCATCAGTCTGTTCTCTATCTGTGAGTCTGTTTCTAGTTTGTTTGCTTTTTATTTTGTTCTTTAGATTCCATGTATAAGTGAAATTATGTGGTCTTTGTCTTTCTCTGAGTAAGACCCTATTCTTAAGTGGTAAATAGTTATTTTACTTCACAGATAAAACAAACTTTAAAAAAATATTACAAAGCATTATTAAAATAGAATACAGATACATATGCAGCACTTGCCAACCAACATTTTCCCTTCAATATATGGGCCAAGGAATGCACAAATTTTAAATAAACATCGTGACGGGCAAATTTTTAATAAGAAAAATTTAAGAGCCAGATTGTAAAGACCATGTTGAACATTCATGTCTTTGTATACATGAGGTGAAGGGCGCTGACTTAGAACTCCACCAGAAGGAGGAGGAAAATTCCTCTGGCCTTAAGCACCTCTCCTCAGGCAACTCCGAAAGCCCATGTAGTATTTTAAAAGGCAGCAAGTGACACTAAAAGGGCAGGAGGTAGGAGAAAGTGAGTCACTCATCACAGAGATGTGTTGAAGGTCAGACCAATACTGAATCTTAGAGTCAAACAGCAAACAGATCTCACAAGGAAAATTAATTCTAGATTTCTTTTCAATCCTGTATTTTGATCGCTTTTATACAGTATCTTCAATTAGTTGTTACAAAGAAGCATTACTAAAATGACTTTATCCTTACTTGCATTTGAAATCATGGAGCACAATTTGCCTGGTATGTATTGAACAATCATACTGAGATGCTCAGCTAATATACACAGATAACTCCGCCTCTCCCTCAGCAACTCTTCACATGCTTCCTCCTGCTACAGGTCACCTGGTCTTGATCCTTGCCCCATGCTGCTGCTGCAACAACCTGCTTATTAAATGGCATTCAAGAAAGGAATTCCCAAAGACCATATTCCTAAAACATGTGTTTCTATAAATTTTAAAGAATCGGATGGTTAAAAGCCTTGTAAGTTATCAGTTTAGACTTTTATTTCCAAGGATCTGAAACAAAGTAAAGGGGATAACTTTCTTTCTTTTTCTTTCTTTTTTTTTTTATCCTCACCGGAGGACATTTTTTCCATTTTTGTTCAGATAGAGTGGGAGGAAGAGAGACAGAGAAAGACGTGAGAGAGACACATCGAGTGGCTGCCTCCCACACAACCCCAACCGGGGCTGGGGACAAACTGCAACCAAGGTACGTACCCTTAGAGGGAACCAAACCCGGGTCTCTCTGGACCGCGGACCGAGCTCTAACCGCTGAGCCAAACTGGCCAGGGAAAGGGGGTAACTTTCTTTAGGAAAAGAACAGAGGAAAAGAGAGGTAGAGACAGAGAGAGAGAAGGAATAAAAGGAAGGAAAAATATGAATGAGAACAAGCCAGAGGAGTTGGGGGCTGGGTTTTCTGAGAGCCTAGCATTTGTTGCACCTATCCACTGGATTTGTTTCCTGGAATGCAGTGGATTCCACGTGCATTCAGGGATAAGCCTCCCTGTCTTCCCCACTGCAAGGTCAGGAGAGGAAACCCTGACCTTTTCACTCATGGTGCTGTAGCTCCACAAGTCAGGGCCCAGCTACATCCTCCCTGACTTTAATTCCCAGCCTTAACGTGAGAATTAGAAAAGTAAAAAGCCTGCAAAATGGTTGTAGGGGACTGCATGCTGGCCAAGCAGAGCATGCTGAGAGAGACAGGCAGCATCCTCATTTTGGAATGCGGAGGAGTGAAACTGATGGGTCCGTTTCACTACGCCAAGGCTTTTCTTTCTTTTTTCTCTCTTTATTATTTTATTTTATTTTGCAAATACAGCCTCAAATGTCACGCTCCAGAAATCTGCATTTCACAGGTAAGGATTTAATATGCAGTCTGTTGCAGATAAAAATATAATTACTTCTCTATCCGAACGTTCAGCTTTCTTTGTTTCCCTCACCAGTTCTGATTTCCTGTAGCTGACTGGCTCCAATGCAAGAGTGAAGTCATTTCTTTCCTCTGTGATTTATTTTCTGACTATAAGTAAGCAAAAATGCCATAATGGAATGATTCACAAAGAATTCTTTGCTCAAAAACTCCAGAGTGACAGAGTAGGTAAAATGGAGTAATGTGCAGCAAGAAACTTCACACGAGTAAATCTGTATGTTCCTGTGTATCTCTGTGTAATGACAGTAAACACTTTAGTAAAACTATGTGCCAGGCACATAATGCTCAGAGCTTCATATGCATTTTCTTATTTAATCCTTGGAACAATCTCACACGGGAGGAATCATCCACATTTTACAGATGAAGAAACTGAGGTTTACAGAAGTTAAGGAACCTGCCAAAGGACACCTGGCCAATAAAACTGCAGAGTTAAGATGGAAGTGTGCCTCTCCTCAAAGCTTACACTATGCTAGGCCTGTTCCCCATGGTTTGCAAGGCTTACACAAAAGCCCCCCAAAGCCTGTGGCTTGGAAGTGCACACCAGATAACTACACTATCAACTACAGCTTGAACAACACATTCTATTTGTTACACTCCTATCTTAAATCTCTTTTAAATGCATTCATCTCTTCATGTTAAGTAAAATTTGGTCAGCTGAACTGTACTTTTCTTAAGTGATGCAGGATTTGTAGTGTTTTCCAATAATCATTTGAGTGAGTTTTTCATGTGCTTTCAGCTATAGAAGATTACTGTAACAACTTGCCCAGGACTATAATGTCAAGATCACCATCACTCATCTACCAAGAACTAGGCTGAGATACACAATGTATAGAGAGGCTGCCTGATAGAAATGTGGCCATTTCCATTTGTCTACATATACAAAATTCTACTGAATGATGAGGCTAGACTGGGGGGGGGGGGGGAATAGTGGCCTGTGGCTTAACCGTACGCTCATCCCCTGCACCTCCACTCTGGTTTTAGGGAACTTGACTAGAGATCCTCCATCAGGAATGTTACAGTATTCATTCATTCATTCAACAGAATACACTTGATGTGGGGTATACACACACAAGCAAAACAGACATGGTCCTGTCCTCAGCTAGGCTGCGTAGAAAGAACAGCACTGTGCTACTCATCCCACACGCACTGTAAGGGTGTTCCCGAGATAACAGTGAAGGTTCCGCATGAAAACCCCAGGAGAAATTTATGTCTTATCCTTGGGTCCACAGTAACATTTCTACAGAGTTACTGATCTGTTTTTAATCCCACAGACACTGTATACTGAAAACTAACTGAGTCAGCTTTCTCTGCTGCTAAAAGAACTCAGGGCTCACTTGTGACCCACGCATGGTATGTAAGACACATTTCAGCAGCTGTCTCATTCCCAGTCCAGCTGATGTCCCTCACCTTCCTCTGCCCTCTTTTCTTTCCCGGCTACTTCTAATTTGAATCTTGCATTTTATGTTTTCTTAATCTTCTGAGGGGAAGGCACAGTAGAATAAGTAAATGAAAACTTACATAAATGTTATCAAAATTTTAGGAAAGTGGAGTAATATGTGTTGACTCCAAAAACTCTTCCTAGAAACTCACTTTATGGACATCCTTTTAAATAAATCTCTACTAAGAAGTGTTTTTATTATTTTCCTTCCTTAAAGTTGAAGGTCTTGAGGGAAAAAATGATGAAAGATTTTTATTTAATTAGAGTTCAATTGTCTCTTTTTCTTAACTGTATCAGAACTGAATGCACAAAACAACCATTTATAAATGAGAATACCCCCAAGTGCCCCACTAGAACAGAACTTGTTCTAGTGACTAGGTGATATTATGTAAAAAATGAATTCAGCCCTGGCCAGTCTGGCTCAGCAGTTAGAGCGCTGGCTCGCACACCAGAGAGACCCCGGTTCGGTTCCCGCTAAGGGCACATATCTCGGTTGCAGTTTGTCCCCGCCCCGGGGTTGTGTGGGTGGCAACCAGTTGATGTGTCTCTCTCACATTGATATTTCTCTCTCTCTTCCCTCCTTTCTCCCTCCCATTCTATCTGAAGATAAATGCAAAAATGTCCTTGGGTGAGGATAAAAAAAAAAAAAAAGTACTCATTTTAAGTGCAATAAAATGCATTTTCAATTGTTACCAGCCTTAGCTCTATATTTTCAGCTCATTAAGTGTACTTAAAGTGGTTGCATATTAAATTCTAGTCACACTTTTACCTAACGCAGAGCCAGCTGCCACCCAAATCCCAGCTCTCATTTGGAAGATGAGATCCATAAGGGAAAAAAGCTTAATTCAAAAGTCAAAGACATTATTCGTTGTTGAAGACATTATTTAACCTATTTAAACATATAGGTTAAAATATCTTTTAAAATTTGATTTTTAGAAGTTAAGAGCAAGTTTAAATTACTCAGTTACTTTTATTGTCATGAAGAACACATGAGCATTAGCAGAAGGGAGCACAAAGGAGAAAGAGCTTCTGCGACAGGATGTGGGCATCTCTGCAGAGGCAGACACAGCACATTGTCACCACCACCACTATCAAGCTATCAGATTTCATTTCAACCTTGTGGTACATTGTCTCAGGTGCACACATGACAAGATCAGTAGAATTAGATAATATTTTCCACTTAACTCTTCTTTTACAATGGCCCAAGATTCATAAACAAGTGAATCTATAGATGTGGTCTTTCACATCTTTATTTACAAAATGCTCAAACGAAATGAACTACATTATTAAATCTGTATTCATTCTTTTCTCAGATATACTTCTTTCTAATACCAGACAAAAGACACATCACTGGTACTTTCCCCTAGCCTTCTTCTTTGGCGTTAGCATCAGACTCTTAGATGCAAGAAGGGCTCAGGGGGATCCCTGCTGAAAGTTTACATGGAACAAAGCCAAAGGGAAAATTTTATAAGTTAAACAGATGTTCTAGTTTTGAGAGTAATCTCAACTAAAATGAGTAAAATCTCCAAATAAATCCCAATATTATTTTCTTACAGTCATAAACCAAACAGGGTCTAGTGCTAAGTAAATAACAGTAACAATAATTATCATTATTGTCATTATTCTAATTTATTGAAGGCTTATTATGTGAAGAAACTGTGCTAAGTACTCTATATTATCTCATTTAATCCTAACAACCCTATGAGGTAGATACTGCTGTTACTGTCGCTCTAAAGATCAGAAGGCTAAGGCTCAGACAAATTAAGTAAACTAGTCTGAAGTAACGCAGCTGAAGAGGGGGGAGCTGGGATTCCAATCCAGGTGGTGTGACTCCAGAGGGACACCTTACCACACTGGGGTGCTGCATGATACACACTGCTGGGCACATCACGAAGAAACACTCATTTCTCAGAAGAGGACATAGCCCTAGCTTAGGTTTCAAATACCCCAAGTTTGCACCCCTTTGCCTAGGTGCAAATTGTAAAGTTATTGGGCTATTGCTTCATCGTTGAATGCCCAGCACCCAGCACAGTTTATGACATACAACAGATGCTCAAGAAATGTTTGTTGATTAAATAATCCAAGAACACAATTTGGTTATTGGTTTTCAAAATAGTAGAACTGTTCTTCAAGGAAACTGGCAAATGTATTCAGTCTGATGAAGCCATTGTACAAAGCTTTTCAAAAAAATTCAAAAGTATGAATTATTGATTATTGATCCTTTATAAATAAGAGCTAGCCTTCCTCCTCACCCCCGAAACCAAATATAGATGAATTATCCTAAAACAGTATCCATGCCCACAATATACTTCTGTATGCATAGTGGGAACATATGAATTAGTTGATTTAAACAGAGATAGTTGAACTATAAAAACATTTAACAGTGTCTTAAGTTGTCAAAAAGTGATTATGTTCAACTACAAATTTAAATGAAAATGTAAGAGTCTAGGGATGAGGTATGGTAGCTTTCAAAAAGTTAAAATTTCCACAAAATCATTAAAAAGCACAGCCTGGTAGTAGTACTTGCTAAGACAAAATGTTCCAGTAGCTCAAAATTTTATGCTAGGATCACTTCCAGAGCAAGAAACTGGATGTAAAGGTAAATTCTCAATTTCTGACCTTCAGCTTCTAGGTCAAGCAAAAGAAATCAATTGTTCAGCTCTACTAAGTCACAGACTGGTTTATGCATTGCTGGATAATGGCATACAGCTATATCCATTTATATAATAATTGCCATGAATAAAGTACTAGTTCTCTAGTAAATTTCTACATATCTCCAATAACCAGTAAATCAAAACCTGCAGAAACTCTGTAAAACTTGTCATTTTTATATAAAGTCATTTATTCTCTTTTTATGATAGGAGTCTAATCTTTTCAAATAGCATTAAGCTGATATTTATATGCCTGAATATTTATATTATAATAAACAAAACTACGTTAGTCATGCAATTCTCTTAATGTTATTACATTCATGCTAAAAAAAATCTCCATTAAAAATATGGTACTTCTCGCCCAGGCCGGTTTGGCTCAGCGGTTAGAGCGTCAGCCCGTAGACCAGAGAGTCCCGGGTTCGGTTCCCGCTAAGGGCATGTATCTAGGTTGCAGTTTGTCCCCAGCCCTGGTTGGGGTCGTGTGGGTGGCAACCACTCGATGTGACTCTCTCACATCGATGCTTCTCTCTTTCTTTCTCTCTCTCTCCCTCCCACTCTATCGGAAGATAAATGAAAGAAAAAAAAAATATATGGTACTTCTCAGTCAGCTACTATTTTATAAGGTCAAATAAATGGCTTTTTACATTAACTATCTCTCTGGAATATTTCCATCAGTATCTTAATCTGTCAAATTTCACTATGTATCAAAAAAAGAGCAGGGTAGTAGGAGCTTTTAAAAAAAGTACACTTATAAGAAAACAAAGGTTTTTTTCCCTAAATAAATATGCTTGCCATTTTCAACTAATTACACAATGTCAAGTAATTATAACATGATAATATAATCTTGTAGTTCAAATATCAAACAAATTTTCATACATCTTTTATTTTCTTTCTTGGTGTCAGTAGAGTAAGATAGTTCATTAATGCCCAAGTCAGAAACTACTGCATACATGGCTCAGTTATGAAATGTAATTTTTGAAAAGATTCTTTTCAATCTAAAATATTATAAAAGCTTTGGAATGACTACATATATCCAACTAAGAAGCCTTAAAAATCAGCTCTGATATGAATTCAATGCCAACTCTTCCATAATCTTTCTCATTAAGAAATTCTAGAAAATCCTTCAAACTCTATAAGCAAACAGTCTTTACTATATTGGCAGAACTTTAGAAAGAATTAAATTTCTTTACCCTATTGGCAAAACTCAGGAAGCTTGCCAACTGCTATTCCTCACCCCTATGAAATGTAAGATGTAGTTCATGTGAGATATAATTCATCCCGGCATTAAATACATTCATTGATCTTTCTAAGCATTAACAATGAGCTCTCTCCAGCCTATGACAAGTAGCAGTTTATATAATTTTAAAAGGATAATTCATATAGTTTGTATTTTTTTTAGTGCAAGTGAACTGTGACTATGTACTAAAACATAATTTAAGTAAGAATACCCATTAAATCTCTAATTTAATCTATTCATCCTTATCTTTTTGGAAGCAAGTAGACACATTAATTATAAACAAATAAAATAAAGTTAAACTAATCAAAAAGAGAGGAAGTTTGTCCTCAAATCTTGAACTTCTGAAAGTAAATTATTACATAATAAGAATTCCTCACACAACTACACAACAACATTGGTTTTTCTACAGGTTTGGATAATTTGCTGGCAATTAGATAAGATGTTGTTTACAAACTACAAGTTCATCCCATCGCATTTACTTTTAGCTCCTAATTATCATAAAAACAAATTTTATCATAAAAATAAATTTTAATTGGCTGATATTTTTTGCTGAATAAAGGTTTTAACCACTTGGGATGTCAATCAGAACCTACGGCCAGATGACAGCATTTTTCGAACGAGTTAAAAAAATTCTCTACAATCAAAATGGTACTGTTTACTCAATTCAATGAATTATTTTTTCTTTGGTTAGGTTGTATCTAAATATTTTCCTTCTAACTTTAAACATGGACGTTACTAGGTCTTCTGAAACTGGATGTTTTATAAGCCACTGGCAACACAAATAACAAGTCCTCTCTTCACTCACACACTCACACACACACGTATGTGAAAATGTGGCCTCCAGATTCCATCTGAGTATAAGTTTGTTTCTTTAAATTTCAGAGTTAATACAGTAAGAAGAAAAAGACAAAAATCTACCAACTAGGCTGAGCTGCCATCCTCTCCATGTAGTCTTTGGCCATGTCTCGGGCTTCAATGTTCTCTGGATACAGCACACAGAACATCGCCAAGGCACCCAAGTTGTTGCCGTAGATCTCATTCCAGCGGGCGCTGAAGTCCTTGGGGTCCCAGGGAGGCAGGTACTCCAAGGGGCTGGACAGCATGGTGTGCACGGCCTCGGTGAGCCGGGCGGCAATGTGCTCGTGGGAGCTGGTGGCCCTGAGCTGCAGCTCTGCCACCTCCGCCCTGGAGAAGTACAGCATCGGGTGGCTGTCGTAGTTGGCATTGGTGAAGGGAATCATGACTTCCAGGTTCTCGTCAGTGACGTAGGCTGACACAAAGCAAAGTAAAGATATGAAAAACACACTGGGAGCCCCCCGTGTGTGAGTCCTCATCGTGGCATCAGATCTCCAAATCGCCAAGGCAGCCAAACCATCTTCGAAAGATACTACAGGAGGAAAAAAGGAAAAGAAAGATACGTTAACCAAGCAAACATTATGGTAGGAAACGACCTCACTTACTAGGAAAAGGCCCAATTATTAAAAAAATAAAACGTATGACTTTAGATTATGTTAATAAAACATTTGAAATAGAAACTTACTGAAACCTAATCATTTAAAATTAGTCAATTAGTTAATTAATTAGGCATCGTTCGTCAGGCACGTATACACTGTGGAAAACAACTGTGGACTTGGGGTAACAGTATCACATCTGTGCAAACAGGCATTCTTCTCATGTTTTAGCACATAATCGGTTTAGATTTTATGGTTCGTCTTTAGCCACTAATATGAAAACCATTATAACCAAAAGCTGGTGGTGAAATGTCATCTGGGAATCTGAATAGACATTAGGAAAAAATAGAAGATCCTGTCTTTCTTAACAGGGTCTGCTTCCCTCCAACCTCTGCCTGCTTCCTAACGTTCTACACTCTAAACCGTGGATTAGGATCAATACAGCTGTAAGAATGTAAGCAGACGCAATATTATGAGTAAGGCTAAATATCCTCTTTGTGTCAGCAGAAGGTGGGGACAGAGAAGACAAAAGCAGGGAAAACATCTGCCAGGCCCGTGCATCCCCGGGGCCAACATCAGCAAGCATGCAGGGGGAGACCAGGCACCGGGCCTGCTGGGACTAGAAACGGACACGCCTTCATTCAGAAAATCAAATCCCAGAATCAAAAGGCTAAAATAACACGTGTGCATTTTCCCCTTATTATCTGAAATGACTGTCTACTTTTTCATTTTGCATATGGGATTTTGGTGTCATTCAGTAAGTCAGACATTTAAACCAAGCTCACATATTTTCTTAACTACTTAACTTTCTTAAAAGTCCTTTCTTTCGGTGGCAGCTTTGCTCACAGGTTAAAAGAATGTCTTTCACATGTAGGAACATTAAAAAAAAAAAAAACAACCAAAAAAACCCCTCAGCCTAGTCCTAGTCTATGTCTCACATCTGGGATAAAGCACGCATTAAATCCCCTAGAGGAAAGTCAGGGAATTCTTAAAATTCTTCAGAGGGGAAAGGTTATAGAAAGCAGACCAGTAAAAGACAGTTTTATGTAAATAATGAACAGTAGTTTTCAATTATTAAAGAGAAAAACTGATGGAGAAAAAGCAGCTGAACACAAATGATTTTTCCAAGGAGAAACTGTCTCATCACATTCAGAAGAAAGAGAACCAAGGATTTAACACACATTGAAGTCAATCCAGACTCAACGTGCTGAATCTCCAAGAGAAAAGCATCACTTCTGGATGCTGCCATAAACCCTAGAATTCTTTATATTTCTGAATGTGCCTTATACTATGCATACAATATATGAAGTCAACGGCACTGGTTTGGTAAAGCATTTTAGATTTACTTCAGGAGAAGACTTTGTGGTGAATAAAAAAAAAAATCAGTATAGCCATGCTAAATAATATAAAATAGAAATAACTCTTGGACTGCCCATATTATGTCTAGCACCCAAAGCTTCAAGGCGGCTGGCTGGATCCTTCAAGGTCAGAGACCTGGCCAAAAGAAATAATCTTTTGTAGCTGTGTCTGAGAAGGGGTGTGGTCTCTGGCAATACAGAAATGTGGCTAGGTCTCAAGTAATGCTCAGTCCCCACTGTCCCCTCCCCCCCCCGCCAAGTTCCAGGTTTTTTTCTTGCTCTTTTCGGAGAACAATCGTGCTAACAATTTTTCAATAGCCTGTATATATTAAAGCCCCCAAAATCTAAGATTGAATGCAGCCATCCATATAATTAACACCGGGGGGTTTTAGGTACCCAGCTTGAGGATAGGTTGTTTCTCCTTTAACTGACCCCTATGTGCATAGAATTGAAGATCTGTCCACTGTTGGTTTTCGAAGGTGTAGCTCAAGTTCTAGGTGGGTAGGGGGTGGTCTGGGTTATAAGGGAGGCTAAGAAGCTATGTGGAGATTAGAAATTCTCTATTTCAGATTCTGTACAAATATTCCTTAAAGGTGCTTAAGGCTGGTTTATTTTATGCATATCATCCTCCTACCCAGGTCCAGTCTCTGAGACAGTCAAGGCTGCTCCAGACAGTCCCTCACACCTGGGACTCACACTATGAGCCCAGCCACTTCTGCCACATTGCTTCCCGTTGGGTAGGACGTGCCTGAGTATATTTAACAAGAAGAGTTGCTTCTGAAGCACAGAACCTCATTGAGATGTTGTTTTGGGAACGGTGCCATCTCAATATGCCAACTGTTATTGAAGGTTCCCTCGTTATTACTTCAAATTCATGTGAGGGTGTCAGAGCAGCAAGGCTGTGCGTTACCACACATGTAAAACATCAATTCTTGTTGGAATTCCATGTGGGCCAACGCAGAACCCACAGAAATTCTGCAGAATGATCGTCGATGAAGACTGCCTGGGGAGGAAAAACCACAGCATTCACGGTGGCACCGACCGTGCTGCCTCCCTTATGTCACACTCCTTGTGCCCAGCCCCCAGTGCTCTCCCGGCTGTCAAGGTCTCTGCTGCTCTACCCGAGGAGTGCACTTCTCCTGGATCCGACACGTGGCTGTATCACTGGGTTGTTGTGGCTGTTTATATGCTGTGCCTCACCGAAGGCAGGACCAGAACTTCCTCTTTGCATCACAGGGCTCAGCACTGTGCCTGACACAGAAAAGGCAGCTCATAAACTCTGGCTGAACTAAACTAACTCCTGGGCTTAGGAGCTGGCGGAGTAGATATCATCGCTAAAATCAACAAGGAGAAACCTTATTCCCTCTTATTTGAAGCCAACCCAAGTTTAGAATGTTTCATGAAAAAAAAAAAAAAGTCTGCTAGGAAACTAACAGAGAGAGACACTCACAAGGCCCAGAAACTCCTGCAGCCTAAAAACTATTGGGTTTTTTCTTTGAAAGAAAGAAATTAAACTTAATAAAGTCTAACCCAAACTAGCTTTAGGCTGATAACCTACATGGAAACCTAATTCACTTCTATCATCTTAAGTCTATCTAGAAAATTCCACCCTTAAGCTCCTATTTCCAGTCTTTGGGTTTCCCCTTTAAACTCTCCCCTGGCATTCTGTAGACCCACTCTCTAAAGAAAAGAGTTAAAATGAGATGAAGAGAGTGTTTCTCAAGATAATTTTAGGTGGACCACAAATGGACAGGTATTAGGCTAATTTTACATACTTAGCTCAATCTACATTAGGAAAAACTACTGCACAACAAACCCAAAATTTCAACAGATATATAAAGTTCCCATTTCAAATACAAATATTTTAAAGGTTGTTTAAAAAAGTAAATGGATAACGCAACATTTGTTGAGGGTGGTGCCTGAATGAATGAACCCTGGGAGATGCTAAGAATGCTGAGTGAAACAATGGCCATTAAAGGCTAAAGAGTTTACCAGAATGGCCACCAACACACACGCGCGCACGCGCACACACACACACACCTCCTCAACAAATTATTCTGTACTTTCAGATGTCTGTGAGTGACCCCCCAAGCCATCTTCTGCCTCGTTCCCATCTTCTGCCTCGTTCACTGTGTTGCAGACCGAGCAGAGCCAACTCACTTAAATCTTTAAGTTGCACGTGGCCCAGTTCAAAGAGCATGGCATTTTCAACCTGGCAAAAGCACAGACTACCCTCCACAGCTGACTCTAATAATACAATTTACCCATAAGTCAATTCTCAAGATGTTTCTGAAAGACTCCATTCGGCCTTGTTTCCGATAAAAGTCTTTCCTCTTCCCCTCCACTATAATACGCTAGCTCTTCTAATCCAGCTTTCTTTCCCGTTCTTTTGTCTCCTCCTACAAAGCTCAGACAGCAAAACATTCTCTAATTTAGACCTAATTAATGAATGTAATATAGACTTTTAAGAATTTACCTGTCACTACAAGATAATTCAGACAGCAATTTGATCATCTATCTGCAGTAGTCCTTGTTTGGCACTTTGCTTAGGCCAAGCCAAAGGACATAAAAAGTATTTCAAGAAGTCCAAATTCTAATTACCTTAAGCATGTTCTTATACAACAACAATAAACCAAAAATTATTTTGCTTTAGTTCTGGTTCCAACTGTCCACTGCAGCTATTATGATTTCTGACACACAGAGAAATTCTGTGTGAAATGATTTTCACATATTTGACATTTTACTTACAGTAAGTTAATGCGGTAAAGCAGTATTAAGAGTTACTAGGTACAGTTACTCTAACAGTATCTTAGAGTAAACTTCAGAGGCAGAACTAGAACCCGGTTTCCTAAACCAAGGTTCTTTCCTATAAGCAAATGCTTAACAACTCAACAACATTTCTGCCATCCTTACACAAGGAGAGCACAGAAAAAGTATGACAATGAAAAGAATTGAAAACTAGATTAGTCCATCAGGCTTCCAAAATGAAGTGGGTTTCCAAGTGGTCTGGGATTGCTTAAACATGAAACACATGGTAGCACAAAAGTTCTTTCAATTCCTCTGGCTTTAGAAAATACAGAAAGCATTAAAAAATAATTTAAAATTTTAAAAAATACACAATGCATAAGAATGGAAGAGAGAAATCACCCTGTAGAAAGTAAAACATATCCCAAATTAAGAAAGATTAAAAACCCTTTTATAGTATGTGCCAAGTCTAAGGAGCACAGCATTATGATTAACGTGTGTCGAGCTGGGCAGACATGAGTATAATCTCAGCTGTGCTGTCTACTAGCTTGAGCAACTGACTTCTGGTCTCAAAGCCGCCATTCTCTCCTTCACAAAATGGTCCCAATCTCATGGGGAGGTTAAATACTATGCAATGCACTTATCATAGAACCTGCTATGAAGTAAGAGCTCAATAAACATCTGTAATTTTTAACAAAAGAGACAAAGTTTCAGACATGTAAGATTGTATTAACCCACCCATAAAATATTTTACTTGTAAAAAATGAACATTATAAGCAAAAGAATGTGAACCAGAGGTGTTAACTGATGCAGGCGAGGTCATACCACTGTTAAAGACAGCTGCAACTCAAACACATTGCCCCGACTCTTCAACACTTCATGCATAGTAAGCTCAACACTCATGAGGAAGAAAAGCATACGACCCTTGAAACTTTTCAAGTATTTGTTGGAGGTTTTGCCCCAAAAGAAAAGGACAACAACAAAATAAACTATTATCTGAGTCTGACTGCTTCCCAGGGCCAGTAAATCTTGGTGTACAAAAGGCGACTGCATCTTACTGTATTTGTTTAAAAGAAAGTCCAAGTGATGTAAGAGAGGCTGGGAAATACTACAATCTCTGGCCGGGGAACTGTTTCCTAGTAACAAATTTATATGAAGGGACATGAATACTCGAGGGACATCTGTTGCTTTTGCCAGAACTGATGAGCTAACCTCAAACCAGGGTCTGGTCTTGGCTCAGCCAATGTCATCTCTATCTCAGCTGATCAGCCCAGGAGATGTTCTCCAATATTAATAAAACTCAAACTCTCTTCCCTCAAGATAAATAAAACCAGAATGTCTGCATTCATTTATAAGAGATACAATGATCAAGCAGATTAGGAAATATTTCTGGCTTTGTCATAAAACCACACAGGAAGTAAAATTATTGGATAATTGCCTGGTGAACAAGGAATCAGAACAAAGGCAGTGGGAAGGGCCTTAGGCTTGGAACAACGCAACCAGTCAACATCACTGCCACAACTGCACTTGAATGAAGGCCGTATTGTCAGCATCTGGGATATCATTAAAAACAAAATTTTTACAACTGTCATGTTGTCATGACATGTAGGAGAGAAGAGCAAAATGTACATTCCTCACAGCTCCTGTGCCACCTCGACCACGCTCACCCAGGAGTAGCTGTTCCAGTTTGCCCAACCCACTGGATGGGCCTAGTAGCTAGTTACATGATTAGGACAGCTGAAGACTGGATACCTCCCACACTAAGACTGGATAGACCCATATCCATAAAGGCCCCAAACAATCCAGCAGACCAGACAACTGAATGCCCCTGATGTAACACCCTCTGTCCCGGAAAATGCAGACACTGCAGAAGTTAGCATCTACAGCTCTTCCTTGTCCACGCTGCCATTGAAACCCACGTTCCCTCCCTCTTGGGGCCTCCAATCTGGTTTTAGGCAGACTCTGATGGCCTGAGAGCACAATATATCCTAACGGAGCTGCACATTTCCTTCTCTGATCTATTTTAGGATTTAACTCCCGGAGAAACCCCGTTTCCAAGTACTGGAGAAACATCTTGCCATGGTCTCATAATACTCCCCTCACTGTTTGCATATATTTTAACTAATGGAAGGTATACATGTTTTTAAAGTTGTCCTTATTTTTCTATTTCAATTTTATTAAATGTATATTTCGGATAATTTTTGAAAAGTAATTTTTCTTAAATAGCCAAATAAACCATATGTTTCCTTGGTAAATTTTTTGTAATGAAATAAATTGAACATTATTCTTAAATTTGTCAAATCCTAAGAAAACATATGGTTTGCGTACCATACAATCATTCCCTAAAATTATACTCCCTGATGTGTAAAGTCTGCGGACTCAGCCAAAAACAGAAAAATTTAAAAGCCAAGGGCTCTTAATCAAAATGAAAGTTCCTTTTACTAAGGGCTTATTGTTTCCTTATTTAAGGGTGAAATGAAATATATCTCCCTAAAAAGTCATTTCCAAACAAAAATCTACAATATGAAATTATACCATATAGAACCCCCAAGAATTTACACACACTACTGAGGGAGTAATTATAACCCCGAACCCACACAGCAAAACCACACTGTATAATGATGGTGTTCACCACCTCCACACGCAGCACTGAAAGTACTTTAGATTCGGTTTGCAAGTTAAGTGCAGCTCTGAGCAGTCAAAGACCATTTCTACATTGTCCCCAGGAAAGCTTTCGTGAAGATACCACATTTTCACCCAATATATCTGAAGCTCACTTCTTTCCTACATCAACAACGATAGGTGTTTAACTTCCTTTTATGAGAAGAATAGTTAATTTGAATTATGTTTAGAATGGTCATACAAAGTTCCTGGTATCAAGTCTGAAGGCTGCAATTGCCATTCACCAGAGATTACTTGAATGAGTAATTTAGTGGCTGTTAAGCTGAAGGCATTAATTGAGTTTTAGGGTTTTTGCCTGGTGCACATTATTACAAAACTAAGAACCGTTAAGATTCAGCTTTAGAGAGAGTGGTTGTCTTCTAAAATGTAGAAAGGAAATTCAGTCTGTATCATTTTCATGGTGACAAAGAGAAAGCAGGGTCTGCAAAGTCACTGATGCAACTACTGGAGTACTTAATTTTGCTTTAAAAAAGCTAAAAGAGAAAATGAAATGGTTAGACTTTAAGTTAAGCTACAAGTAAATTCTACCTTTTCAAGCAGTCTAACAACTGGACATCGATTCGTACTTCTTCATTACACTTTTAATTGATTTTCTTAACGATGGTGTTGGAATACAATATCCTAAAGTATTTTCAGAATAATTTAATGTTGAGTATAAGCACATGCATTTCTTTTTGGTACTCTCAATCTTTTTAAAAGTATTGTTTTTCAGAATTAGAATATCAATTCCTTATCCATGTTGGGGGTAAGAATTTCTTGTAAATATTAATTGATTCAGCTATGTCTTGAGCAGCCATTAAATCCAGGAACTGTGCTAGGCATGAAGATACAAAGTAAACAAGAAAAACTATGCTCTGCCCTAAATAACTATAGGATAAAAAAATCTAAGGAACTGGTGTTTCTGAGGTTTTTGGTTTTTTTTTTAAACTGCAGTATTTGCATTACTCTGTCTGACATTAAAGTTAAATAGTTCTTTCTCCCTTAGTCCACAGCCATTTATTTAACTTACTGGGCATGGCCCCAAAAGAAAATTAACAATCTTTGTTTTCAAAATTTTTCTAAACAGTAAGTAACTAAATATTTTTTGGAAGGGCCTGAGAAACCACCTATAGCTTTCTCAGCAATAATTTTAAGCATGAAAACACTTTTTTTTCTGCCACTGCTGGCTAAAAAAATAAAGCATAGAAAAGAAGATAAATAGAGATAATGAAGCCAATAGCTAAATATAACATCATACGGTTTTAAATGACAGTTAAACTAAACCATGAAATGCTCACGAAAAATAAAGTAAAATTGTCTTCCTGCCATGGAGTCACGAGGGCAGACCAGTGAGGTGGTTGAGAGGGCTGGCACAGAGGTCAGAATGGCTGATTTTACCACTGTATGGCTTCGGACAAGCTAACCATCGAACCCTAGCCCCTCATTTAAAGTGCAGACAAAAAGGGTATTTGTCTCCCAGACTGGTTGGAAGATTAAATGATATAACACCCATAAAACACTTACCACTTTCTGGTAAGTGTTCCCCCCAAATACTAGTTAACCATCATTCACCTCAGAACACGATCCGTGGTTGAGGGCACCAGCTGCAGCCAGACTTGCAGGGTTTGAGTCCCAGCACCACCACATCCTTAGCTATGTCCCTGTTTTCCTCTGTAGAATGGATGAAATAGTAATACCTTCCTCACAGGGTTTCTGTGGCCTTAAATTAGTGATACACTTAAAGCACTAAAAGGATCTACAGAGTGTTCAATCAAAGCTTGCAGAAGCACCACCACCTTCTCAAGGAGAACACCAAGGTCATGCCAACCCGAAGGAAGTGTGCATGACACCAGGAGGAAGTACTCATAAAAAATAGGTAGTGTATTGTGTATTCATAACCTTGTAGATTGTCAAGAGACTAAAAATATCAAATATTTTGACAAATACAAAGTATTTATTTTATGCCAAGAGGTGGCTCCTTCTTCCTGCTCAACTGCACATTTATAACTTTCAAGGTTCATATTCCAAGTAACTGAACACATCTGAGGATAAAAGAAGTCTTCAAATCTAATACTATTTCTTCATCAACCAAATTCATATAGAAAAGCTTACTGATACACCATATGTGTGTGTGTGTGTGTGTACTTACACAGAAAAACATTCTCTCTTTCTGTCTCTCCCCTTCCCCCTACCCTGACCATTCCCCCTCCCTTCCTCCCTGAGCTGGGATATCAGTCTACTCCTGCCTTCAGATTGAAACTTACACCAGGACTTGTCATCTCCATAGACACATGAGCCAATTCCTCTGCCTTAACATCAATTCCCAGGTTACCTTTCCTCTTTTTCACCTGTTTCCTGATTCTAGTCATACCACATATTCCTCTTTTCTTAGCCCAGTATCTGCAAACTTCTGTGGGATCAGTCAAGACATCAATGATAGATTTTTAGGCGAAGTACCACAAAACATGTTTGACCCCCCCCCCCTTGTATGTAATCTACTCTGTTTCACTCATTTATGAATTTGGCTAAAACTGTGTATATTATGGGTATGCCCTTATATCATCTCCTCCAGAGTAAGGTCCTGTAAGTTTACCCTTAGTGATAATGTCTCTAAGAAGCACTAATACCATGTTCAAGGCCCTACCATACTAGGCAGAAAAGGGTTAACACAGCAGGTCTACTCCTCAAACACTACATATTTATAAGAAAGGCCTGTCTTCAATACTGGCCCTTGTCTAGCTCAGGGGAGATGAGCTTGGAGGCCTTGTAATAGTCTGCCCAATAGGAGTTTTTTGCATGCCTGCGGCCTTGAGCCATGTGGTAACAGTTTGATCAGATGGTTTATACTAAATATGATTTATGATAAACGGCTGTCTCTGCTCTGGGAGGCTGGGGTCTGGATAGCTGAGGTCAGTCATGAAGACAGGTGTTGCATGTCTACCTCACTGAACCCCATAAAAACCCTGGACATCACGGCTGGGGTGAGCTTCCTTGGCTGGCAACACTTCACACATGTCGCATATTGCTGCTGGGAGCGTGACTCCACTAGCAGAGGACCCCTGGAAACCCGTGTTTGATTTCTCCTGGATTTCGCCTTCCTTGCGCACCTTGTGCCTTTGCTGATTTTCATCTGTATCCTTACACTGTATTAAACCCCGATTACAACAGCTTTTCGTGAGTCTTTCCAGCAACTCACTGAGCCCAAGGGGGTCTCAGGGACCTTGACCTTCATTTTTAGTCCAATCAACTAAATTCCTGTTAGAATTATGAGTCTTGCCATAACTGTCCCAGGAGATACTTTCCGCCAAATCCTTCTCTTCACCCAAGTTTTGTTACTGTTTTCTGACTTACACTCAGAAAAAGATTCTGTTCAAGAATGTTACTATTGGAGTAAAGTACAAAGCGGAATATACTGGACTTACAAATTGCTTAAAAATTTTAGACAGTGTCTAAAAATGAAATACATAGATGTTAGGCAAAAGGCTTCAAAGCATTTCATGGAAAAGTAATTCACTGGCATTAAACCTACATTTCTAGTACACTTGATTTAAAATAAAATGTATTTACTGAATGAGTACATATGGAGCAATGCTTTTAGCTCTATACATGAAGCTCTTTTTTTCTGGTATGTGCCCCTAGCGGGAACCGAACCCAGGACTCTGGTCTGCAGGCTGATGCTCCAACTGCTCAGCCAAACCGGCCAGGGCATGAAGCTCTTTTTTATTCCTTACTTATATTCAAGCATTCTTCCATTTCTCAATCTTCAAATATATGATAAATATCTTCACCAATGACAAATTTACTTTTTTGCTGCTTTTCACATACACAGACATTTTTGTATATTTTTTTGGTCATTTTTGTCTCACAGATCGTAATTCTTTGGCATCAAAATCCCTCAGTACTTTCCAAATGTCCTCTTATGAATCATAATAGGAACTCAGACTACCACAGATTTGGTTTGTAAAACAGCGATGCACAGAGTAATTAACCCAAAGACGTAGGCACTGCTTTCTCAGACTTCCCCTTTTCAGTTGCTGGCAAACAACCCTGCCAGCAATTCAGAACCAAGCTCCCCAACCTTCCCCTTCTCCCCTCTGCCTCCATTTCCAAACTATCAGCACATTCTGTTGACTCCACCCTCAAAATACATCCAGAATCCAGCCACTTTCACCACCTCCATAATGGCCTAAGCAGCACCACGGCGCATCCAAGCTAGGCCCTCTGGCTTCACCCTCACTCCCTCTGGTCATTCTCAACGTCAGGACCAGAGCCATCCTGTCCAGTCATAATCCAGATTATGTCACTGCTCTGTTTACAATCCTCCCGTGGCTCCCCATGTCATTCACAGTAAGAACCAAAGTGCTGACAATAGCCCTCAAGGCTCAACATGGTCTGGCCCTGTTACCTCTCTGCCTCCGAGTCTACGGCTCTCCCCTTGTCTTTGCCCATACCCGCCATGTGGCCTCCTTGCTACTCTTGTCCACATGAGGAGTCTTCCCTCCTCTGCCCCTGTGTGCTTGTCCCGCAGTGTGGCTTGCTCCTTCACCCCCTTTAAGTATTTGCTCAAATGACACTTTCTCAGTGAGCTGGCTGTGTCTATCATATTTGAATTACAACCTAACCATGCACAACCACCACTATTCCCTAACTCCTTCCTGACTTTTTATTTTTCTTCATAGTACTTATAACCTTCTAATCTATTATATAATTTACTCATATGTATGTGCCTGGCTCCCCCACCTAGAATGTAAGCTCCATAAGGGCATTTAGCTTTCTGCTCTATCCCTAACACCTAGAAGAGTCCTTAACACTTAATACACACTCGGAGATTATTTATTAAATAGATAACTAATGGGTCAAGATGTAAACCTTTAAAAACTCAGAGATAATTATACATGTAATTATATAGCTGTATAAATATGACTACATAAAAAGAAGCAATAAAAATCTTTGTGTACCAAGACAAACCATTTGGAGGAACAGTGTACTCCAGTGCTTGAACCCTTCGAGGTTTCCCAGGGTAATGATCACAGAGCTTACTGAGAGCTGCCACCATACCCAGTGCCCTCCCTGCCCTCCCTTAGGGAAAAGCTCTCCCTGTGTCCGCCCCAGGCTCGCCCGGCTTGCCCTTGTTAACGTGCATGGCCCACTTTGATTGCAGCCCATTCCCTGAGCCTCCTTTGTTGTTTCCCAACATCCCATGAATGGTTTCCATGGGTTTTCTCCGGGTCTTTTCCTAAATGCCACCTAAAACTTTCAGCCCCTTTTGCACGGGGTTAGATATCCCACCACTGTTCCCGTCTGCTCAGCCCAGGCTAGCCAGGCCTCCCTCTCCACTAGGTGACTGTCTGGACGCCAAGACTTTGACTGAGGTTGCTCTGTTCTGAAACTTAAAGTGACTCTCTTAATGTCCCCACTTTTAACCATATTTCCAAGGATCATCATTATTATTATTTAATGGTTTGGTATAAGGGCTTTATTGGCACTATCAATTCCAATTTAAAAAGAAACTCTTTCTGTAGTGTTAACATTTCTTTTATCTAGAGAATTCAAAAGAATAAGGATGCCTTAATGAATTATTATTTCTTCTATACTTATATCATTCCTATTATTTTGTGCTAAAAACTTTAGTATGCTGAAATTTTATAGTCTATAAAGTGTTACCCGGGAAACAATTTCTGAGGAAAAGAAAGGCTTTACTGGGATGCTGCAGACTGCATGGGCTGTGCAGAACAAGAGCATAATCTCTGAACTGCTGGCCACAGATCCACCGCCAAAACACATGCTCCTGCCAGACATGCCCCAGCTCAAAGCCTGAAACACGGCCAGATAGTTAACGTCTGTGTCTGCATGCATGTTCAAGGTCACGCGTGTTGTACTTGGTGTCTATCTTTGTCTTGTTGAATCTGTCTATATTTCACTGTCGTTAGCACCCTACTCTGGGAGTGTTTGCCCCATTCCTTGCATCTCCCAATCTAGGCATATCCCTCTCATATCCATCCTGCCCATTTCACCCATCTCTGCCGACAGCCAGATTCCACCTAGCTACTTCTCTTGGTCAAATCTGATGGAATTCTCTTCATCTATGCTGGAGAAAATGGCTTTTGTACCGATCTTAAATTTTTAAAACGTTCTTCTCGTGTCTTTGTCCTAAATGAATGTAGAGCCCAGATGGACATCTGTCAAGTGATTCCTGAGTTCGTCGGGGCAGGGTAGGGGGCCAGGTGTCACGGAAGATTCTTCCAAATTAAGATTTTGTGAAGTAACTTTGACCCTTTCAGTGACATCTTATCCTCTGCTGTGCTCTCCCAGAGGCCGCATTTTATTCTGCCCAGTCCACAAGCATAATGGAATCAGCCTCTTCAACTCCTGGGGCCACGAGTCCTCTTGGTGGCTCTAGCAGTGACTCACCTGGAGCTTTCATCATTCAAAGCCTTCCCTGGCAACCCCATCCATCATCAGTGGTCTCCCTGTCGCCCCATATATGTATTACTCAGTATTCTTTGGGAATTCAGGGATGAGGCCAGCCAAGAAGGTGCTGATACCATCCTATAAGATGACAGAAGAAATAATATATTTACACAAACCACTAAAATAAAAGGAGGTAAGTTTGCATGAGAATGACAAAGTATTACTGAAATGTACGTACATCAACACTCTGGCTGGGATAGAGAAGGAAGGGTGTATGAGAATGTGGTATCTGAACTGGGCTTTAAAAAGGGGTCAATGTTATATGCATGAATGCACAACCAACTGACATGGACTCTAGGCTGGGAAGGTAGAAGGGAGTTGGGGAAGGAGAGGGTCAATAGGGAAAAAGGGGGACATTGTAATACTTTCAACAATAAAATTTTTTTTAAAGAGTCAATAAGAATACGTACAGCTTTAAAAGTCTCTACTCATTGATGTATTTAGTACTGGTTACAGGCATACCAAGTTATCTTCCTTTCTCACATTGATTGTTTCAGTCCTCTCTGGACCCAAAAGGAATCTGAGGTAGAGCTCACCAACTCAGGTATAAGCTCCTGGGAGGCATGGGTCTTAGTCTTTTTTCCTAAGTGTCAAGCCCCACTGATTACATGCAATACAGGCCTTCAAAAATATTTGCGGAAAATAATGAAAGAATATATGAGAAAGGGGAGGCAAAAAGGAAACAGACTGTTATAAAAGGAGATAAGTGACTTTACACGATTTTTCTAAGAAGCTTCCTTGACCTGGCAGGCACCCCATTTTGCTGCTCACTCCCCTTCCTGTGCATTTGCCCTCCTTGCAGTGTTTTCCCTTCCCTTGTTGGCATCCTCCAAGACCCAGTTCACTCTCGCCTCCTAAGTGAGTATTCTCTGCCCAGGTAATCCTTACAGATCTCTTCCTGCCTGCAATTCTACCGCAGGCTTTTGTCTGTTCAGCACTTAATTGTTCTCACAAAGATTCATGCTCAGTTATTTCTCCAACTAAATTTTATTGCTCCCCAAGGCTGGAAACTATGTCATGTTTGTTTTGCATGCCTCCCCTCTTCACCTCCACCCAGATATCCCCTCAAACACAGAAGTACCTGGCAAATACTTGCTGGATGACTAAATCCTTTCAGTATTTCTATCGTTAAAGTATAACGTTCTTTCATCTGACTCTCCAGGTTCAAAAGTACATTGGAAAAAGTTATATATCAAAGCGTTCATTGCCAAGTAACACAGATTTATCTTTTTTAAAACTTGCAATCATTGAACCAAACTTCAGTGGCTTCACCAACAAGAAAAAAAAGGTGTAAGCACACAAAGAAGGATCTGTTATGTAACCGCCCTAATTCTGCTAGCTCACTTCAACTTCTTCAGGCACAGGATTTATCATTTTATGGCAATTTAGTAGAATAAATACTGCCACACATTTCTTCCCCACGAAAGAGATATTGGAAGTGGTCCAACTTAACCTAAAACGTGCAAGATGAAATTTAACAAGGAGAGGTAAAATTGAATTTTGAAAGTTCCCACAGCAGATACTCAAATACCATTTGTTAATTTGAATTTTATACAGAATTCTATGCAAATCACACAAGTCTAAAAATTTTAATGGTGAAAATCTTGGAACCCTATCATAGTACATGGTTAACAAGATGAATCAAATCTGAACAATACTGATGTCCTTAAGAAAAAAAGGGTGGATCTTAAAATATCATACCATTGTTTGTGAAAGGATAAACCGAACTACTACACAAAAGCAACAGATGGATTCTTATTTCACTCTCCAGTTATCCTGGGTTCTCTTTAGAACCAAAAGGGTCTAACTTATAGATGATTTAGCCTGGCCCTGGCCAGGTAGCTCAGTTGGTTAGAGTGTCATCCCGATACACCAAGGTTGGAGGTTCAATCCCCAGTCAGGGCACATATAAAAATCAACCCATGAATGCACAAATAAGTGAAACAACAAATAGATATATCTCTCTCTCTCTAATCAATTTTAAAAAAAGAAAAAGAAGACATTAACCTCACAACTCAAGGGGCCAGCAAAAGACCCTCTTACCTAAGATAACACTGCAGCTTTTTCAGCACTCCCAAGAATGCATTCCCTTTGAGAAAGGTAACGGTGAAAAGCATTTCAAAACTGCTTTACAACTACAGGCTATAAAACTAAATTGAAACACTTAATTCCAACTGTCTAAGACATGGACTGCTCGGCTGGACTTTCTGGCATCCCCCAAGTCCACTGACCCACTACTGGCTGAGAGTGCATTTTCAAACCTTCTGCTCATCAGAATAAACCCTCTTCCAAGATAATTACTGCCTAATTTTAATATTGAGAAAAAAAACAGAACCACTGGCCTTAATCCACAGGATCAATTCTACTGGAGATTCTATCTTCCTAAACAAAAATTAAACAAAGTTCACATTGTTTTTATAAATATAATAATTATTTTTAGCCATAAATACTGCTACAAGAAGTTCGGTATATGAGAGAAGTGTCCAGACTCTTTCTGACATGGGCGACCTGTATATTTTGACCACATAATCGATGAAGGCCCCGTATGTTCGTGTGGCCGCTGGTGCCAGTCTAGTTCTATAAAAAACGGAGCAGAGAAACATACAGGATATTACTGAAAGTCCAAATGGAACATCATAGCCTAGTGCCAAAACCCTTTTTTAAGATTTTCTAGAATAAAAAAGAAATGTGAAGAAAAGTGTACTGTTTGAGGTAAAAACAGATTAAGCATAGAGGATTTTTCAGCTACTATAATGTGTACCTAAGTGAAAAGTTAGAGGACTCTTATATATGATCAGTATTTAACCAGTCAATACTTTGTACTAATAAATAAAAATGCTAAGTAGAAACTATAAAGACAACTTATATAAAACTGACCATTTCTTCTACATTCACAATACAGTTGAGCAACAGACACTCCATCAAAAATCTGTGTATAACTTTTGACTTTCCAAAAACTCAACTACCAATAGCCTACTGCTGACCACAAGCTTACTGATAACATAAACAGTTGATTAACCCATATTTTGTATATGTATTGCATGCTATATTCTTATAATAAAGTAAGCTAGAGGGAAAATCTTATTTTAAAATCATAAAGAAAATATATTTGCCATACTGTACGTATTTATTGAAAAAATATGCATATAAGTGGACCTGCGCAATTCAAAACTGTGTTGTTCAAAGGTCAACTGCAATTAAATAATTTTTAATTTCTAAGATTTTTAAATCCAGATGAGCAGAAGTCATAAAATTAGAACCCCAGAAGACAAATGCTATCATCCCTTCAGGACAGCTTCACTTAAATCCTTTTACATAGAGAAGAACTCAAAGACTTCCATCAGAAATCTATTCTAAAGGTTAAACATACAGAAAAACTTCTCTGTATTTAGCATAAATCCTTCTTGATGCTTGCTGTAAGTTGATTTCCTCTCCTTTTTCTTCAGGGAAGATGGAAAACAGCTGTTCAACATCCCCTTTCAGGCTACTTTTTCTTTTCTGCCAGCCCCCCACCCCCCACCCCCTATGGGAGAAGTGTAAACACTGCAGGTGACTCCTCCAGCTGGCCCATGCCTGATTATCCATGGGGTTGGTGCGCCTGACTCCATTTGTGCCTCCTAGAATGACATCATTAAACTGCAAAGGCCCCAAGAAAAGTTCTTTACCAGAATTTGTGAAATTCTAGAAATCTACTGCTTACAGCCTGTCCTCAGACACATTCAAACAACACAAATAGCCCAGTTTCAAGAAGTTTGCAGCGAGAGCTGTAAAGAAGGTAAGCAGCACTGTTCCGTAGCCAGGCCGTGCTGGTCTTCACCACTGCTCCACTCCACGTGGCAGGGTGCTGAGTGCACCTTGGCACGGAACACGTTTAAACTACTTGGTGATTTTTATCATGCAATTCTTGAGTTTGTCACTGACAACTTTCTGGATGTAAGCTAACTTTAGAAATGCAATCTTCTTTCAATACCGCAATCTAAAGGACTATTCTAAATGAAAGTATCAATTTGCACTCTGTTGTTTCTTTAAATGAATAATCTCTGCTAGATTCACAACATAATCTGCAGATCACATTTTACACCAAAATTTATATAAACAACCTAATGTTGTTACCTCCCACATTAGGAATTGCTAACAAATATTCTCTCTCTCTCTTTTTTTTTTCTTGCAATCACCAATGGATTCCAACACTAAAATCAGTATATTGCCTGCCTACTTCATCAATAAAAATATTATAGACCCACAAGCTTGGTGAGCCGATTTCCTTTACAAATCCCTTTTAAGAGTTATGAAATGCTGATTCAACTTTGTTGTGGTATAACATCTGCATGTATTAAATGCTTGTTGCTTAGCAGCTAAGTTTGTTACACATGAGAAAAATACAAAAGCCTTGATTTAATTGGCAAATACACATTTACAACTCTATGGCATCTGTGTGTGCAACGAATAATTCAAATGGAAAGATTTAAATGGCAGCTTTTTAAACTGACTGTGAACCTATTCAATTTCTACTAAAAGAGCCTGTACATTACTTTAAACACACACGGGGAATTTTGCTATGATTGTCCTGCTATTTTTCACATTAACTGGGGAGAAAAGAGGTACTATTAATTCTATAAATAATACCAAAAAATTTTTTTTGGCATGCAGACACATACAGTCAGTTGCAAACTCACTCTGACCCTGTCTAGGAAAAGCAGATAGACACAAATAACCTACAATGAATATGTCATGTATGTGTACTTGAGACGTAACTGCATATGTGTTTTGTTATATTTTTAAGAACAGGGCTATACTTACATAATAGTTATGGCTACTCCCAAATATGCAATGCCAAAATAAGTCATGTTTATTATCAGTATCTTTATAGCTTCTAAGTATTACTGAAGAGGCAAATTCTATTCTTTCAGGAATTGTTTAATAACATTTAATAACAACGCTAACCAAAATCATGCTTATGGAATATCCCAAGAGAGTTGAAACAAACAGAAATCCAGTGGTAATCTTTATGCACATTAAAATTCATGGTGTTATTCTGTATTAAGAACTGAACAAACTACTGCATGAAAGAAATAAACACAAAGCTTCAACAATCTTTTCTTCTCTTTCCAAATCCCTTTTCTTCTTTGTGATCTCCAACCATCTCTCTGAACACTCTGCCTCCTTCAGGTTTATAGTCTTCTGGGCATTTGAAAGAGGATCTGGAATCTACACCCTCAACAGGCTGGAGCTTGCCTAGATAGTAAGCAACGCAATTGGTAAAGCACTCAAAGACCTGAGGCCAGCTAATGAGAACTGAGTGATGAGCCTAGGGCTCTGCAGAAATTCGAAGAGGCCCCACAATGGAATCCTTATAAGGCATGAGAAAAGATGCAGAGAAGGGGAAGAGGAGAGAGCTGTGGGAAGGGGGTCTGTAAAGGCCAGTTTACAGAAGCCTGAGAAACACATGAGCATTCCAGTTCATGGACAGTAGTGAGCATGAAAAGGGAAAATAAACTAGACCTGTAGAAAAATAAAGTGTGAGAGTCTTTAATAACATAAATTTGGAATCATAAAGGAGAAAAGTACAATTAAACATGCAATTTAGGTTCATCTCATATTTAAGACAGGCCACTAATTACTTGTAAGAAGATAAACAAATTGCTTATTTTAACAGTATTTCTATTTCCCCACCCCTGAAACAATGAAACTGATCTGACATACGAATCAATGAAAAAGGATGCTTCCCAAGCTCAAATTCTCAACTGTTTACTTAGGTTTTCTCCCTTTCCACATTGGCAGCTCTAGGAGAGCTAGGGCAGAGTCTCATATACCTCTAAATGAGTCCTAAGTGACCAGCACTGTCTTGTACATTTTGCTGAACCCACACAGATGGGTGACTCAACAATGGAGGTATCAAATTCAATTCTTTTTCCATTTTAACCAGAACATATTTTTACCTACACCCTTCATCTACATCACTCTCCATTTTCACTAGGCTGAAATACAAAAAAATATTAGTATTATTTGAAAAAAATTAAAAAGTACAAAGCAATTTTAGCCTTGCTAAAAAATAAAATGCCAGTATTCATATAGCTCTACAATCTATGGGGACTTTTCCTTTCCTTCAATTGTTTAAACACATATAAATGTGTAAGGAAGAGTTTATTAATCCTAATGGCCCCTTTTTAAACCCATCCACAATACTTTGTGTTTCTCTTTCCAGTTTGATTCTTTTCTGCAGCACTTCTCCACCATCAGCTAACCTTCTATACATACCTAGAAGTTGTGAAACACTAAATTTAGATAGATCAGAACTATCTACATTTATTTACTAACATATATAGAAACATTTTCTTTAATAGATGATTATTCCCATTAAAATAGTATCCACTTAATGCAAAGTTTAATTTTTAAAAGAGAAGTCTCTACTAGAATTGGGCTTTGGAATTGGCACGACTATTTGCAATTCATCCTTTTCTAATTATTGCTATCACCAAATGGATCAGTGCCTCAGGAATCTGCCATTTTAATCTCTACTTCCCATTCTCACTAATTCACCATATGAATTTCATGGGGAAATAATTCCTCTTTTCAGTTCTCTGGGTTAATACACTTCATGAATTCCCATGTTGGGGCCTGACTCTTGGTTTAGAGAATTTTATTGTATCATCCAAACATCTGCTGGCAATTTGGTGACTCCCAAAGAGTTTTATTCTACATATCACCATAGGGGAAGATAATGTAAATCCAAGATGAGAAAACCCTAAGGCATTCATTAGTATTAAGAACTTGTCCTATCCTCTGCTTGGACACTTTCTTTCAGAAGGTTGCTGGTCATGGAATCTCATTGGGTACCTTCTCCCTTTTTGCAGAGGAGTTAAGATCCAGCCTCTCAGTAAATGGAGTAACAACATCCACTGATGATGATGTTACCTCTACCACAGGTTCAGATCTCAAAAGCCTACCACACACACATCACAGGACAATGACAATACTTCTTTTATTGGGGTGGTAAAAAAGGATAAGAATATTTACTCTGTATATTTAGGACTCAAATATGCCAGTGGTTATGTACTATTCAATCTATGCTGCAACTACAACATGTTAGTCTTCTATTACTAATTTTTCACTCTTTTTGTAAACAAACACTGCTGATATACTAAAACCCAAATTTAAATATTTTATCTTCCTTTATTCCTCTCCAATCATTTGTTGACATCATAATACTGAAAGGGAATCATGTAATGTCTTTCATGCAACAGTGTGATCCAAGGCAGTAAAAATAAATACCAAAATAATCTATCACAAATAACATTAAGAAATGTATAACTATTTTATTGTTTAATTGCAGAGCATATTTTCACCTGTGATTCTAAACACTTTTCAGAGATTGAAAATATCTTTATAATGAGGAATTGGGAAAGGCAGAGGAGCATCTGTGAAGAACTTCACCTCTTGGGTAACCACCTCCTTCCTCTCAAGCAGCACTGGCAGATGCTGAACTGAAAGGACTACAAATCTCATTAAAAACCTTCATAAACTAAATTGTGGTCTAATTTCATAAGTACAAAAGTAGAAGTCACTATAATGGTCCTGACCTCATGTGGCCAACCTAGCTGACTTCTTGCAGGGGTAGGGAACCTTTTTTCTGCCAAGGGCCATTTGAATATTTATAACGTCATTCATGGGTCATACAAAATTATCAACTTAAAAATTGGTCTGCTACATTTGGTCAGGCCTGTGATGTTAGCTGGTATTGATGTTGAGGGCCTTATATAGCCTGAGGAGACCCAACCCTTTCCCACCCCTGAAGGGTGTCCCACAACCAGGTGTGTAACCTCAGAGGGAGGAACTTTAAATTGTCTACCAGCAGGACTGGAAAAGTCCCAATAATCCCCTCAGTGACAAAATGTGTTCTGGCAAATTTCTTTGTCCAAGTTTTTTTTTTTTTTTTTTTTGAGAATTCTCTTTTACTTGGTGACTGTACTATCAATATTTTTCAACCTGAAAGCAAAAATGTACTTTGATTGGGGAGGAGAGGGTCAAGGGGGGGGGGGGGGGGAAGAAGGACATCTATAATACATTCAACAATAAAGATAAGTTTTTTAAAAATGTACTTTGTAGGTCACTGTTTTTATTGAACTAAAACAATGAAACTGATCTGACATATACCAATCAATGAAAAATGATGCTTCCCAAGCTCAAACTCTCAAATGTTGACTTAGGTTTTCTCCCTTTCTATAGCAGCTTCAGGAAAGTTAGGGCAGAGTCTCATATAGCTCTAAATGTCTCCTAAGTGACCAGCATTGTCTCAGACTTTTTGCTGAGCCCACACAGATGGGTGACTAAACGATGGAGGTATCCAATTCAATCCTTTCTCCATTTTAACTGTAACACATTTTTACCTACAAACTTCATAAAAAGATTTATATCTGTCTGGTGACTTCAAAAGAAAACAATAGCACGCAATAGGTAAATACTCAGATTGATAATGCCACATTTTATTTCTTCTGTGCACATTACAAACATTTTTGTGATCCAATTTTAGTAGTGGTGTCTGAATAGTCTACAAAATATTGCACATCATATTTCATTTCACAGGTTATCATTTACTGAGAAATCAAAAAAACGAGGAAAAGATAATTACAGGAAGATTACATTCTGTAATGTGAGAAGTACTAAAAACTATTTCTAAGTGAGAAAGTCAATTCTCAAATTTAATGTAACATTAATTAAACCATGACTTTGCAAAGCATGACTAAAAAAAATATGTCAATGATTTAATTACACGAAGACCCCTAGAAACTAGTAGTGCCATTCCTTGACCCAAAGAATTCCAGGTAAATAAGGTGCACTCGCTGCTTTTAAGCAGAGGGTTTTGTGTCAACGTTTCATGCCAGCCAGCCAGCCTAAGTAGATGCTGCTGCCTCGATCAAATGAGCAATGAAAAGGAGAAAGTTGTCGGGTCACAAACTTAGCTCGGATTCCAGCCGCGACAGATCCTGAGCCCATGTGGCATTGCTTACCGAGCGTCCCAGCCTCACCCCACCTGGGGCTGCCTGGGAGTGGGTTTACCGACAACTCCTCCCAGCGTCAGCCGAGCCTCGCAGCGCTGGCACCCAGCGTCTGGGGAAGCCGGGACGTGCTCCCCGGGCTCCCGCAGCCGCGGAGCGGGCAGCCAGCGCCGGGACCGCACACCCGACCCCATCCCCCGATCTGCGGGCGCAGTGAAAGGAGGGCGGAGGGATGCCAGAGCCCTGCGGGCCGTCCGGGAAGTTGCGGCGGGGCCAGAGCCGACGCACCGAAAACGATCTCGGGTTCTTACGATGCTCCCGGCTCTGCGCCGGGCGCCCAAGGCGTGGGAAGGGGCGAACGGCCGGCCCCGGGGCTGCCCCGCCGAAGGGGAAGCCCACGGCTCGGGCTTCACGCCTCGCGCACCCTCCAGGCACCCCGCCGCGCCGGGCCCGGGAGCGCAGCCCACGGCGCTGGGCGCCCGGCTGGGGACGTGGCTTCCACCGCCCGCCCGCGACTCCGGAAGAAAGTTGCGCCGCGCGGGGCCCTGAGCGGCGGCCGCCGCACGCCCCTGCCCGCCCCCTCGCGCGGCCCTCGGCTCACCGCTCCCCGCCGCGGCTTCTTCCTCTCGGGCGGCGCCTCCGCAGCCTCGGCCCAAGCTCCAGAGCCCCGGCCCGGCCCCCTCTCTCCAGGGCGCCCAGCGCCCTCGGAGCCAAGCCCTCAGCGCACCCTCCGCGCCATCGGTGCTGGTGGGCGCCGCGCCGCGGGATGCGCCGCCACAGCCTCGGCTGGCGCTTCTGGGAGCCGGGCCGGCGCGGGCGGGTGGGGTGTGGGCGAGCCCGGAGGAAGGCGGGACGCGGCGGGCGCCGAGGCTCAGCCGGAGGGAGGAGGAAACCGCAACGTCACCAGACCCCGCGGAGGCGAGGATGGGGAGGAGGAAACGGGGACCCCCTCCCCCTGCCGGACCCCGACCACCGGCCCGCCCGGGACTCACGGCTCGCGAGCTGCGCTCGGCCGTCCCCTCCTCTGCGGCCCAGATTCCACGCACCCCTGCCTTGCCAGGCCTCTTTGGCTCTAACTAGCTCTAGTAGTTTCTAGTGACCCGTAGGTTTCGGGTTCCACTTGGACTCGCCCCCAACCGAAAGATACTTTTGGAAGCCCAGGGGGAGGAGTTGATGCTTCCATACAGCCAGGGGAAAGAAATAGAGGAAAACGTGGAGAATCTTACTAGGGGGGCCATTGCCCACTCCACTCGCCTTCTCCAAAATAGATACTCCTCTTCTCCCGCATTCCATTTCACTCTTCTCAGAGAGAAGGCAGAAAACCCACCTATTTAGAAGCATTTCTTGCCTTAACTGTACTGACCACATATACTAAATTGAAGCTACTGAACCCTAAACACTGAATGGATTTTAATCACCAAAGGCAAAGAGTCAGGGACAGAGCATTTAGTGTAAGCAGCTCACGAGAGGAAATTCCATTTTTCTTATCTCTTGGGCCTGTGTGGGTGGGTGAGGGAGAGGGAGAGGGAGCGCACTCACCCCTCTGAGTTCTGCAATCTTAGTAATCACAGCTCCCTCGGAGACGTTTCTTCAGTTCTAAAAGCAGCCACCGCACCAACATGGCTCCAGAGAAGGGTCGGACATGAACCAGGCCATCACCTGAGTGCTAACTTTCCCTCTCATTGTTAGCATGTAATTAACCTACCAGAGCTAGACAGTACAGGAGTGAGGGGTGTTTGCCCGTTCCTCAAGTGCTTTGAGTTCTACAGGGCCGCCTCCATCCATTCCCGGTCCTCAGGGGCTCTCCAGACCTACAGAGGTGGTTCCATTCATTAGGCCACGATAGAAAACAAAAAAACGTGGATATCTACTTTTATACTTCTGTTATTCAAAAAATGCATTTGAAGAGAAATTTCTTACAAACGGGTCAAGAGGAAGTGGTTTTGTTAAATTTTTGAAATGTTTACTCAGGTAAACCACTGATTGGCATAAACTTCCAGATGTTTTAGAGGTGGCCTGCAGAGGGGCTCTAGAACTTAGAACTAGTTTTTAATTCTGGTTTAAATCCTTATTTTGCAATTTTCTATTACAGGCCTTGGAAATCTAACTTCAAAGCCTTAGTTTCCTTATCTGCGATGTAGAGATATAATACCATCATAGAACAGTTATAGAGAGGATGAAATAAAAATAGCTTATATTTGAGAGTTACTTCATGCCAGACACTGTGCTAAAGGATTTGCTGTATTAATTCAAATGTTAGAGACGATTAATTGTGAAAGTGCCTAGCTGTAGTATGTAACCCATAAGTGTGCATTTCCATTTATCTTCTCAAATTTGGAAGAGACTTTAGAAAAACCATCTGTTTTGACTCATTTCACCTCTCAATGAGTAGTCGTCTAGCTCAGTGATTCTGTAGCCTAAAACATCAAATCAGCAGGGGAGTTTTGATAAAACACTCTTTTTTTGTTGTTTTTTTTATCCTCACCCAAGGACATTTTTCCATTTTTTGTTTAGGTAGAGTGGGAGGGAGAGAGAGGGAGAGAGAGAGAGAGAGAGAGAGAGAGGAAGAAACATCGATGTGAAAGGGACACATCGAGTGGCTGCCACCCGCACGAAGGACCAGGGCCGGGGACAAACTGCAACTGAGGTACATGCCCTTAGCGGGAACCGAACCCAGGTATCTCTGGACCGCAGGCTGATGCTCTATCCGCTGAGCCAAACCGGCCAGGGCTTGATAAAATACTTTTTAATAGAGGCCCAACACTAGATCAATAAATCAGAATCTCTAGGGCTAGCGTTTAAGCATCAGCATTTTTTTTTTTTTTTATCCTCCCCTGAGGATATTTTTCCATTTTTTGTACAGACAGAGTGGGAGGGAGAGAGAGGAAGGGAGAGAGAGAGAGAAACATCGATGTGAAGGGACACATCGAGTGGCTGCCACCCGCACGACCAACCAGGGCCGGGGACAAACTGCAACCGAAGTACGTGCCCTTAGTGGGAACTGAACCCGGGTCTCTCCGGACCGCAGGCCGACGCTCTAACCGCTGAGCCAAACTGGCCAGGGCTAAGCATCAGCATTTTAAATGCTCTTCTCAGGTGATCAAAATGTGCAACCAAGTATGTTGAGAACTTCAAAGGAGGAAGTAGTACCCACTGGCATTTGCTCCTTTACCCCCAGTTTTGCCTTCAATTGACCTGAAAATTTGCTGCTGAATAACATCCACCTCTTGTCCCCTATACAGTAGGCTTTAAAGAGCTGCAGTGTTGCACTCTGGATGCTTCCAGGATGCAACTAGCCTTGATTCCACAGGAAAGTGCTTCAGTTTGCCTCGGTACCTGCCAGCTCCATCAGCTTTTCCTCCTCAAGTTCTTGGAAGGTAGTTTACTTTGCCATCATCCCTCTGAAAATATGATCCCAAGAATTGAATTCAGGGTTTTATCCAAACAACACACAGTAAAAAGATATTTAATGGCTTTGTTCTAATTACTGTATTTCCCCAAGTAAATCCTGAGAGCTATTATGGCAGTAATATTACCCTATTGACTCCTATATTACAATTTACTAAAACTCTCAAGCAGTAAAGTCTTTTTAACAACTGTTACAAAACACACCTTCTCAACCTATACATATTATAATTTATGTTTAGCACTTCACATACTAATCTATTAAAATTTCATTCTGCTGCCCAGCCAGTGTGGCTCAGTGGTTGAGCATCGACCCATGGACCAAGAGGTTGCAGGCTTGATTCCCAGCAGGGGGTGTGAGGGAGGCATCCAAACAATATTTCTCTGTCATTGATGTTTCTTTTTCTCTCTCCCTCTCCCTTCCTCTCTATCTCAAATCAATAAAAACATTTCTTTTAATTCTATTGTGCTAAGTCAATTCACTTAGCTTGTTGACATGTTGAATATCATTGTTTTACCTGAGTAATTCTAACTCCCAATTTTATGTCTTTCGTAAATTTTGTCTGTATGCAATATTATCACTCAGGTTCTCATTCTCAGGTGCCTTCCATGCCAACTGAAACTGAATTAGCATACTGTCGATGACAATGAGGACCCACATATTACTGAGTCATATTTTCATTCCTTGTCGCATAGTAGTATCTATGTACATGGGTGCATGGCATCTTTGTGGAAATTTGAAGAAGGTACACCACTTTTACTCAGACTGAGGGATTAGGAAAAAAACGACCCCTCTCTCCCAGGTAGAAGTCTAAACAGCAGATGTGCTTTGTCTATCCCATGTGTTTGCTTTGCTGGAGTTGCAACATAGTCAGAAAAGAAAATGATTACTTAGTGAATTCTCATTAACTTCTGAATTTCTTCTTCCTTTTCTACATGCCCAGATATTATTTTAATAATAGGTTTATTAATTTTGCTCAGGATCTGTGAAAAGCCCCTTGTCTTGGTTTTAAGAATCAAGCTGCTCTTTTTTGAAAACTTCTTTGTCCATCTTCAATCTCTTTGTGTTAATAGTCTTCGGCGCTGATTCTAGATGAAAGTCCTAAATATATAAACTCTCCTTGCTAAGCTGGAGTTTTTCTAGACAAGAAAAGTTAAGCTTTAGGGAACTAGGGTATTTCTTACAAGTTCTTCGCTTAGTTTTCAATTAACTCTTTTAAAGTTCATTTTATTCTTTCCATTGAAATATTTATTTTTTCATGATAAAGAAGAAAAAGGGATTTGTTCTGGCTTGTCTGCTTATCTGCTTATCCCAAGTAAGGGCATCCTTTTTGTGTTCTTACCTGAACAAAAAATTAAAAAGTGCATATATTTTTGTTGTCCTTAGTTAATTCTTGGCTCTAGCCTAACATCCCTAGTCTTACAGGGATGTTACAAATAACATGGTTTCTGTTCTCTTGTTTAGGTATAATTCATTCAATTAAACACAAATTTTCCCTTTAGGTCTTACTAACCAGCCAGCTAGTTCATGACTGTACAACTGCTTCAATCTTCAAAATGCCTTTTTTTTTTTCTTCCTTAAGCCAAATTAGTCTGTAAAAAACCACCTCGCGCTACACCTAAAGATTCATCCCTGAGTCATTGAAGTGATAATCACTTTCAGCTTCCCTTTCCATTTCCAGGCATTCGGCTCTAGCCAGACATCCACTAAGGCTTCTCCAACCCCTCTTACTCAGGCCTGCTGCCTCCCTGACTTTTCCAGTGCTGATCTGCTTTTCTCCATGACCTAGGCTTTCTGCTGCTGCCTCATCTCTAGATGACTCAAGCTTCCAGAATTTAGTTTTCATCATTAAAGCCAAAGGAGACAACAGGGTTGGAACTTGAGGGTATTATGCTAAGTGAAATAAATCAGACAGAGAAAGACAAGTACCACATGATTTCACTCATCTGTGGAACATAAAAACAAAAACAAAAACTCATCAGCTTGGTGGTTACCAGGAGGGAATAGGGTGGGGGAAGAGTGAACTGAGTAAAGGGGTCGTTTGTATGGTGATGGATGGAAACTAGACCTTTGGTGTGTATGCTATAGCGTATGCAGATATAAAATTATAATGTTGTACACCTGAAACTTACATAATTTTATAAACCAGTGTTACCTCAGTTAAACAAAAACAAACTAAAGGAAACATTTACCTACATTCTTTTTTGAAGTTGTTAATCCTCACCAGAGGATATTTTTTCCATTGATTTTTAGAGAGTAGAGGGAAGGCGGGGGCGGGGAGGGGGAAGAGAGAAAAACATTTATGTGACCGAGACACAGTGATTGGTTGTGGAATCGAACTCATGTCCCTTCAGTGTGCAGGTGGAGCTGTAACCACTGAGCAACTGGCCAGGGCTCACCTACACTCTTCATCATAACTGAGTTGCATCTTCTTTACCCCAGTCACAGTTTGAGGCTTTTACATATAATTCTTCTTCAGGTATATCTTTCCTGGCCTCACAATCTAAGATAATTAAGTGTGTAGGCACTTCCGTTTGTGTTTCATTTTATCCTCATAGGCACTGATGTCAGTGTTACTATGCTCATTTGACTCATGAGGAAACAGAGGCTCAGAAAATTGAAGCGAATTTCACTAGGTATAAATAGCTCAGACCACCTATGGTTATGTTTTCTGATATCAAATCCAGGCTCTTTCCATTAAACCACTCAGCCTATACTAACTTTTCATTATCTAAAGCCCCACTGCAGTTTGAGTGTCCTGGCTTCAAGGTAAGTCATTCTCCCTTTTTGACTGACTTTTGAAATGGATGATTTTTATATCACCTCCTGATGTATTCTAAACTACCCAAGATGTCCCATACACCTACCAAATTAAAGTACGGTTCTCCGAATGATTGTTGATATTTGATAGAAAAATGATTACTGATATTTGAATGATGAATGATGAAATTAGATGTTTGTTCTTTTCCACAGAGTATGAAATGCACCAAAAGGAGTTTAAGCATTTGATATTTTCTGAAACATGGTTTTTGAGAACTGTAAAGAACAGTAGAGCCCTGGCCAGTTTGGCTCAGCGGTTAGAGCGTCGACCTGCAGTACAGAGAGACCCGGGTTTGGTTCCCGCTAAGGGCACGTACCTCGGTTGCAGTTTGTCCCCGGCCCTGGTTGGTCGTGCGGGTGGCAGCCACTCGATGTGTCCCTTCACGTCGATGTTTCTCTCTCTCTTCCTCTCTCTCCCTCCCGCTCTGTCTGAACAAAAAATGCAAAAATGTCCTCGGGTGAGGATAAAAAAAAAGAAGAGTAGACATCGCTGAGGAGTTTAGAAAATGAATGTTTATTGAGGCTTAATTTAATCTGGTGATTCCTTATCATAGGTGCTTGGATAGTATTTAATCCACCTCTTTTTTTGCCAAATTCTGGCTTTTCCCAGAAAAGTGCCATTAAGAAAGAATTATGTGAAGAAGATTCTAAGAACAAGTTCATGGCCCAGGGATCTGACTTCCCAATGTCCAGGTGTTGTTATGGTCTGCTATTTCAAGAAATAGCACCACTCCCTTTTCATGCACTCCACTCACAACCCTGCTAAAAACAGAGATTCCACTGGGTTTGCACTAGTTTCAAAGCCACACTTTACGGGACTTTATGCTAAGGTATTCAAGAGGAGATTAGTCGCTGCTCCAACAAGATTCTGTTGTGGTAATCCTAACCCCTGGCTGAATGTTAGCATTCAGAAATGAGTCAGAATTCTGATTTCATTCTTACCAGAATGAGCTCCAAGCAACCCATATGCTTTTAGCTAGCAGGTGGTTCCAGTGTGCAGCCAGTTAGAACCAATATTCCATTGCCGTGGTTCCCAAACTTTGCTGGCCATTAGAACCACCTGGGAAGAGCTTTTAGAACTTCTGAGGCACAGGCTGTAGCCTGTACCAATCAATAATAATTGGGGTGTTCAAAGCTCTCTGTTTGCAATACACAGAAAGTCTGGGAACCACTGTTCTATTGGATGTTACTATGCAGACACTTGAACCAAATGAAGCATTAGGTTCAGACACTACGTTTACTTGCCACATTTGTACTAGTTTAATAATTATATAAAATATTGTAAAGATTGGTTTTAATTTACACCAGTTCACTAATATATTTATTCCTAAGTACTTTTGTTAGATATACAGTTTGGTAAAGTAATACTTTCAGGATTGTCTGAACTAGTTAAGTTGCTTGCAGGTCGTAGTTAATCTTTCACTTCATGTTTCTGCTGCCCAAATATTATATAAATAATGAATTTAATAAAACATCTAACAGCCAGTCTATTCAGACTTTTTCTTCTGCTGACGAGATTAGCTGTATCAAGCAATGAAAATCTTGGCTGTTTTGTTTTTATAGTATCTTTTAGATGAGGAATAATTGATACTTAGCTGATATTAAACCTACATTTGTAATCCAATGACATTTTTCTATATCTTTTTCTAACTTAATTTCAAAAAATACAGACTGTTTTTCTTCTGTGGTTTAGTTTTTATGATTTTTTAAAAATAGTGCCACTTTTAGATGGCCATTTTTACTCTTCATGGTCAAATGGAAAACACTGATAATTTTTAAAATGCTAAAATAACAAAATTTAAAAGCCCGACTACAGTCTTAACAGAAAAACAGCATTCCTTAGAACCACTTATCATCTGTGCAAAAAAAAGTAGAAGGATACTGGGAATAATTATAAGTCAACTCTTTTATTTTACAAAGAAACTAAGGTTAACATAAGTGATGATTATTGCCAGGCCCTGCTGCTACTTGCTGGCAGAAGTGGGAAGAGAAGTTGTCTCCTAGTTACTAACCAAAGTTTCTTTATCCCACTTCTCCATCTGCGTCATTGGCCAGGAAAGTGCAAAGTGACTTCTCCTTTTGAGATTCTCATATGTTATATGAATTGTGGCAATTTCTAGAAAAATGGAAAGATGCATTCTTTCCATTAACAAGATGTCAATGCAGAAGGAGAAATAAGTTTTATTTTTTGAGGAAATCAAATGCCTACTCAATATGTAAATGGGATGGTGCCCTTCATTTAGCCTTGTTAAACTTGATGGTGTATGTTCCTTATAATTTTCCACTGGCATATGGCAAAGTAAGCTCATCACTACATACTTACTATTGTTACCTAACCAAGCTCCTGTCCTTAAGGTGAAATCTTCAATAAGATTTACCTGTCTTGAGTCATTCATCCTCATTATATCTGGGATTTTTAAGATATTCAAAAGTCTTTTTTTTTTTTTGGTACATGCCCCTAGCGGGAACCAAACCCAGGACTCTCTGGTCCGCAGGCCGATGTTCCAATCCCTGAGCCAAACCGGCCAGGGCAGATATTCAAAAGTCTTAACAAATTTTCATTCTTTTACTGCATGAATCAATTTCTAAGTTTCCTGTTATTATACAAGAAGGATAATGCTAGATAGCAGTGTTTCTGGTCATGATGGGCAGATTAATATTACAGTGTGAAGATCAGCCACATGTATACAAATATACAGATACACACACACACATATAATTTCATGTTCAGATGAGTCACTATTCATGTTGCAACAAATGGCAACTGTTAAGAAGCAGACAAGACTACAGAATACAGCATTTTTGGGTTGTACTATAATGGAAAGTCGCTTAAAATGAATTTGCCGGAATTAAACCATTTGTATTCCCCAAATCCATGTGTTTGGGGAAAACAAATGGGTAAAGACTGGAAATTGAGAGTTCTGTGTTCTAGGGATAAGTCTTTCACATACCAACAGTGTGACCCCAGAAGAATTTATTTTTCTCCTATAAACTCAGAAAATTCAGCAATAGCGCACATGGTAGCTTGGACAAATCACTTAACCTCTTGGAGTCTCAATGTCCTCAGCTATTAGTTGAAGAAAATGGCCTTGATCAGTGGCTCTCAATTTTGGTTATACATTAGAATCACTCAGGAAATGTTAAAAAGAATGATGCCCTGCACTATCCCCAGACAAACTAAAACACAGTTTCTGGGGGATGTGGCCGAGGCTAGTGGTATTCAAAATGTGGTCCATGGACCACCAGCGTCAGCATTACTTGGTATATTAGTTAGCTCAGGCTGCCACAACAAAATACCATGGACTGGGTGGCTTAAACAACAGAAATTTATTTATTTATTTATTTATTTATTTATTTATTTATTTAATCCTCATTCGAGGACATTTTTCCAATTTTTGTACAGACAGAGTGGGAGGGAGAGAGAGGAAGAGAGAGAGAGGGAAACATCGATGTGAAAGGGACACATCGAGTGGCTGCCACCCGTACGACCAACCAGGGCCGGGGACAAACTGCAACCGAAGTACGTGCCCCTAGCGGGAACCGAACCCGGGTCTCTCCGGACTGCAGGCGGACGCTCTAACCGCTGAGCCAAACCGGCCAGGGCAGAAATTTATTTCTTACGGTTCTGGAGGCTGGAAAGTTCAAGATCATGGTGCCGTCTGATTCGGTTTATTGTGAGAACTTTCTTCCTGTCTTCTTGCTGTGTCCTCACATAGCCTTTTCGTGGTGTGTGCACACGTAGAGCTACAGAACTTTCTCTTTCTTATAAGGCCACTAGTCCTATTGGATTATGACCCCACCCTTATGCCCTCATGTAACTTTTGCTTCTAACGCCCTATGTCCAAATACAGTCACATTGGGGGTTAGAGCTCAACATATGAATTGGGGGTGTGGACTGTGTGTGTGGATAATTTAGTCCATGGCATTTGGGATTTTGAAAAATTTCAGACCCAATCCCAGGCCTATGAAATTAGATTCTTTGAGAATAAGGACAGGGAATCCATGTTTTAACAAACTCTACTGGTGATTCTTATGCACAGTCAAGTTTGAGGATCAGTGGCCTAGTCCACTTATTTTTACACTAGGCTGCACATTTAATCACCTAAGGGATTTTTAAGCCTTTGATGGCTAGGGCCCAATTCCATAGCTTTTTTTTTTTTTTTTTTTTTAATTGGTTGAGAGAGAGAGAGAGAACATCGATTTGTTGTTCCACTTATTTATGCATTCATTGGTTGATTCTTGTAAGTGCTCTGACCAGAATCAAATCCGAAATCTTGGTGTATCAGGATAACACTCTAACCAACTGAGCTAGCTGGCCAGGGCATAGATTATTTTGTTACAGAATGCTCACTCTGAGCAAGTTTTAAAGCTCTGCAGGTATGAATCCAATCTGAAAACCACCAGCGTAGAAGATCTCTAAGGGCCTTTTCAGTCCTAAAATGGTATGGATTTTAATATAATGACATATATCTGTAATAGAATATACGTAATCTAGATAGTGTACATCAAAAGATAGTTCTATTTTGTAGTTTCAAACACATTTGTTATTCTGTGTTCATTAATCACTTGATGATATAGTGCATTAAATGGTTTGCTATTTTTTTGAGAATTGCTATTTACTAGCCCTTTACTCTTCATAATATCAAATTTTGATTTGATGGTCTGTGTCTTCACATTGTGCAAAACTAAACAAGGGTTTGTTTGGATATAGCCAAATGCTTATGATATATTTTAAAAGAAACGTACAAATTTAGAATTCAGTGGTAATTCTGAAAAACAAACACATCTAATGTGATTATTTTGTAAGTCTCCAAAAAGGTCATTCAACCACATAAATAAGGAACTGTGGGTATTTTTTTGTTTTAAAATTTATATCCAGATACATAACTTTAAAATGTTTTTTGATATCAGGATATTTAACGTCTCTAGAATTTTAGGTGCCATATCCCCTAAAATGTACAGTAATAGTTGTAGAAAAATGACATTTTAAAATATTTCAAATCACCAGAGCTCTGACCAGTGGATTTAATTGTAATACTGTCATCACAAAAGTTACCACATAAAAGTAGAAAAAACAACCCTCTGATATTTCTTCTTTTCTCTCCCAGTCATAGGAACTGTTTAAAAACTCCATTTAAAAACTTTAAACTCATCAGAGAGGAACAAGTAACTAATGAATCAAAACTAACAATCTTCTTAATAGTCCTTGGTTTTAATAAAAGAGTCATTGCAAATGGCATTTGAGCACTTGGTTAATTAGAATTCTGTTCTGATGAGGCCAAGGTAGTAAACATATAGACATGTAAAGTATCTATTCTAATGGTCACAAAGCAACTGGGGAGTTACATGAAAATTGGTATATCCACTAAAACATCCATGCTTTATTGAAAGAAGATAATGATGTCACCTTTGTTTACAAGTCCTCGAAAACTAGCTTTCAAATATTTTCTGCATCTTTTAACAGTAAACATTACCAGGAAATTACAAATGAAATATTAGAATACACCACGTCAAGATGAGACTTTCTTTTCATACGCAACACATGGCAATACTCCTTCTCTGTAAGCAAGTTTGTAAGTAAAAAAATAATTTGTGGGGAACTTTTTGAAAATAACGCTACATATGAATTTTGCTTTTATTGGATACCATTCAGAATGACCATGGTCTAGAAATGTAACCTAAGAGATGTTACCTCACAAGTCAGTGGATATCATTTTATGAGGAAAGCGAGTTACATTAACACTTAGAACTGCAGATGAGCTGAGATTGACAAACTCTTCAGAAGAAGAGGAAGTATTATAAAATTCTGGTTTGTGATAACATTGCAAAACTTCTAGCTGTTTCCACTTAACCACATAACCTGTTATATATACTGTACTGAAATGGAAGTTCTATATTACAGTTTCTATTTTGAATGTAAAAGAATAGTACTAACTTTGGTATGTCCCTAATTTGTAAAATACTGTTCCCTGAAAGCCAAGAAGCTTCTGAACTTCATAAATATTAAAATGGCATTTTATATATAAAAAACAAGATATGTGACTACAGTAGCTGAACTAAAATAATAAACAGGAAGAAAGATAGATTTAAATTTGATCAGGTCCAGCTAGTGAGGCTCAGTGGTTGAGCGTTGACCCATGCACCAAGAGGTCATTAGTTCGATTCCTGGCCGGGACACATGCTTAGGTTGTGGGCCCGATCCCCAGTGGGGGGCATGCAGGAGGTGGCCAATCAATGTTCTCTCTCATCGATGTTTCTATCTCTCCCTTTCACTTCCCCTCTCTCTAAAATCAATAAAAGAAAAAAAAAATTGATCAGGATGGTTGACAATGACTTCTGAAATTCATAAAATTCTGATAACAATGGTTATTGTTAAATTGCACTTTATTACCAAGAAGCTGAGTAAAATATACTGTTCACTTTATATATATGTATATCTTTATTGATATATATATATATCTTTATTGTTGAAAGTATTACAATGTCCTTTTTCCCTCCCCCCCCATTGACATCCCCCTCCCTGCTCCTGCCAGTCCTCCCCCACCCACCACACTGTTGTCTGTGTCCATTGGTTATGTATATATGCATATACAGTGATACCTCGGTTCTCGAACATAATTCGTTCCAGGAGGACGGTCGAGAACCAAATTGTTCGAGAACCGAAGCAATGAAACCCAATAGGAAATAATGGAAACTGGATTAATTCGTTCCAAGCCCCAGAAAATGCCTATTTACTGGCCTAATTTGTATATAATATGTAGAAAAACATAAGTCTCAACAAGAAATAAAAGTGTACAGTATGTCTAAGGGTTAAATTCAGTGTAAAGCGTGACTCTCTCCACAAAGCGTGACTCTCTCTGCACTCACACTGATGACGCAAGCAAGGCGCGCTGGGCCGAATGAACGCCATTCGGCTCAACTCGGCTCATCTCGGAAGTTCGAGTTCCAAATATTTGTTCGGATTCCAAGACAAAAGTTTCTCGAATCTCCTGGTCGAATACCGATTTGGTCGAAATCCGAGGCGTTCGAGAACCGAGGTATCACTGTAAATTCTTTGGTTTATCTCTTCCCACCCCCATCCCACACCACTTTTGAGGTTTGTCAGTCTGTTCCCTACTTCCACGTTTCTGGATCTATTTTGTTCAACAGCTTATTGTGTTCACTATATTCCACAAATGAGTGAGATCATGTGATACTAGTTGTTTTCTGACTGGCTTATTTCACTTAGCATAATACACGCTGTTCACTTTCAGTGAGGGAATTGCTAAAGTACCATTCTAAACACACACACACACACACACACACACACACACACACACATATATATATATATTTGTTTTTATTGAAAGCATTGTATTTTCTTATTTCAAAATATATATAAGAAAGTCTTTCTTGCCAGCTTTACCAGGAACTGACAGCAGAATGTTCATGTCTTCTTTCCTCAATAAGCAGAATAGTTCTAATGAACAATAAATCAGAAAATATAAATTATTTTTAGCCTCTGTCTTTGTAGGTGACTTTTGTTGCTTCGACTTTGAGATGACAAATGATGTCTCAATTACTCTGGATCAACAATTAAAGACATGCCAGATTCTATATCCTGAGTGGGTGACTGAAGTGTCAGAATTACATAGGGAAGCAGTATTTCTCATGACACCTTCTCCCTTAGAAATTATGCTCTGCTTTGTATATCATTATAAAGTTTTCATTTTAAATTTGTTACTTGTTTGGGGTTCCTCATGCTCAGAAGTATGAACAAGTCTCATTGGCCATTTACCTCCAAGTACATGCTTGAAGTATCACACATGAAAGGCAGTGTATGAACAGATGCCTGAACTCATCTACAACCTCTTTCATTTAATGCACCTTTGACAGTCAGTGCACTGTAAGGCAAGGCCTTTGAGGAGCCGATATTCTACCTGCCTCTTCTGCTGGGTGGCATCAGTGAGGAGGAACATGAGCCAGGTTTGGCCCTGAGAGATTGGGTCTGTCCAGGTAAAGGTCTCTGATAGTTTATCTAGGTGTCCTTAAGACATAGTATTATCCCCCTTTTAATGTGTCTAAACACAGTTTTAAAAGGAAAAAAAAAATTGGAGTGTTGGAGGAGGAACTTGTGAAAGAAGGATGTCATCATACATGCAAACTTCTAGGAAGTGTTTCCTGTTTAATCTACCAAAAAATCACAAGTTTTACACAGTCTAATAATCTATTTCTGACTCTTCCCTAGAGGCACCTTTTTTCCAAACCTTTTTTAAAACTAAAAACTATTATGGATAGAGAGATGATAGATAATAGATAGATGGTAAAGATATAGAAATAAATCCTGGAACCAATGTTTATATTTTCATTTTAGTATATTTTATTTTTAAAAAGATAGCCATACTTTGATCAACTAAACAGGTTCTAAAACCCACTAATAGATTGCAACTTCCAGCTTAAAAACATTGCATGGGGGCCCTGGCTGGATTATCTCAGCAATTAGAGCAATGGACCTCAGACTGAAGGGATACTGGTTCAATTACTGGTCAAGGGTACATACCTGGGTTGCAGGTTTGATCCCTGGCCCTAGCTGGGTTGTGCGGGAGCAACCAATTGATGTGTCTCTCTCCTATCTCTCTCTCTCTCTCTCTCTGCCTCTCTCCCTTCCTCCCTTCCACTCTCTCTAAATCAATGGAAAAATATTCTTGGGTTAGGATTAACAAAAACAAAAAAAACAACAGCAACAACAAAAAACATTGCATGGGGTTTTTATGTATGTGTAGAGAGATATTTTTCATGTTTACTATCAAAGTTTAAGAGTATAGACCTTCAAAAAATATGAAATTGAAAGTTGCCTCTGAACTCTTTCTCACCTACATAAATCTGACTGTTAAACATGTAAGAAGTTGCCTTAATGCCTTAGCCAAACAAAACGTAGAGGAAACTTTGCCTAAAAACAAACACCATGTGGCATTTAGAAACCTGATCATACTGGCAGAAGGAAACAATAGTAAATAGATAAGGTTTAAGCAATACACTTCCTTTAAGATTTTCCCAATGGCCACATAGATCTTCTAACAGGAAGATTATGCGTTTATGAGGCACACCAAGAAACTTTTGCAGTTGTTAGAAAGCACCAAGGGTCCTGACAGCCTAGATGTCATCAACTCACCAACAAGAAGGTCCACATGGATGAGCATGAGTCATTAATTTCTGCCATTGGGAAGAACATGGCCAAGGACTGAACATCCCAGACCACACCCATCATATTCCCTCGCTACCTTATCTCAGGTTTTTAATAACTAAAGAGGAGCTCTTTCTCTCAACAGAGCTAGAGACCTTTAAAAACTCCTCCTACCTCTTCCATTTATAAATAATTGTATGGTAGTATATATACCAGCATAGGTTGCAGTCAGCTGTTACTGATGGTGCTGATACTGTGATCTCTAAACATGTCATCTAATGAATGTTATTTTCATTCCTTTACACAGAATGAATATTTCTATGGTCAGTGAGAATCAGCAGCAGTAAAAGGCACCTATAAATGATGAGAGAAAGAGGGCCGTGATCAGAAATTTTTGCTGCGTTGGATACAGGGCTCTGGAGCTAGGCCAAGAGGACGTGCCTGCCTGCCTTCTGCCAGTGGTGAGGATTCAACTAGACAGTCAACAACTAAAATCAGAAAGCATTTTGTGACCTAGTCTTAAGGAATCTTATAACCAGATTTATTCATATTCTTCTTTGCCTAGGGCATTTTAATTTATTGGTGACTTGGGTTAATTACTCTCTATAAATTCTACACTTGACAGCTCAGCTTAAGCCTAAAGAATCTAGAAGGATATATATCAAAGTGCAAAGACATTTCTCTGCATCTTTTCTGACTTTGACACACACACACAAATGGGTTTTCATACATTTTGGGACATGTACGTACATGGATCTCAATAGGCTTGGAATCACCCAAGAAAGTAAGTCCCTGGAATGCACCATTCAGAGCAGCAAATATTCCTGTTGGTGGGGGTGGTGATTCTAGCAATATTTTGTTTGCTACCTATAACACTATTTTCTTAAAATTCTCAAGTAGTTTATTAAAGGATAAGAGGGAAGGAAAAATATTTTTTGGCTTAAAAAAAAGGTCTTATATAAACAAGGTCCTGCTGATGCCATGTAAAAAAATAACTTGTTTTTATGGCCAAATGGCAGGAACCAGGGAATGGCTTGCCACCCATCAGCACTTGATCCTTCTGAAGAGCAAACTAATACTGGAGAAGAGAGAAGAAATGTTGTTTTGTGGATGCCAAAGGAAACCAAGATGTAGTAAACATTGGGGGGAAAACTTTATTAATGAATTTCAAAGGTTCACACTTCTCAATTAGCTCAAAGTGGATATTTTTGGGGCCATGCTTGGAAAAGTTGCTAAGATCTCACTAAAATCACAGCTCTGTGTGGAGTCAAAACTGACAATGAATATGAGGTGGTGAAACATAGACTTAAGGCCCAAATATCGCTCTTTCATCATGAACTTTGGAAGCACTAGCCATGTAGACAAAATCTGGCGAGCAGAGACTGCTGCAGAATCTGTGGGTGGTGAGCTTTTGTATGCTGCAGAATTGTAGAAACTCTGAATCAAATTCAGTGTGGCTACTGCAGCCAGACATGGGCAGTATGAGACAGAGAAGCTAGCACTGGATGGCAATCCAGGGATGCGGGACTCAGGGACACCCTGGCTCTGTCACCAACTCAGGTAAACGGAATAAGTCATTTTGTTCACCTGAGTGCCGGTATCCTTATTTATAAATGAAAGGATTGTATCACATAGAATATTCCTTGAACTTTAGAGTTTTATTATTCAAGTTTCTAAGCTGTGGGACAGATGCTTTCTGGATTAGGACTATCCAGTAGAAATATAATGCAAGCCACATATGTAATTTAAAATGGTTACTAGCTACATTAAATTTGTAAAAAGAAACAGGCGAATAAGGATTTATAATATCTTTATTTAACCTAATATGTCCAGAATATTGTCATTTCAACTTATCTGAAATTTCGAGTAACCACACACACTTCAAGTGCTTAAAAGCCACGTTTAGCTAATGGCTCCCATCTAGCCTATTGGACAGCACAACTCTAGAGAGTCAAGTTCTCAGGATGGGTGAAAGAGCTACATTTCTCTTTAATACTTTGAATCATGCTTGCAAAGCCTGGTTATTCACCAAAATTACTGGAGGAACTTAAAAAGAATATTTCTGAGCCCACCCCATTCCTTGGGCATGTGTCATATCTTAGAAAACCTCTGACGTATAGCCAATTCATACCAGTCTGCAGGACAGTGTTTGAAAACCTCTGCACTGAACTGAGTCTTCCTGTTGTGCAGAGGTGGGTGCAATAAGGGAGGCAATGGCCCTGTGGTCAGCATACTCTCCAGAGACTCTCAACAGGACTATCTTCTAACTGCTTTGTGGGCTGGGAGGGTTTAGTACTAATCCTGACATCATACGGTGCTTTCGGTTATTGAAGGCAATTTAACTATTTGAAGTTAGAATGTATTAAAAAACAATATGCTAATGTTGCAAAACAAAGGAGACTGAGACTCCAGTCTGCCAGGACGTGTTTAGCTGGGGACTTGATGGAGCCGCAGCTGTAGTGAGTGGTCTATTTTTGAGCCTGTTTGACGTTTGTGTAGATGGTTTGCTCTCAATCGAGGACTGATTCTTACTTTCAGATGTCTTCAGTTAAGTGGTGACAGAGTAGTTGAAAGAACTTATCAAAGTGAAGAGGCCCATAATACTTTCATATTTCCGACATGGAAAAAAATGGGTATATATATTAGAAGTCTGCCTTCAAGACTTCCAAAACTATTAAACATGGACAAAGGAGGCTACCAGGGAATTTTCAGAAAATAGGTAAGTTGAAATTAGGGTGAATTAGCCCTCACCCATGTTATATCAAAGGGAACGAAAAGGAGTATCAAATGTAGGTGAGGTTAACTGTGGCCTAATTGGAGAAAAGCGTTAAAAGTATCAGACAAAAAAATAATAGGTGAGACTAATATGGTGACATAGGAGAACCTAGCCTTTGTACCCTACAGAGATCAACAATTACACAGCTATCCACAAACAAAAATACCTCTGGGATTCCACTTAAGAAACTGTAGCAATACAGTGGAACAAAAAACCTGAGAATAACCAAACAAGAACAGAATGAAGACAGCGTCATCTTGCCTGCGTCCTCCATCCCCTAGCTGGCACTGCTCAGTGCCAAGAGGGAACTTCCCAGCTAGAAAGAGTTCCCTTCTCCTGGAAAGAAAAAGCTTACTCAGTCTTTTCGGACACTGCGCAAAGATTCCGCTTTGGTTTCACCCTACCCAGACCAGTAGAGCTGAGACATACAAAAACAGCTAGGAATAAGATAAAAAAAAAAAAAAAAATTAAAAAAAGCAGAAGTGACCAATAACAGCTATGCAACAGTAGTAATTGTAGACCCGATCTGCAGATAACTCTCATGATTCAGTATCTGAAGGCTGCTTACATCTTCTCTAAAACCATCTCTACAAATCTCAATACATGGCTTATGATTATATTTAAATTGATACTAAGATTTTATTAAACTTCAAATAATAAGTTTCAAATTATTTTACATTGGCCATTTAAAATCACAAAAAGCACACATCGTGATAGAAAAGCTCTCATAAAAAAATTCTAAAAGAAGCTCCTCTACCTGAGTCTCTTTATGCTAATGGCTAGAGATAGATCTATGTTCAAATAATGGCTATACAAAGTATCTGCTTTATGACCCCAGCCAAATTGCTTAGCCTCCCAAACTCTCAGTTTTCTGGGGATGTTAATGTCCATCTTGTGACGTTATGAACATGAAACATAAAGAAGGTAAAGTGTTGGACACAATGACAGGCAGAGTAAATGCGCAAAGGTAGCATTATGATTACTGAAGCAGAGTCTATTAGAACACCAGGAAGATAAACACTTATGAGATTTCTTGGAAATTAAAAAGGCCCTTATGAAAAAACATATTTATTCCCCATAACTATCCATAACATAACAGATTTATTTGGATTACTACAAAGGAAAATATTCCTAAAATTTCCACCCAACATTACCTAACACTCACACACATGAGTGATGCTGTTTCACCACCACCCTTCCTAGTCTTTTTATTTCTCCAGAGGAAAAGTAGAACACAAAGTTCCTTCTCTAAACCACAAATTAGAGGTCATCATCAGTTCATTTGGAAAAATATCCATCAGTGTTTATACACACACAGACCCACACACATGCACACTTCTGTGTACACACATGGATACAAACACACTTACTCCTATGTATAGTTGAAATATAAATTAGTAAAGACCTTGATTTTAGTTAACCTAAATAAATGAGTTGGGAGGGAAGCTCAAGCACTTATGATGACCACAAGACTCGTGCCTCTCACTCTCAACCATCCCTGATGGGCTTTTCTGACAAACACATTCCATATTCCCACAAATCATTCTGGCAAAGGAAGAAAAGAGAGAGAAAGAGAGCAGCGGGGAGGGGGAAAAGAGGAAGTAAAAAGGGAAGAGGGTAAGGATAGAGGAAAGGAAGGGGGAAAGAAAGAAAGAGTCCATGTGCAGGGCATGTGTGCAGGTTGGGTTGGCAAGCCAGGTCAGTTTTGGAAAGCCAATTTTGTGCGCACCCAGAGCTTGCCCAGACTAAGGCTATGTTGCAAAACAAGCAGTAATTTCTCTGCCGGCGTATTATTGGAATGAGTGGAGTCCCAGACCTGACTAATGTTTTCTTCTTGCCCTCCTAGTTCTTCAACACAAACATCTGAGGCTGTGGTAGTTGGAAGTGTGCTCCTCAAAGCATCCCAAAGCTTCTGCTTGTTATTTTATTTTTTATTTCCTTGATGTGTACTACCTAGTTCAAGAGCTACTGACCTCTGCTCCACCCAGCACTAACTCTTTGGATTTTAAATCGTTTTGCCTTTTAGAACCACCATTCCAAGCAGTTACCTCCACGCAGAGTCTAAAAATTAGAAGTAGTGACCCATGCCAATCTTATTGAGAGATTCCTCTAAGGCAGATGCTTCATCATTTGAGGCAGCCAGTGTCTTGGGAACTCTTATGACTGAGAGAAGAAATAATTATGACTGTTCATTTTAGTTGAATTTAGTTGAATTGATCCTCGGACATAGTGACAGAACATGCTAAGGTCTGAAAGGATTGATGTGCCAAGGAAGCTATATGTAGATAGAATATAGTTGATTCACTTAAAGAATCATTCAGTAAGGCACCACTGTGTATTGATATGGATTCTAAGATGTATAAACACCTAAAATTATAAAATGTTATAGCTAGATACCTAGTTTGATCTTTTCATTTGATATATCTATAGACAGATTTGAGATCTGGAGATGTTAACTTTTCCTGGGTGATGGGCAAAGACTGGAATGAGCTTTGGTTATAAGTCATGGACACTAAGTGCAAGCAAGGAGGTTACACAATCAGCAAAGATTTAATGATGGGACTTCAAGTTCTCAGAAACCAAAAAGTAGTGCTCTGGGATAGCAGAACTGTAGTCACTAGAAAGGTGTCTAATAAAATGTAAGAGACAACTGTCCAGGTTCTACATGAGTTGAGATGAACACTCCTTAAGACCATTGTCTCCATTCATAACTCACCAGGGAGCTTTCTGATTACAAAACACACATTCCTAAATGCCCCAAGAATAGAATTAGAGTACAATGGATGGCAGGGAAGACTATTCTAATTGGCAAAGGCTAATTATTTGAATTAAATTGATAAACTTGAGTTACTAAAATTATATACTTGAGAACTCTGGATTCATGACAGGTAATCCAAGATGGTGAATAATCCTTATTCATTTTTCTGTGGAACATTATTTAAAAATTTAGTATATATATAGCTATTTTATGAGAGGCAAAAATTGTGAAGTTATTAATAAATAAACACCACTATAACAGAATGCAATAAAATATAACCGTGATATATTTAGTCAATAAAATATAGTATTATAATCAGTTATCAAAATGGTTTCTAGGGATTTGTTTTTTTTTATCCTCACCCGAGAACATTTTTGCATTTATCTTCAGATAGAGCAGGAAGGAGAGAGGGAGGAAGAGAGAGAGAGAAACATCGACTTGAGAGTGGTCACCACCCATATGACCCCAAGCAGGGCCGGGGACAAACTGCAACCGAGGTACGTGCCCCTAGCAGGAATCGAACCCAGGACTCTCCGGTCCTCAGGCTGATGCTCTAACCTCTGAGCCAAACTGGCCAGGGCTGTTTCTAGGGATTTAAATGTTATTTAGTTACCAACTTATTAACACTTTTCTTAAAATAAAAAGAGTTTTAATATGAGAAATAAAGTATTAGGTTTATTTTTTACCTTCTACCATACTCAAAACATACCCTTTGTTTTCTCTCAAAGGTACCAGCAAGGATTACCCTGTTGCTGCCAGGAGATATGGATATGGGTTAGCCAAACTGAGATCGAATGACTGTTCTGTTTAAACAAGGGTTCTGAGACTGTGGATTCATGAGCCTGGGAATTCAACAAGAGGAAAACATTCACATCTCTATTATAAGGAAGTTATTAATGGTGTTCCTTATTGGGAACAAAAGAGAAAGGTATATAAAGAACCAAATGTTCTACTAAATACTATGTAAAGACAAACTGTAGTATCAATAATATCAGCCAATTTGCGTCGCTTTTGACAAATGAACAAACATACTTTTCCAGGACTGTAAACTCTGTGTCAAGTAATATAATGCAGAACAGAGACTGGAATGTTTCACGAAACAGAAGAACTTTCAGGACTTATTTTTTCTGAAAGGAAGATATGCCAGGAAAATCTTTATACAATGAAATAGTCTATCCTCATTACGTCTAACATCATGGAAAATACTCAGATATTGCCCTAACTTTTTTTGCCTTATTTGAAGGCAGATTATACAGTAGTCTACATGTTTAGTGAAAATATATGTGTGGAACACAACTCCTCTTTGAGACAGTGAGGAAGTACCTGATATTTAGAGAACCGTATACACTGCTGTTTAAGAAACAGTCTTAAATATCATAATCACCAAGAATACAACACAATGCCTGACTGGGTTCCTTGCTCCCTCAGAGAATAGACATTGGTGTCAGTGGATTTTTATATGATAATGGGCTAATGACGGTCCTGTTTAACCCCTGAGATAAATTCAAGTTCAAAACCCTGAAAGTTCTAAATGTGATTTTCAGATTGGCTTACCCAGGGTTCTCTGGCATAAGCTTTTGTGATATGAAAAGAAAAGATGCAAGATCCTCTCTCAGGAGAATGAGTTTTGATGTAATTATGCATCCTTAAAGAGTAGAGGCTTTCTACTCTGTGAATAAGTAAGCAGGTCCTGGAATAATGTAGATCAATACTACATTGACCTTCTTACAATTTCTCAACCATATCCTCTTGAACAGTTTTGATTAAGGCATTTGAAATGGCCTGGTCACTTTTCAATTTCTTATTATTTTATTCCTTTATGACACATAAGTCATGTTGAAATAGAGAAAAGCTAAAGAAATTTGAAAATGAAACTTAGATTAGAGCTAGTTAGTCTCTTAAAGTTACAAAGTAGGAATCCTAAACATTGTAAAAAGGAGATGTATAATTAGGTAATCTTTAAATTTTATGCATGTAAACATGAAACAGAGTGAATATATAATCCATTCTTAAGACAATAAATAGGTGTAGAGTTCCTGATTAAGGCAAGTGAGGAGACTGACAAACCTTCTCTCCAAAAAGCAATTGTAAAGCTGAATAAAATGATGAAAACAATCATTTCAGCAATTCTGAAAATTAACCAAAGGCATACCACAATCTGAGAAGTGTTTAGGCTTGAAAAACTGCTGAACTTTGAGTAAGATTAAAGAGAATCTGTCACTTTCTGGCCCAGAGCTGCTTCCCTCTGCCCGCGCCCCCCCCCCCCCCCCCCACTGCCCCATACTCCCCAACCCCCAATAAGGACAGAGGTTTTGTAGAGGCGGGCAGGCCATGATCACTGGCAACTGCTCTTTGTAGTAAGTGTGCACTCACTCAGTTTGGAGTGGTGAGACACAACCACTCTTAGCAGCACTTTTTTGTGGAAATGATTATCTCTCAGGTGGATAAAAAGGGACAGCCAAGAGCTTTACTAGTCTGGGATTGTAGTCATGATTGAGGCATATTGCTGGCTGTACATATGTGGTGACCAGAGTGAGTCAAAGCTAGTCAGCCATTCCTGGCCAATCCTGGAGTTGTGTGCATGCAGAAGGAAGATAAGAAAAGGCCCAGTGACAAGCAAAGGCTGGAGTCAGAGCACACTTGATAACAGTCTGAATTTTATATGAGCTCCCCTGCCCACCCAGAGATATATTGGCAGAGCACAGAAGCCTTAACTGGCTCAAAGTGTTGAACACAGTCTCTGTCCAGTCACTAAGCCATACAGCCTTAGGGAAACCAGGCTTAGAAATAAAAACAAGTGTGTATGTGTGTGTGTGTGTGCGCACGCGCGTGCATGTGTGTGTGTGTGTGTACATATACTATATATCATTGTGCTCATATATAACTACTAAGTTTAAATATATAGAGATATAACATATAATATATAAATATGTATATCCACATATATACCTATATCTACATCTCTCTCTTTTTTTAACTGAGCAAAGACATGAACACATGCAAATGGCAGGTGAAAATATTTTACAAATTTAGCTCAGGCAAGTTACTAAACAAGCAAAAACGAGCAACAATGGCCCTGGCCAGGTAGTTCAGTTGATTAGAGCATTGTCCCAATATGCCAAGGTTGTGGGTTTGATCTCCAATCAGGGCACATACAAGAATCAACCAATGGCCCTGGCCGGTTTGGCTCAGTGGTTGGAGCATCAACCTGCGGTCTAGAGACCCGGGTTCAGTTCCCACTAAGGACACATACCTCAGTTGCAGTTTGTCCCCGGCCCTGGTTGGTTGTGCGGGTGGCAGCTACTCAATGTGTCCCTTTCACGTCAATGTTTCTCTCTCTCTCTCTCTCTCCCTCCCACTCTGTCTGAACAAAATATAGAAAAATGTACTCGGGTGAGGCTAAAAAAACAGAATCAACCAATGAATGCATAAATAAGTGGAACAACAAATCAATGTTTCTTTCTCTCTCTCCCCTTTTCTCTCTTTCTCTAAAATCAATAATTAAAACATTTAAAAACTAGCAGCAAAAAAGCTTCAGAAGTAAAAAAGCAACAAAAAACAGAATTCAGACTCATTATACTATTGTCTAATATGTCCCATTTTCAATACAATAATTATGAGATGTGCAAAGAAACAAGAATATGTGATCCATTTCAGGAAATAAAGCAGTCAATAGAAACAATCTCTGGTTGTCTCCAAAAGTTGGATTTTACAGACATAAAAACCACACAAAACACTTACAAACAACTTCTTATTAAATTTATTAGGGTGACATTGGTTAATAAAATTATATAGGTTTCAAGTGTACAATTCTATAATATATCCCATCACCATTTATCTTCCCTTTACCCTCTTCTAACTGCCCCCACCCCATTTTCCTTCTGGTAATCACCATACTGTTGCCTGTATCTATGAGTTTTTGGTTTTCTTTTTACAAAGCACTTATTTTAAGAGCAGCAATTCAAAGAACTAAAGTAAACCATGTTTAAGAATGAAAGGAAAGCCCTGGCTGTTTTTGCTCAGTGGTTAGAGCGTCAGACCAAAGAGTTTTGAGCTCAATTCCAGTCAAGGGCATGTACCTCAGTTGTGGTTTGGTCCCCAGCCCTGGTCGGGGTCCTGTGGGAGGCAAACAATCAATGTGTCTCTCTCACATAGATGTCTCTTTCTCTCTCTCTCTCTCTCTCTCTCTCTCTCTCTCTCTCTCTCCCTCCCTACTTTCCTCCCTCCCTCCCTCCCTCCCTTATACTCTATCTGAAGATAAATGGAAAAATGTCCTCAGAGGATTAAAAAAAAAAAGTTAAAGGAAAACATGACAGCAATGAATCAACAAGTAGAAATTTGTGGTAAGGTAATACAAATTAGAAAAAAATGCATATTCTTAATTTGAAAATGGAAACAAAAATTCACTAGAAGGGCTCAATAGCAGATTCAAGATGGCAGAAGAAAGAATCAGCAGATATTAAGACAAATCAGCACAGATTATCCAAGCTGAAGAATAGAGACCCGTAGGACAACAGCAAGTGTACCAGTATCCATGTAATGGATTTTCACAAGGCGAGGAGAATGACAAGAGGACTAAAAAAATTTTGAAAAAATAATGACTGAAATATAATCAAATTTGATTACAAACATTAATCAACATATTCAAGAGGCTCAAAGAACCCCAAGTAGATAAACCTGCTGCATGAAATTCTCCTCCTTGGCTTTCCGTGATGGTGTACTCTCATGGGTTCCCTTATAGCTCCATGACTATTCCTCTCTCGTACATGTTTCTTTTATCCTCAGTGAGTGTGCTTTAAAATCCCATGCAACTCTTATCTTTCTATACTGCATACTCTCAACATAGAAATTCTATCCATTTTCATAGACTATGAGAATAGAAACTTGCAAATCATGTAACACGGCTTCTGCATTGCCACTGCCTAGTTAAATAAATACCTCTTCTTGCCCATTTTACTGGCCTCCCAAGTGCAGAATAGAGATTCTTCTGCTGCTGTTCCATATTTCCATAATGGCATTAACACTAAGATGGGCAACAGGCAAGACCTCAAAGTTACCTTTGACTTTCCTTCTCCCCAACCTTTACTCAGTTGCTAAGTCCTTCCAATTATACTGACATTTTCCCCCTTTCTATTCATGTCCTCTGCTACTTCACTAGTTCAAGATTTAATTATTTTCTCACTCAGATTGATCTGACAGCAATCACTGCCTTTCATGACTCTGTTCTCTTCTCTCTTTAATCCACCCAAAACATACTACTCAGGTTAATATTCTTAAGGCATAGCTCTGATGATTTCCCTCCCTGTTAAAACAACAACAGAATGATAGTTTTCCATGGCTTAAAAAAAATAAAATCTTAATTTGTTAGCAGAACATTCCTTTCTAAAGTGTATTTACCACTTCCCTTCACCAACCCCAAATTCCAGTTGTGAAAAAATGTGTAGACTTTTTCAATTCCACTGAAATAAATCCTGAAGTTTAGAGAAAGGGAAAGAAAAAATGGGGGAAAGGTTATGACCTGTGGGTGGGTACATGTTTCCTGACAACTTGTAAATGTTCTAAAATTTAACATTATGCAAGTTCTTGGAAGCATGGAGTGGCCACATCAGCTACAGATGAAAAGTTCAGGACATGTGGTCATGGAATATGGTGAGCTGATGGACAGGAGACCCACCCTAGACTTTTTCAAACAGTCACAGACAAGAAGACAAACTAATACATCTACTAAACAGGAGCATGTTACTAGTAAATGGATACAGATGAACAGAGCTTCCAGCACAGGGCACGTGAGATAAATATAACAAAGATTAGAGCAAATATCTCTAGAATACCCAGTTGTGCTATTTGGAACCACAAAGGAACTTGTACTTCCAGACTGACCTGGTCAAGGATTTTTGGGCAAGTCCTCAGAGGTCGAGAGACCCTTGAAAATAGAAGCTGAAGAATCCTGATTAATTCGCAAGAAGCTGTTTTTATAAACATGCTGCTGCCTGTACAGTGCTTTGCTGAAAAATGGAAAAAGCTTTCTATCACTCTGCAGCTTTGTGAATGGAATAAGCTACCTGGATTTTGCAAATTAGGTAACAAAATCTCTGCAAATGCTTGTTAGGTGTGGGTCCAATTGTTTAGCTAAACCTTCTTATCTCTGTACTTATGCCAAAAGTAATCTTTGGTTTATTCTATGAATTATAATTAACTCTGAATTCATAGGATCTGAACTTAAAATGTTTTACTATGAAATGATGCATATTAATGAAAGATAAATGGAGCCAGAAAAGGAAGGTTAATCAGGACACCAAACAAAGATGTGAAGAGTGACACAGCTCTTGTTGCATAAAAGAAGAAATGAAGTTTATTTTCTGTGGTTGTAATTTCTCTTACCTGACGGAATCAATGGACATGTATCCCCAAAATTTCACATTGTGCCACCTAGCTTTTACAAACAATGTACATTAATAGTAATGGCTTTTTTCATAAAAGCAAAAATCTTCAGATTTCATTCATTTAGTGAGAACAAGTACAACAAAAGTGTTCCCTAAAAGTGAAGTGGCGTAATGCAAACTTTCAGAAAGTGGAGATACTCTTGCTTTATGCCATTTTGTCTTATGAAAGATTTCATAGGAACATTTTACTTTTGGGTAGTGGGGGAAACATATAATTGTAAAATTTTTCATTGTAAATGTTGCAATTGCTGAAGGTGTAATCTTAATAGTTATAGCAAATTTCAAAATGTCCCCCCAAGCTGCCAAGGGTGTTATTGAATGCATGAATAAAAAGTCTAAATAAATCAGAGCAGACTTAACTTATATTCAATGTCCTCAGAGCCATGTTGAAAAAAACAAATTGCACAGGACACTTTTACTTATTAATAGTCATTAAGAGGTATGTAAAAACATTTTACTATGATATATCTGAAATCTCATACTTCGTCAAATCATAATTTTTCTAAATCTTCATCTCTATTTGACCTCAAGACTCTATGTAATCATTAGTAATACCAATGCTTTTCATCTTGTCCAGATTAATTCTACAATTAAGGCTTTCTAATTTTAAATGATGAATAAGGATGCTATTGCAAAATTTGGTTAAAGTAAATGCTGCACAAAGCAACTTTTCTTCTCCATGTTTTCCCATATATATTTGAGGTACTGTAGCATGGCAGTGAGGAGCAGGGTTTCTGGAGTCAGATATTTAGAATTATGTACCAGCTCTACCATTTATCAGCTGTGTGATATTTATTGTCTGTGCCTCCGTTTCTCTATTAAGACTTTGCCTTAAATTAACTCTACTACATTATTTAGTGTCTTGTAAGCTTGTATATTAGTCTCTCATTTACCAGTTTAGATTATGTCTGAGTCATCATAAACCTTTTTAACAGAAATGTAGAACTTTCTGTTAATATACTGCAAGATGCATATTTTTAGATTTTTCTTCTATAAAAGATATTTAGTTATTATTAAGTATAACCAAATAAAATTCTTCCTGTATTCCAAAGGAGCTGACATTTAAATACAAATGTATGGCAGGGAAATTCATATGTTGAACGTAATTCTCAGAGAGATGTTTATGACTGATTGAGTATACACAGAAGAGAAGAAAATACCATCAGCAAAGACAGCCTTACTCTCCGAACAGAGTTTATGAAACTCAGGTAGTGTGGGAATTGAGAGAGCAAGAGAAAGTGGAATTGTCTGTGAATTACTTCAGATGGAAAAATGAAGTAGAATCCTTTATCTTTCAGAACATGGTTTGGCTTTAATTCTGCTGGAAGGGAGCAGAGTAGCAGTAGGCTAACTAGCAGTGATGACAGTTCTCACGCTTGTTTTATTCCTGATCTTAGAAGAAAAACTTTCAATATTCCCATGGGGTCTGCTATTGATGTTTTGTAGGTACCTCTTGCTAGATTAAAGAAATTCTCTTCTATTCTTAGTTTGCCAAAACATGCATTTTAATTACAAACAAGTGCTGACTTTAATCAACTGCTTTTTAAATAAGATGATAATTTAACATTTTCCCTTTATTCTGTTAATGTGGTAAGATCTACTAATTGATTGTCTAACATTAAACCAACATTGCATAATTACAACAAACTCAACTTATTTGTAACATATTATCATTTGCACATGTTGTTTGGTGAGCTGACATTAAGAATTTTGGTATATATGTTCATGATTGAGGTTGCCCAGAAATGTTTTCCTCATAATTTCCTGTTTATGTTTTAATATGAAGGTTATGCTAGCCTCATCAATTAAGTTGGAGAGTGTTCCCTGTTTTCTTAAAAGGCATCAAGATATTTATTCCTTAAACATTTTCTAGAATTAGCGAAACTATCTGTACTTGCAGTTGAAGGTTTTAAGTTAGAGATCCAACTATTTTTAGTTGTTATGAGATAATCATAATTTCTGTTCTTTTCATGTTCAAATTTTAACAGGCTGAATTTTTGTATTATTTTTATCCTACTAAGCGTATAGAAAATTGTTTACATGAAGCATACATTTATTAGAAATATAACTATTGCCAAGATCTATATTGGATGAGAACTATATTTAAGAGTAGCTCTTTCTATTTCTTCATTATTAGTTTACCTTATTAAAATTAACTGCTTTGGAGCATAATTTTCAAAAGCATAATTGTGATACTAAAAAGACTGAGAATGCATTTTGTTTTGAGTTAAAATGAAGAGATAAATGCAGTGGCATACTTAGTATACTTGACACCCAAAGGGGATACTTTTTAATACCTTTTCCTTTTTTTAATTTATTTTATTTTATTTTATTTTTTTTTATCCTCATTCGAGGACATTTTTCCATTTTTTTGTACAGACAGAGTGGGAGGGAGAGAGGAAGAGAGAGAGAGGGAAACATCGATGTGAAAGGGACACATCGAGTGGCTGCCACCCGCACAACCAACCAGGGCCAGGGACAAACTGCAACCGAGGTACATGCCCTTAGCAGGAACCGAACCCGGGTCTCTCCAGACCGCAGGCGGACGCTCTAATCGCTGAGCCAAACCGGCCAGGGCTTAATACCTTTTCCCTATATGACAAAAGTATTTTAAGTAATGATCATGAAATGAAACAAATAACATTATGTCCAGAAAAGAAATGTGGACAGTGACTATTTTCATTTATTAAATTTTGCATATCTTATAATGTTAGTAAAAATTAGTAAAATGCAAAAAAAAAAAAGCAAAGTTTTAAAATGTTTAAAATACATTAATGTGTTTTTAGAAAAATATTTATACTACATATTGATTTGCCACGGTGATGAATAATCCCATTGCAGTTTCTGGCTTTGAGCCTTCACTTCTGCAAATTTGTCAATGGCTTTGTCAAATTGATCTTCACATATTCATAGTCGATAGAATCAGGAGAGCGACATGTGTCCTTCTATCTTCACTCACAGTTGATTGAAGGACACTTTTCATTTATTTTAATTTCAAATGTTTCTTTTACACACAAAAAAAACCCCACAAATACACAAATAGGAAAACTTTAAAATCAAAATAAGTTAATCAGGAATTCATTAAAATCCCATTTAACTGTAAATTCCAGGAACTGCAATACCTTCCATGTCTTTGTTCTTTGCAATCAGTTCTAATCAGCTTTCAAATGTTTCTGCTGTTGAGACTTTTCCACTAAAATACCTTCACCAGAAAAGTCATCATAAATTTCTATTATTTTAGGTAAAAATCACCAAAGCTTGTAATTATTATAAATTATTTCAGTTTGCTTCAGGCTCAGTTCATATCTTTAACCCCTGTGGTACATCCTGTGTTTCATCCTGTGAATCCTGTGTTTCATCATGGATTGAAAACAAACAATTATAGCAAAGTGATTGTGAAAATGAAGAAACAGAACTTGGCTGCTTATTCTTGAAATAAACATGTGTAGCTGAGTCCAGTGAAGGGGAGTCAGAGTTACCTCCATGTAGAATGCAATGTTTATTAAAGAATATGTAATAAAAAACATGGTAACTTTTAGCTTATATATAGTATACTATTAAATTTCAGTAACTTCAACAATGGTTTAGAACTTATACCAACAAAAGATTTTTTTTCAGAGAAGAGTGGTATCATTGGCATTGCTTAGAATTGTCAGTGTGTAATGGTAATAAAAAGCAGACTAATTTAGTATTATTTTATTTCTTTAAAAATTTCTACACACAAAGCACTCCCTTATTGCCGGGGTGGGCCACTCCCACCATTGGTGCACCACTGGCTGGATGAGAAAAATAATGAAGGAAGCTGAAAGAAACACTCATTTCCTTTTAACAGCAGGTCAAATAGTTTTCTGGAATGAAATAACTCCAGATAATTATAAGAATAATGTGGCTCATTGATTTATTTCTGGAAATATTCATAACAATACCAATGATATTCCCTTGTGCTCCGTCACTAGGCTTAGATTATTACACTGTGCCTCATTTTGGCTCATCTGCTGTCACTGGCAGTGAGGAACACAACTTACTCCGATGTAATGGAGTGGACGACAAACTGACACACCAAGATTAAAATGTTGGTGAGGCAAACAAACCTCTGAAGTCCCATTCGAGGTATTGCCTGCCTTTGTCTGACACTCTCAGCTCCTCTCACAAACTGAAGGGAGGCACGAGTACGCTGCTCAGTACATGCAGATCTGGAAAGGAAATATGAGAAATTTAATTAAGGTCAAAGTGAAAAATAGTATGAATCTCAATAGAATGCAGCAAATGTTGAATTTCTGGTTCACGGCTTAAAAAAATAACTTAAGATACGGTACAATTTCAACATCTTAAGAATGCAGCATTGCATCGATTGTAATAAGTAAAATAACTGGCAAAACAGCATTAAATCTTTTTTTGTGGAATTTAAACTAACCAAAACGACTCTCTACCTTTTAAGGTGTTTTCTGTGCTTCATTGACAAATTTAGTTGAAAGAACCAAACTATGTCTGTCTTAATAGTCACAGAATAAATAGAAGAAATGTCCATTTGGTGTTTCCTGTTTGGTTCTGTTGATGGACTAATGTTCCCTTCTGCTGTAGCAATTGAGGATGTTTGTATTCTTGACCCCTTCCACAGGGAAGCAGGAAAGAATCTGAACTCTGATGACTTGCTGTACTCCTGGCTCTGATGTGCTGCTCTGGCCTCTGGTGGAAGTGAGTGCAGAGGGACAGACCTAAACTTGTACTCAAAGCAGCAGTGAAAATGGCAGTCAAGAGTCTGATGTTTAGCAGTATGTCTCTAAATATACTTGTGTAAGACATACTTTCTGTAGCAACATACATAATGGTTTCAACTGTCCTTGAAATTAGGCAGATAAAATATACAACAGAAACAAGGCATATTCTTAAATAATATGTACAATAGCCAATGAGGTAGGAAGCATATACCAATAATGGGCTGACTGACAATAGAGATATTTACCTGGAGCATTTTAGAGTCAATTATTATGAGAATGCTTTCAAGTGTTGAACTCCTGATTCCCTGTAATTCTCTGGACGTCACCTATGGTTCTCCCAGCAAATCAGCTGCCCAAGATCCTGAGAACATCATCCATTTTCCTCCAGCTCCACCTTTTCTGGAGCCCCAACATCATAACACAGTTCAGGGTCAGTTATGACCTCCCCAGGTCATACTTGGGAGCTCAAAATTTTATTCTAACCCTCTCTCTTACTTATTTGTTCACCTGGCAATAGAAGATAAGGAGAAATCCATGAAATATTCATTTCAATCTTCTACTAGAAAATACAGTCTTGGACTCACCTCTTTTGTACCTAGGGGCCAACAGCTTACTCTTTGCAATGTGCTGTATAACTAAGCAACTGAGAAAAACAGGGTCTGTTCTGGAGAAGGTTGGCACTATACCAGCTGGAGATACCTTCCTCTGACCTTCCTTTATTCTTTCCTGTACTTACTACCTGCACTGTAAACCCCTTTAGAGCCTCCCAATTGCCCTTTAGGGGAAAACCACCCATTTTTCTGGGAGTTAGAAGCCCAGTTAGAAGGTCTCATAGTTGAAGATCACACAAATGACCCCAACATCAAAGCTAAAGTTTGGTAAATGTGAAACAACATGAAAATCTATGTATGACTAATCATTTTTAAAAGTCTACTTAGGGTTATGTTTTGATTTCGGCTTTTCCCTCTTTATAGACTGTTTCACCAGAATGAATTTAGGAAAATATATTTATGTTCTTATCTGTCTGGGAAGTTTTCTGCTTCATTTTGCTCTTATGCACTTTCCTTCATTTAGATTTTGCTACATTGTACTTTTCTTTCCATTATGTCTCCACCCTAATTCACGCTCTATAGTTCAGCAGTCAGTCTCAGGGCACACCCAATATCTTTACATCTGACATGAAGAGAGAACCTGACAGTTTTCTTGGCCAAGCACAGGAGACATGGGGTATGACTGTAGTTGGTCAGGATTTGGCTGCCTAAGCATCAGCCAAAGGACACCCACGGTGCCACAGCACTGGGTGAAAGTCCATAGCAATAAAGACAGACAGATGGTCAGTGTTATGGTGGCATCATTTAAATATCGTCAGCAAGATCTAAGGAGATAAACTGTCATGAAGATCACAATAATTGCCACAAGATTTCATTACTCTTGGTGTAAGCAGCCCGTAAGATATTGCAAACATGAAAGTGATTTTTTTTTTTTTTTTTAAGGGAAGAGCTGAAGGGAACTCTTCCCTCACATTTTCCTTTTTTCTCTAGAGAGGCTCTCACTCCTCAGGCTTCCCTTTTTCGTCTCCTCTCAGCTCCTCTAGAATGAAGGTTCTCTCCAGGTTAATGGCGATGGACCAGGAAAATATATGCAAATGTGCTGTATGTCAGACAGCAAATGATAAATGGGTTGTGCGTTTGAGACGGCAGACGGTAGTAAAACAGACAGTAGTGGTATCAATGTGGTCTTTCATAGTGCCAGAAGAAAATATCACAACATGCATTAGAGTATCACAGTGTGATAAATAGAAGTTGCATAGATATCTTAATTTTATAGGAGACCATCTACCCACCCCAGTTAAAACTCAAGGCATTAGGTTTTATGAAAAATGATGAAAGGTACAAGAAATTTGGGGATGAAGGCAAGGTAGAGGGCACAGATAAATTATTTTATACATTGTCTCTAATAAAACAAAGGAGTGCACTCATATGTATACAATTAAGCCTCTCCCTAGAACTAAGGGGCTGGTGGGACTTTGGAAATGACAGCAGTCCTCATTCAGGAGGACACATTAGAAATTGTGATGGACATTTTCAAAAACACGCTTGGCCTCACCCCAGAGCTGCTAGAGGCCTTGGAAGTTTGCAAAGTTCAGGCAACAAGCAGTCTTGTGCTTCTGGGGTTTCCTTTTGCAGAAAATCCACCTCTTTCAAGTGACTTCGGGATTTGAGAGCTTTGGTGTCTGAGAGATTCCTCTGATGCCACCAAACGTGGGTCTGGGCTAGCACACCCCTGGCCTTAGCCTTTCAGGTGACTGGTCGCCCTAGGAGGGTTGTTTCCCACCATAGGTGGACCAGTTAAACTCTGCTGCTTCCAGAAACACATACCACTGGAATGGGTGGTGTATATTCCTACTTGGTCTCCAACTGTCATGCAAAGGGGTCATGAGCACTTATTAGTATCTCATCATACAAATATGAAATGGGATAAATTGGAATAAAATTGACAAGGCAACAAACAAATAGGAGAGTGCACACAACTGCCTGAGTCTTCATTACCCACAATTTAGGCCAGACTGACATGAACTGCATGCACCCTCAGAAGAATGAGACCCTGCCCCTGTAATGCCCTACCCATTCATAAGGATGGGCGGGAGAGGGCAGTGAACATCTATGCAGTGGAAGGACAGAATCCAATTATCAGCCTGTTATTTCCTTCAGCTAACTCAGGCTGACTGAGTTACAAATTGGGGGGTGGAGGTATGGGCCTCCAGGGCCACTTGGATTTGCCCACTACTGGTGTCCAAAAAAGCTGTGCTCTCTTTGTGATATATATGTGCATATATATATTGTTATCATCATCAACATGATCATCAATCCTCAGAAAAATCTCATGAAGTTTCCAGCTACAAAACCTGCAACCACCCTGTTCTTCCAAGTCAACCATGATTTCCCTGCCCCTTTGACTGATGAAGACCTGAGACTCACAGAGTCAATTGAAACAGATACTAAGGACTGAAGTTGGGATTACAAACTGAGTTTGATGCCCACACTCATGTTTTTCCACTAATCCAAACTGCCAAATCTCATTGCGTTGCCCATTCTTAGCTATTAAAGTAGACTGGGGAAAATAGGCAAAATATCTTTACTTCCCTGATTGTGCCTGCTGTTGCATATACCTTGGAGCCAGGCCAAAAACCAAGGAAAACCTGGCAAGATTACTAAATAATATATAAAGTAAGTCACATCAAAATGATGATGGAATTAGCAGGAAAGATCAACAATAGATATGGCCCTTGGACCTGTGGTTGCCTGTGTATAAGAACAAAGAAAATCCCTTTGAGGTGAGTAGGAGGGGGATCTATTGACTGTTGAGTTCATATAATAGGAGAACTTTTACTGGTGATACTCTGGCCGCCAGAAAGACAAACAAGAGGGTCTTGTATGTACTCTAAGGGCCGTAAGAACCATTGTAGGAGTGTAAAACAGGAATATGATCAGGTTCCCCATTTGCCTTCCCCCTTTTCTCTCATAGGCATTTACCCTAATATATTTCTTGCATGTTTAATCCTGAACTGGCATCTGCTTCTTAGAGAATCTACACCAACACAAACTCACAGAAGTTTTAAGAAAATAAACGATGCCATGGACAGGTGGTTCAGTTGGTTGGAGCATCGTTCTGTGTACCAAAGAGGTTGCCAGTTCAATCCCCGATTGGGGCTCAGATGGCAGACAACGATCAATGTTTCTTTCTCACATCAATGTTTCTCTCTCTCTTCCTCTTTAAAATCAATTTAAAAACCAAATAGCATATCCTTGGGTGAGGATTTAAAAAAAAAAAGAAAAAGAAATGAGTTAAGGTGTTTGGACAGAATATTTTTTAAAAGGGGGTGGGGGGTGCTCAATCAATTTCACAGGCATCTGCTAAATACCTTCTTTTCATTCATTGCTTTTAGAATCAGGAAGTCAACTTTAGCACAATCAAATATCAAGCTTGCTGGGCTAGCTGTTATTTCTGGTCATTCAGTACCATGTTCCACTGCATTGCTACGATAATGATTATCTCACAACTTGAAGAAATGTTTCACCAAAAAGTACTTTTAAAAAATCCTACTTAGCATTTTCTCTTTCCAGCCGGCGCCAATCCAAGGACATCTCTGGAGACAATTGGCACAAGCGCTGTAAGACTGGGGGCAAAAGGAAGCCCTACCACAAGAAGCAAAAATATGAGCTGGGACACCCTGCTGCCAACACTAAGATTGGACCCCGCCACATACACATGGTCTGCGTGCGGGGAGGCAACAAGGAGTACAGAGCCTCGAGGCTGGATGTGGGCAACCTTTCCTGGGGCTCAGAGTGTTGTACGCACAAAACAAGGATTACTGGTGTTGTCTACAATACATCCAACAACGAACTGGTCCGCACCAAAACCCTAGTCAAGAACTGCATCGTGCTTGTTGACAGCACACCATATGGACGGTGGTACAAGTCCCACTATGCACTGCTCCTGGCCGCAAGAAGGGGGCTAAGCTGACTCCTGGGGAGGAAGATGTTTTAAGCAAAAAATGATCAAAGAAAATTCAGAAGAAATATGATGGGAGGTAAAAGAATGCCAAAATCAGCAGTCTTCTTGAGGAACAGTTCCAGCAGGGCAAGCTTCTTGCATGCATCGCTTCCAGACCAGGCCAGTGTGGCCGAGCAGATGGCTATGTGCTGGAGGGCAAGGAGCTGGAGTTCTATCTGAGCAAAGTCAAGGCCCGGAAAGGCAAATAAGTTCTCTTCCCTCCTGCTTAGCTCATGTAATAAAGGTGTTTATCCCCCTGTCCCCCCAAAATCCTACTTATCGAGTAGAGCAGGGCTCATTAATTAAAAATGGTGAAAGAAACAGTTTCCTAAAGTCCATTTCCAGGGGAGGTTTAGACAATCCCTTTACTGTCAGACACAGATAGCTGAAAGGGAAGTATTATCTTGAAATTATTAAGTACTATTTTTAATAGAAGTAATGATATTTTCTTTTTTTAAAGATATTTTCTATCAGAATATTAATTATTACAATTACTTTTACTACTAGGACATTAGACTGGTAGTTTTATTTCTTTGCTGGTACATACCATTACATTCCTTGTAGATAAGACATTTGTATTTTTTTAAAGCAGTAAAACCAGCATTATGAGCCATGGCTTTGGAAGCCATCAACTGACTAATTTTATGCAGTATAACATCACACTTTAGAGTCTTGGTACTGGAGATAAACAACCTGGAATCATTTCCAAACTTTGCCCCTTTACTAGCTTCATGAGCATCAGTAAATTATTCAATCTCTCTGTATCTCATTTATTCAATATCCAATGTATATTTGTTGGGTGCCAGGCTGTGTTCTAGACATATAACAATGAACAGAAAATATTGCTAAATGCAACCTTTATTTGGCAACCCTGAGGGCATGGGTAAAATAAAGGGCTAAAGGAACTCACCTTGCTATAGCTCAGCCCAACTCTTTAAGAATCTTTATATTAAAATAGTCATATGAGGGACTATCTACTGGTCTCCATTTACACCATTAATAGGTAAACAATGGCTAAGGAAAAGTGTCAAAGAACACTATAAAATGCATTTTGAAACAATATACTACTACTATTACTAATTATTATTTTTAATTTCTCTTAAAATAGTACTATCTTGTGAATAAAGAAAATATGATAATTTCCTGAAATATATTTAGGCCTGAGTAGTGTTTAAAACCTTTTTAGAGTCAGAAGGAACTTAGAAAACTTATAGGAAACCAGAAATTAGGAAAGCAATAATCAAAGACATTTTCTTGAGAAACTGTATTATTGGGATACATTATCTGAGTCAAAGTTCTATGAGATGTCCAAACAATTCTTCTAACTCTTTAATATAATGACTAGTATTTGTTTGGGTTACGAGACAACCATGAAGGTGAAGACCCACAGAATCTGAGTGAGTGAAAACTTATTCCCATAACCCTCAAGACTAAAAATGATTAAATTTGACGTTGAGTAAAGGAAAGAGAAGCAACCAATTTAAACATGTTGCAAAACATTCTAGAACCTATGTGAAAAACATAATTGCTCTGTTAGAGTCATGCCTTTTGATATGACTCTATCATGAAAGCATATGGAGCGGAAAAGAAAAAGATAAACCAGTAACTCTGCCTGTAGTATAAGAGATTATTCTGGCAGGAAAAAAAAATGAGGAAAAGGAAATTGTCAAGGCAGTGGCTGAGAATCTCGGGAACAAAGATAAGTGAAACTCGATGTGAACAGTGAGAAAAGTGCTCTGTGCCTAGGAGGGCTTAAGTTTATGTGTAATTCATTTCTCTAGGAATTTTCGTTCTGATTCAGGGTATGAATTAGCATAAGTTACTCCAAGTCTGCATTCAATTAATTCATTTTAAAATTTTATGTGCGAAGCATTTAAATATACTCATGTTAACAAGTGTGGGTAAGAATGTGGAAAAAAGGAAACCCTTATGCACTGTTGGGTGAGATTGTAAATTGGTGCAGCCACTATGGAAAACAGTATGGAGGTTCCTCAAAAAGTTAAAGGTAGAACTATTATATGACCCAGGAACTCCACTTCTGGGTATCTATCTAAAGAAATACAAAACACTAATTTGAAAAGTTATATGCACCTCACCTGGCTGGTGTGGCTCAGTGGTTGAGCATCGACCCATGCACCAAGAGGTCACCAGTTTGGTTCCCGGTCAGAGCACATGTCCAGGTTGTGGGCCAAATCCCCAGTGGGAGGCATGCAGGAGGCTGTCAATCAGTGTTCTCTCTCATCGATGTTTCTATCTCTCTTTCCCTCTCCTTTCTTCTCTCTCTAAAAATCAATAAAGAAAAAAAGTTATATGCACCTCTACATTTACTGCAGCATTGTTTATAATAGCCAAGATATATAAGCAGCTTAAGTGTCCATTGATAGACAAATGGACACAGAAGATGTGGTACATATATACAATGGAATATTACTTGGCCATAAAAAGAATGAAATGTTGTTTGCAAACAATACAGGTGGATCAAGAGGGATTTATGCTGAATGAAATAACTCACTAAAAGACAAATACCATATGATTTCACTTATAGGCAGAAACTAAAAAACAAAACAAATTAACAAACAAAATAGAAACAAACTCATAGATACAGAAAATAAGTTGATAGTCACCAGATGTGTGGGGGTTTGGGGGAATGAGTGAAAAGGGTGAAAGAGATTAAGAAGTCAAATTTCCATCTGTAACAAAAATAAATAAATACATTTTTAAAAAAAGAAGTCAAGTTTCCAGTTATAAAAATAATAATGAGGAAGTAAAATACAGCATAGGGAATATAGTCAATAATATTGTAATAACTATGTATGGTGTCAGATGGATATTAGACTTACTGGGGTGATCACTTTATAAGGTATATAAATATATAATCACTATGTTGTACATCTGAAACTAATATAATATTACATGTCAACTTTAATTGGAAAATAAATTAAAATGTAAGAATCCTTTAAAAAATGCTCACATTTATGGGTGTTAATGAGCTAATCATTATTATCAACAAAAACATATATAGTAAGTTCTAATCAAATTTGCCAAGTGCTCCATACATCTATTTAGAAAGCAGTGTAATGCCCTGTCTGGCTTTATTTCTTTTACAGCATTTGTCACAATCCAAAACTATGTCCTTTTAACATACATGTTCATTTTTATATTGTCTCTTCCTCCCAACAGAAAATAAGCATCTTTCCTTGGCCAGATACCTCAGTTGATTAGAGTGTTGACCCGATACACCAAAGTTTTGGTTTTGATCCCTGGTCAGGGCACATACAAGAGTCCACCGCTGAATGCATAAATAAGTCAAATAACAAATCGATCTTTCTCTCTCTTTCCTTCCCACCCTTTTCTCTCTCTAGAAATCAATAAAAAATAAAAATTTAAAAAAAAAAACAAACAAGAAAAGAGGCCAGGGGCCTGGGGCTAGTTCACTGCTGTATCCCTAGTGCCTAAAACAGCCTGTGAAATATAGGAGAAATAAAGAGTGAGACAAGAAAAGAAACAGAAAGACAGAATTGTGTTTCCAGCTCAGATTCTGTTTGATCCCAGCAGGCTGTGCTGATAATTTCATGCTGGTAACTTTTTGCCTGTAACAACAAAAGACTGGCAACAACCTACACGTCTATCAATACAGGACTATTAAATAAATCATGGAACATGCATGTAATAAAGTAAAATGCATCTATATAAAAGAATGAATAAGATCACAATGTACTGATCACAGTGTATCTCTAAAATCAGATGAAAAAAGTAAGTTGCAGAATGTGTGCTTTGATCATCAGCCTTCTTGCCTCTGGGCCTTTACATGCTGCTCCTTCTGTCTGGAATGCTCTTCTTCAGACTTTTTTCGGTCTTTCTAAAGTAGCATCCTCAACTCACTATTTAATATACCTTCTACACCCTTTTTACTCACTAATTTCTTGCCTGGTTTTATATTTCTGCAGGGTAATTATCACCATCCAAAATTATATTATTTATATATATGTATATATGTTTTGTCATAAAGAAAGACTTTATTTTTATTGTGCTGGACAGTAAACAAAAGTTCTCTTTGCTCCAGAGAGAGACACTCTATCTTCCCAGCTGTTCACTATCCAAATATCCTTGAAAAGACCAGGACAAAGGCAGTCAGTGATCAGTTAGCAAGATATGTAGAGATGCAAGACTTAGAAAACTGTCTTCCAAATATTATATAATCAGATCTAAATTTTTTAATAAGATCATTATGGCAACTGTTGAACTCGTAAATAGTCATATAATTTTATATCCTTAACTTCATTTTTTACATCATAAGCATTTTTTCAAACTGCCAATCATCTTTATAATTTTTATTGATTACACAATAGATCAATTACATGATCCACAATAATTTATTTATTCTCCTAATCCAGAAGAATTAGTTTACTTCTAATTTTGGAAATTATTAATGAACCTTTATTTTAAGACATGGATTGGTTGAAAATGTGAAGCAACTACGTTCTCTGCTAAAGTAATGACATAGATGACTCAGGAAGTATTTTGAGAGGGCTAGATGGTCTATTGAGCATTTTATTGAAATATACTGTAAACCTTTGCTCTCTGGATGAAGATGTTCCATTATTAGTACAATGTCTTGTTGGAAACTGCAGGCTTAGGCAAATTGGCAATATATTTATTGATTTTTTTTTTTTAGAGAGAGGAAGGGAGATAGAAACATCCATCATCTGCCTCCTGCATGCCCCCTATTGGGGATTGAACCTAAAATCCAGGCATGTGCCCTGACCCGGAACTGAACCGGGACCTCTCAGTCCACAGGACTGAGGCTCAATCCATTGAGCCACACCGGCTGGGCTATTTATATAGTTTTAACTGTCAATCTTTCCCACAAGAATGAAAGCACCATGAGGGTAGTAGGGACCTTAATATTTTTATCTACACCTGTCTTCCCAGAGCTTAGAACGGTGGCTCGAGTAAGGCAGAAATAAGAAATGTGAGCTAGAAATAGATAAGATTGAGTTTCCAAATCAGGTGCTGTTGGATTCTAGAGTATATCAACCCCAATGTGCCACCCCTTGTTTAAGAAATCTTCTATGTTAGCTAGTTATCAGAGAAATGCAAATTAAAACCACAATGAGATATCATCTCACAATCGTCAGAGTGGCTATCATAAAAAAAATCAACAAACAAGTGTTGGCAAGGATGTGGAGAAAAGTGAATCCTTGTGTACTGTTGGTGGGAATGCAGACTGGCACCTTTGGAAAACAGTATGGAGTTTCCTCAAAAAAGTAAAAATGGAACTGCTTTATAACCAGCAATTCCACTTCTGGGAATATATCCGAAGAAATCCGAAGCACTAATTTAAAAGAATATATGCACCTCTATGTTCATTGCAGCATTATTTACAATAGCCAAGCTATGGAAGCAACCCAAGTGCTCATCAGTAAATGAGTGGATAAAGAAGCAGTGGTACATATATACAATGGAATATTACTCAGCCATTAAAAATAATGAAATCTTACCATTTGTGACATAATGGATGGACTTTCAGGGTATTATGCTAAGTCAGTCAGAGAAAGACAAATACCATATTATTTCACTTACATGTGGAATCTAAAGAAGAAAATAAACAAAATAGAAACAGACTCATAGATACAGAGAATAGACTGATGATTGCCAGAAGGGAGGGTGTTTGGGCGACTGGGTGAAAAGGTGAAGGGATTAAGAAGTACAAATTGGTAGTTACTAAATAGTCATGTGGTGAAAAGTACAGCATAGAGAATATAGTCAATAATACTAAAATAGCCATGTATGGTGCCAGGTGGGTACTTGAAATATTGAAAAGCATATGATTGTAAAGCATATGATTGTATAACTACTATGCTGTACACCTGAAACTAATACAAAATAATATCGAATGTAAACTGTAATTGAAATATAAACTGTAAATTTAGAAATAAAATAAAATCTTCTGTGTTAGGACCTTAGTGTTCTCAGGCTGAAAGGGACTTTAGAGATCATCTAGTCAGAATTTTGATTTTGCAGAAGAAATGATGGAGTTGAGTCAGGAAATGTGTGGCGTTCCAGGGAATATGGGGGTCAGTAATGAGAGGACAACATTTTTTATTTTTTCAGCTTTGACGTAAGTAATGTATTTCTTATTTAAAACACACAAACAAAAAAACTATACAAATATATTTTGAAAAATATCAGTAAGATTGTAACCAGTTAAATAATTTAGGCACAAGCACCGTGAGGGTTTGGAGGAAGATAAGTCACTGTGGGTACAATCACTGGTCAGGGTAGGTTTCCTGAAGGAGGACATAATTGGCCCTTAAAAGATGGAAGGGCCCTGGCCGGTTTGGCTCAGAGGTTAGAGCGTCGACCTGCGGTCCCGAGAGACCCGGGTTCGGTTCCCGCTAAGGGCGCGTACCTCGGTTGCAGTTTGTCCCCGGCCCTGGTCGGTTGTGCGGGTGGCAGCCACTCGATGTGTTCCTTTCACATTGATGTTTCTCTCTCTCTCTCTGTTCCTCTCCGTCCCTTCCACTTTACCTGAACAAAAAAATGGGAAAATGTCCTTGGGTGAGGATAAAAAAAAAAAAAAAAAAAGATGGAAGGGATTTAACAGAAAGATAAAGCACACAGGTGCTACCCTCAGGGTTCACCCCCAAGTGGGAGAGAAAGATCCATCAGTAACCAATTATAAGACAGAGTGCTAACTGCTATAGTTTACCCCTAAGCACAGTGCAGTGAATATACAGAGGAGGTGCATTAGTCTGCTTGGGCTGCCATAGCAAAATACTACAGGCTGCATGGTTTAACAAACAGAAGTGTATTTTCTTAGTTCTGGAGCTTAGGAAGTCCAGGATCAAGGTGCCAGCAGACTGAGTTCCTGGTGAGAACTCCTTTCCTATTTTGTAGTGGGCCACCTGCGTGTGTCCTCTCATGGTGGAGAGAGACACAAACTCTCTGGTGTCTCACGACTGCATGTAAACCTAATTATCTCCCATAGTTCCCATCTCCAAATAATATCACATTGGGTGGTAGTGTTTCGGCATAAGAAATTCAGGGAACACATTCAGTGCATAACAGAAGAAAAGTGTTAGCTCTGCCTACAGTTGTAAAGGAGTGTATTGCAGGGAAGGGGTTCCTGAGCTTGGTCTCAAAGCAGGCTTAGGTCACCAGTGGAGCAACAGTGAGAGCGCACCTTGTGGAGAGAACAGCACGAACAAAACACAGGAGGAGGGATGAATGGTGAGCATTTCGCCATCGAGAGAATAAGAAGTACCTGTAGGGCAAAAAATTAATTTGAGACCAGATTATAGAAAGTCCCTGAGCATGATGCTGAGGAGCTTAAAATTCCTTTATATGGGCAGTGGGAAGTTGGTAAAATTGTGTGTGTGTGTGTGTGTGTGTGTGTGTTATAATAAAGTTTGTTGTTTGTATAACAGTAATACAAGTTTAATATATGAAAACTGAATTTAAAGTATTTAATGTTGAAATGATTAAAACTTACATAAAGATTGCAAGAATAGTACAAAGAACTCCTGTATTATATCTTTATCCAGATTTTGTCACATTTGCTTCATTATTCTTTTTATAGCATATATATTACTTAGACATATGGAAATAAGACATATATAGATGTGAATGTGTATGTACACATAAATATATACTCACATGTATATATATATATACACACACACATACACAAATATACACACACACATATATACACATATTTTATCCTGAACTAATTGAGAGTAATTAATTTCTTTACTCCTTAATAGTTCAGTGTTCATTTTCCAAAAATAAAGACATTTCCTTTTATAACATTAGTTATCAAATTTAGGAAATTTAAAAATTGATATATTTTCATCTATTCCAATTTTGTCAGTTGTCCTAATATTGACCTTGACAGTATGCCAGTTTTTACCTTGTATACCACTAAATGCAGGATAATGTGTTGCATTTCATTTTCTTGTCTCTTTAGTGTCCTTTAATATGGAAAGTTCCTCCACATTTCTTTATTTTTCATGACACATATTTTTAAAAAATAATGAGAATTTTTAAAGCAAATGGTATGTTAAAAGTACTTTATTATGATCTGACCCACGTGCCAGAAGGCAGATTGCGGCGACTGTGGCACGCCACTCCGTGTCCTACGGCGCCGAGCCTCCAAGTGTGTCATCACGAGACCATCTATCTGAAATGGCCGCGTCCACTCAAGGACATTTTGAGTCACTGGACCTTGCAGAATTTGCTAAGCAGCAGCCATGGTGGCGCAAGCTGTTCGGGCAGGAATCTGGGCCCTCAGCTGAAAAGTATAGCGTGGCAACCCAGCTATACACTCAGGAGGTGTCACTGGATGGTGCACAGGTTTCATATTCCAGAAGGTTGGAAAGTTGGCTGCAACAGCTGTGGGAGGAGGATTTTTTCTCCTTCAGATTGCAAACCATACTGGGTACATCAAGGATGACTGGCAATGAGTAGAGAAGGACATGAAGAAAGCCAAGAAACAGCTGAAGATCCATAAGAGCAACCACATATCTACAGAGATGAAAAGCAAAGCTGAGGAGATGGTGTCATTTGTGAAGAAGAAGGTTCTAGTGACTGGTGGATTTTTCGGAGGCTTTCTGCTTGGCATGGCATTCTAAGAAGACGACATCGCTTCCATTATTACTGTTTTTTCCACCTAGACCAGCCTCTTCACTCCATCATGGGAAATCAAGTCTCTTCCTCCTCCTATTCTCCTGTGCCTTCCTCCCTGCTGTAGCATATCTGAGTGGCTTCTATAGGCATCTGTTACAAACTAATAAGGCCCCACTGTGAGCCTCATGACAACAATGGAAGAGACTATAGACGTTAGCTCTCCTCCCAGAACACTCCCTACTTGACTAATCTGTATGTCAGCAAGAATGTTCCTTTCCCCGCTACATAAGATACTAACACATAATACAAGATGACTCTCTGTGGAGAATGAGTGGATCCTCAAAAGTTGTCCCAAATTTGATTTGGAAAAGGAAGAACAAGCACATAGATACCTTATGTGCTGCATGGAAAGAAACTGAATACATTTGCCTTTAAGCATGAAGAATTTTGGTGTTTACTTTCTTTTAAAGTTGGTTTTAGATTACAGAAAGAGAGGTATTTATAACTGCTATAATTGTCTTGACAAAATGGTGGTATAATAGAAAATTATGAACATAGTATGAACTTGTGCTAAACGTATATATGCTGAACTGAAGATACTGTGTTTGGTGGGAAAATCTTTAGGAAAATCAACCAATAGATACATCATTGGAAAATCAGACTTAATGAATCATTTGGGGGCATTAAGATGTTATCCGGGGGTGAGGGGTTCACCGTACAGAATAATGCATCTCATGGCTATTTCCAAAGGGTTTATTTATGGTAAAATAAGTGACTTTAGGTGGTAGAACAAGGAAGCTCTTGGATTTTTATTTTGTACAAATGATTTTAAGCTTTGAAATGTGGGGTGTTCTCTACTTCTTGTCAAAGCATTAGGGGTATTCATAGCTCCTGTGCCAATTCTACTATTTCTTTTTTCAGTTAGTGTGAAATATATAACATTTGAACCTGAGTTTTAAGAGGTAGCATTCCAGGTATTCAGAATTGAGAATGGTGACAATAGCACGTGAAATAAATTATTTCCATCATGAAATGTAATATGCTATCTCATGACTCTGACTCTTAGACTTATTCTTTAAAATAAAAGTTGACAGACACACATACACTTAGAATATTAGCAAATTTTGCTCTAATGCCTGATGCCACATCTGCAACCCTAACTAAAATATCTGCTTCTAGAGGGCAAGGCTTGTGTGTTCACCATTATACCCATGGAGACTAGCACTTAATAGGTACTTACTCTTTGCCGAATATATGAATAATGACCTTATACAAAGGTATCTGGAAAAGGGAATGATGCAAAGAATTGAGACTTTATGAGTTCTGAGAATGCAGAAAACTTGGAATTAATTCTTAAACTTGCAGGTGATCCCTTGCAAAATGTATGTTTTTAAGGCCTTTTAAAATGTTTGCCTTTTAACTTGTCTTGAGAATGATGCATTGAATGTGGAAATTGTAGCTACCAATGGATGTGGGGAACTTTTTAGAATTCATCTATTTGCATTTTTCTTGTTACATTATGGTAGTACTTTAAGGCAGCTTAAGTTATTTTGTTGGCAGTGAGTATGAATCGTCTCCAATAATAATCTATGAGCCTCTTTGTTGCATATTTTTGTACAAGAACTTAAAGTTTTTTCACTTTTTATTATGGAAACTTTCAAACATACAGAAGTAGAGAAAATAGCACAATGATTCCCTATGTATCCATTACCTACCTACAATGATAATCAAATTATAGCTTGTTTTATCAATTATTTTGAAATAAATACCAAATGTGTCATCAAAAAAAAACAAACCTTTATTATTGAAAAAGACTAAGGTCAGTGAGGAAGAGATAGATGGATAAGAGAGGGCATAGAATACAGGGCAGGGAGACTTGGGAGACAAAACAGCTATAGTAATGAAGGCCTAGTGGGATAGGAAAGAAGGGCAACCATGCAAGTGATTCAACAGCATTTAATGCAATTTTGTGTGAACAGTAAAGAAAAAGTTTGATTCTAGCTTGGGCCATTTAATGGATGATGAAAAGGATCATAAGTAATAGATTTTGGTTTTTGTTTGATTCTATGTTAAAGGAGGATAATCAGTTTTGCTTTTTAATGCTAAGTGGATCTGTGCATTTTGTAGCTGGAAATAAGACACAGAGTTCAGGTGAGGTGTCTAGGTTAGAGTATTACCTAAAGAAGGATAAACCCATCTTCTGTTTATCTTTCTATCTCCTGGCTGAGCCCTGAACACAGCAGACACTTAATAAAGATTGTAGACTAACAACCATCTCAGAGTAGCTTAAGAAAAAGGCCAAGGGTGGCCAAATTTTTTTCTGGGAAGATGAGCACTGAGAGGACTCTGGGGATTTTCCAGCAGAACTGAGAAGCCCTTGAGTCAGAAAACCAGAACAGCTCCTCCCCTGCTGCTGAGAATCAGCCAAAGCAATTAACAAGGTGCCAGAGCATACAATGCTTTGTACTAGGTCCACAATCCCTCATCCAGAATTTCCAAATCCCAAAACTCCCAAAGTATTTTTGTATCTCATCTGGCAGCAAAACCTGCCCTGAAATGATTCTGAGGCTCTTGACAGTGTTTATTTATCCCACTCACTGTGAATTTTCATACATTTCACTGCGTGACTGTTAATGTGCTTGATAACAAGGGCTTCCTCAGAACTCAGTGGGCATAGTAATTAATTCAGGGTATATCTACTCTATCTATCTTCTTTCTAAACTCCCAAAAATTCTGAATTTCAAATTCACGGGACTGTAAAGATTTCAGATAAGGAAATGTGGAAGTGTATTTTAAAAGTGGGGATAAATACTTTGCAACCTAGACTGGGGCCTTTCAATGAACATTTCACCCATGAAGATGTGAGTGGAGCTCACAGAAGACTCCACAGGCTTTGGCACCTTATATGTGGAACTTCATTTCACCTATTTTGACTCATGTTCCTCATTTCAGCATCTGTGGTTCTTTGCTTGAATCTGCCCTCAGCAACCACTACAGGCCTGGCTCACCATTCAATCCAAAGCCCTCACTCTTCTTCTAGTTTTTGCTATTTGATCTCTGGTCCTCCTGAACCATGACTTCTTCTAAGAGAGAAGGGCTTACCAGACCCTCTCTCCTATAAGCCCTCCTCCACCCTCCCAGTGCTGTGCCACATGGGACTTATCACCTGCACCTGTCTCCTGCTGTCCTGCCCAGAACACTGACAGGTGAAGTGTGTGTGCAAAACAGAATTAGACCACTCAGCCAGCCATTCAACCATTAAGTTGGTCACTTGTTGGATCATTCATTCATTCATTCATTCAAGAAATGTTTAAAGCAAAGCAATGCTTAACAATGAAAAAAAGAAAAAAAAAAGAAATGTATACTGAATGGCTACAAAGTGCCAGATGCTGTTCTAGGTACTTAAAGTACAGTAATTAACAGACATATTTGATGTCATCATTTAATTTACAATCTACTGAGGGAAACAGATATTAAATAATCAATTAAAATTGTACTAAGTACTACAAATGGGGGTACAGAGTATAGCGAAAAGGTATAAGGAGGAGAAAGGGCCTAAGTTGGCATAGAGACTCAAGAAAGTCTTCTCTGAGAAAGTGACTTTTGAGTTGAGATGAGAAAAATGAGTAGGAGGTAGCCCGCAGCCTGGTGAAAAGGGAGAGAAGGGCGGGGAGGAAAGAAGTGGGGAGAATTTCAGGCAAGCAAACTGCATAAAAAGGACCCAAGGCAGGAAAGAACTAGGCCAAAATGTGGAAGTGAAAGCCGTAACTGTGGCTAGAGGGCAGAGAAAGAAAGAGCCTGAAGTGTCTTACCTTTCGAGACAGCATGGATGGACTTGGAGAGTTTTTTTTTTTTTTTAAATACTTTTTCTTTATTGATTTAGAGAGAGAGGAAGGAAGGAGAGAGCTAGAGACATCAATGAGAGAGAACATTGACTGGCCACCTCCTGCATGCCGCTCACTGGGGACAGGACCTGGGCATGTGCCCTGACTGGGAATGGAACTGGTGACCTCTTGGTGCATGGGTCGATGCTCAACCACTGAGCCACATCAGCAGGACAGACCTGGAGAGTATTATGCTAAGTAAAATAAGCCAGCTGGAGAAAGACAAGTACCGTATGATTTCACTTATATGTGGAACCTAATGAACAAAATAAACTAACAAACAAAATAGGAATAGATTCATAGATACAGAGAACAGACTGACAGCTGTCAGAATGGAAGGAGGTTAGGGGGTGGGTAAAAAAGGTGAAGGAATTAAGCAAAGTAAAAAACCTTGCCCTGGCCAGTTTTTCTCAGTGGTTAGAGCGTCGGCCGAGGACCAATAAGTCTCGCGTTCGATTCTGGTCAAGGACACATACCTCGGTTGCGGTTCGTCACTGGCCCTGGTCGAGGTAGTGCTGGAGGCAACCAGTTGATGTGTCTCTCTCACAACGATGTTTCTCTCTCTCTCACTCTCTCTGCCCCCCTTCCTCCCACTCTATCTGAGATAAATAGAAAAATGTCCTCGGGTAAGGATTTAAAATAAAACAAAAAACCTCATAGACACAGACAATAGTATGGTAAGTACAAAGGGAAAGGCAGGGGAGGGGGGACATAGAAGAGGGTAAAGGGGGGAATAAATGGTGATGCAAGACTTAACTTGGGATGGTGAACACAGAAAACAATATACAGATGATGTCTTATAGAATTGTACACCTGAAATCTATATAATTTTATTAACCAACATCACCCCAATAAATTCAATTAACAAAAGAGTAAATATATGAAGAATTGAATAAAATAGTTCTTCCCTTTTAGGACGCATAGACATCTAATAAAAGAAGTAACACAGAAACACACCAAATGACCATGACCCTGAGCAGGACTGGATCTCCCTACTCCTGAAACAGTGGGTTACACAGCCTAGCTCCACATGGGTAAGGCTAGGGCTTCCAGGGGGCCTGCCATCTCCAGGAAGGAAAATAATCAAGGCTCCTTTCCAGGTGGATCCTCAGGGCAGCCTTTTCACCTCCAAGGGAGAAGCCTACCCCAGAAAATGTTGCCTGCTCACTCTCTCTCCCTGCTCACACATAACAGTCACTTAAAAACTTTCAGCCTGACTACTTCAGTAGTACAATCCAAGAATGCTCTATCTCTTAGGACTCTCCTTCCTATTTTTTTGTTTGAATAGTATCTGAATAAAAATCACAGTTGGGATGATTTCATCTTAAATCTGTTGTTCATAAATGTTCATCATTTAAACTCTTACGATGGCCATGAAGTTTGCATTAAGACTCATAATCATGTGTTATCATATATAAATGACTTCACTCAGAGCAGAATTTACTCTGGCTTACTTCCATACTCCAAGACTTTTATGCTGCCGCTGGCATTAGAAACACTGCTGGAATTCATTCTTGAAACAGAACTTTTCCTGAACTGAAACTCTATACTAAAAAGCAGTGAAGAAAACTTGTTACCATTCATTTATTTTGGACTTAGATTCAAAGGGTGGGAGGAATGGGGGAAGGACAATAGTTCTTTGACACTAGCAATAGTAAATTAGTAGAAGGCCAAAACTCCCTTCATTAGGCTTAATAATCTGAGGCAGAATAGTCAGGAAAACAATTATGCAAAGCAGAGCTTTAACAGGAGAAGGAAGATAAGATAAATATATATCAGTGAAGAATAGAAAGCCATTGCTAAATATTATATACGATCCCTCTAAACTCTAAAAATTCCCAGCTCTCATTACTATAAAAGATTACCAAAAAGAGTGATACAGTTCTATATTCAGAAGTTAAAGGAACTTGTACATTTGAAGTTGGGCTTTTTTCTTTTCATTTTTATTTCTGTATCAAAATAATATTCAAATATAAAAGGAAATGAGTACTACTAAGGACTATTTAGTCTTCCAAAAATAACAACAGCCGCTTAAAATGTACAACTTGAAACGTACTATTCAAACATAATTCTATTATTTCTAATTATTCCTCTAATTGTGACTTTGGATCCCAAAGGACTGCAGCAAACTCTTAAAGTACAAATTTAGTAGTTTAGTAGATGTAGAGGTCCACCTTCTCTTTACTCTCTTAATACTGTATACATATTTTTAATAAAAATGTACACTTTTTTTCTGGACAAAGGTTTATGAATAACTGCCAAATTTTAAAAATGGCTTGAACAAAAGCAAATTATTAGCAGACTGGCAGTTTGTTAAAATTCCACAATTATATTTCCATCTAATATTCCACATTTTCGTTGCCCATCACCAAAACACTAGCAGTCTCAGAAAACAGTCAAGTATGTTAAGTAACTTTCTTTTAGGCCATAATAATTTTACTTTTTCAACTTCAATTCACAGTATTTTGTGGAATTATCCATTTCAACATTAATAAGTATTAAAGGTACACTCTCAAATATTACCTCGGACCTTTTAGGTGGGTTTTGTTCAAGTTTTGGAGATCCTATTTAGTACAAGTTGAGTAAGAAAAACCTCCCTCATCTCTATCTCCATCTCTATCTTTACTGCTATCCCTGTCTCTATCTCTATCTCAGTCTCTATCTCTATACCTGTATCTATACCTAATCTATAACTAGATCTGTATATTTTTGGATTATGTCCTCCTCTCTGCTTAGAATGTCTTATGTTATGACTCATTTAGGAAAAAGGAAGCAACTCACCCACATTCTAAAGTAACTTAACCACAAGCTGCTGTGGCTTCTGCATTAACTGAAACACTTAACACTGGAGAAAAGCCCCGAGTAAAAACTAAAGCATTCCCAGAAGATTAAGTCAGTTAGAATTTTAGTTTATTTGTTTCTTCTTCCTAAAAATCCTTGATGGTCCAACCAGTTATATATCAAAACCTATCCAGAACATGAATTAATGTATATTTGTAACTATACTCAGAACTCCGTGTTTACCTCCACCGATCTCTCCACTATCTACAAATATGGCACAAATTTTCTTTTGTTTTTTTCTTCCTGACTCTGTTGACCATTAAAGCCAGGAATTCAAGAATGTAGATGTTTTGAAGGGCAGACCCTACTAAACTGACCTAACTTGGCTTATAGTCTTAAAAATTTTGGCCATTAGTAGCCAAATATATTTTAGTCATATTAGTTGTAAGATTTAAAGCTCTAATTCTATGGAACTCAAAATCAAAGAATAATTTTTTTTTTTAATTCAAGCAGTCTTTCAGAATAAAATACCTACATTTCTAGTTTACCATGCCTTGGGGCATTCTGTTCCCTAATAGCTTTGTAAACTCATAATTATAGACAACTTTTAATTGGCTCAAATTATTCTTAAAACCAGTAGAGAGTTTTAAAAATACCCTTCTTCCCCCAGAATTTTAGGTGAGCATGAAACCACATTAGCTAGAGACTAATTTCTCTCTGCTTCCTTTGCAAACCAAGTTTTGCCACTGGAATGTGAGTAGATAAGACTGTGGAATTCTTGGGTCACATTAGAAAACTACGCCCTGGCCGGTTTGGCTCAGCAGTTAGAGCGTCGGCCTGCGGTCCTGAGAGACCGGGGTTCGGTTCCTGCTAAGGGTGCATACCTCGGTTGCAGTTTGTCCCCAGCCCTGGTCGGTTGTGCGGGTGGCAGCCACTCGATGTGTTCCTTTCACATCGATGTTTCTCTCTCTCTCTGTTCCTCTTTCTCCCTCCCACTCTACCTGAACAAAAAATGGAAAAATGTCCTCGGGTGAGGATAAAAAAAAAAGAAAAAAAGAAAACTGCTTGCCTTCACTTCTTTCCCCAAATTTATTACTTAACAACATTTAAAAATTATTACCTACTCTACGCAAATTGATACCATCCTAAGAACAGATAAGCTAGTAAAAATTGTCCTCATGTTTAACTTATTTCCAAACGACAAGGTTAAGTAAAATAAATTCACAAATAACTCAAAACAAGGTTAAACAAAACAAGTAATCATAACAGGTGTACAAACAATGTCTAACAGTACAAAAAAAAAAATAGAATAATACATATAGGCTGAGATACCCCAAAATTATTTTATTCAGGAGTTAAACAATTGAGAAGGGTGGCTCCTCTTCCCCCAGCCCACCTCTCAAAATGCAGAAAAAGTCAAATATTTCCTGTGAGCTTCAACACTGGAAACTCTATTTTATAGAGTTTTGCATGAACACTATATATATATATCAGAAATGTGTTAAATGCTTTGCATATTTGTTTAGCTCTCTATAGCAGCTGCAACAAATGACCACAAACTTAGTAGTTTAAAATAACACACATGTAATATCTTAGAGTTCTGAAAATCAGGTCGAAAATGGATTTCACTGGGCTAAACTAAAAAAAATCAGCATGGTTATATTCCTCTCTGGAGCCTCCAGGGGAAAATCCATTTCCTTGCCCTTTCTAGCTTCTAGAGGTTACCCACATTCCTTGACTAGTGGCCTCTTCCTCCATCTTCAAAGCAAGCAATGCTGGTAGAGTTCTTTCCACATTGCATCACTTTGACCTCTTTTGCCTTCCTCTTCTACTTTAAAAAGTCCCTTATAATTACATTGGCCCATCCAGATAATCCAGGAAAATCTCCCTATCCCAAGGTCAGGTGATTAGCAACCTTAATTCAATCTTCATATTGGGTAGAGGACATGTTAAGTGGGAAAGATGTAGATTGCCCCTTTCTTCTCAGAATGAGTTAGAACTATTTCCAAATTGGACTTCATGTATTTCCTGATAACAAACCTTTTTTTAAAAAAGACTTCTTTCTCAACATAGAACAGCAAAAACTAATTACATATTTATTTGTTAGAGCTTTTATCCTTGAGTTTACTCATCAGAAAATGAAATCTCTTAACCCCAAGTCTGAGAAGCTGGAAAAGTCATTAAGTTAGAAATATCAGCCATAGCAGGAGGTATTATTTCTTAAATCTATCTCACATTTAATAAATGTTTCCAGTGAGGGCACTTGTCTCATATAAGCCATATACTCTGTTTAGATTAATCTATTAAAGCTCCCACTGGTGTTTAAGTTAGCCTTCAGCATGGAATCATTCAATCAATGCAGCCAACAGTGCACAAGAATCTGCTGTGTGCCAGGCACTGAAGAAACAAACCATGGAAAAAGAAGTTATCAGGAAAGAGATAGCAATCCTTGAGTTCCCTCATTACTGTCAAAAATCTCAAGAAATCAGAAAAACACCAGGGAATAGTAGAAAGAGCTTTGAAGTCAGGCAAACTGAGTTCATATCCACATTCCATTACTTACTAGCTCTGTAACTTTAGGCAAGCCATTGGACCTCTCTGAGATTTCCTATCTTTACAGTAAAGTGAACTCTACCAATGACATAGAGGCAATGAGATAATTTCTATTAATGATGAAATAAATGAATGATGCTCTCTTTCCAAATCAACCGTTCACATTTTAAAAACAGATGTGCATAGAATGGCTTGCTTACAAACCAAAAGAAGTTGTAATACAGTCTTAGAGCCAAATAAATAATTCACAAGGCAGAGTTCTCAGCTAATGGATGAAGTGTTATGATAACCAAAGTATCAAGTTAGATACCATCATATGAACTTTTCACATTGAATTAAATTTTATGTGGAAAGTAGTAAATGACTTTGATGAAATTTGGTTTTAAACGAGAGAGTTGTCCACCAAAATGGAAAGGCAACCCACTCTATGGGAGTGCATAATTGCCAATGATACATCAGGTAAGGGGTTAATTTCCAATATATATAGCGTGCTCATACAGCTCAACAAAGCGAAGACAAAGAGAACCCAATTAAAAAATGGGCAGAGGAACTAAATAGACACCTCTCCAAACAGGACATACAAATGGCTAAGAGACATATGAAAAAATGCTGAACATCACTAATCATCAGAGAGATGCAAATTAAAACAACAATGAGGTATCACCTCACACCTGTCAGAATGGCTGCCATCAACAAATCATCAAACAACAAGTGTTGGCAAGGATGTGGGGAAAAGGGGACTCTAGTACACTGCTGGTGGGAATGCAGACTGGTGCAGCCACTATGGAAAACAATATGGTGTTACCTCAAAAAATTAAAAGTTGAACTTCCATTTGACCCAGTGATCTCACTTCTAGGAATATACCCTAAGAAGCCTGAAACACCAATCAGAAAGAATATATGTACCACCATGTTCATACCAGCACTATTTACAATAGCTAAGATCTGGAAACAGCCCAAGTGTCCATCAGTAGATGAATGGATTAAAAATCAGTGAGTGGTACATATACACAGTGGAGTACTATGCAGCTGTAAGGAAGAAAGATCTCTTATCCTTTGAGACGACATGGAGGGACCTGGAAAGTATTATCCTAAGCGAAACAAGCCAAGGAGAGAAAGACAAATATCACATGATCTCACTTATTTGTGGAATATAATGAACATAACAGTCTAAGGAACAGGGTAGTCCCAGAGACGTGGAAGTGGGGTACAGACTGACAATCCCCAGAAGAAGAGGGGGTGAGGGGAGAGATAAACCACAGAACTTATATGCATGTATGCATGAACAATGGACATGGACAACAAAACTGGGGACAGGGCGGGGAGGGTGGGGGGGTATCAGTGGTGGAAAAAGGAGAAACATCTGCAACAAAAATAAATTAATTAAATTAAAAAAAATGAGAGAGTTGTCTTTTTGTTTTTGTTTTTTTTTTATCATGAAAGTCTAGTTGTCCTAGAAAGGTTCTTTGGCCTTGGGACTGTACTCACACACAAAATTCTATTGATATTTTTGTAAGATTATATACTAGTTCTGGTGTTTTAATGAATGGTGACAATAGAAATTCATAACACTGTTAAAAAATTTAGCTACTCATCTAACCTTCACACTATCTATAAAATGAAAAGGCATGTTTTCTTCTCTTGTATGAAATTTCTTAACCTCAGAATTTTGAGATGCTTTCAAATATAAAAGTCATGTTTATTAAATAACTTGACTGTCAATTTTTGGTATTGTACCAAATAACTATGATTCATAGTGACATTTTAAAATCTATATTTTCATTAATTGTTTCACATAATTATTTTTATTTTATTTTAAATTATTTTAACTTAAGGGTTCGTCCCACCAATGATACATTTTACTGATTATTTAAATGACTAATGAGATTATACAAATTTTTCAACCAACATTTCCTGCATTTGACTCATTTAGCTTTCTCTCTCTGAAGGGTAATGGCTCAGACACATTTGCAAATTATTTAAAATCTTTAAGTTTTATAATAAAGGAATATAACACCTGGATTATCTTTTTGATATTATGTGAGCCAGTAGATAAGTAGTTCTAGTATACTTACTCCCAATTATAAACACTCACAATTTTAGCTAAAAATAAAATGCTAGCTGAAAACATAACTTTTCATAAGTAATTTTTCCTTAATACCTTTATAAGGTAATGGCCTGCTATCTCTGTGGTAGAACATTTTAGTTCTGGCAAACCCTCTTTTTTCTACCAACTGAAGAAACTCTATGTGTAGGACAGCATTGTCCAATAGAAATTTCTGCCATGATGAAATGTTGTAAGCTGTCCAGTACAGTAGCCACTAGCCAGATGTTGCTGCTCAGCCCTTGAAATTCAGTTAGTGTAATGGATGAACTGAAATTTTCACTTGATTTATTTTAATTAATTTAAATTTAAATAGGCACATGTAGCTAGTGCCTACTACATTGGACAGTGAAGGTCTAGAATGCACGTTAAAACAGCTGAAGCAGTAGACAAGTATGATTACTATGTCTTCATGTCCCACCCCTTTTCTCAACCTATTCAACTCTTACTCATAGTAAAATACAAGTCAAGTTTCATTTCCTCCATGAAACTTTCACTGATCACTCTAATCCACATGGATGTCTTTCTTCTTTGAACTCCTAAACACTTAACTGTTTTATAATGGAATTTAGTGTCTGATTATACCTTGTACAATAGTTTAGTTTTAATGTATGTAAGTGTTAGCATAAAATACAAAAAAACCAAAACACTACTAGCTTCTATTTATTGAAAGCTTATAGTGTTAAATGCTTTGCAAATCTTATTTCATCTTCTTAATAGTCCTGCGAAGTATATACTATAATCTCGATTTTACTATGAGAAAATTATGGCTCAGAAGGATGATGTGACCTGCTCAGGTCAAACAGGTAATAAGTAGCAAAGCTCAAACCTGAAACCAGGTCCATGACTCCAGTTTACGCAGGCATGCAGGGTCATTCGAGATACTTTGGCCTGATTTGATTATTGGAAGCCATCATAACAAACCTAAACCTGTTGGAAAAAAACTACTTTGTAACAATTACAGCTTAGTGGAAATAAAAGACTATGATTCAATTTAAATTATAAGAGTATTACATTTATACGAAAAGATCATTCCAAAGTTCTTTCACCATAGACTAGACATATCACTTTCTTAAAGGCCAATTGCTCCATCTAGTGAAACCAATGGGAATACCATACCCATCAAATATTTAAAAGAGAATCCCAGCAGGAGCTGTAAATTGGGGGTGGGGGGGGGGGGGCGTGTCTCTTGGAAATTAGTGGAAATGCATTTTGATTATTACAAAGAATGTGGGTTTTATTGGTTTTCATTAGGTGGGGTCAGGAATGCTAGATATCATGCATAAAGTCCTCATCAACAAAAAGTTGCCCCATTTCCAAGGGGAAAAACTCACTTGTATTTATTTAGCTGAGCTTGAAATTTAACATCATTTTACGTATAAAAACAAAATGTTTACACTGTTTAACTATTCAATGACTTTTCCAGGAAGAAAATTATGGCATTTCATCAGTTGTAAAACAGTATTATTTAAGTATCACCAAGGAAGAAAAACATTGCCAATTAAACTATGACGCAATGACTAGTGTGGCTCAGTTAGCTGGGTATCGTCTCATGCACTAAAGGTTGTCCGTTTGATTCTCGCTCAGGGCACATGCCTGCATTGCGGGTTCCATCCCGTATCCATCCATGGTGACTGTACCAACAGGTATAACTTTCTAACTACTTTGTTTAGTATAGGCATGTTAATCCCTTTACATATTAAAACAGACACTGTTATAAACTACTTTCATTTATTTTATATTAGGGTCATTATAGTTCTGTTTGTGTGTATAGGCAGGTTATATCATCTATAAATTTAATTTCAAGAAAGTAAGGGCTGTTTTAGAAAATATCTGTTACAGAAAGGTGACATTGGTCTGATAGGGTTTAGAAAATACTGAATTTAGGAATCAAGAATAAATGCTTTTCTATACAGAAAGTAAATCCTAGGGGGCACTTTTCTAACAAATATTAATATGTCTGTGGACAGCCCAGCCAGTGTGGCTCAGTGGATTGAGCACCGTACCATGGACTGAGAAGTCCCGGTTCGATTCCCGGTCAGGGCTCATGCCTGGATTTCCAGCTCAATTCCCGGTAGGGGGCATGCAGGAGGCAGCCGATAGATGTTTCTCTCTTACATGGATGTTTCTATCTCACTCTCCCTTCCTCTCACTGTAAAAAAATCAATAAAACATATTTTAAAATATATGTTTGTGGATAGGAAAATAGGGGAGGAGGCAAAAAATTGTGTATTAATTTAACATTAAGTGAGGATAGTTTTATGCTCGTTTCAAGAAAGTAACTTCACATTTTGTATAGAGAGCACGAGCTCTTGAGTCAAACTACCGGGACTCAAATCATGGTTCTACCATTTTGTATGTCCTTTTGAGTAATTGACCCAGTCTCTCTTTGCCTCAGTTCCCTAGTGAGTAAAATAAAGCTCACAATGGCATTAACTCACAAGGTTCTTATGAGAACTAAACAGTACAATACATGGGATGGTGTTTACATCAGAAGCAGTAAATGCATAAAAGCTATCACTAAGTATAATCATAAAATATCTATTTTTGCAAAACAAAAGTATCTGAACTTCTGCTAAACTCTACTACTTGAGAAGTTACTCCTGATGAATTTATGATTTCTTGATATGATGGAGAATAATTTCATGGTTTTGTGCATGTTTCATCACAGACCTATATTAGAAACGATTACCTGTCTTCTGGGTAATGAGGTTTATTGCCAATTGCCACAGAATGCTTTGTATTATACAAATATTTCCTATACCAGTGGTTCTCAACCTTCCTAATGCTGTGATCCTTTAATACAGTTCCTCATGTTGTGGTGACCCCCAACCATAAAATTATTTTTGGTGCTACTTCATAACTGTAATTTTGCTACTGTTCTGTTTTAGGTGACCCCTGTGAAAGGGTCATTTGACCCCCAAAGGGGTCGCGACCCACAGGTTGAGACCCGCTGCGTCCAAAGTACAAAAAGGTAATATATGAAGTGTAGCCAAAATATATTCCCCCATCAAATAAAATGCAATGCCAGTATAGACACACTGTTAGTGTTTGTAAGATAATTTAAGGTTTTAATTTCTTCAAATCAACAAATATCATTAAGGATCTACCAAAATCTGAGCTCCAGGTGATGCTGAATAAGTACAAAAGAAGCAGGACTGTGCTCCTATCCCATGGGAAGATGCTGGGATGATGAGACTGAAAGGTATGAAAAATCAGTCACTAAAGGAAAAGTATAATTAAGTGTTAAATTGCATCGCACAGCTCATGAAAGAGTTGTAGGAATTCAGAGGCAGACTATTGAGTCCTAGAGTGGTTAAGAAAAGTTGCGCCCAGGAGAAGGGAGTGGGAATGTAGCAGCTATTATATATAAGACCTGGTTAAGTTAGTTAACCTCTCAGTGTTACTGGTTTGTCCTTTAAAAAATTTGACAAATTAATGCATGTAAAATGCCAAACACATTCTAAAGCAAGATAGGTTTATGGTGGGGACTTAGGGAATGATATCTTCGGATAGCAGGATAACAACCTGTGTCATGTAAAAGATACACATACTCCTTTTAAGACTTCAGGTTCAAAAAGATAAGGAAAATTTCCACAAGTAACAGCCCTACTATTACAATATAATTTTCTGTAGTGAATAACAATCACATTTTTTCCCCTTGTTTGGTAATATAATTCCTTCAGAACATGAGACTTGATGCAGGTTAAAATGCTACAGAGTAACTTCTTCTAAGCAAAAGTCTTTCTTTAAATAAATGGCCTAGAATACACATATCTGCTTTCCCTTCTAAATCCTTGCTTCTCACTGGCCCTTCTCTTATTTAAAAGTGATCATAACCCTGGATCGTCATCATCTATAACAAAGAGTTGTAATCATGCCCAGCTGGTGTCGCTCAGTGGTTGAATGTCAACCCATGCACTAAGAGGTGATGGTTTGATTACTGGTCAGGGTACATGCCCAGGTTGTTGGCCTGATCCCCAGTGGGAGGCATGCAGGAGGTGGCCAATTGATGGTTTCTCTCATTGATGTTTCTATTTCTCTCTCCTTCTCCTTTCCTCTCTCTCTAAAAAAAAAATTTTTTTTTAATTATTTAAAAAACAAAGAGTTATAAGTAATTTTGGTGACATAAATTAGCAAAAATTTCCAAAATAATATGCCAGATATTTCAAAATGTCAGTAACATTCAAAAGAGGTCCCAGTTGTGTTATTATGGGGTGGGAGCAAAGGCAGATGGAATCTAGAAAGCTACAATTTTGATGTTGCAATGGCCTTATAAAATTGTCAAACTGTCCCTATGAGGCAACAAACAGAATCAAAACAGAATTGGGATAAGAATCAAGAACTTGTGGTATGTTGTCTTGTGTAAGGACTGAAATTCAAGTCCTCTATTGTGATAAAGACACTATTCCTATATCACATCACATTTTTAATGTGCTCTTTTAAAAAAATATACCTTTCTTTTATCTGTTGGAGATAAAAATTCTCTGCTGAAGGAAAAAGGGACATAGACACTTGTTATTGATGAAATAATCATAGATGAAGCATCAACAGTGTCTTCTACTAACCATGTTATACCTAAGCAGAGGTAGACGTCAACAGAACGTGTTGTATCATGACAGAAAGCCTGCACAGACAAGCTTTTCATTCCAAGGAGGTTTCTAGAATAAAGGGATTGCATGAAATGGCCAATTGTCCCACCTGCCAGTCTCTCAGCCTTATTATCTATCCTCAAGTAGACAGGATAGTCATACCTACTGGAATGAAGCCCAATTACCCAGAGCAGAATGTAGCTTAATAATGCAACTGTATGTTGAGTTTACTCCTTCCTACTGAGGTCTTTCTATTTCCTGTAACTCTCTTTCGGGGGTAATTTTGAATAAGCAACTTATACATAAATCAGGCCCTGATAGCAGGATTGAATAAAATAGTATCAGGAAACTTTAGAGAACTTTTAGTTCAATGTCATGATATTTTTGAGGAATAGCAATAATGCTTAAAAATGTTTTATGGGATTTGCATAAAAATTTGGTCACAATTGTCAGAAATACAGTAAATAACATACGTGCACAGCGAAGAACATGTTGTAGAGGGAGTAGTCAGTAAGACAGTTATCTCTGATGACCATTTGCAGAAAAAAAATTTTTAAAAGAGTTATAATCCCAATCCCTTCTCTATTGTGATTTTTAGATCATTAAAATTAGATCTGTGTATAGTTAATCAAATATTCCATTTCACCGCTGTTCCAATAATAGAAGGACAATAAGTGAAGGAAGGATTCCTCCAAAGTGTCTCAATACCATCTGGGGAAATTACACTCACCAGTGTCCTAATTACATTTACATTTACCATCTATCATTGGAAGTCATTCCTAACATTATCAGTTGGAGCTCTAATTTTCCCAGTAAGCAGAAACAGAGAAAATGACAGGATAACATAATGTGGACAACATAATGGTGACTTTGACAAATAAAGACATATTTCCTAGGACTGGTCAAAGCTTGGCACTGTCTTCCACTTAAAAACAGGAGTATTAGAGTAATAAAAGTTTCCACTTCGGGCCAAATTAAATTATTCCAGTTCTAAGATTGAGGATAATTTCATGGCAATTAGAAATAAGTGGGCCTTGTGGAAAATTCCATTATTCATTCTTACCTATACAAAAGTAATTTCAGCCATGCACCACAGGATCTATATTCATTTCTTGCAGAGAGAAATGAAGTTAAGGCCTGGAATCATTACCTTGGCTTATTCAGAAAGCATAGAAGAATTGGAAATACAGTGTTGATAGTTTGAGGCTTTGTTATGTAAACTCACCTAAATATGTTGGTCCTTTCAGAGTTTGTTATAAAGTGTGATCACACAAACATAAATCATTTGTAAAACAAAACTGTTTTTTCTGTGTGTGTGTTTATGCTTTTATAGTCTTTGATGCATAAGTACAACTTCATTTTGTTTTTTTATCAATTTATTTTTGTTACAGATGTTTCTCCTTTTTCCCCCATTGACAACCTCCTCCCAATCCCGAGCCACTCCCTCAACCCCTCCTGTCCCCAGCATTGTTGTCTATGTCCATGGTTATGCATACATGTATATAAGTTCTGTGGTTTCTCTCCCCCTCCCCACTCCGCCCCCCTCTTCTGAGGTTCATCAGTCTGTACTCTACTTCTATGTCTCTGGGTCTATTTTGTTCATTCACTTGTTTTGTTTATTATATTCCACAAAAAGTGAGATCATGTAATATTTGTCTGTCTCTGATTGGCTTGTTTCACTTAAGATAATACTCTCCAGGTCCCTCCATGTTGTCTCAAAGGATAAGAGATCTTTCTTTCTTACAGCTGCATAGTATTCCATTGTGTATATGTACCACAGCTATTTTATCCACTCATCTACTGATGGACACTTGGGCTGTTTCCAGATCTTAGCGATTGTAAATAGTGCTGCTATGAACATATATTCTTTCAGATTGGTGTTTCAGGCTTCTTAGGGTATATTCCTAGAAGTGGGATCACTGGGTCAAATGGCAGTTCCATTTTTAACTTTTTGAGGTAACACCATAGTGTTTTCCACAGTGGCTGCACCAGTCTGCATTTGCACCAGCAGTGTAGTAGAGTCCCCTTTTCTCCACACTCTTGCCAGCACTTGCTGTTTGATCATTTACTGATGGCAGCCATTCTGGCAGGTGTGAAGTGATACCGCATTGTTGTTTTAATTTGCATCTCTCTGATGATTAGTGACATTTTTTTCACATGTCTTTTGGCCATTTGTATGTTCTGTTTGGAGAGGTGTCTATTTAGGTCCTCCGCCCATTTTTTAATTGGGTTCTTTGTCTTCTTTTTGTTGAGTTGTATGAGTACTCTATATATTTTGGAAATTAACACCTTATCTGATGTATTGTTGACAATTATGCTCTCCCATATAGTGGGTTCTATTTCCATTTTGATGCTTATTTCTTTTGCTGTGCAGCTTTTAGTTGGATGTAATCCAATGTGTTCATTTTTTCCTTTGTTTCTCTTGCCTTAGGCATTGTGTCAGTGAAAATCCTGCTGCATGTGATGCCTGAAATTTTGTTGCCTATATTTTCTTCTAGGATTTTTATGGATTTACGAGTCACATTTAAGTCTTTTATCCATTTTGAATTTATTCTTGTGTATGGTGTAAGTTGGTGGTTACAAATTCATTCTGACTAGGACTTTCTTCCTGCAGAAACTAAATGTCCTCCCATTTCCTGGGGGCAGATAGGGAGGAAATCTGCATGTCCCTTACTTCTGCAAGTATCACGCTGCAGGCAGAAGAAACTGTATTCTATTCATTTGTTCCTTTATTAAAATTCTAACAATCTATGCAACACTGTGCAAGGCAGTGTGTTAGGTACTAGGTAAACAGTGGTAAAGAAAAACATAACCCCATCTTCCTGGAGTTCACGGTCTTCTCAAATATCTTTTGTGGTAGGTTTTGGCTTTAATGTTGTTTTTTCGTTTTGTTTTTTTTTTTTTAATCTTCACCCAAAGACATTTTTTTTTCACTTTTTGTTCAGATAGAGTGGGAGGGAGAGAGAAGAAGAGAGAGAGAGAAACATCGATGTGAAAGGGACACATGGAGTGGCTGCCACCGACACGACCAACTAGGGCCGGGGACAAACTGCAACCGAGGTATGCGCCCTTAGCGCATACCCCGAAACTGGGTCTCTCTGGACCACAGGCCAACGCTCTAACTGCTAAGCCAAACAGGCCAGGGATAATGTTGTTTTTGTGTGTATTGTGTAAGTTGGTTTCTGGTCTTGATAACCAAAAAGAAACTCAAAATATGATAAATCAAGCTGTTGGACAGGACCTCAGAGGAAGGAATGGGCTAGGCTGAAGGGGTAAAACTTGCGGCACACATAAATGCAACACAAAATCTCAACTCAAGGAGTGCTTGTTTCATATTACTTCTGTAACAAATTACCACAAAGTTAATAACTTAAACCTACATAAATTAATTACGCTATAGTGCTGGAGGTTAGGCATCATAAAATCAAGGTGTTGGCAGGGCTGCATTCCTTTGTAGGCTCTTTGGGAGAGTGTTTCTTTACCATTCCCGCTTCTAGAAGAGGCTGCATTTTCCCCTTGGATCCTGGTTCCTTCCTCCAACTTCAGAGCCAGCAGTGTAATATTTTCAAATCTCTCACTTTTCTCTCTTTCTCACCTCTGCTTTGGTGGTTGTCTCTTCTCAGACTGGCACCATAGCCTCCTTTTTATTATTATTATTATTTTTTATCCTCACCCGAGGACATTTTTCCATTTTTTGTTCAGATAGAGTGGGAGGGAGAGAGAGAGAGAAACATCGATGTGAAAGGAACACATCGAGTGGCTGCCACCTGCACGATGGACCAGGGCCGGGGACAAACTGCAACCGAGGTACGTGCCCTTAGCGGGAACCGAACCCGGGTCTCTCAGGACCGCAGGCCGACGCTCTAACCGCTGAGCCAAACCGGCCAGGGCCATAGCCTCCTTTTTATATGGACCCATATAATTTCATAGGATCCACACAGATAATCTAGAATAATTGTCCATGTCCAGATCCTTAAGCTAATCATGTCTGCAAAGTCTCTTTACCATGTAAGAAACATATTCATTGGTTCTGAAGATTAGGTGTTGTATGTCTCTGGGGGCCATTATTCAGCCTACCATATAAGGCAAAGCAAATAGAAAAAAAAAATGTTTGCCTCTTTTACACTTCAAGTCAACTAACTGCATGTTGGCATTCTGCAAATTTGTTTTCTACTTCCAGACCAGTTTGGTTATCCATTTTAACTGGTTTGTCTTCATAAAAATGGTGGCAGGTAGCCACCCAACTAATATTTCTCTGAGATCTTGTAACTAACACCAGTTTTCTTTACAAGTCAACAATCTAAAAATAAAACAACCAGAGACCCTCACATAACTCTTAAATGAACTATGAGCTGACTATCATGCATACATATTTCATTACAGCCAAACTTGCCTATCTCCTTACAGACGAAATTTGTTAACAGATTAATAATTTATGGAGCCGGAAATAGCTTTACTATTTTCTACAGGGAAGGGCCATTGAGCAAGATTGAGCAAACTGATCCTGGTTTAATTCTTGCAGATATTATGTAGCACAAGTTCTCCTTCGATGTAGATTATAAATTTAGGATGAGCAAGAAATAATATGCAGCACTTTAGAGGTAAAAAGCCACTGGGCAGCTTGTGCTCCCAGTGACATTACAAGCTAGAATTGATATTTTCATGTCACTTCTACTTGAGAAAAGGGAAACAATTTACGACTCATCTTGGTTAAAAACAAAAATACAGAGAAGAGTTTTGATTCCGGGCATTATAGAGTAATAGGGAATAGATTTACCTTCCTGCCTAAAAAAAGACTGAAAACCAGAGAAACACGTTTTTTATACAAAGTATGCAGTGTAGCACTGTGACCCCTACAATGACCTCAGTTACATGCTGGAGGCACTTTCTAGATGCATTTCCAGTGCGTTTGATCTCCGAGTCCCATCTACAGTTATTTATGTCAGTCACGTTATCGCTCCACCGGACACAATTCCTGGACGTAAAACTAAGAGAACGCGGTCGCTCCAGGCAAGGGCGGAACCAATCCAGGCAGCAGCGAAGTCTCGCGTACTGTGAACTCTACAGTCGTGACGTCACACTCACGGAGCCACTCGCGAGATCGGAGGGGGGCGGCGCCAGCAGCCGCTTTCCACCGAACGCGGCTCCTGTGAGGAAAACGGACATTAACCTACGGTTGTTCTGGCTGCTGCCAACATGAGTGACCTGGATGGGTTCGCGAGGGCCCTTCTCCAGACCTGCAGCCCGACTGCTCCTGACCGTGCCCCAGGCGACCCCGACCCACACCGGTACCTGAAGCTCCGTGAGGAAACCGAGTTGTCCCAGGTGATGGCGGAGACGGGGGAGGGAAGCTTGGAAGCCGTCGCACTCCCACAGCCCCAGCTTCCAGAGGAGGAGGGGGCCTCCCACGACCCCGTGGGCCGTGGCCATACTCCCCAGGTCCGAGGCGTTGGGGATCGCGGTGACGGAGCGACTAAAGCGGGGCTAGAAGAGGCCCCGCCTCCCGCCGAGGCTCAGGAAGCCGAGTCTGTGTCCATGGCAACGGACAGCGGCCTGCGCCACGGCTGTCCGCTGGGTGAGCAGCGCTGCCCCGGTGCAGAGCCGGCCTTAGAAACCCCTGGCGCAGACGGGTCGGGGCCTGAGGTGGGGGCAGCGGCGAAGGCCGAGGAAGTGAACACCATCTCCGTAGCAGTGGATGAGGAGGTGGTGGAAAAGGAAAGAGTGGAGGGGGAGAAAGCAGTGGAGCTGGCGATGGAGGTAGAGAAGCCAGTGGGTGAAGAAATAGAAATGGCGGAGGAAAACAGAGTGGTGGAAGAGGTGATGGAGGGGGCAGAGCCCCAGCCTCTGAATATGAATCTCCGCATGAACCCCCTGGAGGCCATTCAGCTGGAACTGGACTCCGTTAATGCCCAGGCTGACAGGGCTTTTCAGCAACTGGAGCACAAGTTTGGACGGATGCGTCGCCACTACCTGGAGCGGAGGAACTACATCATTCAGAACATCCCGGGCTTCTGGGTCACTGCCTTTCGGAATCATCCCCAGCTGTCCCCCATGATTAGGGGCCAAGACGCAGAAATGTTAAGATACATAACCAATTTGGAAGTGAAGGAATTCAGACACCCGAGAACTGGCTGCAAGTTCAAGTTCTTCTTTCGAAGAAACCCCTACTTCAGAAACAAGCTGATTGTCAAGGAATATGAGGTCAGAGCCTCTGGCCGAGTGGTATCTCTTTCCACTCCAATCATCTGGCGTCGGGGCCATGAACCCCAGTCCTTCATTCGCAGGAACCAAGACGTGGTCTGCAGTTTCTTTACCTGGTTTTCAGACCACAGCCTTCCAGAGTCTGACAGAATTGCTGAGATTATCAAAGAGGACCTGTGGCCAAATCCACTGCAATACTACCTGTTGCGTGAAGGAGCCCGTAGAGCCAGACGTCGTCCAATAAGGGAACCAGTGGAGATTCCCAGGCCCTTTGGGTTCCAGTCTGGTTAAACTTTGTCCTTGGGACTAGGTCTCCTAACACTTCTTGCTGGACAACAGAAATGGGTATGCTGTCTACTTTTATGTTTTCTTGACATTCCGGCAACCTTTTTTCTCTGGACATTTAGTGTTCTCAATCTCAAGACAGACCTTCATGGCCAAGCTTCTCCACTTCTGTACAGCCTTCATGCTGTTCTGCATCAGTATCACATGCTGCAAGGCCATGTACTGCTAAGCCAAGTAAATGATGCTTTAAATTTCACTGCCTTTATCTGCACTGCTTAAACCCTATTTGTTTCCAGAGCCTTTGGTCTGGCTTTTACTACCTGGAATTCTAACTTTGTCTAGGAGCCCATTCTACCCACTCTGCTCTGCAGTGCAGGCACGTAGCCTATGGACACTTGCAGGTCATTAACCAAATAAAGGGAGAGCAGCAGTGGGCCACTTGGTCTTGGTGATTTATGTGACCAATGTTCCCCTTGCACCTCGGGTCACCTCCTATCGTTGCTTGCTTCTCGCTGTGCCCACCCCTCTTGGCTGTTGCCTATTGAATGAACATCTCACTGTCAGCCCCTGTCATTTCTGATAAAGCAGGATCTCCAGAACTGGTGGTGGACACAAGTTTTCTGCAGCACAAGTTTTTTTTCCAGCCCTTCCATTCCTCTACCCAGAAGACATCTCCTCAGTTCCTCACCCCCTCTTTTCTCCACCCCCATCATCCATGAACCCTACTGTCAGGCAAGTGGTTGGGTGACAAGTTAGACCTTGTCTTCATGACAAGGGTAAGGATGGTGTCCAGGCTTTTCAGCCTCAACTAGTGAATTCACACAAAACTTACGTACTTCTTTGTACCTCCTTTCCTTATCCTGAAAAGGATTGTCAGGAAAGCAGTATATTTTCTTGGTGTGTGTGTCTTATCTAAAAAAAAAGAAAAGATAGCTTGGAAACATCTGCAAAAGCAGATTATTTTAGTTAATTTGGCTACATGATTTACATGGATGTGTTGTCCTGTAAAACAGACTTCCAGAGCTCTTATTTCCCTCTGCTTTCTTCCCCATCTTCCATCCCCCAACATCTGGAAGGTTTAAAGGCAGATAGATGGAATGAAAAGTGTTATCTAATTCATAATGTATGAAGAACTAAAGAGATTGTGATGGGTACCCTAAACGGGGAGGTGAACAAAAGACCATAGGCAAAAATGAGCCAGATAAAAATTGGGCCTAAAATTAAGACTGGCTGACTGAGTCTTCAAGGAAAAGATTTTTTTCTATGTTAGTGGTGATGGGAGGAGAAATACTTATTCTCAGAATTTCCAGGGGAGAATTGAAGAATATTGGAGTGTTAAATATGTTGCCAAGAGAAGAGTTCTTTAAAGAAACACAACTTTGGAAGTTTTCTCTTTTCATTTGACTTAATTTATGCAGAAAATTAATGTTGTATCCTTTATTTCACTAGTATTTAGTAAAGTCCAGTTATTTTCTGTGTTTCTGTTTACTGAGCTGTACAGGCTTTCTTCGCTTTCATTTAGCAACATTTAGAAAATAACAGTCTTACTTTCCAGTATGATAAAGCCTTAAATGAACATTCATAGTGGTTTTCAACTTGTTCTTGTTTCTGTCAAAACTGTATTCTTAGAGATATAAATAACTTGGTTTTGTCAGATTCTCAAGACTTTGGAAATTGTCCTCATGGAAAAAATAACCTGGAAAAAGAACATGTGGCTTGATTGTCACTTGGTAATTTGCCCTGGTAACAATTTAGTAATTGATGTGTCTCTTTTCCTAAAATAGCTTAAATACTTGGGAGATTCCTATGTCAAATTGGAAGTGTACCATTAGCATATTTATCTTTTCTTATATGCATGATGTTAAAAATAAAAAGCACGTTACTCTGTTAGAGTTCTTATTTTTCACCCTGCCAACAAACATGCTTGAAGAAATTATTCAAGATAACAGATTATGGAATATAATAAAGTCATTAAATGGATGCAACAGGCATTATCCCAAAGGTGAAATAAAATATGGTACACCACCTGTACTTTACAAGGTAGGGAAGGATGTTGCTTTTGTTTGCTTTAAAATGTCAACAATTGCAACTGCTTACTCATAATGTCACTTTTTTCCCCATACAGTTTGTGCAGCAGCCCTCTACCCACTTCACTTCTTTAGAGCTCCCATTTCTGTCTATGTAGATAATAGTCTCAGATTATTCAGGCTCTTTTTAGTCATTTGTGTACTTAATAAACACACATTCAAAGAACTCTTATTGCAAGTGATATACTTTTCTATCCCATAGTTTCTCAGCTGTAAAAACTTGTTCATTCTTCAAGCCCTACCACCTTCTGTCTCAGTGAGATCCTTCAAGGCCTGTCATAACTTCTACCTTTCAGTTTTTCTATTCCTCTTAGGGAAGATGAAAAGAAATTTTTTTATGTACTTGGTGTTCTTTGTAGGATCCTCTATTCTAGAAAATAACACAATAATTCATTAAATTGAATTCCATGAACATTTTTTAAGGTGTTTTGTGTGGCCTGAGGAAGATAACGAGTGTAAGTGCGTTTCCTTTGTTAAAGAACTGGGGAAATACTGATAGGCAAACAAATAATTGACACATAGTGACACAGTAAAATACAAAGATTTATTCACGTTTTTCAGTGTCCCTTACTTATATCCAGAAAAAAGTTTTACACAGTACGTTTTACAAAGTACTGAGTATATCTTAGGTAGTTGAGAACAAGTTGATTAAAGACATTTCATTTTACCCTTTTAACTTTTTCTCTCTCAATTCCAGGCCAAAGTTGATCTCTCTGGAGATTCCCTTAACTTAAAGGTCCTGTCATCCTCTGGTCAACAAAGAAATTTAGTCTGCTCAGAATAGTATGACCTGAAATAGTGCTGACAAAATAATCTCCCTGGGGCACTCTCAAGAATCTCCCTGAATTTCCCTTTCCATTTCTGCATATTCAAATGCCTACAAGATGCTTCTCTGACCTTTTTTATTTGGGCCCTTCTGACTTTTCAGCTCCAACCTGCTCCTCTCCATTACCTTAAAACAGTGGATCACAAAGGGTGGTCCCCAGACCAGCAGTATCAGCACCACCAGAATCTTGTTAGAACTACAAATTCTAGAACCATGTTTCTTACCTACTGAATCAGAAACTTGGGAAGTGGAACCCAGCAGTTGTGTTTTAACCAGCACTCCAGGAGATTCTGATGCATGATAAGGTTTGGGAACCTAAACTCTATTGCTGCTCCTTCTTCAACTCTAGTTGATTGTTTCCTGAATTTAGTTTTCATTATAAAAAAAAAAACACGATATTTACCTATATTCTTAATCACAGTTAAATTCCCTGCTGCACAGAGTCACAATTTGAGCCTTAGATATCCAATTCTGGTTCAAGTACACATCTATCTTAATATTTTTAGCAGATTCTTAGAAATACCAGGAATTTCTAAGTGTGCTCTCATTTTACATTTGCAATCCTATAGTTTTTATATCACTATCTCCATTTAAAAGGGAAATAGAGGCTCAGCAAATTGGAGTGTATTAACCTAGATATAAGTAACACAAGCTATATTCAATTAGGGTTTCTCATTTCAAGGGAGGGCACATTCCACCATATTGCAGTAGCCTGTGATTTTGGCTTAAAAACATGTAAAATCCTAATTAAGTATGCATATCATGGCTTTAGTTGAAAGTTATTCCTAAGCCATTCGTGAATGGCTTTAAAAAGGGATCTATTTATTTATCTTTATTTCTTTATGTTAAATAATGGAAGTTTTCCAAAATTGATCAGGTTATAATTATTTCTTATATTTGAGAATGCAGATTTGGATATTTACTGCTTGAGTTAAATTGTTGGTTTTACTTTCCTTCAGTAAAGTAAAGAAGAACAGAATGGGCCAGTGTAATGCGAATGTTTTAATATCCCTCTGGAATTTGGCTGCTGAGATGTAAAGAACTTATATCATTAAGAAATGTATATTTATGGACATTTCAGTAAATTATTACTTATAACAGACAATACTTAATTCTTATCCTCTTCACCAAGCTCTGACTTTTCTTAGCACACTACCATTAAGAGTTGTGTTGAGATGGGTTTAAGAACTGGTGGGTACGTGGTTATCTAGGTGCTGTTATAATCAACCATTTTAAATAATGGCCAAAACTTCTCAAGAGTTTACTCTCAGGTCAGTTTTGATTAATCCTCTCTGATTAGGTATTAAAAGCATAGACTCTGCATAACTAATTTTTTTCTAAAGGTATTTTATGAAGTCTAAGGTAATATTAGGAAGAAAATTGTGGTGAAGCATTTTAGTTTAAGCAATAAACTACCCCCCCCCCGCCATGAACTGGAAATACTACATGTCTAGAATCATTTAGAAATAACTGGAACCTAGTGGACAAATATTATTTCTATGTCCCATTGTTTCATATTTTTTTTCAGATTACTCAAATGGTACCCTAGTTGGTCCAATTCAGCTTTTATTTTTTTCACTTACTGATTCCTTCTCTACATTCTTGAACCTCTATCCACTTATAGTTTCATAATAGAATTTGCCATGGATTTTATACTGTCTGCACTATAGTGTCTTTAATGTGGGCAAATCTTAGCAAAAAAATAATAAAAATTACCAAGTCAAATTTTATTTATTGAAAGCCCCTTGGGATAAACACTTTACATATATCTCATTTCATCTTCACAACAGTCCTGTGAATTAAGTTTTATTATATTCATTTTGTATATAAGGAAACTGTGGCTCAAGGAAGTGATCTGCTCATACTGAATAGCTATTCAGTGGTACAACAGAGACTTATAACCAGTTCTGTGTGATTCCAAGGTGGATGTCTTTACCCACTTTATTAGTTGTGGTTCTTAAAAGAAATAGAGCCAGTAGGAAGAGTTTGATAATGAGGAATTGGTTTCTGTGATATGGAGGCTTAGATGTCCCATGATCTGCTGTCTGCAAACTGAAGACTTAGGAAAGCTGGTGAGTTAAGGCCTGAGAACAATGGGAACTAATGGTGTAAATACAGTCAAAGGGCAGTACTCAGGTTGGAAGCAAAAAGGGAAAATTCCTCCTTCTATTTTTTTCTGTTTTGTTCTTTCCAAGCTCTCAAAGAATTGGATGATACCCACCCACATTGGGGAGGGCAATCAACTTTTTTGAATCCACCAATTTAAATTCTAATTCCAGAAAATCCCCCAAAAGACACATAAATATTTAATTTGGGTACCCTTTGGCCCAGTCAAATTGACACATAAAATTAACTCACACACCCAGCATACTACAATGTATGAAGTCATTCAGGTCAGGAACCTTGTCTTTGATTTCCCTTATGATTGAGGAAAGCAAGGCTATGTGACATTTTTTTTTTTGCCTAAACATTTTCACAGGGAGCCATCATAACCAAATAAGCTTGTCTGAGAAATGTTTAATTCTGTAACAGTGATAGCCTAATATAATAAAGATTATACTTAATTTTAATAATATATAGACCACCAAACATGTTTAAAACTCAGCTATTCACCCATCTGGTGTGGCTCAGTGGTTGAGCATAGACCCATGCACCAAGAGGTCACCGGTTCCATACCTGGTCAGGGCACATGCCCAGGTTGTGGGCTCAATCCCTAGTAGGGACATGCAGGAGGCAGCCGATCAATGGTTCTCTCTCACATCAATGTTTCTATCTCTTTCTCCCACTCCATTCCTCTCTCTAAAAAAAAAATCAGTAAAAATATATTTTAAAAACAAAAAAGTCAGCCATAGTTCTTTTAATGATTGTATAGTCTAAAATTGCCATATTCTCTTCAGAGAAGTTTAAACTTCAACTCCAAAGGCAAACTCCAGTCAGATTATCATTTTAAAGACCAGGAACAGGAATACTGTATTTACAAGCATTGAAAAAACTGATTCTCAATGTGTGTGTGTGTGTCTCCCACTAAGGGCTGCTTGGGACATTTTCCAGCGTTATTTTGGTTATTACAATGAATGTGGATGCTACTGCCATTCATTAGGGACATTTGGGATGCCTGACATTCTGCAATGTGAAGGACAGTGCCCTATATAAAATTATCTAGTGCTAAAAATTCATGTAGGTGAAAAAAAAAATTATTTAAGCCTAGAACCTAGCACTGTTTTACATATGAAAGCAATTTTCGCATTGTTTTATACACTGCATTTCTGAAAGCAACTTATTTCATCTTATCTAAAATATTGTAAGATATATCATTAGCTTTACCTAACACTAAGAATGAAAATAATTGCCAATTAAACTCTGACATAAAGCTTTCTAATACTTAAGTGAAAAAGCAACCTATGAAATGGGGGAAAATATTTGCAAGCCACATATCTGAAAAAAAGTTAATCTCCAAAACATATAAAGAACTAGTGATTCTATAGGTATAGCCATCTAACTACTTAAGTCATTTAGTGTAGGCATGCCTAAGCATTAACAAATTAAGATAGGTCTTTAAAAAATTATTTTATTTGTCCTTTAAATTACAACTAAGATGTTACAATTCTTCTGATACCATAGCTGGGCTCATGGGTCCCACACTTAATTTAATGCTCTGCTGTACCATCTTGAAATGCTGAATAGGTTTTGAACACAAAGCCCCACATTTTCATTTTGCACTGAGCTCTGTATATTATGTAGTGGTCCTGACTGAAAACTGACAGAAATAAAAATCTCTGGCTTTGCCATAACACTTTTTTACATTTACAAAGTGTGGTCACATCTGTTATCTCATTTGATTTTCACAATTAAGCAGAGAGAGAGGAGAGAAGGTGGTAGAGAAGATATAACCTTGAAGTTAGAAGAGGCCTGGGCTCAAATCTAGTCTCTGCAGTAATACTGGGCTAGTGATTTAATTTTTCTAATTCTTCACTTCCTCTTCTGTTAAATAGCAGTACTACCTGACACATTAAAGTTGATGTACTAATTATGTAAAATAACGTATGGCACATATGTAGGTACTTTTCTAGTTCTCTGTGTCCCCCAACTCTCACAATTTGCAAGATAGAAAATTTGAAACTGAGAGATTTACATGATCTTCCAAGTGTGTTATTCTGGGTCCTCTGAAAAACAGGAGTCAAGTTGGGATTAAATGTGCAAGGGTTTTATTAGGGAAACTCTCTGTGTGAGTGAAATGGGAAGGGAGCCAGAAACAGATGGAAGAGCCTTCAGACTAGAAAGCAAGTCTGATTCTGAGTGAAAAGGAAAGCAAGAGAAAGTTGGGTGGAGATGTCCTAGACTGCTCTACAATCTAAGGAATATTCTGGGAGGCCTTGAGCCAGCCAGAATCAGCTATCAACCATGCCCCACATCTCCCAGGAATGGTCTTCCCTTAGTATCCTAGTCAAGCTCAGTCATTGGCTGGAGCAGCTAATAATAGGAGGCGTGGGCCTCTGCTCAAAAAAGGCTGCAAATTTCAGGACACAACATTTAGGCCCTAGGGCAATTTTTCTTCCTCTGTTTGGAAGGTCTTGAGGTGCATTTTCATGGCCACCACATGAAACCTCACATTGAGTTGGTGCCAAATACAGATCCACCCTTGACTTACCTGGAAGAAATTCAATTAGTCCAGCAACTTTCTGGAATGTGAAGGAAGTTCTTCAATTATTGTTTTCTCATAGAGCAGGGCAACTTTGTTGAAATTGGCAATTTTGCCTTGCCCTGGACATAAGAACATCTGTCTACTGGAGATGCCTTTGTCCCGTCTCTCTCAGGAAGAGAAACATCACCACCAGAATGCTTCTGCTGCTGCTCAACTCAATTCTGAGCTTTGGAATCTATGAAAGGAGACTCATTCAGTCGTGGAGACATAGTTCCTTTCATACTTAACGGTCATTCTGAGGAAACTGTTCAAAAGTTAATTATGTTCTGGCTGTAATGGTCCATAAAATACTTTTTGAAGAAAGACAGGAAATAGAGGCAGATGGAAGTAAGGGTGGAGAAAATCAACTTCTTACAAAGAAGGTTCACATACATTACAATGTTGACCTATTTCTCTGAAAAGTGAATGAAGATAGGTTGGGTGATTTTATAATAATATATAACATTAAAATAATAACCTTATTCCAGTTAAAATAAGAAAATTGAGATTCTAAAAGTTAAATCACTCATCTAAATTTCCAGAGTTCATGAAAAGCAGAACTGGAACTCCAGCCCAAGACTTCTATCCTCTTCTATAAGGTTGGGTCTACATATTAACAATAAAGAAAAACACAAAACAAACAAAAAGACTGTTGCATCTGATGGATTGAAAGTTGTTGATTTAAGGCAGTTAAGTGAGGATCATGAATTCTTATTTCTCCTTTTAGTAATTGGGCACTTCCCCAACAATTATTATTATTTTTGTGGATGGGGCAGGGGTATAGGAAGATGAAGGAGAAGATTTAACATTAAATCGGGATGGTCATATGATATTATTTCTAAGAAAGTGCTTTTTATTGCATATGTTGTATAAAGTTGCAGAATAACATAGTAAGTGGGTGCACAGGTTCTTGAGTCAGATCACCTGGGTCCATCATTGTTGTGCGACCTTGCAAAAGCAACTCAATTTCTTTGCTTCAGGTCTTTCTGAGGTAAAAAGTAAAATGGAGGTCATCATATTATCACCTCATTGGGTTGTTACAAGGATTAAATGAGATAACACATTTAAGTGCCTAAGTGTCTGGTATATAGAAGACTCTAAATAAATGTAAGCTGTAATGAATATATAACTAGACTCCATATCATTCTAAAAAACAAACTTGCTATTCAAAAGACTAACAATACGAGATATTTCATGAAATTTACAGTATTATACACTTTAGTAAAGTCATTTATATTAGACTACATTGATTTATTTCTATTAAACTCCTTGTTCCACAGCAAATTAAAATTACCTCCTAGATTTTCATGGCATTTTCTGTGGATAGTTTTCTATAGAATCATAAGTTATTGAGGTATCTTTTTCATATAGTGAGCTTTACTGCCAGTTGCCAAAACAAGCTATTATGTACAAAAATCCTATATTCTAATATGCAAAAAATGTAAAACATGATTCATAGCTACAATATACACAGGGTGGGAAAAAGTATGTTTATAGTTGTTCTTATGGAAAATCATACAATAATGAATAAACAATAAAAAAATAAAGTCTGTGTTTCATGTACTCATAACTGTAAACTGACTCTTGCCCACCCCTATGTATATGAAATACCAACATAGTCATATTATTCATTTTGGTAAAAGCTTTTAAAATCTTCATTTAAATAAAATATTTAAGTTTCATTAAAATCTTCTGTGAGACAGTCACTAGGCTATACTACAGTAGATGCTAAGGAAGAAGAAGCCACTATGCATCTGTTCTTGTTTAGCTGGGGTGAGGAGACTGATCTGCATGAAAGCAGCAAGGAAGTTAAAGAAAGAAGCTAAATAAGTACTAACTGGATGGCAAACGTCATAAGAGCTATTGAAATTCAGAGGAATATCAGGATGGTAAGGTGAATTAGAAAGGTTATATATAGGAGATAGGAGGAGGCAGTTGCCAATTAATATGTGTCCCACCATGGGTGAGTTAACTGCTCTGAGCTTCTTGGGTCCTCATATATGAAATTAATGCATTGAAAATTCCTAGTGCAGCCCGGCTGGTGTGGCTCACTGGTTGAGCATCAACCCATGCACCAAGAGGTCGCCGGTTTCATTCCCGGTCAGGGCACATGGTTGTGGGCCAGATCCCCAGTGGGGGGCATGCAGGAGGCGGCCAATCGATGTTCTCTCTCATCGATGTTTTTATCTCTCTCTCCCTCTTCCTTTCTCTCTCTCTCTAAAATCAATAAAGGAAAAAAAATTAAAAAAAAATTCCTGGTGCAATCTATATGAGGTAAGCTTGGAGTTTTAAAGAATGGGAAAGCTGTGAAAAATCAAAACTAGGAACAGGGATGTTTCAAGTAGTAGAAATATAAATCTTTAAAACATTTTGTATACACAAAACATTTTCTGTTGCAAATAGCAAACTTTTTTTTTTTTTTTTCCCTGCACAGCAAAGTAACTTTAATTCAGCATTTGCTTATTGTCTGCATCTTGGTTCAGGTTATAATCCAAGAGAATCATTCTTTCAACAATGCAAAGATTCTTTAGGAAAAGAAACAAGGCAGAGCAGTGTCAAAGAATAACTCAAAGTCACAAAGTCACTTAATTATAGCACACTGTTTACTTACGTGGAGGATAAATCAATAGATTGATTTCTTTTTTTACCCCACACAGGCAAAAACAGGATTTATTAAAAGAAAGCCGAAAGAAGGAAAAAAAAATAGTTGTAGTCTGGGAAGAGTGAATCTTGTTTGCACAATTTTTGATTAGCTGGCAGGAGTCATCTGGACAGTCTGTCCTTGAGTAGGCTGACTAGGGGTACAAAAATAATTGTTTATGAATTCATTGGAAAACTTTTGTGAGCTAAACTATGACTCTGAAGGACAGGCTGTTCCTCTATAGTGTCTGCCAGTGTCTTTCCATCACCATCTCATTCTTAGTTGGACAGATCTGTACTACTTCCCTCGCTAGAAATCTCAGTATACCTGATGCTTTTCTCTGAATTCTTTCCCCCTAACTCCTTACTTCTTACTGGACTCTCTTCTGAGCCCTTATTTGAAAGTGATCATAATCTGGGGTGCTCTGTAGTGGAGTTTCTATTGCAACAAGTCATAATCATAATAATTTTCTTATATGAATTTAAGATATTAAACAAAAATATACAAACTTTTAGTTTTCCTTCCTTCTTGCATTTTTCTAAGGACTATCACTATTAGTATTTTCACATTTCAACAAACTAACAAAACAGCAGATAGTAGTCACATCACTATCTAATGAACTGTATGAGCTGATTTGACTAGACAGTAACTTTTCTTACCCTTTCAATAAATATTTTAACATTAACATTTTAAATATTAAAATATTTTAATTAAAGCAATTAATAGCTTTAGTGCCTGCAAACAGTTGATTATTGTTTCTGCCCTGCAGTGTATTATCACAGAAGCTGATTTTGGCAAATATTTGCTGGCTTCATGCCCACAAGCATTATGAAGCAGAAACTGTTTTTAGATAAAGATTATAACCTTGAGGATAATCAATTTATGATATGCATAATTTTAGAAATTAAAATCTTTTGAGGTTACATTTCTTCCAGTAATGCTTAAAGGCTGAATCTGTCTGAGTCATCCCTAAATAAGGAAAATACAAGTTTGCTATTTATATTAGTTAAGTGAAGAGGAAATATTGTCCAATTGCTTCGTAGGTGTTGGCCAAAGTATATAAACTTTCAACTCTGTAAGAAAAATTGAAATTATCTTTTATTATGTCTTCTGAGGATGAGAGAAGTTTCCCTTTCAGTTGCTCCTAATTATTTAAAATATCACATTTAACAAAGTAACTTTTCTTAAAAATTAAACCCAATTCATTTCAATTCTTTGGAAATAGCCATGAATCTGTACATTCAAGAAGGAAGGACCGTGAATTGCTGAATCTACTTCATACAAGAGAAGCCCTATGAGCTGACATGAATAAACAAAAACTAATCTTTCTTACCTTTTAAGCAAATACTTTAAGACAATAGCTTAGGTGTCTTAGAAATTCATCCATTGCCTTAGAAACTCACATTAACACAATTCGCACATGCTTGAGTTTGCTGCACCGATTCATGTACGCCAAACCTCCTCCAGACTTACAAACTAAAAATGTCTTGTAGCATAAAGACAACGGAATACCCTCGACGACCAGCGCAATCACAAGGAGCAATTAGTTCTCGCGCGATACTCAGACGCTACCGTCCTGACGTCACCGGTTGCCATAGCAGCATCCTCCTCAGAGTGGAAGAGAGGGGTGGCGCGAGGGGCGGAGCACCGCTTCTGCAGAGGACACCGATCGCTCTCATCCTGCAGGTCTGACTTCTGCCAAAATGAGCGGTCTGGATGAGGGCGACATCCCTTCTGTCGCTAAAACCTGCGGTCTCACAACTCCTGATCGTGCCCCGGGACATCCGGACCTAAACCAGCGCCAGAGCGAGGAAACAGAGGCGACAGAGGGGATGGCGCACACAGGTGAGGGCAGCGTGCAGACCTCTGCGGAGGGAGGCGCATCCCGGGTCCCCTCCGGCTGTGGTCCTGTGCTCCGCATTCGAGTCGCTGGGAGTCGTGGTGCAGCAATAAAAGCAGGCCAGAGAGAGGCTCAGCCTCCCGCAGAGGGGCTGGAAGCAGCCTCTGCCTCCCCCTCGGTGGCTACCGACAAGAGCCAGGAAAATGGCTGTCAGCCTAGAGAGCCGAGCGGCCCAGCCGGGGAGAAAGCTCTAGAAGCCTGTGACGCAGAGGGATTGGGGTCTCAGATGATGCCTGGGGCTAAGGCCAAGGAAGTGATGACAAAGAAGTGCGCCATCTCAGCGACGGCGGAAAAGGAGGGAGTAGCAGAGGAGGTGGTGGAGGAAAAGAAGGTGATACAGAAGGAGAAAAAGGTGGGAGGAGGAGTGAAAGAGGAGACGCGGGCCAGGCCCCCGAAGGTCAATAACTGCATGGACTCGCTGGAGGCCATCGATCAGGAGCTGTCAAACGTAAATGCCCAGGCAGACAGGGCCTTCCTACAGCTAGAGCGCAAGTTTGGCCGAATGCGAAGGCTCCATATGCAGCGCAGAAGTTTCATTATCCAAAATATCCCTGGTTTCTGGGTCACTGCCTTTCGGAACCACCCACAGCTGTCACCTATGATCAGTGGTCAAGATGAAGACATGATGAGGTACATGATCAATTTGGAGGTGGAGGAACTTAAACACCCTAGAGCAGGCTGCAAATTCAAGTTCATCTTTCAGAGCAATCCCTACTTCCGAAATGAGGGGCTTGTCAAGGAATATGAGCGCAGATCCTCTGGCCGGGTGGTGTCTCTTTCCACTCCAATCCGCTGGCACCGGGGCCAAGACCCCCAGTCCCATATCCACAGGAACCGCGAAGGAAACACTATCCCCAGTTTCTTCAACTGGTTCTCAGACCACAGCCTCGTAGAATTCGACAGGATTGCTGAGATTATCAAAGCAGAACTGTGGCCCAATCCCTTACAATATTACCTGATGGGTGAAGGGCCCCGCAGAGGAATTCGAGACCCAGTAAGGCAGCCAGTGGAGAGCCCGAGGTCCTTCAGGTTCCAGTCTGGCTAACTCCTGACCTGTGAGAAGCTTCTGCACAAGTTTCTTTACCACCTCCTCTTGGATTCTATGTTTAGCCAACAACAGCATGCAATCTTCCATCTGCTTCCTCTTCATACTGGATTTTGTTCTTTGGTCCTTCTAAATCTTCAGTCAGTTGCAAGATGTGCTTATATGTCTATGCTCTTCTTCCTCTGGGCCTTCTTGCTGTTCTGCAAAGTGTTACGTGTTCCAAGTGCATGGCCTTCCACTGCTTCTGTGCCAAGCACACGATGCTGTAGATATGCAATGACTTCCTTTGCATGCCTTGGGTGCTGTCTGTGATGTTGGTCTTTTCCCAGGTTTTTAAGTGGTTATCTTCCACAAGTTAACTTGATATATATCATTGCAAATACCTAGCTGGACTTCATACTTTACGCTGGCTGTGCTCCTGATACCCTGCGCTCTACGGCAAGATCTTTGAGTTTCACCACTGCAAGATGAAGCTGATACAGATGATGCCAGCCATCAACCCAAACTGGACATTCCAGGCTACCACTAACTGGTTCCCAGCTGCCTTCCTGGGCCTGTGCCATCCAGCCTGCTGGTTATCTGGCAGAATAAGCAGGTGGTTGGTAGGTGGCTACTAGGCATGAATGAGGTATCAGATGAGAGGTATACTGTGTCATGTTGATCTTCTTATACCTTTGTCACTGAGCATTGTGACCAGGTACTGGTGAGTATGAAAGCCTGGGCTGTGGCCTACCCAGACTGTTTTTAGCCTTTTGGATAAGCTTTGCCCAGGTACCGTTGCCTGACTCCTCAGGAACTATTTGTGACTGAAGCCCCAGGCAGCACACAGGACGCCTCCCACCCTAGGCCAAATGGTTACACATAAACCCAACTGGCTGTCAGGAAGGATGGGCAGTCATAAGTGACAGTGCCCAAAGCAAGGCTGGAACGGGGGTCCCTTCCAACAGCCTTTCTGAGTCCTGGCCAATAAACCACCCTTAATCTAGGCAACTTGGTTAGGCATCCCTTTCCTAACCCCTCATGTACCTATTCTGAACATGACAAACTTGCCAGGGTGGGGGCACTGAGGAAGGTATATTTCTGAACCATCTCCCTGTCCCTGTCCCCCCTTCCTCTCTTCCTCCCTCCTTGTCTCATAGCCCCCTTTCCTCTCCTCCTCCCTTCCTCAGAAACAAATTTGGCAAAACAGTGTTTTTCTTTAATTTGCTCTCCCCTTGATTGTATTCAGAGAGAAAGCTACTGTATAATAGATATTCCAGATCTCATTGCTCTCTTCTGCCCTCATGCCTCCACCCCACTTCCTTTAGCAAGGTCTGAATGTTTCAGAGGGAGACCTATAGGTAAGTGGTTTAGTTATGGGCAGTGTTCCTTCAGGCCAGCTTTGACAACCTCACCCTTTCTCCCTATCTATGTACCAAAACCTCCTGTGTGTATTTTGAGAAGCTGAGAGGAGAGACAGAGGGCTTCACAGGGATGGGTTCAAGAGAAACACATAGCAGGTTATGATCGAAAGCAATCAAAAATTAGTTTGACTCTACTTTTTAAAGATGGAAATTCTTTTTTGGGGGCCCTGGGCCACTTAGTTATACCCCAAGTCAGCATTTTGTGGGTCACCCCTGTCTTTTGTACTATTTTATTATAGCCCTGATGTCTCAAGGGCCTCCATCCTACTGCCTGGCCCTTCGTTCTCAGTCCTCAGCTTCCCCATCTCTTTCCCTGCGTCTGTCCTAACAAAAGAGGGAGCAGGCTGCTGTCCGCATTGTGGCAGATGCCAAGTCTTCCTTCTAGGGGGTAAGGAGATATATGGAGTCTATCTGGATTTTCAGACAAAGTTCTGTTAGGTGGGACAACAGTGCTTATCAGGGCTGTCTTACTTATGGAGGGGTATGGTAGTGCTGATAATACCCACCCTTATCCTTTCTCCTTTCTTTTGTAAGGCCTGGCCATAAGCTCCCCAGGGCTTGGGTAGTCTGGGCACAGAGCATTGGGGAGGGTGCTCTAGGCTGGAGAAACCGAAAGCCTGGAAGCAGAAATGAGCCTGCTGTGGAGTGGGCTTGGACAGGCAGGCAGGAAAGACTGGAACCCTGCAGAGTCGGGGAGGAGGGGATGCCCCAAGGCTCTTCCCAGGAGAGGTGGGAGAATCAAAGTGGTTGATATTTAAAGAGGATGCTTGGAAGAGGGTTTTCCCCCTAATTTTTCCTGTATCCTTGAATTCACCAGACTTTTATACACATAAATGCAAGTCAAGATGTTTTCTCTCTATTATTCTAGGAGTGACCTTTTATATGTAAAAGATTGATGGTACATGCTTCTTATTTCACTGAGTAAAATCCTGTTAATTCCTTTTTCCTTTTTTGCTTGCTGGCAAAATTGACATTTATAGGCCTGCTTTTTGCTTGTAATTGAGAATGTGTGCAAAAATATCAAACTTGTTTCCTGTGCAGTATGGACTTCCGTGAATATTAATATATCAGCTTGTTCTGGTCTCTCTTCATATATACCTTGATCCTTAGAAATATAATTTGAATAATGTGATCTTTGAAGGGTCTGGAATTTAGCAAATGTCGCTGTCTTGTGAAAGTAATCTCAAGAAGAAAAACATAACTTACTTGATATTTCTTGCCCTAGTAGTAATGTGGTACTTGATAATTTATGTTCCTAACCAATATGCTGGTAGAATTGCTCTGTCAAACTAAACAAGGATCCTTAGTACTTGTCTTATCCTATGTGCTCGAAGGAAAAGTAAAACCTGTCACTCTGTTGTATTTCTTGTTTTCACCAAAATAAAAATTAATAAAGTTCTGTATGTTGTCTAGGTTAATATATAAGGTTGAGAAATTATTAGTTATCAAATGGTCACAGTAAGCATCTAAGATATTTTTTGCTTGGAAAATGGTAAATAGGCCCACTGCAGCCACATGCTTATGGACATGTTTTTCTTTACAACCAGTGAAGGTTTGGGTGGAAATTAAGGTACCATATGTTGATCTGTCACTGTTTTCCGTGGAAAACTGTTCTCCATGCAGCATCCTTGTTTACTATGTTTATGTTAACCATATCCCCTCCCCGCCTTGGTCTCATTCTTTTTCATAATGGGCTTAAGATGGACTTTTGGAAGAATAAACCATTGTGTATTCTGTAAATACTACTTAAATTATTTTCCTACAACAGTGTGGTGCTTTGAAGAGAGAACAAAAAAATGGACTGAAATAGAATGTCTAGAAACAAGTGATGTCAGACATCATAACTCAGTTATGAGGGATGTTTCACTATTCAGCAGCTACTACATGGAGGTTTGGGAGATAACTACTTCCTTCTCTGTAGTATAGAGGGCATGGATGCTGCAAGATCTGAAAATGACCAAGTATTTTTAGCCATTTAAACAAAAATGTGTCAAATGGCTCAAAATTACTGATTTGAGTTAGAGAAAAATCTATAGTTAAACTGACTGAATCTTGGGGAAATTCTTGCAAGTTCTACTTGCTGAAGTTTCATTTTCTAAGCCTGGAGAACTTGAAGTACTAGAGAACTCAATTTCCTTTTGCAAGTTCTACGTCCATCTTAACCCTAAACTGCCTTTACAATGTTCATTTTACTTTTGCAATTCAGTGACTGCTGCATCGTCAACCACCTGTTTTAAGCATTATCTTTTATCCTGTTATAAATATAATTTAAAAATGTCTTTTTTTTCTTTTGCCCTCAGATTATAATCAGCTCAGTCTAACCATTAATATTTATTTTCTGTTAGGCTAGTGCCACTCATTTGTCAGAGATTAACATGGCTTCTGTTCTGTTTAGTCTAATAAAATTAGACTTGCGCTGGCTGGTTCAGCTCAGCAGTTAGAGCACCAGCCCGCGGAGCAGAGAGTCCAGGGTTCGGTTCCCACTAAGAGCACGTACCTCGTTTGCAGTTTGTCCCCAGCCCTGGTTGGGGTCGTGTGGGTGGCAACTACTTGATGTGTCTCTCTCACATCGATGTTTCTCTCTCTCTCTCTCTTCCTCCATCTTTCCCTCCTGCTCTATCTGAAGATAAATGGGAAAAAAAATGTCCTTGGATGAGGATAAAAAAAAATAGACTCAATTAGGCATTTTCTAGGCTGTATTTACTAACCAATTAGTTCAATCCTATAGCCCTGTTTCATTTCTTTGCCTTGTACCTTTTTGTTTTTCTTTCTCAATTTTAGACACTTTTTTCATTCCTTATGCAGACCTCCAAACAGCTAAGAGGTTCTCTCATTCTCCTGTAACTAAAGAAGTACATGGCATCATCTTGGTTGGCCCAGGCCATAGTGTCCTGTGAGGAGTAGTCACATACTTCATAATTTCCCTGGTCCTGACATAACTTTTTTTTTTTTTTTTTTACCTCTTCTGGCATTCAGCTCAGACATCCACAGGCCAGACCACTCACAAAGGCTTCTTTGACCTTTCTTGGCCGCTGCTCCTCATTTCTGCTGCTGCTGCTTCTGCTTTATCTCCAGTTGACTAAAGTTATCTTAAATCAGTTTTCATTATTAAAAACAACCCCCCCATATTACCTGTATTCGTAATTATTCAGTTCCCTACCCCATGGAGTCACAGTTTGAGCCTTGGATACCTGATTTTGCTTCAGATACATATTCTCTGGCTTGACAATCTCAAGATGTCAGGCACTTCTATGTGTGCTCTCATGTTAACTTTATAATCCTGACATTTACTATCTCCATTTACATAGTGGTGAAAATAGAGGCTCAGGAAGTTGAAATAAATTGCCTAAGATGCAAGGCATACAGATTGTTAAATTTTCTTATTTCAGACTACCTTCTGTATCACAGACAACTGTACTAAAAATGACAAAAATAAACCCTATTTATATGTGTATTCAGGCCTCAGGTGGTTATTCTTAACCCATTTGTGAATGGTTTCTGAAAAGGGTACTTTTAAAAATTATTTTAATTAATAAAAGATTCCATATTACAGATTAAAACATTCCTGATTTTACATAAGTAATCGAGATGTTTGCTGAATGAATGAAATTAGCAGTTTGTTCCTTTCATCAATGGAAGTAAATGCACCAAAGGAGTTTAAATATTATAGTTATGGAATTTAGTTGCTAAGAAACATAAAGAAATGTTGATATCTATTAAATTTAGAGAATGTTTTTAAATTCAACATGGTGATTCCTTTAATAGGCATTTAGGAATACATTCCTTCTCTAATTTATTAAACTTTGGTAAACCTTATTAAGCTTTGATCTTTCCCAAGAAAGTACCAAGGCCAAAGTATCAAGAAAGTAAAATAAACTTTGTGTATGTGTGTTTTTAATGAGTATGGGAACAGGTGCTTGGTACAAGAACATGATTGTCAAGCAATCTGTGTTGTAGTTATTTTAAGTAATGACACAACTTTTCTATAGGCCCGGATATCCCATCTTCCACTGTTTCCTTGGATCAGTTTTCATTGCTCCTTCTCTGATGTGGTTTCCTCAGCATAAGAGAGAAGTTTACTAAGTATTCAAGGTGAGCAGTTGAATTTGTGAAGAGAGGTAACCTGCTTATTAGAGCTGACTTCATTACACATTGTAGGATCCTGTGATTCTTGGTTCTCTATTTTACTGTTCCATGTAAGTTCTGTTATAGATACTTGTGTGTATTTAAAATTATTTTTATTTTATAAAATTACAAGTTACTTTAGGACAGAACCCGTGTCTTCATTTCTAATCCCTTATATGTCCTAGCATGGTGTGATTATTAAATTGAAGTGTGGGTTTAGACTAAGAATTTGCCCTAATCTAGATCCAATATTAGAAGATTTTACCAATCAACCAAGAGCACGATTTTTGGGATCAAACTTGGGCTCATGTACAGACTGTTCCTTAGTAACCATACAACTTTGAAGAAGCATATATCTAACTTCTGTGAATTTTCATTTCCTCATCTGTAAAATCTTAATAACTATCCACTCCTCATATGGTTGCTGTAGGGAGTAAATAAGGTACATAAAGTAGCCTGGTAAGGAGTCAGCACTCATTACTATTATATTTTTACCATATTTCTGAGGATGATTCTAGAGATCAACAAGAATTTACCTTTTTTAATTCATCCTATATAGATAGAACCATGCCCAAGGATTTTTAAGGGAAGCAACTGGACCACACTGGGTAAGCTCTCTCTTGAATAATACCCCAGTCTTGCACTAATCTGGCAGCCAACTATGATGACCTTGTTATCAAGAGTCTGAAAAGAGTTAAGGGAACGCTACTGCAGCATCACATTCCACTGAAGCAAAAACGATTGATCTAATTCTGACATTCAGTCTGTTATATCCTCAGATAGTTTGACATTCCATTTTTTACTGGTTTGTTATATAAAATAATCACATCATTTTTTTTATTCAAACAAGTTCACTAAAAGTATGTGTATATATATCCACATATATACACATCTATATATGCTTTAAATATATATAAAGTTATTGCCGAATGTGAATTGGTGGGGAAATAACATTTACCTTCAAATTAGAGTTTAAGAAACTCCGTAGTTGATTTTAGATTGTAATTCTAGGTACAGCTGAAGTTTCTGCTATCTCAGTATTCTAAATACCAAAGTCTAACAAATTGTTTGACCACCGTGTCGTTCAGATCTTTCCTCTGCTGATGAGATCAATAGTGGCCAGCAATTTCACTCCCTTGACAACTATTTTAGGTATCTTTTAGATGATAAATATTTTCCTGTATGCTAATATTAAACTTATGTCTTCTGCCTATTTGCACAATTTTCCTGCTTTGTTACTCATGACTTTATTATATAGCTTTTCTTCTCTAAGAGTCTCTTTTTAATTTTTATAATGCCACTTTTGGATGATTTTAACTCTTCATGTCCAATTAGAAACACTGTAACTTTTTAGAAGTGAAATAAAAAAAAATTTTTTTCCCTTTATTGATTTTTAGAGAGAGAGGAAGTGAGGAGAGAAACATCAATGAGAGAGAACACTGACTGGCAGCCTCTGCATGCCCCCCACTGGTGATTGGGCCCACAACCTAGGCATGTGTCCTGACTGGGAATCGAACCGGCTACCTCTTGGTGTATGGGTCAATGCTCAACCACTGAGCCACATCGGCCGGACAAAAAGTTTTAAAGTCTAATTACAGTTGAACAGGAAAACGGCATTCATTATTATCCCTGACTGTCCCTGTTAGAAAGGTGGAAGGAAACTTGGAAATAAACTCTAACCTCTTTCAATGAGACGGGAAAAACTGAGGTCAAAATAGGTGGTTAACTTGTTTAGAATCTTTAGATAGAAATTAAAGTAGGACTAGAACGTCTTTATGACTTGAGTTAATATTTTTTTACTCTTTAGTGGCCCTAAAATGGCAATTAACTTATTTGGAGTTCTTATTTTTTCATATCAACAACAGTAGTTTATAAGCATTTAAAGATGTGTTTATTCTTTGCCATTTACAAAATAAGCACGTGTAAGGAAATATAGCTTTATTTTAAAAAAGAAATCAAGTGTATTGAAAGTATACATGAGACAGCATCTGTCATTTAGCCTTAAGCTTGACTGTGTATGCCCATTATCATAGACCAGTGAGATTTTGGAAATCAGTTTCACTCGCATTAGTATATTCTTATTAGTAGATATCAAAGGAAGTTACTGACTTTGAGGAAATAATTTCAGTAACTGTTTACCTTACCCTGAGATACTATCTCCACAATATATTTGGGATTATTTTTAAGCACTGAAAATTTAAACAAAATATTTATCTTTTCATTGTAGGTATCAATATGCTCAGTTCTCTGCTACAGTCCAAGTAAAATAATGATAGTAAGCAGTGTTTTTGCTCTTACTGTTCAGGACTGACAGTGTGAAATTACAACATGAAGAGTAGCCAGGATTGATACTGTAAACACTATCTGGCTCCAAACAGCTTGCAACAAATAGCTACTAATATGACTATGCATAGCACATAGAACATAATCCTGAATTGTAACATAGCCATAAACACTCTTAAAGCAGTTTTTCTCAGTCTATAATCCATTGCATTAGCTATTATTTTTTCTAAGAGCCATTTTTTTTTTTCTTTTTGAGAACACATGCTTTAAAGTGAATGAAAATGAATTAAACAGTCTTTAACATTATTATGGGGGAGCGGGAACCCTTATGGGTAACACTGGAGGTTGAAATAATTGGCTTCTGGTATCATCTTTGTTCCATACTAGCTGTGTGGTATCAGAAGAAATCATGTTTCTATTTCTTGCTTTGGAAAACAAAAGAATAATATAAAACCTGATAGCTTGGAAAAATCATTTAATCTCACTGGACTCAGTGTCCTTGGGTATAAATTGAAAGAGGTATAGATCAGTTTTCTCAATTCTGGCTGCATTTTCCCAGGGGCATAGTAAAGATGCCAGTGCTCAACTACATGCCCAGACTAAATAAACCAATCTCTGGAGGTTAGGGTCCAGCCAATGGAACTCAGAATTCAGTATGAATCACACTATTATTAAACATAGGTTGCTGGATCCCATTTCTGGAGTTTCTAATTCTGTAGGTCTGGGGTGGGGCAGCAAATTTGCATTTCTATCAGATTCTCAGGTGATGCTATGCCAGTGGTTTGAGACCACATTTAGAGCCACTGGCTTAGGCATAGGTGTAAATATGTCTGTCCCCAGGTGAACTCGAAGCTCAGAACTATTGGTATATAAAATATCAGTAAGGGTCTTTCCAGTTCTAAGATACTGAGATTTTGGTATAATGAGAGTTGTTGGGCATCTACAGAAAGAGGACCTATGGAAAAACATCAATTTCTTGGTCAATTTTCATTAAGAATTTGTTCTTATAAAGCACTTTACAGTAGTTTTTAAAGTTAACATTTTTTATAGTACGTTTGCTGCATATATAATTCTTCACTTCATTTTTCAATAAGGTTAATTATTTGGTTGTCATGGTTTCATCATTTGATAGGACCAATGGAGGTTGTGGATAGTAGCCAGCTGTTTTTGAATTGTTTGAAGAGAACCTCGTAAATTTGTAGTCCAGGGGTAATTCTGGGGGGGAAAAATACAATTTGATTATTCTTCAGATCTCAAAAGGCCTTTCATAAATATAAACATCAATATTTGATAATCATTGGTAATATAACTTATTTTTTAGAGTTTAGTAAGTTTAATATTTCTTTTGTCACCTGGATAGGTTGTATCTAGGATAAAGAGCATAGATGTTATTCCCTATAAAATGTATAACAATATTAAAGTCAAATTACATTTAGAGATACTGTAAATCATCTTCAGAGCTCAAACTAGTGAGTTGAATTTTAACCTCCATGCAAAAAAGTTAACACAAAATAAGGATGATCATCTCATTTTTCTTTAATTTAAAAATGTCTCAGGCCCTACTCAGATGATCATGTAATTGATACATGAGAGCTAATAATCTTCATAGCCCTTAGCAATACAAATTATTAAGAATATCTTTGAATACTTGGCTAACTAAGGATTCTAATGTGCATGGTGTGGCAACTTTCTCCATTCGATAAGCAACACACACACACACACACACACACGGGAGTCGGGAGAGCACACAACATCTTTACTGATGGTGGGACATTGTGACAGTTTCATATAAGTCTCTCAAAAGCTAGTTTTCAGATATTTTCTTCCCAAATTTCTGCTAGGAAACATCACCAGAAATACTACAAGTGAAACATTATGATATATGCCATGTTATGATACTACGCATGCAGACGGATACTGGGCAGTAATCCTTATTTCACGAGTTTCACAAGTAAAACATCATTTGTTTGTAGTAAGTATTTTGAGGATGACACTAGCATAAAGTTTTTACTTTATATTAAGCAGAGGCCCAAGCAGTTCATCCTTTTGAGGAGAACACTAGTGCTAGAGGTTGGGAAGAAGGAACACCACATTCGTAATTCCAGAGAAAGCTAAGGTTACTGTTAACAGAAAAGTATTCAGTATTAGAGAACTCCATAGGTTTCACTGCCCTGTTAGCTGGAGTGAATCTTGAGACATGCATTCAAAGGCATTGGAGTCCAGCCGGTGTGGCTCAGTGGTTGAGCATTGACCCATGCACCAAGAGGTCACCAGTTCAATTCCCTGTCAGGACACGTGTCCAAGTTGTGGGCCAAATCCCCAGTGGGGGGCATGCAGGAGGCGGCTAATCGATGTTCTCTATCATCGATGTTTCTATCTCTCCCTCTCTCTCCCTCTCTATCTAAAATCAAATCAAAATTTTTTTAAAAAGGGCATTGGAAAGTAAACTGATAAAACTAAGTTTCTACACGTACCCATCGCAGGCCCCGGAACTCTACTAAGTCACTAAATGATGCAGGCTAAGAGCTGTGCCAGCCTTTCTCTCTTTCCTATACATTTTCCTAAAGTAAATGTGCAGGTCTCTGTGTAGCTATTACTCTAAAGTTAAAAATGATGACGTTATCAAAATGCATATAAACCAATCACCACTGTCATGTATATGACTAATAAGTGTAAACTTCGATAACATCTATGAAAATGGCTTCTATGCATTCGAATGGCAATGAGGTAACCAAGTCTAACTGGATATCCACGAACAAAGAAACATTACCTGTATAGTAAAAGGTTTTAAGAGGCACAGGAGGGTATAAGGTTTGTTTTTCACCTTCTATTGCACTTAAAACAAACCTTTTATTCTCTCTCCCATGTAGCCAAAAAGGTATACTACTATTAAGAAATCTGGATATGAAATAGCCAAACTGAGGTTGGATGACTGTTCTGTTAAAACAAGGATCCCCAGACTGACGGTTCAGCAAGAAGGGAACATTTACATCACTGTCATAGGAAAGTCAATGCTGGGTCTGACTGTATGGAAGAAAACAAAAAGGTAGACAAAGAACCAAATTCCTGTTCATTACAACAACATTCTATTAACTCTGTGTACTAAATATACTATAGTAATAACCGTATTATATAACAATAAAATGAAGTAAACTAAAATGAACAAATATTTTTTTTATCCTCGACATTTTTCCATTTTTTGTTCAGATAGAGTGGGAGAGAGAGAGAGGAAGAGAGAGAGAGAGACAGAGAGAGAGACAGAGAGAGAGAGAGAAACATCAACATGAAAGGGACACATTGAGTGGCTGCCTCCCACAAGACCCAACCAGGGCTGGTGACAAACTAACCGAGGTACGTGCCCTTAGTGGGAACTGAATCCATCTCTCTGGACTGCAGGCTGACGCTCTAACTGCTGAGCCAAACTGGCCAGGGCTGAACAAGTATTCTTAAACAGTAAGTTCAATGTAAGATAACACAGGTTAACAGGACAACCTTTGGGACTTGTTCTATAAATGTTATTAGCAGGGTAACATTTATATAACGATTCTATCTTCAACATGTCTAAAGCCATGGCCAGTTATTTTTCTTACTTGGAGGCAAATTACACAGTAGTATCCAACTTTACTGAATATGTTACTGAAATAATCAATTTGAAGTTCTGGGTAAGCTATAACTTTATGAGAATGTGATCATAGCAATGAGCGTGTAGAAACTGACAAAAGAACACTTTGCTTTTTGAGGAAGTGTCTTAGACATTAAAATCAACAACTGAAAGTGACACACAGCCCCCCCCCCCCCCCCCCCCGCCAACAAATGGTACTTATTTAGCGTTGTTTACTGGTAAGTCCTGTTTACTATTTACTCCTGAGAAAAGGCAGAAGACCAGGCCCTGCCAGGTTCCTCCCCAGGTGCTGAGGAGGAAAGCTTTTGGAGAATGAAAGTGGGAGGGCACTGTTCTGTAAGGAGGGGTGGTTACCACAGAAGATAAAGAGGGGTTATTTTCAAATTCTTTGGAGAAATATTTAAATATTAGAATAAGGGAGGTTCACTTTTCTTTGACTTTTTAACTATTTCCAAACCATGGCATACTGAAGTTTTTATCCAGGTACTTTATTTTTTTATCCTCACCTGGGGACATTTTTTGTTCAGATAAGAGTGGGAGGGAGAGAGAGGAAGAGACAGAGAAAGAGAAATCTCGACGTGAAAGGGACACATCGAGTGGCTGCCTCCCGCACGACCCAACCAGGGCCGGGGACAAACTGCAACGGAGGTACGTGCCCTTAGCGAGGAACTGAACCCGGGTCTCTCTGGACCGCAGATGGACACTCTAACCTCTGAGCCAAACCGGCCAGGGCTATCCAGGTACTTTAGAATCATTCAGTGGCTTCCATGATCACACCCCCATCCTCTCTCACTATAAATTTGAATCACTTTGGAAAAAAGGAAGAGTAAAATATAAAAATTGAAAATAGTAGTTTAATCCTGGGCTGGCCCCTTCCTTCACATTACAAGGTCCATTTCTTTAAAAGGAAAATAATTTGTAAAGGAAGAGATATACTTAAGTTATCTTTCTTTAATGTTATATGTGCAAGCATGGAACAAAATAAAAAGAATAAGCCATTTGAAACCAATGAGAATGAGATATTATTTCAATGAGTAGGATATACTGACATTTACTGGATTTGTATACTGTCAAAGAGGATGGACCTTTTAGAAGGTCATACATATGTTAGGGTCATCGTCATCATCATCACCATCATATAAATATCTTACGTTTTTTTTTAATCCTCACCCGAGGACATTTTTCCATTTTTTGTTCAGATAGAGTGAGAGGGAGAGAAGGAGAGAGAGAGAGAGAGAGAGAGAGAGAGAGAGAGAGAGAGAGAGAGAGAGAGACATCGGCGTGAAAGGGACACATCGAGTGGCTGCCTCCTGCACGACCCAACCGGGGCGGGGGACAAACTGCAACCGAGGTACATGCCCTTAGTGGGAACCGAACCCAGGTCTCTCTGGACCGCAGGCTAACGCTCTAACCACTGAGCAAAACCGGCCAGGGCAAATATCTCACTTTTTTCTTTCACATCCTTCCTGCGAGGGAGGAAATGGAGCCTGGTAATGTCATCCTCAATTTAAGAAAGACGAACCTGAGGTTTAAAAACTTTAGACTTTTCGCCAGGCCTGTGTGTGGCTCAGTGGTTGAGTGTCGACCCATGCACCAAGAGGTCGCAGGTTCAATTGCCAGTCAGGGCACATGCCCAGGCTGTGGGCCAAATCCCCAGCTGGGGGTGTGCAGGAGGCAGCCAATCGATGTTCTCTCTCATTGATGTTTCTATCTCTCTCTCTCCCTTCCTTTCTCCCGCAAACATTAATAAAGAAAAAAAAAAGTATAAAGAAACAAAAAACTTTAGACTTCATTTCTAAATTGGAGCTGAGACAACTAGAAAAGCTGGATAAAATGGAAACATCAGAGTGAAGTCACGGGAGAGCTGAAGAGACAACTAAGACCCGAGAATACAGGTCTTATGCCTCGGAAGGAGTAACAAGCAGAAATGTGAGCCTACATTCTGCCCCAGCTTTTCCCCTTAGATACTTGAATTCCATCTGGGGGAAGGGGCAGTTACTAGCAGCAGAAAAACCAGCAGAGCGTTTGCCTTCTTGAAGGGATGCAAAGAAAAACTGAGGGGTATAAAGGAAGGGGTGGAGAAATGGACTCTGCTGGTTTTCTCCTAAAGTCCTTCCCCAAATTCTGAAGGGAAGTTCAGGAAACCAAGGAGCAAGCAGAAGCACCTCTGTAAAGCACAGTGGATTTTCCAGGAGTTTTTTGGTACTGAGAAAACAGAGAGGGATTACTACTGAGAGAAGAGAAAGGCCCTGGTGAATATCTCAGACTTCCAGTTATATATTTCTGCAAACTTAATTTTTTAAAAATATGTTTTATTAACTTTATTTTTTTATCCTCACCCGAGGCCATTTTTCCATTTTTTTGTTCAGATAGAGTGTGAGGGAGGGAGGGAGGGAGGGAAGGAGGGAGGGAGGGAGAGAGAGAGAGAGAGAGAGAGAGAAGCATCGATGTGAAAGGGATACATTGAGTGGCTGCCTCCTGCACAACTCAATCAGGGCCTGGGACAAACTGCAACCAAGGTATGTGCCCTTGGCGGGAACTGAACCCGGGTCTCTCTGGACTGCAGGCCGATGCTCTAACGACTGAACCAAACCAGGCAGGGCTGTTTTATTAATTTTTACATTTATTTTTAGAGAGAAAGGGAGAGGGAGAGCTAGAAACAGATGAGGGAGAAATATTGATTAGCTGCCTCTCGAACGCCCCCTACTGGGGATTAAGCCTGCAACCCTGGCATGTGCCCTGACCAGGAATGAAACTGGTGACCTCTTGGTGCCTGGGCAGATGCTTAACCAACTTAGTCACACCTGGTGGGTTTCCCTTGTTTGTTTGTTTATTTATTTATTTATTTTAAATCCTCACCTGAGGATATTTTCCCATTTATCTTCAGATAGAGTGGGAGGGAGAGTGAGAAAGAGAGAAAGAGAGAGAGAAAGAGAGCGAGAGAGAAGCATCAATGTGAGAGAGACATATCGACTGGTTGCCTCCCACATGACCCTGACCAGGGCCAGGGACCAAACCACAACCGAGGCACGTGTCCTTGGCTGGAATTGAACCTGAGACTCTGGTCCGTTGGCCAGCACTCTAACTGCTGAGCCAAATCAGCCAGGGTGCCTTGTTTATTTTTTACTTTAATGTTATTTAACATAATTAGCTCAGTATGTGTGTCATTACAATTCTTTTGATTACGGCATGCATTTTTGACTTAGCACTATCTATCATACTCTTCTCCTTTCTCATATAATACAAGGATTTAGAACACTTTAACTCCAGCTATTTCCTTTCGCCATTGTTGTCATGTCTTTAAATTCTTCACTTAAACCCCACAGGACTTAATTTTTTCACTGTTTCCAACAGTAAATATTCATTTAGATTTATTCATGTCTATCTTTTTGTTGCTGTTTATCCCTGTTTGCATCTCCAATCTCCCCACAGGGATCATTCCTACTGTTGCTTGAGGAACACCCTTTAGCATTTACTGCAGTGCAGGTCTCTGGAGATACATTTCCTCCATTTTGGTCAGTCTAAAAGCCGTCTGGACTAGTTTCCAGTGTACCAATTCATTTTTCAACTGTGTCTAATCTGCTGTTAAGCCCATCCTTTAAGTTCTTAATAGTTCAATTTTAAAATTCCATTCTTTTTAAAGTTTTGTGTCTCTACAATATTTCTCATTTCTTTCATTTCTGTACTTGACCACAGCGAACTTGGTTATCTCTGTTACGATAGTCTCATATCCTGTGTGACTATTTTTCATTGCACACTGAACCTTACATTGCTTTTAGAAATAATCTGAGTCCTAGAATGTTATATTCCTCAAGAGAATATTCACTGATTTCTACAAGGTGCTCTGAGGCACTACCAATCTAGAATCTTCTGAATCCAATTCTAGGGATTCATCTGATTTAAAGCTGAGCTTCAGTCCTCCTTCTAATTCATCCTTACTCTTAGGTAACTCCTTCATGGTCTCAGCACAGACTGAGAGTCCACCCGGCCCATCCCTCCTTTGGCAGGCCCGACCCTCTACTTCTATCCCTGTAGGCTCACGAAACTACTAAAAGACCCACTCCCTTTCGTTGAGACTCTCTTGAATCAGCAAACATTCAGGGGGAAAAGCAGCCCCAAAGTCAACCTCCTTACTGGCCTCCTTAGCTTCTTGTTAGTTTTCCCCTACCTTCATCCTATGACTCCAAGCAGATTATATAAGATTGTCGCCCTGGCGGGTGTGGCTCAGTGGTGAGAGAGTCGACCCTCGCACCGAAGGGTTGTGGGTTTGATTCCCAGTCAAGGGCACATACCCGGGTTGGACATTCGATCCCCACCCTGGTCAGGGCACATGTGGGAGGCAACCAATCGATGTGTCTCTCTCACATTGATGTTTTTCTCTGTCTCCCTCCCTTCCACTCTCTAAAAATCAATGGCAAAAATATCCTCCAGTGAGGATTAACAAAAAAGAAAGTTACCCACCTTTTGTCATTGGCTCCAGGAAATGGGCAGGTCCTATTTACCTAGGTTGCCATAGGTAACCTAGATGTTTCTCGGTAATCTAGATGTTTCTCCAGAAAAACAAATGTCATGATGGAAAGATCTGCTTTTTTTAAAGGCATGGATTCTAGTAATTAAGTAACAAGTAAAGCTTCATAAATACTTCTTCCCTTACCTGCTATTGCTTCAATACTTGGAATTGCGATCGTGCTGTAAGTACTGATTCTCTTACAGGACCACGTAGAAACCAAGGTGTCTTCTGTATGGTCCAGTCCCGACACGTAATCAATAAAAAAAGAGCCCCATTTTTTAGATAATGAATTTAGAGGCTTTGACTTCTGTCCCTGAAACAAGAGGATAGAACAATGAAAACTGTGATTAACGTTCAACCTTATTGTTATTTAAGTTTTCCCCTCATAAGTACATAAAAATAAAAAATCTGAAGGAATTCCAGTTGTTTCCCTTAACCAAACTATGTACTATATAAAAAGTAAAACAAAGCCTAGAAGTCCTTAAAAGTATTCCCCCCCCCCCCCGGTTTTGTTTGGGAACCCCTTCTGACCCTTTGGGATCGGGCTTGGATGCCATCCGGGATGTGTTCCTTGACTTCCCACACTCAGGTTGGATTAGATCTCCTCCTCCATTTCCCTACACCCTGAGTTTATCCCTAATATACTACTTCTCATACTGTCTCACAACTATCATAGTATTTATTTTCATCCTTGACAGATTATTAACTATGTAAGGCTAAGAATGTTGTTACGTACTAATGCATCCTTAAGTCTTAGTGCCTAGGACAGAGCAGGCACATGAAAATTGCAGACTAAATTACAGACCCATTCAAAAGTACGTCTCCGTGTCCTATGGGTTTGGCAAAAAATTAAGAATTGACAGAAATGCTATCCCATCCACATAATCTGGACTATAAAATCCGTCGTGCTTGTCTGAAGACAATGTCATTTTGGAGCTCACAGAGTCCCAAATACGCCTCTGGATTCGCAATTCTTTGTGCTGGAACTTGATTTGTGAAGCAAGGTAGAAATATATGTTTGCAGATGATGGTGTTTGGAAATCATTCAGCAAGAACCTATTTGGATTTCACCAAAGATATTTAAGAGCAGTATTGAAATATGAATATCCATATTCCTGTGTGTACATTTAAGGAGTATTTCAATATAATTTCTCCATACCAAAATACCAATTTATACATTTTATTTAATTATCTTTTCTAAAACAATGGGTCTGAAGAAAAATGACTCACATCACATATATGTAGAAAATGGTCCTGCAGATGAGTGACAGAATCTAGGCTCCTCCCTATTATAAAGACAGGAAAATAGAACTCTCTACCCTTTCTGGTTCAATGTAACATGGATGCTACTATGGTCTAAATGTTTGTGTTCCACCAGAATTCATATGTTGAAATCTTTTTTTTACATTTTTTTATCCTCACCTTAAAATATTTTTCCATTTTTGTTCAGATAGAGTGGGAGGGAGAGAGAGGAAGAGAGAGAGAGAGAGAGAAACATCGAGTGGTTGCCACCTACACGACCCAACCAGGGCCGGGGACAAACTGCAACCGAGGTACGTGCCCTTAGCGGGAACCGAACCTGGGTCTCTCTGGACCGCAGGCCGACGCTCTAACCGCCGAGCCAAACTGGCCAGGGCCATATGTTGAAATCTTAATCTCCAAGGTGATATTAGGAGGTGGGGAGGTCTTTGGGTCATGAGGGTAGAGCCCTCATGAAGGGGGTTAGTGCCCTTATGAAAGAGCCCCAGAGAGCGCGCTGCCCTCTTCTGGCACATGAGGGTATAGTGAGAAGAGGGTGGTGTATGAGGAAGCAGGTCCGCACCAGACAGTGAACTGATTAACACCATGACCTTGGACTTCCCAGCCTCCACAACTGTGAGAAACAGATGTTTATTATTTATAAGCCAGCCAATCTACACTAGTATAGCAGCCCAAACAGTCTAACAGGTGTAATCTTTGTTCATTCTGATATCGAGGTTTTTAATCACTCTTTTTTTCAAATATAAATATATCACTAATCAAAAGAAATGTCATTTTTTGAACATCAACAGAAAGCACTCCTATGTTTGTTTAGGATTTAAAAAAAATTTTTATCCGCACCCAAGGACATTTTTGCATTTATCTTCAGGTAGGGTGGGAGGGAGAGAGGGAGGAAGAGAGAGACAGAAACATCGATGTGAAAGAGACATATCAACTGGTTGCCACCCACACGGCCCCGGTTGGGCCAGGGACAAACTGCAACTGAGGTACATGCCCTTAGTGGGAACCAAACCCAGGTCTCTCTGGTCCGCAGGCTGATGTTCTAACTGCTGAGACAAACTGGCCAGGGCTGTTTAGGACTTTTAAATATTATCCTTTAATGCAGCGGTTCTCAACCTGTGGGTCACAACCCCTTTGGGGGTCAAACGACCCTTTCACAGGAGTTGCCCAAGACCATCGGAAAACACCTCTATCTGTCTCTAAGAGGGTCCGCCCACATGCAGATATGCCCACATACAATATGAGGAACTGTATTAAAGGGTCATGGCATTAGGAAGGTTGAGAACCACTGCTTTAATGGTAGGTGTTTTCACCAAGTTCCTATCTTCTCTTTCTAGTCTTTCTCCCTTAGACATTCATCTATGTCCCAGTTTTCCTAATTAGACTTAACCTATTTCCCACAAGCCAGTTTGATCTCATCTCTAAATATTTCAAAGAAATGGGATTAGAGATTAAATCAATCATACCCCCCTCTTCACAAACCAGCTTTTTCTTGACTTCCATATTTATATGAACAAAACACATCATTTCCAGTTGCTTGTGCTTGAAAACTAGCTGAGCTTTGAGTCCAGCCCCTACCACTAGCACCAGGCTCATCAGTAGGTAAGAACATCTGCCCACATATTCCATTTCTTTCTTGTTATATCTACCTGTTCCTTGTGTATTACCTCTGGTACAGGCTGCTGCAACAGCCTCCCAGTCCCTTCCTCCCCGCAGAGTCCACCCCCTACACGGCAGCTATACAAAAGCTTAAACACTTACTCCCACCTCCGAAAACTGTTAGTGGTTCCTGTAGCCGACAAACTCATACACGGTCAACACTGCACTGTAGCCTGTACGTTACACTGTCTGCACACTGACTCATGTTATTTCCTGAACCCAGAGTGTGTTATACATCGGTGGAAAATGTACCTGTTCTTCAGTGTTTACTTCGAATTCTATGTTCTTTCATGAAGTTTTCCCTGATTCTCCTCAATAAAGTATCCATCTTGCCTCGTTTATAATTCTTTTATAATGTACCCTCCCTGGGCAGTTCTGCTCTGTATACTCAATTTCCTCAGCCCCTTCCGCCTCGGACTGCGATACATTCTGTAAAAAGGAACTGTGTTTGATCAATGGTTAGGCCCGGCATTCTTAGCAGAGAGGCTTGCACAAATGGAAAACTCAGTATATCTATGTTGGACAAGAGAATGGTGCTAGACTGACTATTTAATGAGTGGCCTTATTGAGATATCTCTGCTAATCCAATAAGCTCTTATTTATGTCTGCTGCTTATGATAAACATTTCGAGTATTATGAAATATGTGGAGTTCAAGGGGAAGAAACATTATTTATTTCAATTTTATCTTAGGAAATAAGATCTTCAAGCTGTTGACTCACCATTTCCTGTCTAGAAGCCAATTATAACGCTTTGTTTATGATGTGTTTATAACTAGCTAACAGGAGAGGGTCTGAGGGAGAAGGACGGGGCTGCTATGAGCATGATGCTGGCGGAGCCTGTCCCCCGATGCCTCATTTTCTTATTACTGTACCTACATTCTCAAATCACTCCGAAGAAACCAAATCTCTCTTCAGTGAAAACCTTTCCAAAAGTCACTCAGGTTCCCTGGAGGGCTGTTTTAAAGCTCTTCTTAACTCAAAAAGTCCAAAGAACTTCCGGTGCCACGTTGAAGACCAAATGCTACTCAATGGAAACCTTATAGAAACCTGACCCCTTTATTCTAACATTTTGTTTGTGTCTGCTTATAGTTATTATTTTTTCTTTTAATATAGACTCTATTTTTTAGGACAGGTTTAGGTTTACAGATAAATAGAACAAAAAGTACAGAAAATTCATATATATATATATATATATGTTCCCCTCCTGCCTCCTCACCACTGTCTCTCTCATTATTAACATCTTGCATTAATTTGGTGTGGTACATTTGTTACAAATGGTTAATTGATATTGATACGTTATTTTTGACAAAAGTATATAGTTTACATTAGGATTCACACTTTATGTTGTATAGTTCTATGGGTTTTGACAAATTATTAATGTCATGTGTCCACTATTACAAAATTATACAGAATAGTTTTATCACCATAAAAATTCCATTCATTCTTTCCACTCCCCTCAAACCCATGGCACCCACTGGTCTTTTTACTCTATATTTTTGCCTTTTTCAGACTGTCATAAGGTTGGAATCAGACAGTATGCAGCCTTTTCGGATTGACTTCTTTGACTTAGTCATGACTTTTTGTGGCTTGATAGCTTATTTCATTTTATTGGTCTTTTTTGATATGATTTTTGTTCTTCTGACTTGAGTTTTTCCTCCTTTATAATTGTTCCACTAGAATGATTTAGAAAAATGCATTTTGTTTTCTGATCTTCTTTTCTGTTTCCTTTTGCTTTTAAACACTATTTTCCCTTTCTAGATTTAGGACATCTTTTGCTTTTCTTTACCTGAAGTCTTCTCCCTAAGTTCATTCCGGGGACTCAGGAGGAAGCCTACGGGAGCCACCCATTCAGTTCAGCGAGACCCAGGAAGAGAGCAAAGCACTTCTGCGGCCAAGGAAATGAGACAGTGTAACTCCGGTGAGTCAGGATCTGGCAGCCTCAGCACCAACCAAAACACACCCGCGGCGCCGGGCACTGGGGGAACGCGGAGGGCGGGGAAGGCAGACTGACCTGTGTCATCTCAGTGTCATTTACAAATTATCATCAGGACAACGGTAGCTGACAAAGATGACCACAGTAACTGCCAACAGAGCTCATCCCTTGTGGCACAAACGAGCAAGGAAAGGGCTAACAGGAACCCTTACCTCGTATTTCCCTTTCTTCTCCAGAGGCTCTGATTGCTCGGGCTTCCAGTCTCCATCTCCTCTGAGCTCTTCAAGGATGAGGACTGTCTCCCAGTTACTATAATGACGGGCTGGGAAAATATCTGAATGCATGCTGTCACCAAAGTAAACAACCTGTAAGTCAGACAGCAAATTCTGTGTGAGGCATTAGAATTGTGAAAAAGAGTGGCTGTCATTTCATTTAAGGCAGAAGAAAATACTCTGGGAGCTGCATAAACGTCTTAAATTTCCTTGAAGAACCTTACAGGGGACATCTCCCGTTGCCCCATTTGGTCTGCAGGCTGCCGTGTTCATTTTGATAAATTATACAATGCACGTGTAGGTAGAAAAAAGGCAGAAAATATGTGACTTTGTTAAAATTTCCTGAAGAAGTGAAAGTCCATATGTTTACAGGCAAACCTGCCCCCAGCATTGAGAACTGTGAGGTACTAGAGGGGACTTGTTACAGTGCCAACATGGGGGCCAATGGAGCAGGGCTGTTACCCACTGACCTCTCCTGCTCACGGGGCTCCTGGCCAACATTTTTTAGATGAAATGTCCTGCTCTTAAAAATGCACCAATGTCCAACATCAACAATATGACCAGGATGTCAAAAGCAAGTGTGTCTTTAGGTGAGGCTGTACTGTAGCTTCATTTACTGCTTATTTTATATATAAAAGCTTTTGTTAGGAATTGCTACCAGGATATCATTCCTCAGGTACCCACACACAAATCCCCCCTAGATCGGTGGCCCCTTGCTTGGAATTTCTGCTCTTCTCTGTTACAGACAAAGACCTAGTCAACAAAGGAAAGGCTTATTTACACAGAAGAGGTAAGAGAACAGACTGGGCAGAGGCAGATGATTTCCCCATGGATAACGAAGCTAAATGCATGAAGAGTCATGGTTTTAGTTTATGATAGTTTATGTCGGCACGTGGGCATCAAGGACTCTGCCTCAGTGAGAAAATACCTTGGGCTCAGGTTTGCCAGTCATTTTCTTTAGAAGCTCATAGAGGTGGACAGCATTCCCCTGAGAGTACCAGCCAGGTTTATCCAGAGATGGCAATGCCTCCTGCTCCTCGTCATTCTCTGAAAAGACAGTTTGACAATCATATATTAGGCAAGTGAGAGCACCCAGTTGGGTAGACCACACCCAGGCACAGCTGCAGGACATGGATAAGAAGGGACCATGTGGGGGATGGGAGCGGGCATTCAGTGAGCACCTGCTATTACAACCACTTCACAAATATATAAATAGGTAATATTGGTATGTAAAATTTTAGTAAAAATCTGTGGAATGGAATAAGTATAGGTACAGGACAGGTATAAACAGGAACAAAATATGAACACCTTGCAGATAAAAATTGAGTACTTAGCCCTGGCTGGTTTGGCTCAGCAGTTACAGCATCTCCGCTGTCTGAAGGGTTGTGGGTTTGAGTACAGTCAAGGGCACGTACTTGGATTGCAGGTTCAATCCCTGGCCCCGGTTGGGGTCGTGCAGGAGGCAACCAATCGATGTGTCTCTCACATCGATATTTCTCTTTCTCTCTCTTCCTCTTTTCCATTCTATCTAAAAATCAATGGAAAAATATCCTTGGGTGAGGATTAACAACAACAAAAGAACTGAGTACTTAGTTATATATTTAAATATAAGTTTGTGAAGAAGGGAAAACATTTAAATTGTTTTCTAGTTTAATACAAAGAGGATTATTTGGCTTCCTCATAACAGATTGTTTCTTAATATCAAGGATTTATATAAGACATTAAACTCATATATAAAACCACCATCAATTTCTTACTTTCTACTAGAGCAGGGTTTCTTAACCTGGTCACTACTGAGATTTGGGACCAGGTAATTCTTTGTTGGTGGCAGGATGGGGGGGCTGTCCTGTGTGTGGCAGGCTGTGTAACAGCATCCTTGGCCTCTACCCACTAGATGCCCAGTAGCACCCTGCCTCCCAAGTTGTGACAACCAAAAATGTCTCCAGACATTGCCAAATTTGCCTTGAGGAGCAAAAGTTTCACAGCTTAAAAACCACTAGACCCATTTCATTCGCACATGTGCATATTCTAATACCTTCAGTTTAAACAATAAAATATGCCCTTGACCTTACTTGTCTTTCAGCTAAAGCCTTAATTCTTTGACTGTCTTCACAGCTAAAATTCTAGAAAGAGTTGTCTATAGTCATTGGTTCCACTACTTTCAATCAACTCGAGACACTGCAATCTGGCCTCTATCTCTACCACAGCCCAGCAGGACACCGGTGATCTCTGTCTTGCCCATTCCAATGGACTTCCTCTTCCCTTTTTCAATGGATTTTTCAGGAGCATTTGCCCTAGTTATCCACTCTTCTCTTCCTTCTCTGGCTTCTGAACCCTGCACCCCCTACTTCTCCTGCCCCCCTAAGATAATCTGTCTGCTCCCAGACTGAACTTTTTCTTCATTATCCCTACCATGAGAGTGTGTCAAAGCTTGGTGAGTCTTTTGCCTATCCCTCATTCTCTCTATTTGATCTCATATAAACCCATGGCTTTAAATACCTCTCCATGAGCTGATGGCTCCCACATTTATATCCTGAGCCTGCTCCTGTTTGTTCTCTTGGACTCTAGGTTCATTTACACAATTTCATAATTGACAGTTCCAGTTAGACAACTCCTATTTAATATGCTGAAAAAGGAGTTCTTAGTAGTTACAGCCCCGCCCCACCCCAGCTTTTCTCCTGTAACCTTCCCTGTCGCTGCAAGTGGTATCATCATGCACCCACCCGCTCAATTCAGAAAAAATAAAAATTAACAACCTGGGAGTCATTTTTGATTACTCCTTTCTTTTCATCTGCTGCTTCTAAAGCATCACCAAGTCCTATGTTTTCCAACTCCATAATGCATCTTAAATATACAGGGGGGGGGCAAAAGTAGGTTTACATGTGTTCATATGGAAAATAATGAAATGATAATGCAAGAATAAACTCCGTGGTTCACATATTCATAACTATAAACCTGCCCCCCGCCCCCCACCCCACATGTACTTCTCGCCATCACCAGGGCCAGGGCTACGGCCTCAGACCAAACCACCACAATCTCTCTCGGGACACTGCAAGTGCCTGGTCTCCCCCCACACACACATCCAATCCATTCCCCACCCAGCAGATAAAAAGTCTCTACGTCACTCTTTTACCTCAACTGAATAGCTTCAGATTGCTCACGGAGTAAAACCCAAACCACTCCCCCAGTGTACGAGGCCGCCTGCCTCCCTAGCTTCCCCCCCTCGCCTACCCCCATGTGTCAGAACCACAGGACTCTTCTCTGTCACTGGAACTCACCCAAACTTCTCCCACACTGGGCCTTTGCATTAGTTCGCCCCCTGCCAGGAACACTCATCCTCTGCTCTCCTCATGACTCATCCCTCAGGTCCCTCTGCGTGTCACCTCAACTAACCTTTTTGGACAGCCTTCCCTGGCCAGCCACTCAAGGTGGCCTCATCAGGCGGTTACTTCCTTCACAACACGTAACACGACCTCATGGATTTCCTGACTTGCTTGCTTGTTTATGCATCTGTCTGGCGCACTGAGGATCCCTCAGTGCTGGACACCGACTGCTCCGACCCTACCCCGCTACCCCTGCTTGTGTGCCCCTCTGTGAGCACACAACCAAGCGACCGCCTTTCAATAGCCCAAAGAAGTTCAAAGTTAAACATTTACTTTTCCTTTTGTTTATAAAATGTTAGTATATTTAACACATGGTTACCTTTGTTTTTTACTTAATATACATTGCAGATATTCCATATCAGTATACACAAAACTTCCTCATTATTTTTTATAACTGCATTGTATTTCATTGTGTATATGAACCATAATTTATTAAGCTAGTCCCCCTACTGATGATCATTTAGCTTACAAAATGTTCCCCCTATACTTCCAGTACCCACCTGGTACCATACATAGTTACTGCAATATCATTGACTATATTCCCTATGCTGCAGTGTACATGTCATGACTATTTAGTAACTGCCAACTTGTTCTTTTTTTTTTATCCTCACCTGAGGACATTTTTTCCATTTTTTGTTCAGACAGAGTGGGAGGGAGAGAGAGGAAGAGAGAGAGAGAGAGAGAGAGAGAGAGAGAGAGAGAGAGAGAGAGAAATATTGACATGAAAGGGACACATGAAGTGGCTGCCACCCGCATGACCAACCAGGGCCAGGGACAAACTACAACCAAGGTACATGCCCTTAGTGTGAACTGAACCTGGGTCTCTCTGGACCGCAGGCTGATGCTCTAACCGCTGAGCCAAACCTGCCAAGGCCAGTTTGTACTTCTTAATCCCTTCACCTTTCACCCAGTAAGATATATAATTTTAATAGGTTTATTCTCCCCAATAAGGTTTTATCTCTGTAAGATTACTAGAAGTGTTTTTGCTGGATCAGATGATACATGTATTTATTTATATCTTTTTATGGATATCGCCAAATTGCTCCCCAAGAAATTGTATAATTTATTATATTATTTTGCATTTTTAATTTTTATTTTTCAATTACGTTTTACTTTCAGCATTATTTATATTGGTTTCAGGTGTACAGCATAGTGGTTAGACAATCATATTGTATGATTTATTCATATACAAGATTAATTTCCCTATAGCTTCACCAATCCTATTGTGACATGAGGGTACACTGGCCCTGTCAAATATAAAGAAATATAGCATGTCAATAATTAAGATAGTTTGGTTCTGATATTTGAATGAAAAGACCACTGGGTGCCCTGGCCAGTTTGGCTGAGCGGTTTAGAGCCTAGGCCCGCAGATCAAAGAGTCATGGGTTCGATTCTGGTCAAGGCACGGTTGGGGTTGTGTGGGAAGGCAACCAGTCGATGTGTCCCTCTCACATCAATGTTTCTCTCTCTGTCCCTCTGTCTTCCCCTCCCTTCCTCCCACTCTATCTGAAGATAAATAGGAAAATATCCTTGGGTGAGGATTAAAAAGAAAAGACCACTGGGACAATATTGAAGGTCCATAAACTACCCCATATAGTCATGTGAATTTGGTATATAATGAAGGTGACATTGCAAAGCAGTGGGGAAAATTATAGTGGGACACTTGTGAGGATATCAGAAAAAATAAAAAATAAAGGTGGAACTTACATCATAAATTACATACCAGGATGAATCAGAAATGGATCAAATTTCTACATGTGAAAACTAGAACTATTAGCCTTGGCCGGTTTTGCTCAGCGGTTACAGCATCAGCCCATGGACCAGAGTCCCATGGATTCGGTCCATGTACCTCAGTTGCAGTTTGTCCCCAGCCCCAGTTGGGGTCCTGTGGGTGGCAACCACTCGATGTGTCTCTCTCACATCGATGTTTCTCTCTCTCTCTTCTTCCCTCTTTCCCTCCTGCTCTATCTGAAGGTAAATGCAAACATGCCCTCGGATGAGGATAAAAACAAACAAACAAAATTAAAAGTATTAAAATATTAGAAGAAAACACGGGACTATTACTTTATAATTCTTACACATAGAACACTAATCATTTTAAAAAGCAATGGATGTATGAGATTCACCCAAGCATTCTTTTGAGGATTTTGAATTTAATTCCCCCAAAGGGTAGTGTGTGACCATAGGAAAGTAAGGAGAAATAGATATTAAATATCATTCCAACCCTGCCGAGATTGTTCACATAATGTCAAGCATCTGAGTCAAAAGTAAGTTAAACTATATAAAGCATTTATTATAGTGGATAGTTATATATACTATGCACATAATATACATAAATAATATGTTCACTTTTTATAACATTCTCTTTAAACACACCTAGATCTCTACTTAGGTCTACATGTGTTATTTATTAATGCCTTATACATATTTATATGCATTTATAATCACTCACAGTGGGTTTTGTTTTTTTTTGTTTTGTTTTGTTTTTTTTTATCCTCACCCGAAGACATTTTTCCATTTTTTGTTCAGGTAGAGTGGGAGGGAGAGAGAGGAACAGAGAGAGAGAGAGAAACATCGATGTGAAAGGAACACATCGAGTGGCTCCACCCGCACAACCAACCAGGGCCGGGGACAAACTGCAACCGAGGTACGCGCCCTTAGCGGGAACCGAACCCAGGTCTCTCAGGACCGCAGACCGACGCTCTAACCGCTGAGCCAAACCGGCCAGGGCTATAATCACTCACAGTGTTTTAACTTTCAACCTTTCCTGGGCTTATTTTAGATGGTCATCTCTTAACAGAATTTCTGAATGGTCCTGCAATATTCATTTTAACACTGAGCTTACTTGGCATCAATTTCAATAGAAATAAAATATACAACAGATATCAACAACTAAACTGACTGCCTCTCAGACCCCTGTAACTTCTTCACTCCTGAGCAGGCTCTGCTTTGAATCTTTTAAATATTTTTTCAACAAACTTTCAGACAGCACCTATCAGGATGTCTTACTCTGCTAGCCTCACACGTTTTTTTTTTTCAAATTCCATAGAGTATGCACATGTATGCACACACAGTGAGTGCATATTTACTGGTGAAATATATGTAAGCTCTTGATTGTCTGAATGTCAGTTAATGTTGTGCTGTTATTATGCAACGTGTTAATGCTGGGAAATGCTGAGTGAAGAGTACATGGGACCTCCTTGTACCTTTCTTAGCATCCTCCTAGGAATCTATAAATATTTGAAATTAAAACTTTAAAACATTGTGGTGAAAGTAGAAAGGAAAATAAGTTCAAGAAAAAAAAAAATGAGGGAAAATTTCTGACCATTCTGAACCAGTTCTCCTCAGTTTTATTAAATGGGCATTGGTGGCTATCAAACTGCTATAGAGCTGAAATTCCATTTGAAACATTTAAGGTGATATAACAGCTTCATTTTATTTTTGTTTTTCAATTGCTGCTGACATAAAATATTATATTAGTTCCAAGTGTATAACAATGATTAGACATGTATATAACTTACAAAGTTATAGTAAAGTCTAGTATCCGTCTGACACCATACATAGCTATCACAGTATTACTGACATGGTTATTACAAATTATCGACTATGTTCTCTATACTGTAACCTACATCCTGGTGACTGTTTTTATAACTGGCAATTTGTACTTCTCAATCCCCCCTGTTCCACCCTCTGCCTGCTATTCTCATTTATTTGTCTATGAAAAATGCGTTCACTGTTTTCACTCCACCTCTGCCTCGGCCTCTTCCCCACGTGCGCCTGTTCTGACCACCCTTCCCTGCAGGCTGTGCTCGTCCCAGGGGGAGGGCTGCTCCATAGTTTGTTATCCTCGTGTATTCTGCAGGTACCTTTGTTCTAAAAACTACCCGTTCTGACTTATTACAGTTGCTTCACTCCTCAAATATTTATGGAAGCATTTATTTAGGCCCTAAACACTAAGGGAAAGCCCACACCCTTCATTTTTAAAGTCAGGGGAAGACTGACAAATAATTATGATACAATGTGGTTGAGTAAAATTTAATACAAAGTAGGTTTATCATCTTTATTCTCCCCCACCAGGGAAAGAACACAGGGGGCCTCTTTTATACCGTATCCTTGTTGCATCTAACACAGTCAGATGGTTGCACGTGGTTGTTAGCCAGCAGATTATTAATCGAGTAAATGAACAACATATCGTAAACAGAAAAAGGAAACAACCAAAACGCATTTACCGAGGGTCCGGAATGGCCGCTGACTTGGTAAATGAGAGAAGAAACCAGGCTTCAGTGCGTTTGTAATCACGATGTCAAAAATATCTGTAAAGTCATTCCTGAAAAGCAACAAGACGTTCAAAAATTTACTTTAAGGAATTAGAAATGGTCTATATGAAACAGAACTTACTCTTCACCTATCTGCTTGATCTCACCACCATTTCTTATCTTTTGATAAACTTTTTACACGCTTTCTATACCTTTTAAAGTAAATCCTACACTGGAAATAAAAGGTGACTTAGCACAAGTATTCCCGGAAAAAAACCTTGATATAAACATAAGAAAAGTAAGCTTTCTCATCATGGTTATAGTCACAGTAAGTGAATTCAATAGTTTCTAAGAGCTAGAAATAGTCAAAGCTATGTCTTCAGAAAGTGTTCAAAATGTGAAGAAGATCGTTTATTTTGAAAATCGGTGTAGTCTTATAATGTAGCAATTTTTAGATAACAATAATAATTGTTTTCAGTCCGTGTTTAGTACCATATTTAGGATTACTTGGGTAGCAAAGGAATGGGAGTCCTGGTTCCGGAGGGACTCACTATTGCACTGGAGACAATATTCATCCAACATCCCCAAATACTTTTACAAATCAAAACTGTACTGAAGAGAAATTAAGACAGGAAGGAAAACCAGCGGCTCGGCTGGTTGGAGTGTCATCTCCTACACCAAACGGTTGCGGGTTCAATTTCCATTCAGGGCACAGACCCAGGTTTCAGGTTTGATCCCTAGTCAGGGTATTGTACAAGGAGGCAGCAAATCGATGTTTCTCTCTCCTTCCTTTCCTTTCTCTCTAAAAAAACTGTAACAAAAAAAAAACCAACAACCCAAAAGCATATTCTCTGGTGATGATTAAAAAAAAATGTAGGAAGAAAAATATTTGGTTTCTATGCTAAAGGAAAAGAAATTAAGACTCCAGAGTGTTTGCTCTGAAGCATGGTTCCACACCAGGAGAGCAAAGGTCTCTGTAAGAGCACCTTCCCGGCATCTGGGACCTCAGCCTTGGTTCCCTTCAGGGATCCCAAGCCTTGGTGTGAGTCAGAAAGCAGAAATCCACTCAGACTGCAAGTGCACCGCAGGCCAGTCTAAATCCACATGCGCTGAGGAACATGGAACCGGAGCTAAAGAGGTCAGCCAGAGGTCAGTTTTGAAGTGAGAACTTGTTTCCTATTCCCAGTATTTGCTGAAATCAGAGCAAGAATCTGAATCTACTTTAGACTTTTGCTCTGACCATGGATATTCCCTGGTGTTGCCCAGAAGAATGACATAAATAAGTATTAACACTTACTGAAACTGAAACAGCTTATCTGCCTAATATTTTATATGTATTATGCTCTATAAATACCTGTAAAGTATATTGTTCCATTTTTATTTATTTAAAAATTTTATTTTTCTTTATTGATTTTAGAGAGAAAGGAAGGGAGAAGGAGAGAGAGAGAGAAACATCGATGGGAGTGAACATCGACTGGCCGCCTCCTGCATGCCCCGCCCTGGGGATTGGGCCCACAACCTGGGCATGTGCCCTGACCAGGAATCGAACCGGTGACCTCCTGGTGCATGGGTCGATGCTCAACCACTGAGCCACACCAGCCGGGCTACTGTTCCATTTTTAAAGTGACGAAACACTGTGTGATGTAGAGAGTACTACATCACACAGGAAGTTCAAGGTAGGGCTTGAACCACGTCTGTCTTATTTTCAAGTCTACGCATTTCCACTGCCTCAATTTTCATGGATGCCAATCTCGTCCCTGGCTATGCTAAATGGTGAAGGATATGGCTGCATGGTGAAAGGCTACAGAGAGGCTGTACTCCAGTTACTCATCAGGAGTATGACCTACAGCTCCGTCCCTCAGCAATCATCGAGCTGAGAAACCAAATGCATGGAGGACTCGTGTTCTGTCCCCCCTTCAGAAAGTCTGAAACCCAGATCATCAGCAGCTATGAGCATATGAACCCCAGGAACGCTGCTGTGCTAACATGTACCTGGGTTATGTTGCAGATGTTGAGAGATGTTAGGAGAAACAACCGTTTGCCACTCAATGTTGTGTAATATAACATAGTCATCATGGTGGAGCACCTTTTAAAAACACTGGCCTAATCTGCTCTCAGTATTTTATAAGACTGTGAAAACAGAATGTCTCATCACTTACCCAAGGATATGTTTGCAGAGAAGTCTACAGTAATCACTGTGAGAACTGGTGATTAATACGAGAATTTTCCCAGCATTCTTTAGCTGTTGAAGCCACTTTTTTACAGATTCAGGACAACTGTGTAAATACCTGCCTGGATCTCTCTTTATTTCTGGAAAATATATTCCACAGTTTTCTGAAAAATAAAAATATCAAGGAGATTTTTTTTCAACTTAGCATGTTCTCAAACAAGTTAATCTCTCAAAACTATAGATTAAAAAACCTAGCAGTTATTACTGCCTCTTAAGAATACTTTTGTTCTTTACTTAAAATATAATGATGGTTGAAAATGTCAGTTGAGAATCTCTTTGGCTACTTCACAAGAACTGATAAACTGTTACAACATAAACAATATAATCAGCATTCTCAAATCAGAAAATGTTACTACATTTAGAATATCGATTGATAAATACTTTTAATCATTTAACATATATTCGTTAAATACAGATAAACAAATAAATATGCAGATAATGCACCATGAACACAACTTTGGCATGAAGCAGCCAAGAAGGGAGCTGGGTCCCTCAGAGTCACAGTAGTTTTGTTTTGGGTGAAACTTACACTGGAAGAGCTAGTCTATTATAGCCCCTAAGAAGTGCTGAGATGTCAAACGGAAAAAGAAGTCAGAAAAGGCCAAAAGGCACTACAGTGGACAATGAAAGCTGAAGAACCTGAATCACTGAGCTGGGGCTGCTGACTCTGCTCCTTTGGGTGTTTAGAGAGTCCAAGGGGTCAGGCTGAGCTCCAAGGCAGAAAATAGCAGTATCTCCAAAAGTCCAGGTCAGATGCACCTACTTGGTGCCTTCAAAGCTGTGGGTACTAAGCAAACAACTGCAGATGTGGTTGAAATGTTACTAAGTTCACAAAGCACTTTACAGATGCTGTTCTCTGGGTATGATTGCACTAATAAGCAGACCAAGAGAACCAAGCTCACTTTCTTTAACTGCTAGGAAAAGAACACGTGCATAAACAAAGTGAGACATGTGCACAGACCATAACCTGCAACAGACACAGGCTAGCCCTGGAGCTCTGAACAGCATCATGCAATTGAAATAACAGAACTGAAAGTTACATTTCAAGACTAGCAGGACAGGTAAAAAAGAGTCTCTAAGGGAAAAAACAAAATAAAATGAAACAAAACCAGAAATGGTAGCAAATACTACTGTCTGCCTACCCAAATCCACATTCCCCCTCTCCTCTTATGGAAAGTACTCTTATTGTATTAGAGGTTTTATACTCCTCTGAGGTGCTGGGTGCTCAGGAAGACGTAAATCTCTATCAGTCTAACCTATCCTGGTAATTCCTGCCCCTGCCAGTAAGTTGTATGGGACAGTGTGGGAGACCCAGGCATGACCAATGAGACTTTAGGGGAACTCTGCTGGGGGTCTTCGGAGTCCTGTACACCACTGATAGGAATAAATCTATGAAGGAGGGCACGTCCCTTCTGTTTTGGACTTTGCTATGACTGCATGTCTACCTTGAATTGCTATAACTATCTCAAACACAAAGCACAGGTCTAACATGCCAGAGGTGGCCTAGTGGAGACGTGAAAGGAGCCTGGTCCCTGATGACATCCCCGGCTTTCGAAGACACCGACTCCGCCACTGCTGGAAGTACCTCCCAAACTCTGGACGCCTCCTGGGCATGTGAAATAGCTCCAATAACAGCATAAACATTACGGATAACAATTATTTGCAACTGAGACCATCTCTCTTCAGAAATTAATACATTTCAAAAACCAATCATAACCAGACCCCCTAAAAATAGGACTATGTAATATTATGAGAATAATAATCAGAAGTCAGGAGACCAAGAACAAAACAGTTGGTAGTTTGTGCTCTTCTTGTAATATGCTCTACAGAGACATTTGTGTGTTAATTTCTAGGACTTCTCAATATCTCCAAAGCTATGTGAGGTAAAGCTATTTAATTTTTAAAAGCTCTTTAATTCCAAAAGCTTTTAAGAAAATTGAAATATTGTTTTTTTTTTTTAGGAAAAAGATGGTACTAGTAAATTAGGGCAAATTTAAGAATGGGAAAATAATATAATTAAGTAGCTAAGAATAGAATAGTTTTATGAATGATTATCAGAGTAATGGCAGAGGCTGTGTCTCAGAATTTATTATACCTAAAAGAGTCATATGTGAAATTATTTTGGCCAAAAAAATAAATATTTTGTAGCAATAGAAATTTTATGAAGTGGATAACAAAAGACTTATGGCTCATAATACTGAAAACATTTATATTCTTAAGCTGTATTTAGAAACAACTGCTGAGAAAGGCCATTTTCTCCTTAGGTATACACATGTGTCTGGTGCCATCTAGTGATCAAAATACAAATTACTATTAAAATGCTACTGTCCTATTTCCGAATGATTTTTTAAAAACAGCGTATATACTTAAATACTGCATTTTAAAATTATTGCCCAGATTAATTTTATTATTAGTATCCCATAAAAAGCCTAATGCAAAAACATGTAAACATAACAGTTTAGTTGAGAAAACTACTCTGAGGTAATTAATGGGGGTTCCTTGTTCTATTCACAAGCCAGATTGAAATGAACAAACTAAAAATAGACAAACCCTGTACAAACAGATACCCAATGGTAGATTATGGGTTGCTCCCACTATAAAAGATCATTGACTGTTTCTGGGAAAATACTTAAATCCCCTTGTAACCTCAAATCATTAAAGTAATAGGAGATATAATTATACAAATACATACTCATCTTTTTAAAAAATTTATTTTTATTGAGATGTAACTGATGTATAACATGCAAGTTTAAAGTGTACAGCATGTTGATATGCCACATTTATAAACTGCAATATGATTACCACCTTAGGTTACCTACCACCTCTATCACGTTATACAATATATCTATTTGTGATGGGAACAATTAAGATCTAGTCTCTTAGCAACTTTTGAGTTTATAGTACAGTGTTGTTGTCTATAATATACTCATCATTTTACTGAAATAAATCAAGCTATTGAAGAAGAGTTAGGTTAAACATACTACACTGAATTATTGTTGTCTGTCAATTAAATTATCTCCTCAAAGAAATTATAAAGTTTTAATGGGAGGGTGTGTATCTTTCTGCTTGGCATAGAGCAGGCACTCAATGAATACCTAAATTAGTGCAGGGGTAGACATAGGAATATTTATATTTACTTATATTCAAAGTAATAATATGGTTTGTACCGTATAACCTAACTGTGACAAAAATATTGCCCCATCAAAGTCATCCTACCTAAAGTATATTCTATTTTATTACCCCTATTGAAAAACCATATTTAATTATACTGATATTGATAGATTAACACTGACTGCACAAGACAGGGAATTTTGACCTAAGGTGGAAAGAAAGGACCGGTTTGGTTTGTTCTCAATTCAAAGTAATCTGTGTTTTCGGTTAACTTCAGAGGAATTCTATTTCACTGCCACTTTATGTAACTCGTGTTCCTGGTCTTTCTATCCTTCTAATATCCTTAGATGCTGATATTTTCTGCATCCAGATGGGATTAAAAGTAAAGTTAGTTTTTTTATATTGATTGATTTGTGAGAGAGAGAGGAAGGGGGGCAGGGAGGGAGGGAGAGAGAGACAGAGATATTTGTTGATATTTGTTGTTCCACTTATTTATGCATTCATTGGTTGATGAATGTGCCCTGACTGGGGATTGAACCCCATCACCTTGGCATATGAAGACAACACTCCAACCAACTGAGCTAACCGGTAACCAGACAAGGCCAAAAGTAAAAATTTAAAAAAAAAACTAGTTCTAAAGAATAAACATTTAGCTCTCCTATATTAATATGGTTAATATGGAGTCATTGGAATAGACTGCAGTGTTGCAACAGTCTGATAGGCACATAAAATGGCCTGCATATATAAAGCATGATTCAGGATTTAGGGAACTCTTGTGGTTAAAAAAAAAAAAAAAGTACTTGCTGTTAAGAAATGATATTTGTGAAATATACACACATACAATTTTATTTTGGCCTAGAGATACTGAAATTTTTTTGAAGGATAAAGAGATAAACAATAGATTAAATATGTTTTGAATTTCTTTTGTGTATTTATAGAGGACAAAGGATAAAACTAAAATTTAATATTAAAACAAATACTTCTTATTTATGATCCATACATGGTTTGTTTCAATCTAATATATTTATAAATAAAGAAATCTAGATTAACTAGATTGAGTAAAGTGAAAGAAACAGTTATTTGTGAAGATTTGAAAAAACGGTTTTTGTTTAAGGTAGCAAATTAATGGAGAAGTAACAACATTTGTTTACTTTTTGGTCTTGAATTCCCTCTCTCTGGTGATAAGGATGCCTTCTAGCCTCTTGGAATAGGGAGGATGCATTCACATGGGAGCTTTATTTCCTGCTTTTGGGGGACAAAGGATGGTCATTGTGTTCTTAACACTGGCTGTTTCTCAACTAACTTTAATTCAAAATAATCAGTATGTCAAAATGACATAGTTGGGTCAGCCTGCTCTGAATCCTATCACCTCCAAAGAATAACTCAAAGAGTTCATTTATATATACATTTACAGAATGCAAATACATATATAGCTTATGTCAACATAAATCTTTTAAACAGCTTAAAGAAAACCAAAATTAACAAGTATTTAAGGCAAATTCTATATAGTTCTGACCTCTCACCTACTTCAAATGTGAAGTACTTAGAAAATGAGACAATAACCAATTCCTGAAATACATAGTGATGACAACAGAAAAAAAAAATTTTTTTAAAGGTTTACCCCTCCCACCATTAACCTCAATTCAAAAACTTTTGGGATTTCTTAATTGATTGGTCTTCACAGAAATATGAATAAAGGTTATATTTTATCACAAGGGTGCACTGTTTCCTTAATTACTTTGGTTGAAATATTCTCAGTGTCTTCAGAAAAATTCTTACTAATTAAGTCAAAATTGTTCAGAACAATGACTAACTCAGAGGAAATCAAGATCAGAAAAGACAGACAGATTATAGTCACGAAGGATTACTAGCCAGTATCTGGTCTCACAGTGTGTTACACAGACAGGACCACCCTGCAGAGCTAGCAGGTCTGTGCAGTATCTACACACACCCACACACACAACCTAGTGAGGCAGTTATTTTTAATGAGGCATTATTTTATTTTTCATCACACTTTCCCATCCAAAGCTGTACTGCATGAGTTGTACACTCCATATGTTGTTGTAAAATACCACACCTGGACAGTTGTCCCAAGTTAATTTTAAAGAAAGGGAAAACACACACTAAAGTTTTAAATGAATACGTTTTTAATTCAGATAAATTGTTCTGGTGGAGGAATTAATTTTGTAATATAAAACTTGAAATTATGGACTTGATAAAAACGTGTTGATCTCTCTTTGATATAACAAACACTGCCACATGGGATCTATATGTAATGCTCTGCATCCCTGCTTGAGGAATACTGCTGCCCTAAACCAGAATTCTTAACCTGAAGCGCATACACAGGCCTTGGTAGGTGAATGAAACCCAATACTGTTTACATTTTGTTTATCAAACCAATGTATTCGTGTGTGTCTGGGGGAGCAGAGCAAGTGTAGGCTCTCTAGACTTCATCAGATTCCGGGGATTAGGGTGACTCCCAAGAGGTGAAGAACCACAGATTTAGATTTTTCAGATTAGGACAGTCCGATCAAGAAAGCATTTCAAGCTCTGGCCAGTTTGGCTCAGCGGTTAGAGCATTGGCCTGCGGTCCAGAGAGACCCAGGTTCGGTTCCCGCTAAGGGCATGTACCTCGGTTGCAGTTTGTCCCCGGCCCTGGTTGGTCGTGCGGGTGGCAGCCACTCGATGTGTCCCTTTCACATTGATGTTTCTCTCTCTCTCTCTCTCCCACTCTATCTGAACAAAAAATGAAAAAATGTCCTTGGGTAAGGATTAAAAAAAAGAAAGCATTTCAATACACTTCCTTCATCGCTGTAAAAAAAATCTCACATGTCTTAGAAAAAAAGAGATTTTCTATAATAGGTGATATAGAACTTTTACACTAGTAAATAATAATTCCGGGACTACCTTGCACATGCATACACCCCAAATCTAATACATTTACATTTATTTAGAATGGTTAAAATATGGTTACTCTTGTTCATTTAATTTGTAGGTTAATTGGGAATTACCCAATATACAACTTAAAAACATACATAACACATAACAAATACTCTTAATGTTGAAACTACATTGAAAATAACATTATTTAATGAGATTAAATGACTGCCTTTCTCATTAAACTTGATACATTTTGCTACAGATGATTCACTGTACTGGGTTTTCTAACGCTGAATAACAAACCACCTCAAGCGAAGTGGCTTAAAACAACATATATTATCTTATCTCATGGTTCTGAGAGTTGACTGAGTCAAACTGGGCAGTTCTCACCGGGGTGTGCCAGTCAGATGTCACGGGGTTTGGAATCATCTACGCGCTTCTGCTCTCACTGTCTGGCACCTGGGCTGGGATACTGGCGAAACATCTCTCCGCTTAGCTAGACTGGGCTTCCCTGTGGTGTGCTGGTCTGTGTCGCTGGACCTCCTAAGTGGCAGCACCCTCAGAGCAGGTGCTCCAACGCTAGGGCGGCAGCTGCAGGCATCCTGCGACCTGGCCTCAGAAATCTCAGAGAGCCATTTCTGCTGCGCTTTACTGATTCTATGGGGCCAGCTCATTTTCAAGGAGAAAAAAACCAGAAGGGTATAAATTCTGAGAGGTATAATTCATTAGGGGATATATTTTCAGACTAGCTAGTTATCAAACATACTAATATTTTGGTGTGATTCTTGCCAATATGTTGTCTATTCATATGTAACTAAATGGGAATTTTAAATAACCAGAGGTTTTTGTTTTTTTTTTAACCTGTGTTTTTGTTCAGCATTATATTTGAGCACCGAGTTAGAATGTGGCAGAGCTAGGATTTCAGTCGGCCTCTTCAACAATATGGCATTTGGGTGCTATGTAACCTCAAGGATACCATAAATTCTTTTATTTTTTATTTTTTTATTAATTTGTTTTTGTTACAGATGTTCTCTTTTCCCCCAATGACACCCTCCTCCCCATCTGCCCCGCCTCATCCCCAGCTTTGTTGTCTATGTCCACTGGTCATGCATACATGCATATAAGTTCTGTGGTATCTCCCCCCTGAGATCCTGTCAGTCTGTACCCCACCTCTATGTCTCTGGGTCAATTTAGTTCATCATTTTGTTTAGTTCATTATATTCCACAGATAAGTGAGATGATGTGATATTTGTCTTTCTCTGCTTGGCTTGTTTCACTTAGCATAATACTCTCCAGGTCCTTCCATGCCATCTCAAAGGATAAGAGAGCTTTCTTTCTTACAGCTGCATAGTATTCCATTGTGTACATGTACCACAGCTTTTTAAAAAATTATTTAGTGTGCCCTGGAGAAAGAGGGGGAGGGAGAGGAGAGAGAGAGAGAGAGAGAGAGAGAGAGAGAGAGAGAGAGCGCGAGCGCGCGCATGCGAGCCCACAGCTTTTTTTTTATCTACACATCTACTGATGGACACATTGTTGTTTTAATTTGCATCTTTCTGATGATTAGTGATGCTGAGCATTTCTTCATATGTCTCTTGGCCATTTGTATGTCCTTTTTGGAGAGGTGTCTATTTAGGTCCTCTGCCCATTTTTTTAATTGTGTTCTTTGTCTTCCTTTTGTTGAGTTGTATGAGCACTGTATATATTTTGGAAATTAATCCCTTATCGGATGCATCATTGGCAATTATGGTCCCCCAAATAGTGGGATCCTTTTCTGTTTTGATTGTTGTTTCTTTTGCTGTGCAGAAGCTTTTGAGTTTGATGTAGTCCCATGTATTCATTTTTTCCTTTGTTTCTCTTGCCATAGGTGTTGTAATAGTGAAAATTCTGCTGTATATGATGTCTGAAATTTTGTTGTCTGCATTTTCTTCTGGAATTTTTATGGATTCACAAGTTACATTTAAGTCTTTTATCTATTTTGAGTTTATTCTCGTGTATGGTGTAAGTTAGTGGTCTAGCTTCATTGTTTTTGCAAGTAGCTGTCCAATTTTCCCAACACCATTTACTGAAGAGACTGTCTTGACTCTACTGTATACTCTTGCCACCTTTGTCAAATATTAATTGAGCATATTGTCTTCGGAAGGACACCATCAATTCTTACTTTTTTTTTTCTTGCATATGGTACACTACTACTAATACATAGCATTAGAGTTCAAGGGCTATAGGATTGACTGGAATTCGAGTAAGTGGGATTTGGAACTTAGAACAAATTAAATTAGATTTCTGCAGAGGGAAATAAAAGTAGCTATTGATACACATTCTGTCTAATTATAGTCGCAGCATCTAGAACTGGAAGGGGCCTTAGAAATCACCTAACTTCAAATCTGTCCTGTTAATTTCAAATCTGTCCTGTTAAAGATAAATCAATAGAGACCACAGATTTTGTTTAAAACTACAGTTGGTAAAAAACTTGGTAAAGGAACAGAATGCTCAATAATCCTAGTCCACTGAACCTTATGTAACCATATCACTTACATGTCCAAATCTATGTGTTTTTGGTCTAAGTTACCTGGTGATCAATGTCTGTTAAAGAAAAATAACATGTTCATAAATCAAATGCTTTAAATGGTACATATACTTTGCTCTGTAATTACTGAATAATGTGCTTTTCTTCAGAATTCCTAGACATTCTTTGTAGTCATTGAGTTGATGTTATCTGTACTATTATCTGGGAACGGAGATCTCATACTAAGATAGGAAAAAAACAAAATACATGTCTTACATTAAAGAATAAATATTATCCCTTCCTAGAATGCACTGTCCTCCCTTTGCTGCTCAGAAATGTTTGCAGGTCGTCGCCAGGTTGTGTTCTCCATGGAGCCCTCCCCCACGCCCTGCCCAGTCAGGCCGCCTCTGGACGTCGGTGCACCGTAAGTCCTTGCAATGAGCGTGTTTATGTACTTTCCTTTCTCCTGAGGTTGTGAGATCTTCTAGGAAAGGAATTGTCTTCACCTTCATATTTACATTACTGATGTCAGACAAACAGTAGAGGATTCATACTTGTAGAAATGTGTGTGAGAAGGGAGAGTTACCCAACAAGACTGACCAGGTGACTATAGAGACCACAGCCCACCAGCTAAGGAAGTTTTTACATCTTAACTAGTTATATAAGTATCTATATAATGCCTATAATCTTTATAATCTGGTCTTTTAAGAAAAAGCTTGCCTATTCCTGATATAAATACAGTGTTTCTAATTCTGGGACAGTAACAATAAACAACAAGTGGTTATAACAGTACTAGAAAGTGCCAACAAGACTAATTAATGAAAGAAGCCTCTCCACATAATGAATACTAAAAAATCACCTGTGGTAAAACTGCCTTCTGAAAGACGATAAATACCTCTGTGTACTTACTCATCACAGGGGAGCCCTCAGTTATTCCCTGGTGTGGGTCCTCTAACAGTCTATCTGCTGAGCCAGAGAAAGATTCCCATCATGCTGCCGTTTTGTTAAAACAAATGTAAATCTGCCTTTGCCATTGCCTTTGACTCTAGTACACTTGCGTTCAGTCTCTGAATTATGTTTTCAGGCATACCTGGTCTGTTTGTTAATAGAGCAATAGTAGGGGCCGGGCCACAGTAGGACACTGCAAGCCCAGGGCTGAAAGCTAACAGCTGGTAGTCTTTTCCCTTGTTAATTGTCGGAGGAAGTAGCAACATCCAAGAAATGCACATGATGACATGATGACATCATCAGAAGGACCTACAGAGTTTGTAATGTGGGATGAATAGAGGCACTGTAACCACCAACTACCTCAACCAGTCCTATCCTGTTTGATGAGGTGCTGAGTTGTTTTTCAGAGATAACAGACCAAAAACACCTACCATGCAGCCGAAGCATGGGCACAGGAGAGAACTTTGGCCTTCTGCTGCACCCAGAACCAGAGTCTCCCCTCACCCATGTATACAAAGGACTGGGAATAATTGGCACTTGAACACCAGAACGTGTTCAGAAGCCAAGCGTCCATCATCCAGGAAGATCTGTGTTGACGCCCCTTTACCGTAAATGGCCAAGTGCCAAGGTCCTTCAAATAAAACTTGCTCCATCAGCACGTCCGCTTACCTGTTCCCTCAACCCCTGCAAAACCCCTGGCTTGGTCCAACGAGTAAGATGGGTCTGTGGCACCACCAGGCCTCTCGTGTTCTTGGTTGGCAACTCTGAATCCATAAACCTTTCCCCAGTCGAGTCTTGGCCTTCCAAAGCATCAGGTGCACACACTTGGGTTCAGTAAAAAGCACTAGCGCCTAAACTCAGTCTTACAAATTAGCTGCTAAGAAACAGGACTGTTTTTCTTGGTACGGCAAATTAAAGATGCCTCCGGGTAAAACCTGGGACAAGTTTTAGGGGCTAGCTTCAAAGAAATAAACTAAATTTCATCTCAAATAGTTTTCAAATGTATTTGCCAGGCACAAAACCATCTTGGAAGGTTTTGTTTTCACCAGAGGAAGTAGGGCCACTGATTATCCGGACTTCAAACCTCCCACCTCCTCCAAAAGAAAGAAACTGGAAAAAATTAGAACTAAAATGGGATAGCTTGGGGCAAAACATGCTCAGTGATGTGCCAATGCTTATTCCTTTAAAAAAAAAGTTATAGCTGACCTCTTTAGCTTTCAGGCACGGAGATCAGAAACAGTAACAGGAAGAAAGGAGTTATAAGCTAGACATTAGGCTTCACTAATGTCTTATGGAAACTCGCCTCCCACTGAGGACTCAAGTGCTCGATTATTTAACAATTCTTCAACAAACAAAATAATTGAAACAGAACTTTCACTCTGCTTCTTCCAACCAAGTTTTTCTGCTGGAGTATGTATCCTAATAGGACACCAAGGCAGTATCTGGTATACACATACTATGCTAACTTCAGCTGCTAAATGAACATAAGTAAGTAAAGTTGGTCAGTCATGGGAACCTAGTCCTCACTGTACAACAGCCTTTTACGAGGCACAGAGAAAGTCTGGGGGACAGCCTGCAGCCTCTGTAAGAGTAGGCAGGGTCGAAGGTAGAAAGCAGCAGGAACCTGGGCAGGAAGAGTTCAAAGGTGACTAATGCTGGGTGTGGCTGGGTCCAGGGAATATTCTCCTCTGGGCAGGACCCTGTCTCTTTTTTTTCCTTCTTTGGCCTGATTCTTTCTTCTTTTTACCTCTTCCACTCTACCTCCTTCCAATTTAACAAGTTTATATCTCTTGGGTGTTTTCCTGAACTAACAAACAAAACATATTGTCATATTAATACGACAGTCATATTTTTTAAACACTAAAATATGATACATTTTTATACAATATTAAACAATAAAAAAAAACCTGCCAGGTTAACATGAAAAATCTTAAAAATAATGTTAATGAAAGGAAGATCTTTTTCTGTTTTCTCTCTTTAGGATACATCGGGTCTACACTAAAAGACAAAACATTTGCTTTTATAACTGTGGACTCTATTACTGTTAATAGGAAGTGTAGATAGAGAAACACGTTTTCCCACTAGTCCCTAAAACCACGATTCACTGACTGAGTGCCTACTCGGGGCCAGGCACAACGTGGGCACTGAGGATACCAAGGTGACACGTGGTTCTTAGCTGCAGGAAGGCCTTAATGTGGAGCGCACAACTGAAATTGAAATGCAGTTTAAAGGCTACACAGAGGACCAACGTGCCAGGGCTGCTGGGGGAGAAAATGACTACTTCTTCTCAGGCAGGCGAGGTGAGAATTCAAGAGAAGGTGAGATTTAAACTGGGCCTTTGTCCGTGAGAGACAGTTCAACAGGCCATAAAACAAACAAACAAACAAAAACAAAACAGTGCCCTGGCTGTTTTTTCTCAGTGGTTAGAGCGACGGCCCTCGGACCAATGAGTGGCGGGTTTGGTTCTGGTCAAGGGCATGTACCTCGGTTGTGGTTCATCCCGGCCCTGGTGGGGTCGTGCGGGAGGCAGCCAGTTGATGTGTCCCTCTCACATCGATGTTTCTCTCTCGCTCCTCCTCTCTCTCCCACTCCCTCCCACTTTATCTGATAATAAGTAGAAAAATATCCTCGGGTGAGGAATTAAAAAAAAAGGACAAAGAGCAACCCAGCAGAGAGGATAGCAGAAGAAAAGGTACAGACTGTGAACTCTGGGAGAGGTGTGGGCTGAGTCCACAGACCTCTGAACGGAAAGTGAAGGTTGTTCTCTTTGTCTAGACAACAGGACGCATATGTTCCTCGGGCAATGCCTCTGCTCAGAATGTTTGTGGTTCAGCCGCCCCATTACTAACCTCAAAACCATTCTTCTTTGCTTTCTAAATTCCACTCTGCTTTTAGGGGTCAGTTTAATGACCATTTTTTTTTTTTCTTGTTTTATCTCTCCTTTGAATGTGCCAACTATCCTGTTCTAGCTCACATACTCCAACTCTTATACTATACACTTAATTAATTATGTAGTAGATTTTCATCTTTCACTTCAGCTCCATAAAGCAATTTTCTTTGTACCATTAGAGTGTTTGGCACTACACTGATTAAATGCTAGGCACATAGAATACATTCAATAAAGGTAATGTAATTAAAACTTCAACTGAAGTTAAATATACTTACTTGAAATCTTAGTATAGAGTACTATGTGTGGGAGGGGGGAATCAGTGGGGGAAAAAGGAGAAACATCTGTAACAAAAATTAATCAATAAAAAAAAAAATAAAAAAAAATAGAGTACTATGTGGTTTAACAAAATAAACCATTTCTTCTGTAGTTAAAGGTAAACTTTATTTCTGCTCAGTCTAAGCGAGGCCTAAGGAGCGGTAAGGTAAATCTGAATGTTGGTGTGTTATCTTCAATCTTTCAGAAGAAAGCACAACACATCTGCTATAAGCCGAACTCAGCGCTAGTTATTCACAGAGGGATCCTACAAGTTTCCAGAGGACCTGAATAAAACAACACTGTAATAATCAAACTATTTACTGATGAAATATTATATTCTGACTTTCCTCTGACCTAGGAAAAAATTTTGTTAAGAAAGCATATGACATAAGTGATCAGACTATTTCTTTTTGAAAGGAAAGGAGCTGTCAACATAAACCCAGAGAACCCAAAAGACTGGAATTACTTAATAACCAAAGAAACATTCAAAATTCAGTTTAAATGAGACAAATATTTTACTCACAGTGTTTGGCAAATGTTAGCAATAAACACTAAATGAGCTATGTGTATGCAATGAAGAAAAATGTGAATGAAAAGGAAATTGCACTAGACCTCATAGATGACCAATAACTGCCCAACTAATCTGAAAACTATGACAAAGGTAATGTTTTTCTTTCCAGATAAGAACCCCATTTAAAACTTCAAAAGGAGTTAATCTAAATGTCTCATGCCAGCATATTAAATCATTATAGAACAGAGGAGAATGGAGGAAGGAATTCATGATTTGCAGATGACTTCGTAAAGTAATGGCTATTGCTATAAAGGAGAGTGGCTATTCCATTCTTATCGGAAAATCTTCAAAGGCAGAGCAGTTCTGTATGGAGCAGACACGCATGTATAAGCACATTATAGGATGTGGCCCTGGGTGGTCCTGTATCCAAACTGGACAGTCCAGATTCAAAACTCAGTTGTGCATTTACTTGGATAAGTGCCTTAGTCATTCAGACACTTAACCTGCTCATGTGCGAAATGATGGTGATTATAGAACCCACCTCCTAAGATTGTTGTGTGGGTTAAATACAATGATGAATGTGAAACACTTAGCACAGTGCTTGGCACCCAGTAAACACTCTGTTGGCTACTGTGGCTTAAGTACAGGCATTTAATCAACCGAAAAGCTGTGAACCACATTACAGCATGGAATTGCCCAGCATGAGTACAAAATGCAAGGTTTTCCTTATGGAAGTCGCTCTTACCTTTAAAACGTATTTTGAAATAACCCTAAGTCTACTGAGGGAGAGGCAGAGTAGTCCCCAATTTTGTCACTTCTGGGGCAAAACAAAAGACTAGATATCCCACTGCTTTATTATATATCATTTCTGTGTGTGTGTGTGTGTGTGTGTGTTTTATGCTCAGTATTATTTTGTATTAGTTTCAGGTGTACAGCAGTTTCAGTTGTATAGTGGTTAGAAAGTCATATACTTTACTAAGTATTCCCCTGATATTTCCAGTATCCACCTGGCACCATACATGGTTATTATGATATCATTGGCTATTTTCCCTATGCTGTACTTGACATCCCCATGACTATTCTGTAACTACCAATTTGTACTTCTTAATCCGTTCACCTTTTCACCCAGTCCCCCAACCTCCTCTCCTCTGGCAACCATCAGTCTGTTGTCTGTATTTATGAGTCCGTTTCTGTCTTGTTTGTTTGTTTTGTTCTTTAGATTCCACATATAAGTGAAATCATATGGTATTTGTCTTTCTCTGACTGACTTATTTCACTTAGCATAATACCCTCTAGATCCATCCATGCTATTGCAAAGAGTAAAATTTCATTTTTTATGGCCAAGTAATATTCTATTGTTTTTATGCACTACATCTTCTTTGTCCACACATGTATTGATGGGCACTTGGGTTGCTTCCATATCTTGACTATTGTAAATAATACCACAATGAACACAGAGATGCATATATTCTTTTGAATTAGTGTTTTGGATTTCTTCAAAAATATATGCAGAAGTGGAATTGCTGGGTCATAAGGCAGTTCAATTTTTAATTTTTTGAGAAACCTCCATACTATTTTCCACAGTGGTTGCAGCAATCTTTATTCCCACCAACTGCACGAGGGTTTTACCTTCTCCACATCCTCACCAACACTTGTTGATTGTGGACTTACTAATGATAGCGATACTGACAGGTGTGAGGTGATATCTCATTTAACTTGCATTTATTTCTCTGATAATTGGTGATGTTGAACATTTTTTCATATGTCTAATGGTCATCTGTAAGTCTTCTTGGTGAAGTATCTATTCAGGTCCTTTGCCAATTTTTAAATTAGATTGTTTGTTTTTGGTGTTGAGTTGTATGAGTTCTTTATAAATTTTGGATATCAACCCTTTATAGGATGTATCATTGGTGAATATCTTCCATTCAGTAGGTTATCTTTTTGTTTTGGTTGATGGGTTCCTTTTCTGTGCAAAACTTTTAGTTTGATGTAGTCCTATTTGTTTATTTTTTCTTTTGTTTGTCTTGCCCAAGGAGATATGTCATAAAAAATATTGCTAAGAGAAATGTCTGAGATTTTACTACCTGTTTTCTCCTAGGATTTTTATGGTATCGAAGTCTTACACTTTTTTTCTATTTAAAATAATTTTAACTTATTTTTTATTGTTGAAAATATTACAGATGTCCTCCATTCCCACCTCTCCTCTTTGCTCCCCTCCATCTAGCCCCCACCCCACCCCAGTCCTTCACCGAACTATTGTCTACATCCATGGGCTAAGCATATATGCATATAAGTTCTTCGGTTAACTTCTTCCTGTCCCCCAACAACCCTCCCCCTCTGAGATGTGTCAGTCTGTTCTTTTGATCCATGCCTCTGGACCTATTTTGTTCATTATATTCCACATGTAAGTGAGATCATGTGACAGTTTTCTTTCTCTGACTGGCTTATTTCATTTAGCATAATCATCTCCAGGTCCATCCAGGCTGTTCACAAAGTGTAAGAGATCCTTCTTTTTTAGTATTCCATTGCATAAATGTACCACAACATTTTTTTATCCACTCATCTACTGATGAAAACTTGGGCTCTTTCCAGATCTTAGCTATTATAAATAATGGTGCTATGAACACAGAGGTGCATATATTCCTTCTGATTGGTGTTTCAGAAGGATATATTAGAATACATTCCCAGATGTGAGATCACTGGGTCAAACAGCAGTTCCATTTTAAATTTTCTGAGAAAACTCCACACTGTTTTCCATAGTGGCTGCACCAGTCTGCATTCCTACCAGCAGCGTCTGTGGTTCCTTTTTCTCCATATTCTCGCCAGCACTTGTTTTTTGTTGATTTATTGATGGCAGCCATTCTGGCAAGTGTGAGGTGATACCTCATTGTAGTTTTAATTTGCATCTCTCTGTAATTAGTGATGTTGAGCATTTTTTCACATGTCTCTTGGCCGTCTGTATGTCCTTCTTAGACAAGTGTCTATTCAAGTCCTTTGCTCATTCTTTAATTGGATTGTTTTTCTTTTGTTGAGTTGTGTGCATTCTTTATATATTTTGGAAATTAACCCCTTATCAGATGTATCATTGGCAAATATGTTCTCCCATACAGTGGGTACCTTTTCATTTTGATGATAGTTTCTTTTCCTATACAGAAGCTTTTTAGTTTGATGTAGTCCCGTTTGTTTATTTTTTTCCTTTGTTTCTCTTGCCCCTAGGAAACATACTGGTGAAAATTCTGCTATGTGAGATGTCTGTGATTTTACTGTCTATGTTTTTTTCTACAATTTTTATGGTTTTGTGACTTACATGTAAGTCTTTTACCCATTTTTAGTTAATTTTTGTATATGGTGTAAGTTGGTGGTCTAGTTTCTTTTTTTTTGCATGGACCTGTGCAATTTTCCCAACCCCATTTATTGAAAAGACTGTATTTACTCCATTGTATGGTCTTGCCTCTTTTGTCAAATATTAATTGACCATAATGGTGTGGGCTGATTTCTGGGTTCTCTGTTCTGTTCCAAAAACTTTCAGCAAACAAAAGTCCTGGACCAAATGGCTTCATAGGCAAATTTTACCAAACATTCAAAGAAGAATTAACACCCATCCTCCTTAAACTACTCCAAAAAATTCAAGAGGAGAGAAGACTTCCAAGCTCTCTTTATGAGGCCAGCATTATCCCAATTCCAAAACCAGATAAAGATACTACAAAGAAAGAAAAATACAGGCAATATCTGAGGAACATAAATGCTAAAACCTCAGCAAAAATATTAGCAGGCTTCACAGGCGAGTTTTACCAAACATTCAAAGGAGAACTAACACCTACCCTCCTCAAACTGTTCCAAAAAGTTGAAGAGGAGGGAAGACCACCAAGCTCTTTTTATGAGGCCAGCATTATCCTAATTCTAAAACCAGATAAAAACACTACACAGAAATAAAATTACATGCCAATATTCCTGATAAACATAGATGCTAAAATTCTCAACAAAATATTAGCAAATCAGGTCCATCAATACATTAAAAAGATCATACACCATGACCAAGTGGGATTTACTCCAGGGATGTAAGGCTAGTACAATACTCACAAATCAACAAATGTAATACATTATGTAAATAAAATGTAGGATAAAAATCACATGATCATCAATAGATGCAGAAAAAGCATTTGACAAAACTCAATACCTAGTTTTGATAAAAATTCTCAGCAAAGTAAAAATAGAGGGAACATAAAGGCCATATATGACAAACCTACAGCCAACATCAAACTCAATGGGCAAAAACGAAAAGCATTTCCCTTAAGTGGAGGAACAAGACAGGGATGCCCTTATTCAACATAGCACTAGAAGTCTTAGTCACAGTGATCAGACAAGAAGAAACAATAAAAGGCATCCAAATTGGAAAGGAGACAGTGAAACTATCATCATTTGCAGATGACATGATATTGTATATAGAAAACCCTAAAGACTCCACCAAAAAACTACTAGATTTAATAAATGAATTTGACAAAGAAGCAGGATACAAAATTAACAGCAAGTTCTAGATTTAAATCTTTAATCCATTTTGAATTTATTCTTGTATAAGGTGTAAGAAGGTGGTCTAGTTTCACCATTTATTGAATAGACTGTCTTTACCCCATTGTATGTTCCTGTCTCCTTTGTCATATGTTAATTGACAATATAGGCTATATATTATTATTATTTTTTTAAAATACACTTAAAATTTTTTTTCTTTATTGATTTTAGAGGAGAGGAAGGATAATAGACAGAGAGAAACATCCATGAGAGAGAACACTGATTGGCCATCTCCTGCATGCCACCCAATGGGGACTGGGCCCTCAACCTGGGCATGTACCCTGACCAGGAATCAAACCTGCAACTTCTTGGTGCTTGGGTCGATGCTCAACCACTGAGACACACTGGCTGGGCAGCTATATATTATTTCTTACAGAGCACTAGGAAGAGAAACGTGGGGACCAAAAAACCCCATCTCCTCTTGGTGCAGATATGAAAATGAGGTCCAGAGAGGATTGACTTTCAGATCATCATACAATGCGGGAAAAAGCAGGATGGAATAAAAATCCTAGTCGCCAGATCCTTTCATTCCATATTTCGTACTGTCTACTTCTATTAACCTTATAATCTCCTTACTAAGGCATTTTAGAGACTGTTAGTAAAGATAAGTGAACACAATTAGCAACAAAACAAAAACAACAACAAAACACTTTAATGTATCCTACAAATATAAAATCAGAACAAAGATGGAAACACACCAATGGCTGGCTTATTCCTAAAGAAATGTGCAGGATGGCTTTTTGTTTTTCAGTTTACTCCACCTATTCAAGAAATTCCATTCAGGAAACTAAACCCAGCAAGCCTGTACCCTCCATTCAGCTGGGTGAGGCGGTGGGACTCCAGAGAAAGGAGCCCATCACCCCCGACATTTCAACCTGCCAGATAACAAGGAAATTATCTTTCCATAGTAAAATGTCATTTTAAAATTATCTTATAATTACCCAAGTATTACAAGCAAACAGTATCCTTCTGCAAATTTAAAATACTGCAGAAAAGGTCTAAAGACTTCTCTGAATATTATTTCCCAAATCTGGTCCCTTCCCTTTGCCTACCCGTTAGGGTATCATTGTTGTCCTTTGGTATATATCTTTCCAGTTAAATTTTTGTAGATGTGCAAATACACATATGTATTTCACATTTTGGTATAAACCTTTCCAATTAAGTTTCTATGGACTTTCACATATGCATACATATTTTACAATACAAATTTTCTGCAATTTACTTTGTTCACGCAACAACAAGATTTGAAGATCTAGCCATGTACTTACAGATGCATTCAACTAATAGTTACTGAGCATCGACTACATTCCATGCATAGTTCTAGATGCTAGAGACAGGAATGAACAAAAGCAAATTTCCTGCCCTCACAGAGCTTACACTCTACAGTTGCTTCATTCTTTTTAATCATAGCCTAGTAATCCAGTGTATGCATATACCAGAGATGACTATGCCAGTCTTTTACTGATGAGTTTTTTCATTCCCATAAATTTGGGGGTAATCATCATTGTGGATGATTCCTTGTGTACATATTAGCATTTCTCCAGAATGTATACCTACAGTTGAGACTGCTGTCACTGCATTTGCACATTTCTAGTGTCAACAGGTTCACTAGGCTTCCTTCCAGATGACAGAACATTACAGCAGCATGTATGTGCACACCCTTACCTCATTCTCGCTAGAACTTATTATCAGATTTAATTTTTGCCAATCCCACAGGTGAACAATGGGCATCTTGTATTTTTTTTATCCTCTCCCGAGGACATTTTTTCCATTTTTGTTCAGACAGAATGGGAGGGAGAGAAAGGAAGAGAGAGAGAGGAACATCGACATGAAAGGGACACATCAAGTGGCTGCCACCCGCACAACCAATCTGGGCTGGGGACAAACTACAACCGAGGTACGTGCCCCCAGCAGGAACCAAACCCGGGTCTCTCTGGACCATAGGCTGATGCTCTAACCACTGACCAAAACCGGCCAGGGTGGCATCTTGTATTTTTACCTTGCATTTCCCTGGCTACTAATAAAAGAGAGCATCCTGCCCTGGCTGGTTTGACTAAGCAATTAGAGAGTTGGCCCACAGACCAAAGGTCATGGGTTCAGTTCTGGTCAAGGGCATGTACCTTGGGTGTGGTTCAATCCCGGCCCTGGCTGGGGTCCTGCCAGAGGCAAGCAGTCAGTGTGTCTCTCTCGCATCAATCTTTCTCTCTCCCTCCCTCCTTCCTTCCTTCCTTCCCTTCCTCCCTCCCTCCCACTCTATCTGAAAATCAATGAAAAAGTATCCTTAGGTGAGGATTAAAAAAAGAGAGAGAGAGAGAGAGAGAGAGAGAGAGAGAGAGCATCCTTTTTTATCTTTATTAGTCACCATCTTTCATTCCTTTTGCATTCCTATAATATACAAGACTGGGAATAAAACACTGACCAAAAAATGTTTGCTAAACTCAATTGGGTGAAATGAGGTCTATTTATGTCAAATTACTTTATTATAAAAATTCACCAAACACTGAGAGCACTTGGCAAATTCCAGTACTGTCAAATCCTCAAATATTTCTTACCCCACCAAAAGGCTTCACACCCACATCAGTGCATCATTCTCTCTTACCCACTGTTTCCATGCAGGATCAAACTGCAAAACAGATTGCCAAAAGTGAACTGGGTCAAAGACCACTGTCTTCGGAGTGTTTTATGGATGAGTCTGTGGGAAAGTTGGACGTGGGTACATCTGATGATCAGTGTGTGTGTGTGTGTGTGTGTGTGTGTGTGTGTGTGTAGGTGCCTGTGGTCTAAAACTTTTAAGTCAGCTTCTTCTGGCTTTTTCCAAAAGCTAAGTTATGATTGATTATCATTATAGATATTAAGTAGTCCCTCCCCAAATCCTGACACTATCAAATATTGGTGAGGATGTTTGAATATATAAACCATCTGGAACACTCCTACACTATACAAGTACTTTGGAAAATTGTTTTAGCTCTATCTACCAAAACTAAACGCACACACTTACCCTATAATGCAGTAATTCTACTTCCGGGTATGTATCTAAGAGGAACATGTAAATAGGTACATAAAATACATGTAAATAAAGTTCATGAAACATTACATTTGACAGTCTCCAATTTAAATATACCAAAATGTCTATCAATTGTAGAATGGAAAATAAATTGTGGTACAGCCATACAGGGTGGAGTAAAAGTGGGTTTACAGTTTTTTGTATGGAAAATAACACAATAATTAATAAATTATACAAAAATAAACTGTTTTGTGTACTCACAACTGTAAGCCTGCTTCTGCCCCGCCCTGTACAATGGTATACTGCACAGTAATGAAAATAAGTAAATTACTGTTACATTCAACAAGAGGAATGAATTATGCAAACAAAATGTTGAGGGAAAAAGCCAGAATACAGACCATACTTACAGCCTGATTCCACTTATATAAAGTTAAAAATCAGACAATCTATGGTTGTAGATGTCCTTCCAGGGAAGGGAATATTGGCTGGAAGAGAGCATGAGGAAGGCTTCTGGGGGACTGGAAATGTTCGATTAGCTGGCAATATGTTCACATTTAATAGTATTTAACAATTATAAAGAACGAATACAATATTTTCATGACCATAAAAATGAATAAAAAAAATAAAGAATCAAGTGCTAAATCAGAAATTAAAGAGTCACATCAAAGAAAACCTGTGTAACATCAATGTAAGTCTGTTTAATATAGAAAAGCAAGCATTTGGTAATTTCATTTATTCAAATTTACATTAAATAACATTTTAGATTAACTTCACTATTTCCTGCTTCAGTATAAGAAGTGTTTTTCTTATATATTATGCCAGATAGTTGTCTATTAAATCTAGTTATAAGCATTTGTATTAAGAAGTCAAAAGCCATGCTAGAACAAAAAAAGTTTCTTATGAGGTAGCACCCCTTTTTTGGAGGGGACATTTCTATTACTCCTAATAACATTTGTTACCTTTGTACTTTCCTCACTTTTGGAGATTTTTCCAGTCAAGGACTGTTAGGTAATTAAGAAATTTCACTCTTGCTAATTTTTCCACAGAGCTTATGAATTTACTTGTTTAATAGTACTAATACAAACAGCTGTAATTGTTTTAATATTTATCTGCAATGCATTAAGAATTTATAAAAGAGTTCCCCTTTTCACAGACTATAACCTCAGAATTCCATCTTAGCCTAATGGAAACATCATGCAACTAGATATTTTTCTGCTCTGTAAATATCACTCCGTCCTGATTTAAAGTGGCACTGAACTTTGCAGGCATCAAATAACAGATTTGTATCTAGAATACAAAAAAACCCTTTGTTTTCAGAATTAAAGAAATCAACCTCTTGCCAACAATAATTTTCTAAAGTTTCAGACTCTTAAAGGTAGAATCAAGGACATATGGGATTACTGTTTTTTCATGTTCTCCCAAAAGAGTACGGTGGATTAAACTCAGTGAATTTTAGTTTTTAGGGTTGATTCAAGATCTCACAGCTTTAAATTTAAGTAGGTCAAAATTTAGAAGAAATTTTGTTCTGCCAACATTTCTATGTTCCAAATAACTGAAGCATTAACAAAAGGTTCTCAAAAAATATTTTTTCTCTAAAAGAATGGCCAAGCATGCACGGCCAATGCTGAGAGTTAACACACAGGAGGATCCTGCCTCATCGTGGTGGATTTGTAGACCGCTCCCACCTTCACTGTCTAACACAGTGGTTAATAGCCAATCGTGGCTGCTTAAAGTTAAATTAACTAAAATTTTAAAGTCAGTTCCTGAAACACCCTGGCCACACTTCAAGTGCTTGACAGCCACACGTGGCTGGTGACTACCACACTGGACGCACAGATACAGAACATTTCCTCATCAAGAAAGTTCTATTGGTAGCACTCCTCTAGGTTAACTTCAGTCCACAATTCTTAAATTATCAGCCTTAGCTGCAAAAAGCTACAATGTGGCATTTGGGTCAAAATAACAAGCAAACATGATTCAGTCCAGAAATAGAGCATTTTAAAAAGTAGAAGTAATAATTATGAGCATGAAACCATGCCAAGGCTCCAGTGTGGGCTAGCAGGGGAAACACTGCCCAGCGTCGGTGGGTCAGGCTTCACACCTGTGTTTCAGCTCCATCCTTGTCCTCAACAGTCAGACGGTGGTCATATGTTACCTTCCCTACTTCATGGGTGGGATGGGTGACAAGCCTAAATGAGGAGAGTGTTTAGAGAGTGGTTAAGCACACCTTGTTGATGTTATTTTTACGCTAAACAACACTTTTGGTAACATCAGTAAACTTGACTGTGGCAAATGCTCAGCTCATTGAGGTGCTCAGAACAGAAAAGCATTCCTAAAGTGATTCCATAAGTCACTGGTCATATTAGGAAAACTTGATCAGTTAGTGTATAATCACTAAGAGGTCATCATCACTTACGAGAATATAGAATGCTGCCCTCTATTTAATAGAGTGATCATGAATTCATTTTCTATAATGTACCACATTCAGATAATACTTTTATATGGTACTATATGCACAGAATTAATAAACAGTATTGTTCATGGCAATAAGGATGTGAGGATAACATCCAATTACAATTGACCCTGGAACTACACAGGTTTAAACTGTGCAAGTCTACTTATATGTGAATTTTTATCAACAAATACTGTTAATGTATTTTCTCTTCCTTACAGTTTTTTCAATCTTCACTCGAGGATATTTTCACAAGTATCTTCAGACAGAGTGGGAGGGGGGAAGAGAGAGAGGAGGGAGGGAGGGAGAGAGAGAGAAAGAGGGATAGAGGGAGAGAGAGGGAGAGAGAGAGAATCATTGATGCAAGAGAGACACATTGACTGGTTGCCACCTGCACGACCCCAGCCAGGGCCAGGGGTGAACCACAACAGAGGTACATGCCCTTGGCTAGAATCAAACCCGGGACTCTTTGGTTCACGGGCTGATGCTCTAACCACTGAGCAAAACTGGCCAGGGCTCATTATAATTTTTTAAATAACATTCTCTTTTCTCTAGCTTACCTATTGTAAGAATACAGCATATAATAGGTAGAACATAGAAAATATGTGTTAATCGACAATTTATTTTATCAGTAGGCTTCTGGTTAATAGCAGGCTAATAGTAGTTAAGTTTTAGGGGAGCCAAAGAGTTATATGTAGATATTTTTACTGCATGGGGGTGTCGGCACCCTGAATCTCCATAATGTTCAATGGTCAACTGTATACAGTTAAGTGTCATGGCTAAAGCCAGAAAGTTGAGAGATCATAGAGGAACTAGTTCTAGTTACCTAAAGTTTTTTTAATCCTCTAACATATTGTCTCTGCAAGGTTCCCGGATCCCCCGTCTTCCACTCCTAGCCTGTACACATCCAGTTTCATTCCTGCTGGTCAGTTCCGGGCTTCCCCCTCAGCAGTAGAGGGGCGCTGTCAGAGTACCTCCTTACTTTCTTCCATCCCCACTTCTAGACCTTGGAAGAAAGACCTTGGATTTCCTCGTAAGAGAAAGCAAACCTGGTCTCAAGCCAACAAGGTGAAGAGCTGTTATGTGACCCTCTTTGGCCTCTTTAGTTGGAAACCTAAAAGTGCTCCAAGCCAGTAGGAGGAGAGATGATGCATGACTGATAAGGACAATAACATCATTGTGAGAATCAATTTGGGGAGAGAATTCCATGAACAGACTATAAAAACTTAGAAAATAATAAATTAGTGCTCGATGACATATCCTTCCAGATAAAAATGACACTTATAAAAGTCCCTTAGCTTCATTTAGCTCTGTCTTTTTAAAATTTAACTTAAAATAGCATATGTTTGTCACAAATAATGAATAAACATTGATATATTATTAACTAACGTCTACACTTTATTCATATTTCCTTAGCTTTCACCTAATGTACATTTCCCGTTTCAGGATTCCTCGAGGATGCTCTATGATATTAGTGGTCATGTCTCCTTAGGTTCCTCTTGGCTGTGATGGTTTCAGACTTTTCTTGTTTCTGATGTCCTTGTCAGTTGTGAGGAGTCCTGGTCAAGTCTTTTGTAGAATGTCCCTCATTTGAGATTTGTCTGATTTTTTTTTTTCCCCATAGTGAGACTTGGGTTGTGGATTTTTAGGAGGAAGACCACAGAGGTTAGGTGATATTCTCCATACATTACCACAGTTGATGTTGACCTTCATCCTCGGGCTGCAGCAGTGCTAGCTTCTCTACTGCAAGTTGGCCTTTTTTCCTCTTTCTATACTATAATCACTGGAAGGAAGTCACTAGTCACAGCCCACAACTAAAGAGTTAAGTTACGCTCCATCTCCTTGAGGGCCAAGTGTCTGCATAAATTATTTGGAATTCTTTTGCATAGGAAAGTAATCTCTTCTCCCCATATATTTATTTGTTCTATCACTAATTTATATTAGAATGACTCATTGATATTTGTTTTATCCTTTGGGTTATAATCTGATACCACTTTATTTATTCTGTTCTCAAATTATTCCAGCTTTGGCCATTGGGAGCTTTATTATTTGATTCCTGTGTCCCTTCTATATACCCCATCTTTTTTTTTTTTTTTAGCATTTCCCTACTCTCTGCATCCAAGGCTACAAGATGTTACAGGCTCATTTTGTATACTGCCTGCCCCAGTCCTAGGGTCAGACATTTCTCCAGAGAGCCCTGGTTCATTTTATTGAATAATGGTATCAGAAACCAAGCTGGGTACCTTCTTTGGTTTTTAAAGGTGCTTTCATAGCCTCAATTTTCTCGTTTCCACAACCTCTTTGGAGGGTGGGTAAACTAAGGTTCAGAGCTGTTCAGGGATTTGCTCAAGATCAAGGCTGATGGCAGTGCTGGGGGAAATTCAGTTTTCTGATGATAGTTCTGTCCTTTTTACTGCCTGATGTCTTCTGGATGAGGACTAAGCATCAAAAATCAGATTAACAACTTGTAAAAAAAAAGGAAACAGGCATTTCCAGAAGATAGTCCTTTCCTTTCAGGAGGCAAAATTTAACAGGGACATCTGACAGACCTGCTTATTTATCCAGAAGAAACAACTGGAGATGATTTCACTCCGTCACCTCCCCACCCCAGGACAGTGGGCAATATCCGGAGACACTTCTTTGGGGACAGGGTGTGATGCTGCTGGCATCTAGTAGGTGGAGGCCAAGTATACTGGCAAACATCCTATGATGCACAGAACAGCTCTCACAACAAAGAATTATCCAGTTCAAAATGACAATAGTGCTCATGTTGAGAGACCCTAAAGGAGATACTGTTCAAGAACCTGATCCAATTTCCCCCTCTTTCTATTCTTGCTGAGTTACTGTCCTATTGGTGACCATGAGGAACAATTATGAAAGGTTCTGTGTGATTCTGTGACCTCATAGGTTAGCCTATTAGAAGAAAATGTCTCCCATTTTGATTAAGAAACGTGGCTCACAGTCAGGTAAGACTCCCCTGGTTCTTATGTGTGAGTCAAATGGAAGCAGGGGGCTCTTTAAAATGAGATGCCCGAGTTAAGCAGGGAATGAACAAGGCAAAGATGAGCACACTGGCCTTGTTATGCTGTCTGCCATCTTTTAGTTGGGAAACAAGTTGTGCAGAACAGTAAGGCTGCCTGGAAAATCTGCCAGGAAACTGGTGAAACTTACTGAGTAGATGGCCCTTACCCAGAAACTGCTCACTGCTCAGTGACTTCTATTTGGAAAGGAAGTGACTGAATCCCTGTTTGTTGATGTAGTCAGTGAGTACCAAGCAGTTTAACAGAAGAAAGAACCCTCTTGTTTACCAGGATCTCTCTTGGAAGCTTCAGAAAAAGCTTGCTCACTCCTGGTGCTAACAAGTTGATGAAGGACATTTTCTGAGCAAAGCTACGCTGCTACTGCCCTTTATGAAAAAAAAATGCAGAGAGCTTACAGGGGAAGTATAGTTTGGGGATGATCCTGTTTGGAGAGCTCCTGATGATGTGAACACGTGTATGTAAGAGTACTTAATACGACCCAGCTGGTGTGGCTCAGTGGATTGAGCATCATCCCATGGACTGAGAGGTCCTGGTTTGATTGCTGGTCAGGGCACACGTCCAGGTTTCAGACTTGATCCCCAGTAGGGGGCGTGCAAGAGGAAGCTGATCAATGTTTCTCTCTCACATTGATGTTTCTGTCTCTCCCTGAAAAAAAAAATCAATAAAAACATATTTTTTACAAAAGTACTTAATGTGTTATAATGTCCATTACATAGTAACTGCTTGCCAATGGTAGCAATAAGAAAGAACAAATATTTACCTAGTGTTTTTTTTTTTTTTTTTGTTTGTTTTTAATGTTAGGCCCTGTGTGAGGTGCTTTACATATTATCTCACTGAATCCTATAACTAGCTTAAGAAATAAGTACCATTTCAGGTTTATTTTCACAAATTTTAATAATAATTGTGTGAACTGGCCAATGCTAAACAACTGGAAAGTAGTAGAACTGGTATTTGCTAAACTTGGGTGACTTTACCATTGTATTACATTGTCCTTTAAACCCATTAAAGCCACCAAAATTATTATTAACCACCATATCTGGCTGTGTGTTCTTACAACTGGGGTGGCAGAGGTAAGAGCTGGTGAACCTTGAGAACGTTGACAGTCATTCTGCCCAGTATTTTCCAAGAACTCAATTCTGCTTAGCTTTTCAAATCAGACAGCATGGTAATCATAGAATTAGCAGGTAATAAAGGCTTTCTCATGGGCTTTGTAAAAAGTTTAGTTATAAGTCTTCTATGGACCCCAGCAAGGGGAATAGTGTCTATACATTGTGGTTTAGGAAAAAGCTAACATCTGCATCATTAACCAGGCAGAGCGGACCAATGCCAGATGCCCCTGAAGGCTCATGCCTATTCAGGACCTAGAAAGGAAGGAGACGACGGCGGATATGAGGACAGCAGGCGGAAGAAAAGTAGAAAAAAGAGGCAGAGGCGGACAGGAGACCAGAGGATGCCCTGCCCTGCCCTACAGGAAGTAGGAGAGACCCTGCTGCCCACGACATGCTGGCTCTGAGGCTGTGGCTCTAACAAATACACACATCATCAAAGAATGAGGATCCACTAGAGACCAGGTCTGCCTTTCTCAAATGAATGGAAAAAGAGTTGACCGGATGCTACCAGAGAGGATGCTGGAAGAAGCACGGCTACTTCATTTGAGGATACATCCAACACCAGGGCAGGAGAGGGATGAAAGGGAGGAATGAAGAGTGGAGCCTGGCTTGCGGTAAGCACTCTGAGTGTTTGTGAAAACCAGCACACACTAAGCTGCACAAGTGGCAGGAGGAGAAGTGGAAAGACTGAGCCAGCACTCCTGCCCCTGCAGAATGAGGAAGGAGCAAACATGGTCTACCCAGAGAGCCAGCAACACTGGTGACATCCTCATTACGCACCAGAGCAGACAGGGACACATGCCATTTGTTTGGTGTAATGGAGCCGCTCCTCTTGTTCCCCTTATCTCAAGCTTCTATGTATTAAAATTTAACAAAATTTAATGTGTGTATTTTTTTAAATTTTATGTAGTTTTATATAATTTGAGAAAATAACATTCAAATCTTTTAACTATTTTTCTAAATAAATAATTTTCACAAGTTCTTTGTGCTAGTAAAATAAACACCTAGTTGAAAATAGAAAACTGTGCTTTGTAAATCAAACTAATTGCCAGTAATAGCTTGATTTATAGTTCCGGGAAAACATTTAGGAAATACTTAAGTGCTACGAAGTACAACAAGTTTAAATGTTAATCAACTCTTTCCTATTGTTTTGTCACTGTTGTTAGATCAATGAAAAGATATAAAAAAAATTAAAGAATTTGACTTACATTTTGCAAGTAACATGTGATTTGGGAAACACAAATAATCTATAAAATGTAATTCCTGGAAGTTGTTGCTGGATGACTAGAGCTCTAAGCCATCAAGGAAATCACATGCTTACAAAATATATGATTGACAAGGAAAGGAAAACTGTCCTTTTGCAATAAATTTTAAATAAAAATGAATGTGTCCAAGCTGATCTGGTATACTACCTCTTCATTAGAAAAAAAATTAAGGTAAACTTAATAGAAATATACAGGAAATAAAACAGTACTTCCATAAAATTTCCAATATTTTGGACAATCAATATTCTCTTCTGCTGCATGACTTTCATAGTAAAATCTTGGTAAAACTCTTGGTGTAAGGAAAGCCATTTTCCAAGCAGCAGATACACGGTTTCACTTACTAACATACCTGAATCCTGTACGGACTCTATTTTGGTTTATAGAAATTTACTACCTTGACATTTCAACAAACATGATAACTAAGAATTTCCACGGATGACATAAAACACAGTGTGGAATAGGCTGGCCCTAGGCTGGAAAGCAAAAGCACTCCATGCTCCCAGGTGTGAGAGCGGGACACGGAGAGTTCAGAAGGAGCGGTGAGCAGACACAACAGGGCAGCGCGATGACTCCAGGCTGGAAGAATTACAGTAGATTCGGGGCTGTGGTGAGCTATGCCGCGGTATCCATCCATGGCTTTTTGCTATTATGTTTTAAAAAGTGCTTGAATCAAAGGAATATGTGTACATGACTTATAATGAAAAATAGGTTCTAACCCCACCCTGGCCTGGTGTGGTTCAGTGGTTGGAGTGTCATTCAGTATATCGAAAGGTCTTGAGTTCAATGCCTGGTCAGGGCACATACACAGGTTACAGGTTCGATCCCCAGATGTGTGAGTGGGGAGGCAACCAATCAACCGACTGATGTTTTTCTCTCATATCTATGTTTCTCTCTCTCTCACTTGCTCTCTCCCTTCCCTTCTCTCTAAATGTCCTTGGGTGATTTAAACAAAGTTTCAGTACTGCTCTCAAAGCCCACCATCTTTAGCCATTTGTTCATAACTCTTCTGATCATTTACATTCACAACCTTAAATAATATACTTAATAGTTCTCAGTGTGTAAGTTTCAAACATCTATTGACTTTCTACCAAGAAATGAGGATTTGCTTAACTCATTACCCTTTATTCTTCTTCTTCCTCCTCGTCACAATTTGAAGTTATTGTTTTGTTCTTTTACTGATCACTTTTTACTTTAAATAACACACTTTCAGCTCTATTTGTTGTTCCATCAATTTTTAACTCCCCACAACATAAAGCAGGCTAGTAGTGACTCTCTCTTCCCAACTCTCCAAACTCCTTCTGTGTCCTAACTTCTGGCTGCTACCTTATTTATTTATTTTTCAAATTATCAACTAACCCTCCTATGCTTTGTTTATATGTTGTTTCTAAAAATTAAAGGCAAATAATCTGTGTTTACTGTATGGTGACATATAAATATTACTCACAGCAGATATAAGTAATGTGTTAGAACTACATTTCTATTTCCAGAGGTCCACTTTTATGAACTGTCATTCAAAAGAGCAGCATGTTACCAGAATAAAGGTTGAATGGATTTCCTTTTTAGTTTTTATAATTGCTTAAAATCATGCCACATTTTTATTGCATTGTGATTGGACTATAACATCACTGGACAACTTTTTATCAGAATTTCTAAATGCCTTTACTTTCTTATTGTTCATCAAATCAAATTTTTATAGCAAAATTACATATTTGGGTCTAACACGTAAAAATAAAAAAATTAAAATAAACTTTTGAAAATACAATTTTGTTTTTAAATAATTAAATAGAACCTTTTGCTTATGTGTCCCTTAACACAGAGATGATATATATATACATATATATATATATGTATATATATATATATTTTTTTAATCCTCATCTGAGGATATTTTCCCACTCATTTTCAGATAGAATGGAAGGGAGAGAGGGAGAGACACAGAGAGAAACATCGATGCGAGAGATACACATTGATTGGTTGCCTCCTGCATGACCCCCACCGGGAATCAAACCTGCAACCCAGGTACTCACCCTTGACTGGCAATTGAACCTGCGACCCCTCGGTCTGTGGGCCGACACTCTAACAGCCAAGCCAAGCCAGCCAGGGCTCCATGTATATTAATAAGTTCCATCTATTTGGTACTTTCAGTTTATAAAACAGTGCTTACACATATTTTATTATTTTATGCTCTCAATCCATGAAGGAGGCAATATCTTCTCCATTTCACAAATACAGCAATTTAAAACTAGAGCCTCAAGATTCAGCCAAGATCAGACAGCAAGTAAATTGCAAGTTCCAAATCTGAAACCTAGTTTTTGTTTTTCAAAGGCCAGTGTTCTTTGCTTCCACCACAGCTGCCTAACACATGGGCTCTTTCTGCTTTTTGTTTAGAAGTAAAACATCATGGTTTTTTTGATTTAGAGGTTTTGTTATCAATTACAGCACTCCTATGGAAAGCAACATAGTGCTTTCACTCCTTATTTATTACTAGATCCTATGGGGAAGGACTTTTGTAAATAAACAATGGAAAAGCTGGCAGAGCTAGGAGAAAAACACAAATAAACCAAAAGGCCATTACACAAAGAGCTGCTACGATAACAAATGGAATAGTCCAAGAAGTCCAAAGATTCATAAGCCCTAGCTTTCTCAAGTGATATATGGAAGTCTGTGAGGCACTGGGTTATTATGTACAGCTTTAATAACGCAGCATTCGTATAAGAGGAAACGTGATTCCAATTATACTCTGATGAACTAAGTATACATCACACAAATAGCTTCACGGGAACAACTCTGGGTATTGACTCTGAAAGGTCAAGGGCAACCAGAGACATGCAGGAGGAGAAGCAGGGTCTGGAGAAAAGGCCACGTGAGGAACCAGCATAAGTCGAGCCCAGAGAAGCAGGCTCACCTTATAGTAATGTGAGCTCACAGAAGTAGGTTTCACCTTAATGCGAGAAATAACAGAGAAAATGTGCCCTCAGAAATGGAGGCAAAATATTAGTGTTTGGACCAGTTGGCGTCTGGTCCAAATACAGGTACATAAGGAAAAATCTAAGCATTCCATTTCAAAATTGTGAGTGCTTACCTTTTACAATACACACAAATAAATTTTCTTTAATGTTCCATCAGATTTGATTTTTAAAAAATATGTTTTTAACCCTGGCCAGTTTGGCTCAGCGGTTAGAGCATCGGCCCACGGACCAATGAGTCTTGGGTTTGATTCTAGTCAAGGGCACGTACCTCGGTTGCGGTTTGGTCCCACCCCCTGGTCGGGGTCATGTGGGAGGCAACCAGTCAATGTGTCTCTCTAGTGTCGATGTTTTTTCCTCTATCTCTCTCCCTCCCACTCTATCTGAAGATAAATGGAAAAATACCCTTGGGTAAAGATTAAAAAAAAAAGTTTTTATTGATTTCAGAGAGAGGAAGGGAGAGGAAGAGAGAGAGAGAAACATCTATAAGAAGAGAAACACTGACTGACTGACTGCCTTCTGCACACTCTCTACTGGGGATCGAGCCCACAACCTGGTCATGTGCCCTGACTGGAATGGAACCTGTGACCTCCTGGTGCATGGGACCATGCTCAACCAACTAAGACACACTGGCCGGGCTCAGATCAGATTTGTGATTCTACATCAAAAGGAAGTAACTCAGAAAAAAAAAAAAGGTGTTTTTTTTAAAAAACAACAACACAGAAAACAAGAACTCACTTAAATATTAATAGAAATATGGAATCTGATTTGAGAAAGGAGGAATGTCCATTTCAAATCTTTCATTTCTATATGCTTAAACTCAAGTGCCAATTTTTTCTTTTAAAAATGATGGGCAAAACAAGCATAATTCTCTAAAGCAGAAATGCATTTCATAAGAACATTTGATTATTTACAAAAAGGGAATCATACCTTTTCATCAATAATACTAGCTGATACTTAGTGAGCTCACTACATATTAGGCACTGTGTTTAACACATTATACACATTATCTTACAACAATATGACTTTATCTCATTTTTAAATAAGAGCAAATGAAAATTTACAGTGGTTAACTTGCCAAAGTCACATAGTTAAGTCCAAAACTCACATCCATCTCCTAAACATCACACACTACCTACTTGATTAAGTGCACTCAAAGTCCATGTGACAAATTCTTATGATATTAATATATTAATGGTTATCAATTTTAATCTGAATAAAGAGCAAAGGGAGATTAATCAGATGCATTTCATAAGCCCAAATGTTCAACCTCATGTTTGTTGATAATTTCTACCTCATCTAGGTTGAATTTATCTCTGATGTTTTTCCTGCTCCCTTGCTGGTGAGGACATTAATAAACAAGGAGGATCTGACAGCCCGAAGCTTAAGAGAATACAAATACGGGGCAGGCAAAAGTATGTTTACAGTTGTTCATATGAAAAATATTGCCCTGATTTCAGTGCCAGTGGCTCCAAGACCACTGTGATTTCTGTCATGGGCACCATCGTGAAGAAGGCCAAGCAGTGACCTGAGGGACCAGCTTGGGGTGGCTGGACAGTCTCCTTCCCACTGAGGGGAGGAGCCCTGCCAGGATTTGATAAGACTGCAGCCCAGTGACTGATGGCCTCAGGCAGAGTTCGCTTTGTGTATTTCAGGACTGAGATCTGCTCCCCAAAGGCCATCCCAAGAGGAGCTTCTGTGTGGCATTGTAGCTAAAAGGACACTGTGGCAGAGGAGTGGGGTGCTGTGGACAGTGCCCTTGTACCTCAGGGTCAGCTGCCCTATTAAAAGTGCTGATTTTGCCCTGGTCAGTTTGGCTCAGCGGTTAGAGCGTCGGCCTGTGGTCTGGAGAGACCCGGGTTCGGTTCCCGCTAAGGGCACGTACCTCGGTTGCAGTTTGTCCCCGGCCCTGGTCGGTCGTATGGGTGGCAGCCACTCGATGTGTCCCTTTCACATCGATGTTTCTCTCTCTCTCTCTCTCTGTTCCTCTCTCTCCCTCCCACTCTACCTGAACAAGGAATAGAAGGATGTCCTCAGGTGAGGATTAAAAAAAAAAAAAAGTGCTGATTTTTATATTGTGAACAAAACAACAACAAATAGAAAAAGAACACCATGATTAATAAATACTAATACAAGAATAAATCTGGTGTTTCACATACAACTACAACCTACTTTTGCCCCATCCCTGTATGTATGTATGTACACACACACACACACACACACACACACACATTCTGTGTATCAATATATGCACTTTTAGGAGTAACATCTCACATTTCAGATGTTGATTCTAGAAACTTACATAACCTACATTATTACACAAAGCTATTTAGACAGTTTACAGGGCTTTTAGCAACAGGAATATTTTCGCAACAGGCAGTTTAGACAGACCACTTGCTTCCTGCAGCTCATCCCAGGTACCTGGTGGCGTGGTGCACAGTGCATAATCAAGATGTGGTCATTCTTATGTATAATTAATCAATACATAAAAATACTTTTGAGTTTGACAGTGACTGCTGATGGTTTTATCTTATCAAGGAAGTACAAATCTGTCAGTACATATTTATGAAGCACCTACTACGTTGAAATTATTTGCACTTATAAAACCTTTTTCTTTCCTCTTCTCTTTGAGTCTCCTCTCCACTTCCCCTTCCCCAGAGCAATGGGAGCTACCACACAGCAGGGTTCTTTGTTTACTCATGGTTAACATTTTTTTGTTGTTGTGGTTAATCTTCACCGGAGGATATTTTTCCATTGATATTTTTTTAGATAGAGTGAAAGAGAGGGAGGGTAGAGGGTGGAGGGGGGGCAGAGAGAGAGAGAGAGAGAAACATCGATGTGAGACACTTCGATTGGTTGCCTCCCACAGGACCCTCACAGGGGCTGGGGATCAAACCTGCAACCCAGGTACATGCCCTTGACCAGGAATTGAACCTGCAACCCTTCAGTCCACGGGCCAATGCTTTAGCCACTGATCAAAACCGGCCAGGGCTCATGGTTAATATTTTCTGAAGACCTCAGATGCTCTCTCTTGGTTTGTGTCTTGAAGCAAGGGTTTCAGGAGTTTGGGTCAAAGGTATGAATTCTTCCTAAACTACAGAAGGAAAAGGAGGAATTGTTTATTTTCTTTCTGTTTTTAATTTAAGATACTGACTTGCGGAGTTGAGTAATGTTAAATGGGTAGAAGCACACGTTATATTTTTAAAGACTGGTTTCTCCTGCTATGAGCATTTATTCAGGAATTCAGAGACTCAGATCCTGGCCTTAGTTCTAACATCAACTTGCTAAGTAATTCTGGGGAAGTCACTCTGAGGCCTCTAAGCCTCAGTTTCCTCATTTGAAATAAAGAGCTGGAGTTAGATAATTTCTCCAGCTCCTCCCAGTTCTGGAGTCCTAGGATTTCCTTGTACTGGTCTGTAAAATAAATTGGGGTAACTACGAATGAGGACCATGTAGAAGTCCGACACGGAAGCCACCCCAATGAAACCGTAAGAGCGCGTCTCTGGCACTTTCTCAGATTACTGGAATCCAGCAGACCTGTCACTTGCTCCTCAGCAGAATGATTCCTTCCAGCGTTTTATACACCACAAGATCCTGGCAGTTCAGCTGTCAAGAATCCAGAGACCACTACATTTTTGGCAGCTTCACAGGTCTAAAGTCTTTCCTGTTTGATTTTATTCAAGACCCAATAAAGCAAAGAGTTGTGCAAAAGTAGAAGCTTTCTGCCCCAAGTGTTTACCCCCACAACCACTGTTACTTTTATTCCTCTTGACTTAAATTTAGCTGTGTGAGAAGAGCCACTAATGTGGTGGGGGTGGGGAGTGGTGTATATTTGTTTTCTCAAGACACAAGGCCAATAACTCCTTTATCTACCTACTGTCTCTCTCACCTCTCAGCCCTCATCCAAATAACCATCCACATTTCCCCTCTCTTTCTACATCCACTGAGGAAAATTTCGCTTCTCTTTCAAATAAGAACCATCACAAATTACTTCCTTGCATTGTGTGGCAATAACCTCACTTTTCAAGGAAAAAACCCCCCAGGATTTCACATAATAATAGACAAAAATAAACAGATAATTTAAAATAATATTGTTTTGCCTCAGGGAATGCTAGCTTTCTCCTGTTGAAAATATGGTGATAGAAAGAGAAGAAAATAAACATATACTGACTAGCTGATACATGCCAGGCACTTTATATACCTCATTTGATATAACATCTACTACAACCTTGTTGCTAGGTATTGCTATACCTGTTACTGTTGAATAAAGCCCTGAGGTTGATTCGGAGGAATGAAATTATTTGCCCCTATTTAAACAGAGCCTATAGAGTTTCCATTATATCATGCTGCTCACATTATTCTGCCACTATCTGAAAACTATTAAAAAAAACAAACATATTTCCTTTCTTGATTGAAATCAGTTTTAAAATCTCCTATTTCAACAAAAGTGCTTCGGCAATTCAAAAGGGAAAGGAAAAGTAAATCTTTTCAAAATGCAATTGCATACATACAGCATAATGTACAATAACATAATTATGCACTTCCTTTGAATGGATACTAATAAGCACTTAACATTAACTAAATAACTGCTGCCTACCATTACTTCACTTGTCCAGCTTTCTGCATATGAACGGATTTTTGTATCTATCATCTATTAAGGATACAGTTCTATTAAAATCATTTTCTTCACCCTCAGAACATTTTTCCATAGCCAACTATAAATATTTACTCTCATTTGACAAGCAAGAGCCCTTTAAAGGAGAGAAAAACAGTCTGCATAGCTTGTTTAAACTTTTGAACTTTACTTCATCCACAAGAACTATAAAGAACCAGCAGTTTCATAAGCACAAGTCAATGTCATCCAACATTCATTCATTCGTTTGTATATTCATTCATGTGTTCTCTTTAATGTAAAAATAATCTGAATTACTGGAACAAAATTCAGAAGCTAGATTAAAAAAAAATCACAACCAGAGAACATCAGAGTAAAATATCAACCCTAGGAAGACAAAAAGTAAAGTGCAAACATTTGGCAATACTGGGATGATTTGTACATCACAAATTGGACTTGGAGCCAATTATGAATACACACACACACATGCTCAATTACACAATTCTAATGATCTATGAGAGAAAAAAGTTCTGGTTAATTAATTGAGGTAAAGCTTTTACCACAATTTACACCTAAAAGACATTTTTCAAAAATGAAACCTAAAAAAAAAAAGAACAAAATTCAAATAGGAAAGGTCCTAAACATCCCCTTTCAACCAGATACAGTGTATCTTTGGGAAAATCCATTGTAATGATGAGTGAATTGAAAGGTGAAGACTTTGCTATATATTGAGAATACGTAAGGATACAACTTCTGGCATTTTTAAGATCTGTTTTAATATAGTAAACATCTAATGTGTGAATCAATGTTAATGTATTATTTATCCATTACAATAAAAAACTTACATTTCATAATTTAAAATTATGAAGATGCTTAATTAATTTTATATATATATGTGTGTGTGTGTGTATATATATGTGTGTGTGTGTGTATTATATATATTCCTATTGGTTTTAGAAAGAGAGGAAGGGAGATGGGGAGAGAGAGAGAGAGAGAAACATCAATCGGTTGCCTCCAGTATGTGCCCAGACTAGAGATTGAATCGTTAACCCTTCAGTGCACAGGATGACATCCAATCAACTAAGCCACACTCAGCCAGGGCTGCTGAATTAATTTCAAACAAATAAAAGCAAAACAAAATGAAAAACGAGGTATTAGCTATGAAATGAGCTTTATACCCTTAATTCAGAAACGGCACGACATAATTTTTAAAGAAATTTTTGCAAGAAATATACATGTAACAGAAACACAAAAACCATAAATCTATACTTTTGTGAAATACTGTAAAGTAAAAATTCATGTAACTACTGAGCTGGTCAAGAAGCAGCATTTTTCTAGGACCTCAGAAGACTGCCAGCATCACTGTCCAAAGGTAACGACTATCCTACTATCCGTGGTACTTATACCTTTGCATTTCTGGTTTTATCACTTAATAATGCTCTAGTTCATCACACTCTAAATTTATTATATAAATGAGTCACAGAGTATATATTTCTTGTGTCTGGCTTTTCTCCTCTCATTATGTTTTTAAGATTCATCCATATTGTTGATATAGCTATAATTTGATCACTTTAATTGAAGAATAGAATTCCACTGTATGACACATAACTTATCAACTGCACTATTGATGGACATTCGGGTTGCCTCTAATTTAGAACTTTTATGAATGCCAGTAAGAACATTCTGGATGGTATATATTTTGGCATGGAATGGTTGAGTCATGGAAAATGTTCTCCTTCAACTTGACAAACTAACACCCAACAATGTTCAAAACCAGCTCAACCAACTTACACTCCCACCAGTAGTTTGGAGTGCTCACGTTGCTCCATGTCTTCACCAACCGTTGCTATCACCAGACTCTTTAATTCTAACCACTCCAATGAGTATACAGTTGCATCTTATTGAGATTTTGTTTTCTATATCCTCACCCGAGGACATTATTTTGCATGTATCTTCAGATAGAACGGGAGGGAGAGAGGGGGAAGAGAGAGAGAGAAACATCGATGTGAGAGAGACACAGCAACTGGTTACCACCCACACGTTCCCAACTGGGGCTGGGGCCAAACTGCAACCAAGGTACATGTCCTTAGCAGGAACCGAACCCAGGACTCTCTGGTCCATGGGCCAACGCTCTAAACGCTGAGCCAAACCGGACAGAGATCTTATTGAAATTTTAATTAGCATTTTCCTGACTGTTAATGAGCATAAGCACATTTTTTATATTAACAGTTACATTATTCCATTATTTGTGAACTGCCTATCAAGAAGTTTGCTCATTTTTCTACTGAGTTGCTGTCTTCCTTTATTGATGTATAGAACTTCTGTATACTTTGGATATAAGTTCTTTTTATAGTTATATATGTTCCAAATATATTCTGCTATTCCACAGCTTGCCTTTTCATTCTCTTAATGATTTTTTTTTTAATGAACAGAGACTCTTAATTTTAATGTTTGTCAGACTTATCAATTAAAATTTTTTTTTTCCTTTTTATTGATTTTAGAGAGAGAAGAAGGGAGAGGGAGAGAGAGATAGAAACATCAATGAAAGAGAACATTGATTGGCCGCCTCCTGCACGCCCCCCAGTGGGGATTGGGCCCACAACCTGGATATGTGCCGACTGGGAATCAAACCAGCGACCTCTTGGTGCATGAGTTGACGCTCAACCACTGAGCCACATCAGCAGGGCAAACTTATCAATTTTTTTAAAGATAAAGTACTCTTTATATCCTATTTAAGAAATCTTTCACTACCTTAAGGCCATGAAGATATTCTCATATTTTCTTCTGAAAGTCCTTTTGGTTTGTTTGCCTTTGACATTTATGTCTATAGTCCATGTGAAATTTATTTCTGTGTATGCTGTGGAGTGGGGATTCAATATTACAATTTTCTATGTGGATAACCAACCACCAGAGCACCATTTATAAAAGAGAGTCCTTTCCCCATGGCTCTGCTGTACCTACTCTGTCATCAATGACTGGTCTACATATGCATGAATCTGTGTCTTGGACCTCTGGTACTGATCTGTCTGTTCTTGCATAAAAACCACACTGTCTTAATTACTATAACATTACAATAAGTCTTGATGTCTTGTAGAACACGCCCTCTTACCTTGTTCTTATTTAAGAGTGTCTTGGCTCTTCATTGTATTTTCTATTTTCATAAAATTTTAGCATCATCTTTAGTTCTATTTTTTTTTTAAAAAAAACCTATTAACATCTTTATTGAAATGGCACTGGATTTATATGATTAGTTTGAAAAGACGTCATCTTTAAAATATCGAGTCCTTCTAATACACTGCTGGTGGGAATGCAGACTGGTGCAGCCGCTATGGAAAACAATATGGTGCTACCTCAAAAAATTAAAGATTGACCTTCCATTTGACCCAGTGATCCCATTGCTGGGAATATACCCTAGGAAGCCTGAAACACCAATCAGGAAGAATATATGTACCCCCATGTTCATAGCAGCACTATTTACAATAGCTAAGATCTGGAAACAGCCCAAGTGTCCACCAGTAGACGAATGGATCAAAAAGCTGTGGTACATATACACAATGGAATACTATGCAGCGGTAAGAAAGAAAGATCTCTTATCCTTTGAGACGACATGGAGGGACCTGGAAAGTATTATCCTAAGTGAAAGAAGCCAAGCAGAGAAGGACAAATACCACATGATCTCACTTATATACGGAATATAATGAACATAACAGTCTGAGGAATACAGTAGACCCAGACACATGGAAGTGGGGCACAGACTGACATCCCTCAGAAGAGGGGATGGGGGGTGGGGGGGGTGGGAAGAGATAAACCACAGAACTTATATGCATGTATGCATGACCAATGGACATGGACAACTAAGCCAGGGACAGGGTGGAGGGGGGGTGGGGTGGGGGGTGCCAATGGGGTAAAAAGGTAAAATATCTGTAACAAAAAAATAAATTAATTAAAAAATTAAAAAAAAAAAATAAAAATAAAATAAAATATCGAGTCTTCAAATCCATGAAAATGATATAGCTCTCCAATTATTTAGGTCTTCTTTTATTTTCTCGCAATAATATTTTATAGTTTTCTGCATAAAAAGCTTGCGACAGGTTTTGTGAATTTATCCCTAAGTATTTGATATTTTGTGATGTTACTGCAAGTAGTATTTAAAATTTCTTTTAGTTTCTAATTGTGCTGAGATCTGGATATACAATTGATTTTTGTATAATGAATACAATTGGTGATAGCAAGCCTCCTTGTCTTATTCCCAGTCTTAAACAGAACGCTTTACCAAGAGCATGAAGATTTGGAGATATCCCATAATGAGATTCAAGAAGTTCCATTCCTGTTTCCTAATATTTTCATTTTATTATTATTATTGTTTTTGGATATATACACATATATATACATATATTTTATAATCCTCACCCGAAGACATATTTATTGATTTTAGAGAGAGGGGAAGAGAGAGATAGAAAGAGAAAGAGAGAGAGAGAGAGAGTGAGAGAGAGAGAGAGAGAGAGAGAGAGAGAGAAGAGAGAGAGAAACATCAATTGGTTGCCTTCCGATACAAGCCCCTACCAGGGATGGAACCCGCAAACTGGGCATGTGCCCTGACTGGAAATCGAACCCGAAACCTTTTTGGTGTATGAGATGATGCTCCAGCCAATCGAGCTACTCAGCCAGGACTGTGTACTGAGATTTTAAAAAATTATTAATGATACTGAGTTTTATTGACTGAGTTTTTCTGAATCTACTGATCTCATGACTCTTTTCCTTTAATTTGCTAATGTCATGAATTAAATTATTCTAATGTTAAACCAATACTGCACTCTGGGCAGGGAGTAACTTTTATATATATTTTTATATATTCTGAGTTTGCTAAAATTGTTATGGTTCTTTTATATCTATATAATGTATCATTTTAAATAGTAATTTAAGTATCTAATGTTTATACTTATCTGATATTTCTAAAGTTATTATTATTTTTTTAATTATTATGGAAGTTTCAGACATACATAGGTAGAGAGGGCAGTGTAATAAACTGCTATTCCCACCACTCAGCGTTTACGGTTATCAACCTTTTCATATACAGCTCTCTCCTGTTGGATTATCTCCTGCTGGATTATCTTAAAGTAAATTCAAGCATTTTAAATTTAGCAATGCATTTCATATGTAACTAGAAAATGTATATTTTTAAGAAGAAAGCTCATGAATATATTTTTAACTTACTTTATAATGAAACAGATGGAAGCCATTTATAATATTTAGAGAGCGGTGAGTTTCAATCACAGAAATAATAAAGTCTAGATCTTACAGTGGAGTTGTCTTTGGATATATTCTATCCAGTTTTTCCCTTAAAGTCTATAACGCCCTGAATAAAAACACAGATAATTGAAAAGTATGTCATGAATGTTATAAACACAAGAGAAATAGCAAAAGAACATAATCTGAGGCTAAACTTAATTATCTGAATTGAGAATTTGTTGGAAATGAAAAGTTTATGTAATGAAAGACAATTTTACAGTCTTATGTATCAACTCAATCTGTGAGACACTACTTAGTATTTATATTGCAGCTACTACACATTATAATATAACAGAGACTATACTATAATGAGGACTTCGTATTTTAGTTGTAGTCCTCTAGAGATTTTCTAAGCGCACATGGGTCCCCATCTTCAATTCAGTAAGATAACTAATAAAATTATATCCAAAGTTCCCATTAACTTTATAAAATCATACAGGGTTAGAAAAAGTGTTTTCAAAAGGTTAAATATTAAAAAAAAAATAGAATAATACAAAAAGCAGTTTGTACTATTGTCACTGGTTCACTACCCAGTACTATGGAAATGTGGACGACCTTTGTTACTACTTAATTCTTTAACAGGTATTTTTTGTTTATAAACTTTCTTTTTAATATGTCAACATTTCTGAAACAAAACTGAAAACAAATGTGGAAAAAAGGTGGTTTAGGTTTTGAATTAAAAGTATTAGTTGAGGAAAATCTGTGTATTTTATAGAAAGGTCTCACTGTTCTGTTTTTTATTTTGTATGTCACTACTTAAAGTGAAAAGCCCTAAAAAGCCCTGACAATTTTACACAATTCAGAGACTCTACCACTGAAGCGATGACAGGGAGAAAATAAAAAGTATTCGAACCACTGAAGCAAACCAGAAAGGTAGCCAGTGAAGGCTGACTGGGATTTCTTAATTTTCTCAAGTGATGTGAACGGCTCACCAACTTCTACCATTCCTACCGGGTGATTTTTAATAAATTGAGAATATGGAGTTGCTGAAAAATCAGCAAGCTTCTGGTCTGAGTAAAGAAGGACGTGAGCGACTTTCACTCCTGCCGAAAGCACGACAAATCCCCAGATAAACCTCAACAACGCACATTTCTTTAAAACCACAGCAGAGCTGCAAACACACACACACACACACAAGAAGCAATTGAACAGGAAGAGGCGGCTTTCATATCTTGGCCCAGGCACTGAGCTTGGAGAAGTGTGCTCACCAGAGAAGGGCAGTCTGCCAGGCAAGAAGAAACCAGACAGACTCTGGTTTTATCTGTGGGCTCACTTGGGTTTAACTCTGGAGGAGCTCCAAATGCAAAGATAATCCTCCCTGTTAAGCCACTGTCCCACACACGGACATTTTAAGAATCGGCAGAGGCTGGGTATATGGACGAGCTCCCCTGTGGCACAGCACTGGAGGAGAAGGGTCAGCCACAGTCAAAGCTGGTAAGATGATGGCAGCTTTTTAAAGCTGCCCTAAGCCAAGTGTGGGATAGTGTGTCAGTCTCAAATAGCTGAGAGCACTGCACAGAAGGGGTCTTCACACTCACACGGGTTTCTACAGACCTCTGTCAGGTACAGTAAGTCCTCACTTAGCATCACTGATAGGTTCTGCAACTTTAAGTGAAACTACATATAACAAAACCAATTTTACCCCAGGGTAATTGATGTAAATAAGTTCCTATGGCATCTCATCAGCTTTGTAAGGAAATGATGTTGAGTGAAACAAAGTTACTTGAGGACCTGCAGTACTCCTAACAAGACTGGGGCAGAGAGGGAGACTGGAGAGAGCCCTCCTCAGCGGTGCAGGGGTGCAGAGGAGCAGGGGAGCAGGGGGGCAGGGGTGCAGGGGTGCTGGGGTGCAGGGGATGACAGGGCTGTGGGAGTGAGGCAGAAAGCACTGCAACTTCCTTGGACTCCTTTCTTCTTTGGAAAAAGACCTTATGCCAATGAAGGAGGGACAACAAACCCTCTAGGCAACAGGGTTCCAAGGAGGTGATCAGCAGTCATGGGAAGGGAGGAAGCTATCTGCAGGAGACAGGTACAAACCCCACCTCCTTCTCCAGACTCTACAAACTAATGAAGCAAGAGGCTTAAGCAGCTAGAGAAAGTGCAGCAAGTGTCCACAGGCCACCAGAAAGAACAAACTGTGATTGGGAGAAACTCTGTGTCTTGGGGAAGGACAAAAGAGTTTTGTGTCTATGCCAAGGAGAGGTCTCTTAGGCTGGGAGAGGGGCAGGAAACACCTGCCCAAGACCCATTGCGAGTAAAAGGCAGGCGGGAGAGGCAGGAATGCTACATAATTCTCTAAGATTTAGGTGTACATGGTCTTCCCAAAACTGAAGCTGAGCATGAACAGAGAACTGCACCCGGCCTCCACCCCCAAACACAAGCCTAGCACAGCATGCTAAGTAACAGCAGTCTTCCTCTGGGGAAAGAGCAAGAGTGTGGAGATGCACTCTCACTGCGGGCGCAGATGTGCAGGGATGGCTGAAAGCTGGGGGTGGGGCAGTAATACCGACGACATCCCTTAGCACAGCAGCCCTATGTACTAGGCAATGGCAGCCCCGTGCCAGAGAACTGGAAGTCTGTGGCTCACTGAATGAAGCAAAACCCCATTCCAGCTCTGCTCCTGAAAGTCCTCGCTTAAGTTCAACCTCACATACTAATAACCCAACAGAAGAGGCAATCCTATGCTGATGTGTAAGTACTGCCGTAGTCCCTAATGTTCACACATCCAGCATTCAATCAAAAATTACAAGACTCATACATGAAGCAAACAAACAATGCCCCAGGCAACCCACTGTTTAGAGACAAAACAATCAAGAGAGACAGATTAAAAGATGCTTCAGATGTTGGAACTACCAGATAGGGACTAAAAAAGTAACTAGGATCAAAGTGTTAAAAGGTGAACAACATCAACAAGCAGATGGGAAGTTTCAGCAGAGAAATGGAAACTTATGGAAATGCTAGAAATTAAAAAGACAGTATTGGAGATGAAGGAGTCCTTTGATGGGCTTATCAGCTTCTGATTCATCTAAGGAAATATCAATAAATTTGAAGAAAGGCCAATAAAATTTACCCAAACTGAAACACAAAGAGAAAAAATACTGTGGGGAGAGAGGAAACAGAGCATCCAAAAGCTGCAGGAAATTATCAAATGGTCTAAAATACATGTAATTGGAGTTGTAGAAAGTGGAAGGAGAAACAATGAGGCAGGAGAAATATTTGAAGACATAATGACCAAGAAACTCAGACAACCCCAAGCAGGATACTCAATATTTAACACATCATAGTCAAACGGTTAAAAAAGCAAATATAAAGCGAAAATCATGAAGGCAGCTGGAGGAAAAATTAACTTATAGTATCAGAACAGTGGCTGAAATGACATCATTCTTTTCCTGGGGTGGGAAAGTGGATGTCTAGAAGACTGACTCCAAAGGAAAAAAGAAGACTTTCTGGAAATGTTCTATACCTTGATTGTGGTGGGAGTTACACAAGTGTATACATACATCAGAATTCATTAAACAGTACACAAAATATGTACCTTTTGTTGTGGATAAATTATGCCTCAATAAAGCTAAATTTCTAAAGTCTATAAACTAATCCAATTCATTAATGTTTCAAACAATAAACAGACAATCCTGTTCATGAAAATATTCTGTATCCCTTATAAATAGTTATGTTGGTCATTCTACAATCTGATTATTAGGAAGAGATCAAAACAGTTTATTACAAAACCCAACTTTTTAGATGTAGCTTTAGAGCTTCGAGAAACCTATGCTATTCTAACAGGGCCAATACAGAGGATATAGGTAACAACATTAATAATCCAGTTAAACTGAATTAACCTTATGTTACTAGCAGGTTGCAAAGCAGGTGGTAGAACTGGTGTCTGAATCCTTTAAAAATGAGTATAACAAAAGCAATATAAAAATAAACAAAGTTATGGGAGCTAGAAGCAGTCCAAATTTTATCTGGATAAAAATTCAAGATGGCTTTCATTTAAAAAAAAAAACTTACTGAAAATTGTAAATGGAAGAAGCCAGAATTCTCTCATTTGTCTATTTTCCATACCAGTTGTTATTTTTCATTACTTTTATCATGAATGCAAACAAGAATTGGGAATATTTATTCGCTTAACATTCACACTCTAAATTTTATAACCAGTTGGCCAAAATGTATTCAGTCTAGTCATGACCATAATTTGAGTTGACTATCCCCCTGAACATGCATATCATGTTTTGCCTCAGGAGAGAAGGATAGAATTAACTCTGGAGAAGAGTCTAACACTGGTCCAAACAGTCTGTCTGCAATGTTTTTTATAGAAGAATTCCAAATAAGTATATTCTCCTCTGTTAAGCAGGGGAGTTTACCTTGAATGAGGCCTGGGCTTAGAGACTTGCTTCCAAAGAACAGAGTATGAAATGGAGAAAAATAGTAACTTTACAGTAGAACTATGAGAAACCTATGCTTTTCTATTGTTTAGGTAACCAAGGTTAACATCACCAGCGACATTATCCCTGATGTGATGTGATGAAAATACTTGTTCATCTCTGTGAGAGTCTTTCTCCAAACCCACAACCCCAGTCTAGTCATGGGAAAACACCAGACAAACCCAAATGGAGGAATATTTTGCCAAATAGTTGGCCAGTATTCCTCAAGATTGCCAAGGTCATGAGAAATAAGAAAAGACTGAGAAATGTCACAAACCAGAAGAGACTAATAATAAGGCATGATGTCTAAATGCAATGTAGTATCCTGGATGGAATCCTGGAACAGAAAAAGGACAGCAGTCGAAAAACTGGTGGAATCCAGATCATCTGGAGTTTAATTCATAGTAACGTACCAATGTTGGTTTCTCGGTTTTGACAAACGTATCATGGCAATGGAAGATGTTAATATTACAGGAAGCTGGGTGAGGGTTATACAGGATCTCTCCATATTATCTTTGTCACTTATCTGTAAATCTAGGGATTGTTCCAAAACAAAAAGTTTATGAACCAACAGAAAATAAACTAAAAAACAAAAGTAATATGTCCAGCAAAAGCGATGACGGAGTGGGTTCCCTGCTCTGTGTCTGGCTCTGAGGAGCACACTGGACCTCACTCACCCCTCCTGGCACTGTTGCTTGGATACAATACGCCGTGTGCATGAAGCTTACTGTGCGGACCAATTATCCCACTACATCACTACAATAATCTTTTCTGACGTCCAAAAATCACACAGGTAGAAGACAGCATTCTGTGCTTTCATTATTTCTGCACATCATTGGACCACCACCCCAGATGAGTGAAGGTATTTCAGTTTCAGGTCATTAAAAGCAAATGTACCAATTTCTTCCTATTTTTTAATCATATTTTTTAAGTTTTAATTTTGTAGCCCTTTAAAACTAAAGGTTGAGCGCCCTGATGTGCATTTCTAGTGAGTGGTAATGATTGGCCTCTAACACGGACACACAGTCTGATGGACACTGCTAGGCGCTGTGGTTTTGACGCGTACATAGGGTTTTCAATTATTTTTAGTATTCTGTGTTTAATTTATTCACATGCTGGACCACTGAAAAGAGAAAGAAAACATAAGGACCACAAAACTTTGAACTTCAGCAAATGCAAGTATGTAAAAATGACTAATTCTACAGGTCCACCCCAAATTAATTATGTTTGTGAACTGTATTCATCTAATCAAATTTCTTATATAACAAATCGAGATATCTCTGGTAATTCAGAAAAAAATGTTAAAAGAACCAATATAAAAATGAGTGTATTCTGAGTGGTTATTACTACCTGCAATGAGAGACTGTGGAAAAGTGCTTGCAAGTAGACCCCTAAAACATTCTTTCCTAGCTCATCAGGTAGAAACCAAACAGGAACAAAGAAAGTGATTTTCCTAAAGGTTGAAATGCAAGAATTCTAAAACATCCAGACATGAAAATAGTTTTTTACTATTTTTGATGCCTTAACACACAAATATAATAAACATCAATAATTTCTCAACACATTTTTTTATGTAACTAAACAGAAATATATATTATGTATTCATTATACATTTATATTAACTATATAATTAATTACCTATGTAAAGAAAATAAAAACTGTTCTTATAAAGTATATTTCTAATGATTATACTTAAAATGGACTTTATAATAAAATCTTCAATAATATATTGATAGACATACACATTTTTAAATTAAAATACATCATATACCATATAAAATGACAAAATTACTTACAAAGTTTCTATAGGGAATCATGGAATCATATTACTCAAGAAAGGGTTCATGAATTTACAAAAGGTTAAGAAATGTACAATTAGCCCTGGCCAGTTTGGCTCAGCGGTTAGAGCATCGGCCTGCGGTCAGGAGAGACCTGGGTTTGGTTCCCGCTAAGGGCATGTACCTCGGTTGCAGTTTGTCCCCGGCCCTGGTTGGTCGTGCGGGTGGCAGACACTCGATGTGTCCCTTTCACATCGATGTTTCTCTCTCTCTCCCTCTTCCTCTCCCTCCCTCCCACTCTACCTGTGCAAAAAATGGAAAAATGTCCTCGGGTGAGGATAAAAAAAAAAAAAAATGTACAATTAGTTTACAATCATCTTGAGTTACAGATGAAAAAACTGAAGCCTCCAATTTGTTTGAATTCATACAGGGTTTGGATAGAAGTGACAGTGTTGGGCAAGAGCCTAGCTCTCTTACTCCTCCACTGCAGCCTTCACCTGGCTGTCTATGCATCAACAAAGTTCTTACCACTAAGCAAAGTAAGTCTGAAACTCTCATTCTTGGAGTTCTCTTACGTAAAAACTGGATTTATGGCAACTCTTTAAGCACATCTCAAACACTGAAACACAGGACTTTGAAATTACACATTCACACACATGGTTGACCCTAGGCTTCTTCTCACTGCACCCCAACTGCCCAACACAACCTCACTGTTCCTATCATGGAAGGAAAATTCTAGAATAATCTTTAAAATCAGAAGTAGAATAAAAAACAACAGAGAAAAGTAGAGGGGTACAGAGGATCTCCAAGGGAAAATTCAGCCAAATCAAACATGGATAAGCTGTCTTCCTGCCACATCACTGCCCTATTCCAGATCCCCCCCAAAAAGCTAGTTCTCAAGTTATATGATATTATGATTTAAACAAGTACTGTATTTTGTAAGTAGAAATCTGAAACCTGATTATTATTATAATGATAATCTCCTTTACCACCACTAACACTTGCACAGCATAACTTGTTTTAGAAAGTATATTCCAAATTTGATAACTAGACTACAAATGACCGTTTGGAACAGTGTCTATTTGTAATTCCTGGTCTCAAATCCCTTTAACAAAATAATGTTCTTCTAAGGCAGAGCAAGAAACACACATTTTTGATTTTATGACTTGTACTCTTTGTAAAGTAATAATCTGGGCAAATAATTAACTAATACATCAAGTGATTAAAACGTTAAAATATGCAAAACCATAACAGTAGTGACAGTTACATTAACAATTCATTCACACATTTATTAATTGGTTCAACAATCACTTATGGAATACCTACTATGGGTCAAGGACTGTGCTGGGGATAAAAGAAAAGGATGAATGTTCACTACTTTTAAGGATGTCATAGGCCACTAAAAAGCGATAGACCTGTGAACCAAGTCCACAGAAGAGTGGTAGGGTGATAACAGGCTGAAATGAGGCCACAGAGAATGAAGGGTGGGGATCAATCACAGAATTATGTGGGATAGAATGGGTGTCAGGAAAAGCCCACAGAGGGGTGACCCTTGAGCTGGAGTTTGAAATGTAAGCTGGTCTTGGAGGATGACGATGGGATACTTGGGAGAGTGGGGATGGGAAGTGTAACATCTTCCAAGCTGATCAACTGAGGCACGATATACTATGAAGTGCACTGGGAAAACAGCAAGCAAGCTGTCTGCTAAGGCTGAATTTTGGGGAAGTGAGGTCCAGCAAAAGCCAGGGCTTGGCTATTGCTAAGAAATATGACTTGATCACCAAGAGTTCTTAATTGCTTCTGAACATAGATCCTTTTCAGATTTTAAAGGTGACTTAAAAATCCAGCAGCTAAAGTATATTGCTAATTTAATGAGTCAGGCACTTTACATACATTTCTCATTTACTATTATATTCTCAACAACCCTAGAAACAGAAATGATTTCATTGTTTCTGGACATAAGCCCTTTTCAGAATTTAAAGATCAGAATAACAACAAATTACTACAGTATATTTATTACTTACTATGTATCAGGCATTATACATATATTTCTTATTTAATTTTATATTCACAACAATTGAGGAATAGAAATCATTTCTATCAGATAATGGCAGCTAGGTAATTTGCTCCCAAGCACACCAATTAAGTGTCAGGATAGACTTAAAACTCAGTTTAACTTAAGCCTGTCTTCTACCAATCCTCTCCTGGTGTGTGTGTGTGTGTGTGTGTGTGTGTTTTAATTAATTTATTTTTGTTACAAATGTTTCTCCTTTTCCCCCCCTAGACACTCTCCTCCTGATCCCACCCCCTGCCCCACAGCATTGTTGTCTATGTCCATTGATTATGCATATATGCACATAAATTCTTTGGTTTATCTCAACTCTCCGCCTACCTACCCCCTCCTCTGAGGTTTGTCAGTCTGAACCGTACTCCTTTCTATGTCTTTGGGTCTATTTTGTTCATCAGCTGATTTTGTTCATTAATTCAGCAAATAAGTGAGATCATGTGGTATTTGTCTTTCTCTGTTTGGCTTACTTCGCTTAGCATAATACTCTTCTGGTCCCTCCATGTCATCTCAAAGGATACAAGATCTTTCTTTCTTTCAGCTGCATAGTTGAATCCTCTCTTTGAATTAAAAAAAAAAAAAAAAAAGTACAGCCCAGGCTGGTTTAGCTCAGTGGTTAGAGCATCAGACCATAGACCTAAGAGTTGCAGGTTCAATTCCCAGTCAAGCACACATGCCTTGGTTGCAGGTTTGATCTCCGTGCGGGAGGCAACCAATCGATGTTTTTCTTTCTCTCCCCCTTCCTACCTCCCACTCTATGTTAAAAAAAAAAAAAATCAATGGAAAAATATCCTTAGGTGAGGATTAAGAAAAAAAAGTACACTCATATACACTATTATTTTCATCTTATTCAGATCACACCTCATTCACAGGTGGGAGCATGAGATAATCTTTGATTCCACAGCCTCCTCTAGCTACATACTCCCTTTCTCCAAGCAATACCAGTGAGGAGTTGTCTACACAGGCCATACGCACGTCCTCACTTCCCATTGTGTTTTCCAACTAGTCTTCTTACTGCAGAGACTAGGAATCTGCTAAGGGCAATGTCAGCTACAGCCTCCACAATGCAATTCCAATGGCCAATTAACTGTCCTCATATTACCTCACAGCTCACCCCTATTTTTATTATTTTCCTTATTTTATCTGATCTTCTGCCAGAAGGAACTCTAAATGTTGGCCTACCTCTCTCAGCCCTGGGATTTTCTTCCCTTCATAGAGTTCAACACCATGTACACACTGATCATGAAGAGATTTTTACATAGAACTCCAACCATCTGTATAACTGTCTCCTCAACATTCCCTCAAGGACACCAAATAGCTATCTCAAACTTAACAGAACGTAATAGAACTCTTCAGTCCTCTTTTTTTTTTTTTTTTAAATCCATTTTTTTCAAATTTCTCAAAGAAAAATAAAGTTTAACACACAGCAGGTACTACAGACTTCTCCAAAGCTAAAGAGGTCATGCATTACTCGTATGCAATGTGAAAAGCTAACAACTCCAAAAATTCTTGTTTAGATATGTATTTTCTTACCACGTATTCTTTCATATAGGACTTATAATATTCTAGGTAATTGCTTACTAGAACTTACAAAAGTGGAACTTTAATAAGCAATAAATATATAACCTTAAACTGGAAATTATAACCTGTTTTTATTGTTTTAATGTTGAGGAAGTTGACCTCCTATTGACAGTGGAGGACTATGCAATCTGAACCAAAAGAATAATCAGAAAAACTGGACAAAGTTTTGAAAAGTATATATGCTTAAAAGCACTGGAGAGCCTAAAGTAAATGAAGAATTAAGGGGAAAAGATGAGGAAGACAGAAATCTAGGGAGGTCAGCCTGAAATCTGGGGCCTCTTCCTGGAATTAGGGGCAACACCAATTGCAAAAGGGGAAAAGGGAGACTTAGGAAGCCTCAAAAACCTTGGGGCATAAAAATTAGAGTGCAAGGTAGGCTGGAGGCTGAAAACCCTCCATGATTTGGGTGGTGACGCAAAGGGCTACACTATAGGACTGAGCGTGAACCAGACACATAAGTCCTCAGTGGCCTGATGCACAGCTTCAAATCACCTCAATCTTTGGAAAAATGAATGAACAATGATCCAGACTGCTGGTGCCCTGGCTCCTTGCCAGAGCAGAAAGGTAAGTTCTCTCTGTAGAAAGTTAACATCAGCATGTTAGGTCTCATCATTTTTCTATAACTATTAAAAAACAGCCCTGGCCAGTTTGGCTCAGCAGTTGGAGCATCAGCCTGCAGACCAGAGAGTCCCGGGTTTGGTTCCTGCTAGGAGCATGAACAAAAAAACCCCCCAAAAACAAAAACAGAATAGCTGATATCAATAAAAAAATCAGGTCCACAAAGAGGCAACATAATATGAAAACAAAATAAAACCAAATACACCAAGAGGGAAAAGAGATGCTGGAACCTGATGCCCAGGGGCTCCTATGGCATAATGAGACAGACTTAAAGCTATCGTTTTCATCTCTCCATAATAAATGCAAGGAGCTACAAGATAAAAGTTAAGGTTATTTTCCAGAGGAGTATAAAATATAAAAGGAATCAAGTGGAATTCCAGATATAAAAATCATAGTAACAAAAATTAAGAGCTTAAAAGGATAGATTTGAAAACAGATTAAATGCAGCTAAAGACAGAATAAGAAAAGAGGTTAGAAGTCAGATCAGAAGAAAACTAACAGATAACAAAAGAAAAAATACTGAAAGAGGGTAAGAAATATAAAGGATCAGTAAATATATCTGTCTTCTAAAATATGGGTCACTGAAATTCCAGAAAGAGAGGAAAAAAAGGACAGAAAAAATATTTTTAGTGATAATGGCTCAGAAGTTTTCAAAAATTAATCAATGTTAAGCACACATTAAAGAATTCCTGCAGCCCAGCCGGTGTGGCTCAGTGGTTGAGCATTGATCAATGCACCAAGAAGTTTGCCAGTTTGATTCCCGGTCAGGGCACATGCCCAGATTGTGGGCCAAATCCCCAGTGGGAGGAGAGCAGGAGGCAGTCAATCGATGTTCTCTCTCATCGATGTTTCCATCTCTCCCCCATGTTTCCATCTCTCCCCCTCTCCTGTCCTCTCTCTATAAAATCAATAAAGAAAAAAATAAAATAAAAAATAAAAAAGAAGCCCTGCAAATCCCAAAGCAGATAAAGAAAAAGAAAACTAAACAAAGGAACATTATAATAAAAGGCTAAAAACCAAAGACAGAGACATTTTTCACAGCAGTCTGCACAAAACAGACCACCCCTTAAAGAACAATTAGACTGACTACTGACTTCTCAACATAAAACAACAGAAAGTAGAAGACAGTGTGGAAAATAACCACTAACCTAGACTGTTATCCCTGCAGAAAATATCATTCAAGAATGAAGGTGAGAGCAAAACATTGTCTGCAAACAAACACCAGATACACAGAGTAACTTACATTTCAGTTGACCTAAATAATCATATATATTCATCAGAACTTGGGGGCTATACAAGGTAATTTCTCAACAATGGTCATAGGTTTTGTCTTTTCTCAGAATGCTCCCCTCTCCAAGACACTGAGGACAAGTACTGTTTCTAAACAATTCAAATAAATTTAGAAACTGATGGGAGGTCGAGGGTTAAGAAGAAGGAAAGAACAACACACATCAACTTATAAAATATTTGAATTTCATCAAGTAAAATCTGTACAATTGCTCAATGTCAACATCATTTATTTTTACTGCTTTAGAAAGTTATTCCATGTGAACTAATTTTATAAATGCTTTTAAAGTATAAAGTATATAACTTTTACATCTGATGCATTTTATTACACTTGCATAAATCATCAGTGATAACAGCCTATAAAAGATGATTCTAAAGCAGCTGAATGCTCTGAATAGTCTGTTATTTTCTTGTGGGCAAGAACTATTCCTTAACCACCTTTATAACTCCTATAGCATGCCTAGCATACAACTTTGTACACTGTAGGTGGCCCCAAATAATTTTAATAAACAAAATTCTAAAAGATAAGAGAGGCAAGATACTTCATCAGCTCAATTGCAAATGAGAATACTTTTTTCTCATTTCAAGGTTGCTTAGAATTAGCATATTTAAGAATTTCAGTCCTTTTATCTTTAAATAGAAACCCCTCTGATGAAGCTGACTTCAGGGAAATAATTTTCTTTTCTTTTTTTTATTCTCACCCGAGGACATTTTTGCATTTATCTTCAGATAGAGGAGGAGGGAGAGAGGGACAAAGAGAGAGAGAGAAACATCAATATGAGAGAGACACATTGAGTGGTTGCCACCCACACAACCCAACCGGGGCGGGGACAAACCACAGAAGTACATGCCCTTAGCAGGAATTGAACCCAGGTCTCTCTGGTCCACGGGCCAACACTCTTAACCACTGAGCCAAACCGGACAGGGTTAATTTTCATTTTTTACATGTATTTAAGTAACTACCAGATATAAGAAAAAGGAGATCCCTTTAGAAATTTAGGAGAAGTTTCTCATGGATTTAGATTATAACTGAATTACTTTCCAAATATATTATTGACCTGGTTTTAAGAGTGCTTTCTATTCATCAGCACATAGAAAAGGCCACCAGTGTTGTATGCACTCTAGGGAGCGTGAAGAAAATACAGACTATGGCTATGATACAAAGATTCAGATAGTTATGATGGTGAAAAAGAGTGTCCAATAATTATGACATTCTATAATTCATAGTATATTTTGACTCAGGGGAAATAAAGAACAAAAAAATGGGTAGAAAAATCAATGATCATATATGTATAAATTGGCAAATCTGGGTAATTACGAAAAAGCCTGTGAGTTAAAAAAAAAAAAGGAATAGGATTGATGAATTAGTATAAAGTATCTTTTTTCTCTTTAAAGAAAAAGATAATGTCTCTCTGGTTTTCAATCAGAATAAACACAGAGCTGAGTAAATTTTAAAAAGGAGTAAGAGAATAAAAATGAATAAAGGTATAAAAAGGTCACATATAATTGTATATTTTTAAAAATATCACTGATTCCAAAAGAAGCTAGCCTTCTGACTCCCTAACATTGCTGGCTAGTAGGTAGATACAAAGTAATTTTCCTTCTAAAATGCACACATCATTTAGATTTATTAGTTAAAACTACTGAAGGACTTGTTTTTGAGCCATCCCGATGCAAGTGTTCTTGCCAAGGTGTCATTCCATTCTTGCATTAACACATGGGATCAAATAAAATAGAATTCCCCAGCCCCCATCTACGTCTCAGAAAGTCACTGACTGCTGGAAAACAACAGAAATTTATTTTTTTCTGGAAATGAATCAGAAGGCAGACCATCATTTGGTAGCCAGCATATGATTCAGCAGAGCTTTGTACAAAAAAAGGTATAAAGTTAAAAAACGACCCCAAAAGGCTCTGGAAGTAGTGGACTGTTTTTACCCTTCCTGGAATCACTACCGGCAGCATCTATGAACTTCTTACTGTGTGTAACTGAAGAACCCGCCACGATGACAAAGTAGTGACTTTAAAGAGCAGCCAACAGCAAGCATTTAGGCACCAGCAAATACAGGTAGGAGAAATGCAAATCTGTGACAATAGGTTTATATGGCCAATAATGGGATTAAATGAAAAACAGGGCATGAACATCGATTGTGACTATTTAAACAATTTCTTAGAAGAGATCAGGTGTATTTACAGAAAATATGATACTTTTTTTCTGTCTCATTAGATTGTGTTTGTAGCTTTTTGTCTTCACTAAACAATGGTTAAATAAAAAGCAAGTCATTTATAAGCTCAATATATATTCTGGATTTGAAGAGATGTCAGAATAGGCGATTTAAACAAGAGGAGGCAAGTATCCATGTAGATGCACAGAACATGAAAGCCAGTGTGTGAAATTTCACGTATCTCTAAATGATCACCTTTGAAGCACTCCCTGATCGGCACTCGCTTTTACAATAATACTAAATATCTCCCGACAACGGGAGACAATCGGTACTGATAATTACAGAAATATTATGCAATGAAAACTGCAGTAGACCAATTTGTACTTATTCTAGCTATTAAACTACAAAGTTCTTGGGAGTTTGGAGGAATTGCCTTCTTCTGAGCTCAAGCTGCCAACGTGTGATGCTTTTCCTCTCTAAAAAGGAAACGTTTCAAATAGAAGATGGGAAGCAAAGACTGGAGAAAGAAAAGTACCCCCCAAATTGAATTGAAATCTATGCTTTTCATTTCTCTGAATGTTCTTGTAACGCGTATAAGGCATTTTGTCTTTCTACTTGAAGAATGCTGTGACTCTTTGGATAGTCTATAAAATGGGCAAACCAAGGGCCCCAAGGCTTTTGGAAGGAGCCTCCATAGATGGGTCAGGTCAGCCACTGGTCTTTGTTACTCTTTAGGATTTCCCTCTTGAAGCCGCTGAACTGAAGCAAGCTTTTGCCTTCTCACCCATTTTCACTATTTCAGCATTCTGTTTGATTTGTTTTGTTAAAAAATGGGCCCAGGTTTGAGGAGGACAGGGAGATACCCTCTCTTGTGGCTTCATATGATTTTCTGTTATGATCTACTAAAAAAGAGTAACCTACAAAAATGTGGTTTTACATATACTTCATCTCCCTTTGGACTCAGATGTCTTCAACAATTCATGTTAATGATTTTTCAAATTTAAAGAAACGATTTCAGTTTAAGATTTCAACACTGGCTTCTGGCAGACAGCTTTTTCAACATAGTTTCAACTCTTTGAACCTGTCTCCACAGTTCATTTCCCACTGTCTGAGCTTCCAGGGTAGCAGTGGCCAAAGGACTGGAGCGAGCGTGGAAGCCCATAAAAGTTATTTGTCTAGGTTTCCACTAAACAGGTTATAGTAACGACTGACTGGTCCTAGATCATTCGACAATTTTACAGAATCTTAGAGCACTGCAAAAAATTTAAGAGATTGGGGTGGGGGTGGAGGGACTCCTTCTTAAACCAAGTTAAGAAAACATGAGACTGAGGGAAAAGAGGCAAAATATCTGGGAGAGAAAATATTTGGGATACATACAAGTTTTGTTTTGTTTTGTTTTGTTTTCCCATTGCCAACACCAAATAACCCAGATAACTGCAGCCCAAGGTGAATCTCCTCCCTTTCCTGTCTTACTTGTTTAGAGGGAAAGAGGTGCTACAAAGTGTACTTAGGCAAAGAGAAAACAAAACACTAAACAAGCTGTAATGAACACAGACACAGCAAGCCTTCTTTCCAGGGCATAAATGGCTCCTCCTGGACCAGGGGCCAGTGGCACAAACTGGAGCCCCGAGAAGCACAGAACGGATTGTGTCCAGAGTTGTGCTGTGATGGGAGAATGGGATGGGGATGGGAAAGGACTTGAAGCACAAAGTTACTGTCATCTAATCTTTCTCTTCATAGCCATGTAGAGCTTTATAAATCTGCCAAATGTTCTCATTCAACATATATTGAATTTTAAAAGCAAATGTTATAAAAGTGTCATAAGAATATCTTTAGTGTCATCCATCTGACTCCCCCACAACCATTTCTATTTTATCTTTTAAGGTAACTCTAAATTACCACTGCCTCCAGGAAGGCTTCCTTATGTCCTCCTCATCCATTCCCAATGAGGAAATATTAAGCTCCCCTCCCTTATTTTATCCCTGTCTTCTCTATGACACATTCCTTTCTACTTTGTATTATACATAGTATGGTAATCCTTTAACAGACTATAACAAGCCAATTTTACTTTGGGATTGAAAAGCAGAGAGCACATAATGCTTCTTTTCAAATCTTAAAAATCAAAGCTCTTTAATTCCATCAGAAAATTAGAAAGACAGGGAATAAGGGGAACACTACAGAAAGTGAATGTTACACAAAAAGCAAGAGTCAAATGGAAAATCTCATTCTTTGTTTTACTTATTCCTCCCCCAAATGAAGGATGATTGAGAACAAGTGGCCACTAATATTATTTTTTTCAAAGTAAACAAATATTAACCTTGGCATAACTTCAAGGATTTTATGATGGCATAACAAGAGCATACTGGCCACTCTCATTGTATTTCATTACAGGAGGCAGTTTATTACTGAATTTGATTTAAGTCAATGTAATTTTTTTCCAGCTTATTCCCAACCCTAATGCCTTTAGGTAGCTGCTTATATCAGTTTCTGGTACCTTATTCCAGTGGGGTTTTTTATGTGAATACTTATCCACCCCTATTCCTGTTTATACAAAATATAGCATAAAATGTATACAGCTCTGTATCCTGCTTTTACAAAAATCTTTCCATTTCAGTATGTTCCTTCCTTCCTCCCTCCTCTCCCCACTCTCTCTCTTTAAAGGAGAAGTACATTATTTCTTTGTGTGGGTGCATGGTAGCTTATTCGACCAGTCCCTTTTAGATGAGCAAATGTCTTGCTTCCAGTCTTTTCCTTTTATAATCATGTTGTAATGGATACCCTCTCATTTGTGTGTCCTTTCATTGACAGGTAGAATACGAATAAATAAATATATTCATAATTTTTAATCGATTCGAAGTCATTTTAAACTGTTCACTTTAGCCTTGTAAAGGATAAGTTCAAATTTCTTAAACGGGATTTAATGTATTATATTATTTACCTTCAAAATATGGTCTTGGAAAAATTTAGATTTACAAGGGTCCTTTCGGTGACCTAGTAAAAGAAAGGCACTGACTTTCAGAAGAGGTGCTGGTGCTGATGAGTGACAAGAACCTAAAACAGAAACTAGTATTATAAAATGCTAACTAAATTGATCATTCACAGCAAGAAAGATTGTTATCTTTCTCAGATTATCCCAGGTCTGTGGAGCAGTTTGAAGAAGTTAGTAAACTACAACCATGTTAAATATGTGTAATCTTAAACAGTTCAAATGGAGAAGAATTTCAGTGCAATATTTATTCAGATGGCCACATAGAAAGTCTATAAACTCCCTGTCTAAATGAAGTTCTAGTCTAATAGCCTCATTTCAAATCAGCACAAGGAGTAAAAACGAAACAGATAAAAAAAATGTGGTTGTAATTTTTTAAAATCCTCAATGATGCTTTCTATATCCATCTCATAAGAAAATATTGTATTTTCTCAGAAATAATTCATTATTTTTCTTCATGTACAAGACATAGCCAAATGAAGAAATACAATAAGATGTCTCTGCTAAGAAGTATCTCCTCATTATTAACCCCGAGGCATAAACAGTTAAATATTGCTTTATTTTAGTGTGATGAGTGAAATAAAACAGAGCAAATAAATTATTTAATACCATAATTAAAAGCAACCAAATATTTCTCAGGGAAGACCTCTCCCTCTCATAATTAAACTAACCTGTAAGTTTACCAAATAAACACTATGAACACTTCCAAACCGTTATATTACCTCACTGTCCTAGCATTTAAAAAAAAAACCAAAAAACACAAATACAATTTTTTTTAAAAAAGCAAATACAAAATTTTGTGTATTTTTAAAAATCAACATTTTACTGGTAGGCTTAAAATAAGGTTGACAGAAAAATTCCAAAACATGGGTAAGATCACCTGTAGCAAGGAGTACATGTTTGGGTGAATCTGTTGTCAGAATTCAGGAAAGTAAATAAGTAATGCCTTGTTTACTTTTGAATTGATAAAAAAAGCAGGCCTCCCCGAGAAGAAACTGGATGACCACAGATGGTGCTAGGATGCAGAAATGGAAAGAGACCAAGGCCTCAGTGACAGCAACTTTTAATTTAGCCAAAAACATCACTTCAGATATTTTGCTGTTTTACTAAAGTATTAAATTTACTAATTATTTCAAAATTTCACTTTTTTTGTTTGTTTGTTAATCCTCACTCAAGGATTTTTAGAGAAAGTGGAAGTGTGAGGGAGTGAGGGGGAGAGAGAGAGAGAAAGAAACATTGATGTGAGAGAGACACATCAATTGGTTGCCTCCTATACCACCCTGCCTGGGGCCCAAGATCAAACCTGAAACCCAGGTACGTGCCCTTGACCAGGAATCGAACCTGCAACTCTTCAGTCTGAGGGCCAACACTCTAGCCACTGAGCCAAATGGGCCTGGGCTAAAATTTTACATATTTTAAATGTTAGAATTACCACTAAGTAACCAAAAATTAAATTAGATTCTATTAATGCTATTCCAAGGCAGAAAATACATTACAAGCAAATGTTGATCTGAGACCCAGGATTTAACATCTTCTTCGTCAATCACTTCAACTAGCACATAACCAAAATAAGCCTGGAAATATTCCCTGTAGACCATGGTACATCCTAGTTTAAAAGATGCTCCTGCATTTTCTTTTTTTTTTTTTTATCCTCACCCGAGGACATTTTTTTCCATTTTTTGCACAGATAGAGTGGGAGGGAGAGAGAGGAAGAGGGAGAGAGAGAGAAACATCGACGTTAAAGGGACACATCGAGTGGCTGCCACCCGCACGGCCAACCAGGGCTGGGGACAAACTGCAACCGAGGTACATGCCCTTAGCGGGAACCGAACCCGGGTCTCTCCGGACCGCAGGCCAATGCTCTAACCGCTGAGCCAAACCGGCCAGGGCTCCTGCATTTTCTAAGTACAACACATATACCTTTACAAAACGTTTTACAACCTAAACTTTAGGTGAATAAATAGAGTATTTTCCTTTTGTTTCATTTTGAATTCTAATTGAATAGACTCTAGAAACTGTTGAAAGATAAAATGAATGGACTCATTTGACAACAGATACTGGTTCTCTACCAGAGCTAAATTCACCCTCAAGTGTGAAACTTTAGAGCTGATATTTGTGGATATTCTATGAAAAAATATGACTTTAAAATATACTGACCTTTTATATGTCTTATGAAAATATAACATCTTATAAATTAAAGCAAAATCATACGAGGTTATAATTATTTTTAAATATGTATATTATTATTGACAATATTACAGATGTCCCCCATTCCCCCCCTTTACCCTCCTCTGCTCAGCCCCTAACCTGCCTTCACCACATATTGTCTGTGTCCAATGAAACTGCCGTTTGACCCAGAGATTCCTCTTCTGGGAATATATCCTAAAACCCCTGGAACACCAATCAGAAAGAATATATGCACCTGTATGATCATAGCAGTGTTATTTACAAGGTTATATTTTTTACAAATTTTTAAGAAACAATTCTTAATTCCAATTCGTTTACTATTGAAATACTATATTATTTATGTGTGGGTATATATGTATGGGTATTTATGTGTGTGCACATGTGTAAGTGCATATATATTTAAATATTAGACACAGAATGTTAAATGCTACATATTAGGCTACTTTGAGTGATTAAAGTTTTACTTCTTTTCCAAAAGCAATGTAATTCAGCCATCTAGTGGTAAAGTATAAAGCCATCATTTCTCGTATTTTATTATACTAAAACAATAAGAATGGCAATATGGAAGGGTATTATAGGTTGTTTAAATTTATTATTTCTTTTCTCTGGTGAGCTCACAGAGCTTAATAAAAAACTCAGAAGCATTTTCTTAGTGGATCTTTAAAAAGTCATGTAAGCATTAAAATGGCCAGACATTAAGTTGTTTTTATATTATACTTTAATGAGCCATAAAATTATAAAACATTCTACCAAAAATTCTATTACCTTAACAAATATGTAAATTTGGCCCTACAGATGCTAACACACTTTTAACGTCTATAGAAGATACAGTCTAGTAGGAATGGTATTATACATGTAAGTCACAGAAAAAAAACTGTAGTAAGAGCTATCATAAGGCACTGTGGGAGCAGAGACAGAGGAACGCTTAAACCTGGTGATAGCTTCCTGGAGATGTTATTTAAGTTAAATTTTGGAGGATAAAATTCACCACACAGGTGGGCGAGGGGTGGGTGGTTAAAACACTGATCAACTTGTGTTAAAACAAAGGAAAAATAGGGCACATTAAGAGAATATCAAGTAATTTACCAGGGTTACAACAAAGTTTACATGTGAAGATGGGGAGAAACAGCCGGAGAAGGGGTGGGAAATGTGAGTAGAGTGTTTATGAGAAGCTGTGACCTTAGCCTTCTCTTCACCTTCTGTGCTGTGTTCTCTTCTATGTCTTCAATGTTCATCTATAGATGGGTTCCTTCCACGTCTATTACCTCCATACCAGATCTCCCTGAAACTCTATACTCACAGACGTCAAATAAATACTATCTAAAGTCCAATAAGACACTTCCAGCTCTACATGTTGAAAGATACAACCATCATCTTTGAAAGACCTGCTCATTTTCTTATACCCCAAATCTTTTTTTTTAATCCTCACCCAAGGACACCCTTGCATTTATCTTCAGATAGAGCGAGAGGGAGAGAGGGAGGAAGAGAGAGAGAGAGAAACATTGATGTGAGAGAGACATATCGACTGGTTGCCACCCACACGACCCCAACCGGGGCAGGGGTGAAACTGCAACTGAGGTACGCGCCCTTAGCGGGAACCGAACCCCGGGACTCTCTGGTCTGTGGGCCGATGCTCTAACTGCTGAGCAAAACCGGCCAGAGCTATATCCCGAATCTTAATGAATGGAGCCACAAACCTTCAAGTGACCAAGCTTAAGACCTCAGGGTCATTCCTTCACACCCACTCCCCCAATCAAATGGAATACAAGACTCTGTAGACTCCGCCTCCTTACTATATTTTGTAAACAACTAGCTTCTTTGTCCCCTCTGAGACTCCCAAATTCACTTCCATGTCATCTTTTATCAGGACGATTACAATAGTGTCCTGACTCCTAACTCCCTGTATCTAGTAAGTTTCCAACAGGGTGTTGAAAATATGGTTCTGGAGAAGAGGCAAGAGATCTTAGGTAGAAACCAGATAAGGGAGACACGAGCATATAAATAAATGGGAATGACATTATGACAAAGAGTGATCTTAGGTAGAAACCAGATAAGGGAGACACGAGCATATAAATAAATGGGAATGACATTATGACAAAGAGTGTGACCATCCACGTGGACCCTGCTGCACCAAGAAGAGGACCAAACACAGGACCTTTAGGAGTCCCAGCATTCATGGGATGAGCGAAGTAAAATGTAAAAAAAAGCAAGAGCAAGAAAAATAGAGATAGACTCATAGATAGAGAGCAGGCAGACAGCTCAAGGGACTGGGGGAGGGGATGGGGCAGGTGGGAGGGGTGGGGGGGATTGAGCAAAATAGAAAAAAAGAGAGAGAACTCATGGACATGGGCAAGTGTGGTGACTGCACAGGTGGGGGAAGAAGGGGTGGAGACGAAAGAGTGCATAGAGGGAATAAATGGTGATGGAAAAAATAAAAAATAAATAATTTTATCCTCCAAAAAAGAGACAAGAAAGTCAGGGTTGATAAAGAGACAAGGGAGAGAGGTAGTAAGCAAGCCAAGAGAGGAGTGAGGTTGGAGAAACAGTGATTTATCAAGTTAGATATTAGAAGAATGGTAATGTGACCATTGAAAATAGATTGTGGGACCTAGCAAGTTGGAGTTTCTGGTTAACCTTATTAATAATGGTTGCCAAGAATTGCATTAGAGTTGTAAAAGGGAAACAGAAAAATGTGAAACAATTATCCAAGAAGCATGGCTGTGAAGGGAGAGAAAAAGAGGAGAAGAGAGGGAACTATAGGGCTGCAGGAAGGTTTCTCTCTTCATTTGATAGCACTGAAAATCTTGACTATGTCAAGGGGTTTACACAAGGATGGTGAAGAAAGGGTGGAGAGTAAATGCCAGAATAACAGTTCCAAGTGAGACAGAGGGGGATGAATCCAGCATCCAGGAGTTAGACTGCCTTGGAGAGACAGCAAGCCACCCGAGTCTCTGACATGGTAGTATAATCACCATCATACATGAAATTAAAGGTAGAGGAGAGAGAAATTGAAAAAGTTGTTATCCAATGTTTTCTCTTATCTTTGAAACAAGAGGTACAGGGGTCTATCTAATGGTGAAGAAGTAGGGGCCAAGATAAAAGAGATATAAGTTAAGTATTAATAAATGAAGTTGACTACTCAACTGCTTTGTGCTAGTTTAATAATGTGCTAAAATTCTAATCACTAATAGATGAAAAAGAATCAAATAACTCCTATATTTTCCAATCATATATTCTTATTTCAAATTCTGAATCTTCAAACTACTAACATTTGCATTTCAAAAGTCAATGGTACTGAAAGCATAAAGAAAATGAACATAGTGCTTCCTTTTAGACTATGAAATACGAACCTCACAAATTCCATCTCCTCCAAAATTTCCATCTCTCCTTTTCCTTTGTAAGGCGTGGTGTACAAAAATCAACTGGGTCACTGTAATCCTGCATCTTAGTCAAAGAAGCTTAGTAAAGTAAAATAGATGTTTTTTAATAAAGTTGGCATCAATTACTGCCCAAATAACCTGTCCTTATAAAACTTTAGAAGCCAACACAAACACCTTGGTGCTCCAGAAACAAAAGAATATCTGAAGAGACAAAATAATCAGTTTATAAATGTCTCAAAAATCAAGAAAAGAGCTGCTATTATTTACAGGCTATAGTGAAATACTTTGTTCCTGCTTTTTTAAATTTAAAGTTTTATTTAAAGCTGGTATTTATTAAATAAAAGCTAAAATGGACAGACTATATTCCCATTATAAATGGGAAGTAGGAATAAAAAAATAATTGTTTCTAACACTATATTCTATAAATCTAACCCTATATCTAACAACTCAACATCACATTTTTCAACAATCCAATATCACATTTGTCAACAACCCAACATTACATTTTTCACCGTGCACTGTTACCTTGAGAATTTTGTGAATTTTAAAAACATACCAAGAGACCACATAAAAATTATTTAAATTTAGTAGCACCATATTAGCAAACAAATAAAAAACAGCATGCAAATGCTCAATTATTTCAAGTAAATAAATAAATGAATAAATGGAATAAAATTTTGCTGTACAAATGGCTTTTGATGACACGGCAATTTAGAGGATGTAAACCAAAAACAATGTAAGTTGAAAACATTTATTTTTTCTTTGTGTTATTAGCTAAGGGAAATATGTACTGTAACAATGTGTTTACATACATGACAGGGATTTAAGACAGCTGATATGCCCATTGGAAGGCACACCATTGTATATGAGCATCCTTAGCAATGTAGGCCGAGGGGGGAGCGATGGTCCCAGCACTGACAACACTGGGAAGGGGCCTTGATAACCACACAGATGCAGCACAGAGGGCTGAGCAGGTGATACAAATTGCATTTCGGACCTGCAAATTCTAATCCCTGAACAAATTCAGAAAGATATGGAAATCCAAAGATGTTGAGATTTCAATTGACAAAAGATAACATTTTTTTGTGTCATATAATGTAAAATGTAATCTTACTAATTTGTCAAAAATAATATAATCTGAAATTGTTTATAAAACTTAAATGTCAATCAAATGTATGCAATATTTAAATATGAACACTGCATACGTCACGTATCATTTTAAGTGATATTCTCAAATTCATCACATTTAATGTTTATTGTATACATGTATAAAACTCCAAGACTCTCCGCTTCCCTACATTCAGAAGTTATATTAAATGACAAGAATATATGACAGACAGTAACAACAGTAAGCAACAGCAAATAAAAGTTTACCAAATACTGCTAGATTAACACCCAATCTCTAAAAATTAGCAGAGTGTTTCAATATTACTCTTATCTAACTCCCTCACTCCATCTATACTACATCATTCTAGTCCAAAACACCATTTTCTTAACTGATCCCCCAAAGTTCTGCATATTTCAGTCAGAGCAATTTTTTAAAAACACACGTCTAATTAGAGTATTCTTCTGTGTATGTCCTTTACGCCTGGCCTCTCATTGCACTTTAAAAGACCAGACCAGGGCCTACAAAACTATATGATCTAGTCCCTAAAACTCATCTTTCATGGCCCACAAACCTTTTTTTAGGTCCTCAACCACAGTTTGAGGTAATCCAAAAAGGGAAACATCATAGGGAATAAAGGAAAAATTCTGGATCAGTCAACTGTGTCTACCTGTGAGAGAGAACACTGGACTTTAGATAAAAAGCCATGAGTCCGAATCCTGACCCTTTGTGGCCAAAAAGATCGTTAAGAATCTTCCAGCTCTCTGATTCTATAATTCATTCACAACTTATTTCACATGGAGATTCCAGATTCAAGGATTCTACCCCGATTTCTATACTGATCTGGTTTACCAACATTAAGTTCAACCATTTCCTTTTTAATTCAGTGTCTATGCTAGGCATTGGGGCACTTTTGGAAAATAACTATTTCTCTAATTTCAAGTCTAGCTACCCTTTTTGACAGCTGTCCTTTGGTTCACCTCTGCTAAAAGCAACAGTGCTATATACTTTCCCATTCAAATACCAGTGTGGAAAGCTCCATCTCAGACTCAACTTATTTATCCTACTAGAGTAACATTTGAATAGGTCAGTGTTCTGTTAATACTGGCAAGAAAATAATTCAAAAGATTCTAATCCTAAAATTGCAGAGTCAGTCTAGCAAAGAAACATACCGTCTATTCAATTTCCTGTCATACACAGTGGGAAGAAGCTTAAGTTAGTATATAGAAATGGCTTCTTCTGCTCTGAAATTTTACAATTATAAAAACAGTTACTTAAGCTATTAATTATAAAAAAGTTCTTAATTTAACATTTAGAACTCACTGAGTAATTTAAATTGTGTTGAAAGTGCTAATAATATCACCTACACCTTCAAATTCTGAACCAAGTGTGTAATTACCCCAAAATGTCCTGCCAGACAAAATATATTTTGAGAATTTTGTTGGTTTACTGTCCACCTGTGTTTATCCATGGATTATGTACCTGTTTTATAATAAAGGGAAAAAAAATTAAGAAACACGTGAATTAGGCTAAAAACCCAAACGTCCAAAAGTTTGTGTAGCATTGTCAATTTCCATGACTTAAATTTTTAGTATATTCCAGTGATAAAAACAAGGAATTGGCTCCTTAGAATAAACTGTAACTTACAAATCCATGTTATGTAATATCTATTACTAAAAATACTTCTTTGGATCCTTATTTTCCTGTCATGCTTTCATGCTGATTTACTCATAGAAGTGATTGCCTATAAAGTTAACCACTCAAAATATGTTAAAAAAATGTCAGTCCACTTAAGTGCATCTTAATACTAAACATTATTTTGCTCATTTATTTCTTTCCCATTAAGAAAAACAAAAGAATCTGAAATTTTAGTTAATGATTTTGTTATATAAACCATCCAACTTTTAGCCATTTCTTCCTAAACATAAAAACTGGTATGCCAGATGGCCAGTGTGGCTCAGTGGTTAAGCATCAACCCATGTACCAAGAGGTTACCCATTTGATTCCTAGTCAGGGCACATGACCAGGTTGTGGGCTAAATCTCCAGTGGGGGCATGCAGGAGGCAGCCAACTGATGTTCTCTCTCATCGATGTTTCTCTCTCTCTCCCTCTCCCTTCCTTTCTCTCTAAAATCAATAAAGGAAAAAGAAATTGGTGTGCTGGCCCTGGCCAGCATGGCTCAGTGGTTAGAGTGTCAGCCCATGCACCAAACAGTTGCAGGCTCGATCCCCACCCCTGGTTGGGGCATGCGCAGGAGGCAACCAATAAATGTGTCTCTCTCACATCAGTATTTCTCTCTCTCTCTCTCACTCTCTTTCTCTCTCCCCTGTTTCCCCTTCCCCTTCCCTTCCACCTTCTCTAAAAATCAATGGAAAAAATCCACCAGCGAGGATTAACAACAAAAACTGGTGTACTGAAAAAATACATATAATAAACTCTGCTATCATTGACACTTCTATTAACTAACATGTCGATATTTTGAGAGTACAATGCAAATGACATATTGATATTCCTAAGGTAATGCAAGATTCTGCAGTATTAGCTAAAAAAAATATTAACTAAACTTTAGGATGACAGTTGTTTACCACTGTATTCCAATGCTCAGAAAAGCAGGCAATCTTTGGAGGACATGTATAATAAACTGCAATGAAAACAAATGCTCCATTCTTCTCTTGCTTTTTGTCTGTTTATATGATGCATTTTTGAATAGATTATACTTGTACATATTGCAAGACTCAAAAGGAAAAGACCAACATACAATGAAAGGTCAGTCTCTTTCCTACCCCACCCCTCATCCACCCAATTCCCCTCCCAAAAGGCAATCACTCTTACTAGTTTCTTACTATCTTACATAAACTGTATGAGCTATTCTGCATTATACATACAATTATGTGTATGTCACACAGTGCTGTTTACCATATACTCTATTCTACACACTTTTTTTTTTTCCTACTAAACATATCTGGAGGTCTTTCCATATCAATCTATAACAAGGTACCTCCAATTTTTTTAATGATTCCTTAATGTTCCATTGCACATATGTATGAAAAAGTACCTAGTCCTTATTAATGAATATTTGAGCAGTTTCCTTCTTTTACTATTATAAACAATGGTGTAAAGAATAACCCTGTATATACATTACCTGCACACATGCAATTATATCTGTAGGATAAATTCTTGGAGATAGAATTCTTAGGCAGAGGCCATGTACATTTAAATTTTTTAAAGTTTGCATTAATTTACACTTCCAGTAGCAGTTTCTATTTGTAATTTCTTATTATGAATGAGAATGTATATTTTGTATAAGTTTAAAGCCATTTATAATTCCTTTTCTGTTAACTTATAATTCCCTTTGCACATTATTCAACTGGGTTACTGTTTTGTTTTTAATAATATTTTTTAAATTTTTATTTCATTGATTTTAGAGAGAAAGAAAAGAAAAGAGAGACGAAGAGAGGGAGGGAGGGAGGGAGAGACAGAGAAATATATCGATTTGCTCTACTTACCTATGTATTCATTGGTTGATTCCTGTATGTGCCCTGACCAGGGATCACTGCCACTGTGGTGAATCCAGACGATGCTCCAACTAAGTGAACTACCTGGCTAGGGCTTGTTTTTAATAATTTTTTAAAGAAACATATATTAAGATTGCTAGCTCCTGTCTCTTACATGAATTGGAAATTTTTCTCCCATTTTGCCATTTGACTTTAATTTTGCTTGTATTTTTTTTAATATGCAAAATGTTTTTAATGTTGTACATTCACACATCTTTTCTTTTACGGTTTCTGGGTTTGGGATCAAACTTGGAAAGGCTTTCTGACTCCAGAATTAAACAAATATATATTTCTCTCACATTTTCTAATGGCAATTTTATCATTTATTTTTTATGCTCAGATCTTTGATCTCTGTAGAATTCATTATGGTGATAGATGTGTGTATGCAACTTTATTTTTTTCAAATGACTATCCATGGGTCAAACACCATTTATTGAGTAATTCATCTTCCACTGCTTTGAAATGCTATCTCTATCACATACTAAATTACCAGTGCCTTTCGATCAATTTCTGGACTTTCTATTCAGTTTTAATGCTATGATTTTTAAAGAATGTATAGTACACTAAAGCTTAAGAAACACGTTGTGTCATAATTATAGGAAAATTATAAGACACAGGTAAAATAAATATTTCTCCCCCTCTTAACTCTTGTTAATTCACTTATCCTTCCCTTTACCTTTGGTATATACTTCCTTTTTAAAAACTTACTTGGACTTTATTTTTTTGTCAAGCGATTTTTAAAAATTGATTCCAGAGAGAGGAAGTGGGAGAGAGAGAGAGAGAAAGAAAGAAAGAAACACTGATGTGAGAAGGAAACATTGACTAGTTGCACATGCTCCCACCAGGAGCTGACCACCCCCCCACCTTCTAGTGCACAGGATAATGTTCCAACCAGCTGAACCACACTGGCTAGGGCCATATTTACTTTTTTAAAAAAATCCTCACCTGAGGATATTGTTCCATTCATTTTTTTTTTCAGATAGAGTACAAGGGAAGGAGGAAGAGAAAGAGAGAAACATCAATGTAAGAGAGACATATCTACTGGTTGCCTCCCACATCAGGGCCAGAAATCGAACCTGAAACCAAGGCACATGCTCTTGACTGGGCCAATGCTCTAACTGCTGAGCCAAACTGTCCAGGGCCACACTTCCTTTTTTTAAGGAGAAAGTTTCCATGTGACGAGCTGAGAATTTTCCTTGCTTCAACCCAAAGGGATTGTTTCCCCCATCTTGAATGAAGCAACTCCAATTAATTACTTATGCCATGCAGCTTCAGAGAAATTTCTTCTTCCTACTTTTATTTCAACTTGGCAGTCAAAATATGATCAAGTCCATTTAACAAGCTAGCTAGAACTGCAGGTTGATAACGCATATTCAAAAAGTACAGACTGGTGATTTTCTGCTTGGGTAACTTTTTTTTTTATCCTCATCTGAGGACATTTTTCCACTTTTTGTTCAGATAGAGTGAAAGGGAGAGAGAGAGAGAGAGAAACATCAACGTGAAAGGAACACATCGAGTGGCTGCCACCCGCATGACCCAACCAGGGCCGGGGACAAATTGTAACCGAGGTACGTGCCCTGAGCGGGAACCGAACCCGGGGCTCTCTGGAGGGCAGGCTGACGCTCTAACCATTGAGCCAAACTGGCCAGGGCTGCCTGGGTAACTTTTTATTTGCTTGATACCTTTTAACCATATACTGGACTCAAATCTCAGAATATCTACATTCATTCAATCAGAATATTTCAACATCATACTGTAGGTGATTCCTTTTCCCTCAGACCACGTGAGAACTAGCACATTTTAAAATAAATCCAATAACTTTCAACAAAGTTGTGTCGAGAACAGTCAATGCTATCAGTCTAAGACCTGTTTTCAACAGTCTCATTTTGAACTATTAAACAGAGTTTCATTCTTCTACCATGCATATTTGTGGCTGGGATATGGTGAAAAAGCTAAAAGTCATCAGGGGCAAATCACTGGCTCATCACTCTGGTTTACTTCCTGTTATAACACCCTATCCTCGAAAAGGTTACATTACTGTTGTAAAGTCTAAAAGAGTCATCCCAAAGGCTGGTGTGTATTACAAATACACTCTAAGAGTCCATTTACTAGCTTATTGGAAATCAAGGTTAATTTAAATACATCCAAATATTTGAGTTCCATATTTAGAATATTATATTTAAAGTAATATGGGAAACTAGGAAAAACAAGTTTAAGAAACATATTTGGCAGCTCAGTGTATGCGAATGGAAGCTGGTGTTCTTTACATTTTAATGTTGTAATAAGAATAAGTGAACCCTTTTCCTATTTTCTGTTGTAAAAAGAATTCCAATTATATAAAGTTCTAGAAATCCAAGTATTCAAATGCAAAATAGCGAATACCAGTAAAAAATATGCTCTGGATATCCTAATTACAAGAAAATAAAATGACCATATAAATTAATGTGAAAAATCATAATGAAAAAGCTCTTAATCTCTATTTATTTATTTTTATGTATTTTTAGAGAGAGAGGAAGTGGGGGGAGAGAAACATCAATGGGAGAGCGAAACATCCACTGGCTGCCTCCTGCATGCCCCCTACTAGGGATTGAGCCCAACACCCGGGCATGTGTCCTGATGGAGACTGAACCAGCAACGTTTCGATACATGGGACCACAACCACACAACTGAGACACACTGTTTTTCTCAGGTTGTAAAAAGGGTTAAGACATTCCCAATAGACAAAATATATCACAACCAAACACTACTACAAATTCAGCCATATTGCAATTAATGACACTTGGTAATAGCCTTTCTTCATCTTATTATAATAAAATAAAATACTACAGGTAATTTTTTGAGTAAGCGACTTACTTCCTAGGCTTGTTCATAAAATAATCGCTTGCCTTAATACACACATGCACACACACACACACACACAAATATGTGGCACTACATAACACCGATTAATAGGCATAAAACATGGCACACTCTCATTCCTTAAATGTGGCAAAAGAATAGCTGTGACTTGCTGGCAGTTTTTATAGGAAAAACATCTATATGTACTAAAAAATATTCATTCTGAACAATAACAAAAATTAAAATAAAAAACTGGTAGAATGCAGCACTAATCCTTCTAATGTTATATATCTTGGTGACAATTCCTTCAAATATTATCCATGCTAGAGGCAAATTTAATATGAGTAAAGGATCAGGTATTTTTATATTACTTCTAAATATTACCCAAAATAAGAAAATCTTGTCTCCAGGAATTTCATAGTAATATCAAAATGGGTACCACAGAACCACAGCCTTTTCCAAATAAGATATAAACCAACATTTCCCACCATAAGACAAAGAAAATAGTTAATGCAGGTATCTAGGAGACTTTGCTTGATTTCCACACTCAGAGCGACATATGTGAAGAAATAGACATGTGGAACAAAGGCCTTTAGAACAAGAAAATGTCTCTTAGAGCTGGGAAATACAGAAGCTACCATCTTCAGTCTGAAGAAGACAATTAAGAAATGAAAAGAAACAAGCAAAGCAGTACCCAATTATATTTTTCAAGGTGGGAAGAACTCCTATAGATCTATTTCACGGATTCCTTCCTGCTTACTCTGAGCCACTGCCACAACTTCTCTGAGTTAACTTTCTATCTAGATGCCCAGGTTGCTAAAGACATTTGTTACCAAAGCACAAAACTTAGTGTTCATCACACACTATAAATAAAGGATCTCATTTTCTTGTACATGTTTATTTTCAGATTCCACAAAATTTCCACAAAATTATCAGAAGCAAGTTACAAGGTCATTTAACATGTTTTAAGAGTGAAAAATGAGTTTAAGAGTGTAAGTAGCACAGCCCGGCTGGTGTGGCTCAGTGTTTAAGTGTCAACCCATGCACCAAGAGGTTGCCAGTTCAATTCCCAGTCTGAACACATGCCCAGGTTGTGGGCCCAATCCCCAGAGGGGGCATGCAGGAGGCGGCTAATCGATATTCGCTTTCATCAATGTTTCTATCTCTCTCTCCCTCCCTCTCACTCTAAAATCAATAAAGAAAAAAAAAAAAAGAGTGGAAGTAGCATTGATTACATAAAATAATTAAATATAAAATATGAAATTTGAAACTAAGCAGGAGATGCTTTTAGCAGCCAAATTAGGTTGCAGTTTCGGTTTTGATATTATTACAATACTTTTTAAAAATTCAGTGCAACCTCTACTACTTTTTTTCTCAGAATATGTGCAGGTAACAACTTTTTTTTAAGGTTTTATACAAATGAAAAAATGCTGTCTAATAAAATAGAGTTGTGATATTCTTGTCTTTAAACATTAAATTACTGAAATTAGTCCCACAAATTCTGAAAAATAAAATGGAACACCTGTGAACTGTACTAATATTAGTTTCATCTTTTAGAAAGAGTAGCCATTTAGCCTCCACAAATTGTTTTGTAAATATAAAATAAGAATAATATCCTGGCATCAATCCCAATGGTATCCAATAAGCTATGAAATAAAAATAAGAGGTAATAAATCTTTTTGGGGGTTTTCATCCAAGTAACTTCAAAACTTTCCTGAAAAAGGGAATTCCTGCCTGGTTGGTGTGGCTCAGTGACTGAGCATCGACCCATGCTCCAAGAGGTTGCTGGTTTGATTCCCAGTCAAGGCACATGTCCAGGTTGTGGGCCTGATCCCCTGTGCGGGGCATGCAGGAGGCGGCCAATCAATGTTCTCACTCATCCATGTTTCTATCTCTCTTCCCCTCTCCCTTCTTCTCTCTCTAAAAATCAATACAGAAAAAAAGGGGGGAGGGGGAATTCCTAAATATTTTCTAAACTAGAAACATCTCACATTCACAGTATTTTCCTCAGAAAATCACTTACTGAAATAATTGGGACCCTGCCCAAGGTTTTTTAGCAATTACATGCTGACTTTAATCTTCAACTGGAAACAGTCTCCTGCTGGAAACGCCAATAGGAAGAACATGGTGGTAGTTATTACCGCATGAGAAGAACATACACTTCACTTGAATTCAAATGCTGACTATAAGCTTACACTAATGACAGATGTCAAACCTTTGCAAGTAACCTTAGAATTGCAAATTCTATAAAAAGAACGATCATCTATCTCTATTAGAGAAAAATTTTAAAAAATTAGCAAAATATTCTGTACCATCATTCAGAGAGGTGCCAGGTCTTTTCTTGTATATATAATGGCTTGAAGTCCCACCAAAAGTTGGGAAAAAAATACCATAAATAACTTACTGGGTTTCAATGATTTATTTAAAAAAATAGAGTATTTCTTAGCTAGATGATAGTAACATACAATGTGTAAGACACCATCTGTGTTCAACACATATAGCTAATGAAAATCAATATGCAAAAGATGTAAGGAATATTAAAAAATCAATAATTTCAACAAAAGACAACCCAAGAAACAATGTATAATGGTACAAATAAGACACCTGAATACAAAAATGCATAGATACCCACAGATTTTCGAAAGAATAGTAAACACAAATTGCCAATAAACATGAAAATATGTTCACCTGCATTAAAAATCAGAAGTACACAAATAAATATATAATAGGATGGCATTTTATAACTATTGATTGCCAAATCTTAAAATCTAGGTGATATCAAGTGGTTGTAACCCTTATGTTCTGCTGGTGAAACATAAAATGGTTTTAGCAAACAATTTGGCATTAGCCGGTAAAACAAAAATATGTTTACTCAATATTCTACTCCTAGGTATACTTCCTAGAAAAATTATTTTTGGGCAGTCAGGAAACATGTATAAAAGTGTTTAAAGCAGCATCATTTTTAACAGCAAACTAATAACTAAACTAAATATCTGTGGATAAACTAATTCTGATATGCTTATACCATGGAAAATTATACAGCAGTAAAAAAAAAAAATAAACAAGAGCCACACAAATCAATATGGGTAAATCTCAAAAACACAATGTTGCCATCAAAAAAGCAAGTCACAGCCTAGTTGGTGTGGCTCAGTGGACTGAGCATCATCCCATGGATTTGAGAGGTCCCAGTTCGATTCCTGGTCAGAGCACATGCCCGGGTTTCAGGCTCAATCCCCACTAAGGGGTGTGTAGGAGGCAGCCGATCAATCTCTCTCTTCCTTCCCCTCTCTCTAAAAAAAAAAAAAAAAAATCAATAAAACCATATTTTTTTTAAAAGCAAGTTGCAGAAATATACACAATATAATTCCTTTTAAATAAAATTTAAATACATGCAACAAAAAGTTATTATGGAATATATATGTGTGTGCTTTGGGGGAGCACGATGTGAAAGGGTATACTTTCTATGAAGATAAAGGAATAATAGACACAAAATTCATCAGAGTTATCTATATAGGGACACAGGAAAGTCCTATTTGCAGTCAGGAAAGTACATATAAGGACTTCAAAAAGCAGGGGTAATGAAGAGAAATCATATTATAAATAAATTCATATAAAGCTTGCTATCTATTTTTAAAAACCATCAAAGTCTCTGAAGATGAGAATCCCCATTAAGGTTTCCCCATTCGGGGCATCAAAGACTAAGTAGACTATGACGGAGCATTACTTAAACTGAAAACTCTGGGATGTATTTTTCATTGTTAATATGAGTAAGTTACTAGCTGCATGGGCATCAGTCTTGAGGGTTTCTTGGTCTGTGTTGCCACCTGCAAGAATTGCGCTTTGTACCTCTGGGTACTTTGTAGCTCACAGGCAGATAGCAACTGTGGAGTTGTTCTGAAGCATGACAACAGACAGGAGAGAAAAGAGATTAAAATAACAAGTGTCACCCTGTGACCTCCCCAATTAACACCCTAACTCTCTAATTTCTTCTTCCCATTTAGCAGAGACTGACTGCACGTGAAAGATGAACTTGTAAATAGAGTAGGAATGTGTTTAAATGGCTGAGAACCTGTTGGGTGGCCAAGATCCTTGAAGATTTTAGGCCAAGGGGCCAAGAAGCTCTATATTTTTAACTGGGCAAGTTATTATGGAAAGACAATGATGTCATTAAGCACCGGGGACACAAAACTATGAATTCTTTAAGTAATGTAGCAGTTCATGTATAATGGGAAATAGAATATAAGGCCCTTGTTCAAACTTTTTAAATGACTCTCAGTTTTTCTTGACCTGGCCTAAAGTGTCAGGGGTTTTCATAAACACCTGTTTTTATGCATGAATTTCTCCTTTCAAACCCTCAGCAGGTATCTTACCACTAAACCACATTAGACTATTTACACAAATAAATCATTTTTAGCTTCTGGGCTCTGTAATAGCACCAGAGAATGTTCTTTTAAAACTTTTTCAAGAGAAATGAGGTATAGCTAGGTGGTGGAAGCTGTGTGTCTCCAAGTGCCCTAATTAAACTTCTGGGCACTGTCCCCATTTCCACTGCTAAAAGACTAAAGGACTAGAGGAACAGGAAAATCAGTATCCTGCTTGGGTAAGGAGATAAACACATTAGCTTAGTCGGTGGTGTTTTCCCTCAATGGGCTCTCTCATCAACAGCTCTTCATTTCAGAAATTTAACTTGATTAAACATTAGGAAATGAGACATTCCTAACAGAGAAACTAGTTTCCTCGTATGAAGAATGAAATGATTGATCTAAATGACCTTTAATGTCCCTTACAGCTCTGCGACTATAAAAGAATAATATTCTGAATAAAAAAATTTATGTATCTTAATGGAAAATGTTGCACTGAAAAAGAAAACCCTTATAAGCAAACTAAAAAGACAAATGACAAACTGGGAAAAAATATGTGTAAACTATATTACAGAAAAGAGGTTCATATTCCTAAGATACAGAACACAGAGCAAAAGTGGGCCAGAAATATGGTCTGAACTCTATGGAAAGATGCTCTAGTACATCGTGAAAGAAGGATGAAAATTACAACTACATCAGGATTCCAACTTTTACCTCTAAAATGGGCAAAAACCTAACAACATATCCTAGTGAGGAAGCTGTGGGGGAACAGGCGCTGTCACACTGGTGGAAATGCAAAATAATACAACACCTATGGAGGGCAATTTAATGAAATATAACAGAATTACATATGTATTTATCTTTAACTCATGAATCCCATTTGTAAGAATCTCTCTAAAAGACAGACAAAAATATCTACACACAAAATTATTCACTTTAGTGGCATTTATATTAGCAAAAGAGAGGAAACAGCAGGGATGACTATCAACAGGGAAAAGGCTGAAAAAGCCATGGTACACTCATGCAATGGAGTACTATGCAGCAGTAAAAAGGAATGTGGACCATATTAATGATCTCCAAGATAAATGGTTACATAAAAAGAAGAAGAACTAAGCATGTATATTATGATGACATTTATCAAAGAAATTGAAAGGGTATATGAATGAATTATGTTTTTAAATAAGTACTCTAATTTTAAATAATACAATGAATGTAAAAATATATATTTTTTAATGTTACTTATAGAGGAGGTGAAATACTGAGTGAATAGGGCAGAAACAGAAGCCAGACTTCTCTGCATGTTCCCTGTTTTATAAATCTGACTTGAGAAATATGCAATGTATGCTGGAGCTGGCTTGGTCAATGTTGAGGTGTTTTTCGAGCCAGAAGTCCTGATCATGGTGGCTTGCGTGGGCTATGGTGGAAGTACATAGTCATGCATTTTAATTAATCTCTCTACTTCTATATGTAAGATACAATTTCTACAATAAAGTTAAAAGCCATACAAACAAAAACAACAAAATTATGTAGCTAATATTAACAAGCTGATACTAGAACACTGATATCAGACTAAAACATTCCAACCTAGAAACCCATCATGATCACCTGAGGAGCTTTTTCAAAATATAGTCTCTGGTCCACCACTATCTTAATAAGCCTCAAAGACTGAAGGAATTCTGCAATATCCCTCAGGACTGTGCAAGTAGGGAAAAACGTTGAGAACCACTGTTTAAATATTGTAAGAGCTGTACATTATTCATCTAGTTTTTATTTCCATGCCTGACACATAGTAGTACTCAAGTAATACTTGGTGAATTAATGAATGACCCTGTGAAGTGAAAATAAACAGGCAAGCTTAATAGCAGCTAACTGTTAGATGTGCAAAAAACATCATATTTGATATTTTTAAAAAATCACTTAGGGCCCTGGCCGGGTGGCTCAGCTGGTTAGAGTGTCATCCCATACACCAAAAGTTTGAGGGTTCGATTCCCAGTCAGGGCACATTCCTAAATTCAATCTCCGGTTGGAGCATGTATGGGAGGCAACCAATCAATGTTTCTCTCTCACATGGATGTTTCTCTCTCTCTTTCTCTAAAAATCAATAAACACATCCTCATGTAGGTTACTGAGTTTAAAGAGCAGGCTCTCTGTTTTAAGTGGAATGGGTTTTTGTCATAAAGCCACAGACTAGTCACTTCAAACAGCTACAAGTAAACTCCCAGAACAAAAATAGTTTTAAATACACAATTGGGTGGGGTGTGGCCAGCAAATATTCTGATTCTACAATCTGTTTGGACAAGACATTGCTTCTTGTGTGACTAACAAAGCAAACAGTAGTCAGAGTCCCTGGGCTGAAATAAGTACACTATTTGCAGAAAGGGTTGAACATCCAAGGCTTATTCAACAAAGATACCACATTTCCCAAAGTTAAAGAGGAATATAAAATGACAAATACCCAAATATATTTACATACCCCAAAAAGAAGGCATAGGACCACCTGCTATGGATTTTGCCTCACATAAGTACTTAATGAATCCAAGCCCACTGTCTGACCACAGGGAAGAGCAGAATACCTCAAGCACAAGAATCATCTAATTTTAAAGCTGGGAGGAGCTTAAAAACCTAGTCCAACCTTTTCATTGTGTTGATGAAAAAACAGACACCTAGAGAGGTTAAGGTGAAAAGCTCTGAAAATAGTTACAGTAGCCACAGATGAACAAAGAGTCTATGCAGTGCCCAATGCTAGGTATGGAGAGCTGAAAATAAATCTTCTGAACTTTCGCATAAAGGGTATCCATCTCAATCATAAACAAGTAGGTGTGTGTGTATAACCATACATACACACAAAAATACTAGAACATGTTCTTCCAATAACTTCTTTCAAACAAATTCTTCAGCCTAGCATTCAAGAGCATCCACAATGTCACCCCACCGACTAGTTCAAAATCTTGCCCAAATGAACCATAGGCAGATGGAAGGCGGCCACTCTTACCTTTTGTGGTCTTTTACAGACATAGTACAGTACATGTAATCTTTACCAAAGCCACTCCATAGATAATTTCCAAATGGTAAAAGATGATTGGCATATACTTTCCAATTCTCCAGTTAATCTGAACTGATACAAAGCCACACTTCATGTGTATCAATGAGTATTAAACAGACATATATAATGATGTGGATTTTTAATATGGTAAACAATAAAAGGTTTAAAAGTGAGAATTAGGAGAAAGGAAGGCAGTAAGATGAGTTAGCATTTACATTTCTACACGGTGCTACACAGGCTTTGTTCAAAAGCCATACAGAAAATTGTATGCAGGGGAGGAGGAAAGGAAAGGACAAAGAACAAACTTTTATTCTGTTCACTGGTCAAACATTCAATTATTTCCATGGCTGAACAATTCTGAATCCATATCACTTTACTTCTACAGAGATTTTTTAAAAACTTGTATCTATGCCTTTGCATGAAATGCTCTTTCTCACACCTACTTCACCTGTACAGTGGATCTGATTTAGCTCCAAAATAATACAATTAAATAAATACAAAAATTAGCCTCTCAACTTTTTATCTTTATTAGATTCTACAGGATTCCTAAAACTTACCTCCTAATTGTTAAAGAGAATGTTAACTCTTTAAAATGACAACGACAATATTTATAATCATCTTTGGGGAAAAAAATATTTCTAATTGGGCTGATTCAAGATCCCTGATGGAAATTACAACACAAGCTAATGATTATTTTTTCAAAGCTGAAATCAAGTTTGAAAAATTTTTTTCTTCTAAAATGAACAGAGGAACCTTATTTAAAATAAACATGATATGACATTATCAAGTTAAGGTTTTTTTGCAATCTCTAATGCAACTCTCAAGTAAAATCCAAAATTAAGCAATAAAACCTGAAGTCATTTAGTGCACATAGTGCTGGGAATAAACTAAATCCTTCAGGGTAATTACAGTGCCAACTCTACTATCACATTCATGGATGTCTTGCCTCTGTCTGAAAAATTTTAAATAATATGTAAAACTTGAAATATTCATATGTTATCATATTTAAAATTTCTCTTAATAACTTCTGAGGGCTTACACTAAAATCCTAAAATACAAAACAGCATACCTACATTTTCACCACTATGTTACTCTCAAGCCTAAAAATAAGTAAGAATTGGGGTAAGCTATTTTCATAAAAGTTTAGGAACATTAATGGACACATTGATGGCTTTGTGTAATAATTAAAGAATTTAGATACTGTTTTAAATTCACACGCCCCTCCAAAAGACTTCTTCCCTTTATATACTACCAAATATTTTCAACCAAATAACACAAGAATGTGGTTTTCAAAAATATAAAGAGGGTAGTATCATACCACCATGAACAAACCTAAACATCTGAGTAATAACTTCTAAAATAAAATCATAGAAAAAGATGGTGTATGCTTAAAACTATTAATATATATTTAAGACAAAGAGTTTATTTTTCAATAAGAAAACAAGGAGAGGGACAGTCCAACCTGATCTTGTAAGTCTGCCCAATAGAACTTTCCACCATAATTACTGCTTTCCACCCCTGGGGGAGGAGCTTAAGTTCAGGATGACCTCATGTAGTAGGAGGAAACCAGTATAAATACTGCAGGACAGCTCTGGAGGGAGCATCTTCTGCATTGCTCACCTGGGTACAGGAGGCCTCAGAAAGCGGCCAAGAAACCATCTCCAGGAACTCCCAGCACTCAGGTAAGTCTATGACTCGATGCTCACAGGTGGACTTCTGTATAAACTTGCTTGGAAACAAGCTTCAATAAATTAGCTACTTGGATTTTGTGATTTTTTAAAAAAAATGGCTTTCCACTAAAATGCACTCAGAAAGTTCAATTTGCTAAGGCTGCTATGTAAGATAGTTCTAATAAAACTGGATTTGCAAAAACATGCCCTAATCTGAATTTCAGTATTTTGAAACTATTCCATATTATTGTCTATGTCAAAGATCCTAAATTATTTAATACAATCAATTACAGTTTGTGTTTCTTTCTTTTTTTTCATTTCATATTTACTTCACTACTTGAAAGTGGCTTCCCAAAAGATATATTCATGTAACTAAAAAATTATAACTCATTAATTACAAAATACATTCAAAATATGTAAGATTAAAAAATAGATAACTGTATAGGAATAAACAGTCAATAAACAGGTCAATAAACAAAGTTAAATTAAATTAGTTTTCTTTTCTGTTTTTCAGAATCCATCTGAGAACATGCTGCCACAAACAGCCCTTTTGCTGCTGATGTCCTTGAACTTGGTTCATGGAGCGTTTTATGCTGAGAGATACCAAACACCTACAGGCATAAAAGGCCCAGTACCCAACACCAAGACACAGTTCTTCATTCCCTATGCCATAAAGAGTAAAGGTAAACTGAACTGTATCTATTACTTGATTAACTAGTAGGTTGTTGCTTTCTACAATCTTAATGATCTCTTTAACAAAATGCTATTAACTCTGTTTGGTGTTATATTCTTTTCAAATTCTGGAATTAGCCCAAAATGATTTATGGAAAAAGCAGGTCTATTTAAGAACATAATATTCTTTGTACAATAAGTATAGTAGAAAGATATACCTGAACTTTTTTATGTGTGGAAAATTCCCCCCTCAAATGATGCCTTTGCATAAACAACTATTCATAATCTAGAAATACTAATCTAATCAAAATTAATCAAGTTGAAAATGGTTTAACTAAAATAACTGCCAACTGCACAAAAAAGAGTAGCAGGTTTATATATCTAAATACACATATTTACTTTTAAAACCTGTTCCGCTAGTTCACAAATATCTACAAAAATGAGTATTAGTGATCAAATAAAACCTGATGCCCTCAGAAATTGAATAGACAAATGAAGTAACTATTCTCATAATTTTTTATACATCTGTGTATAGTTTAGTAGTTAAGCACAGACTGTGTAACCAAATAAGCTACTCATCCTCTTGGTGCCTTAGTTTTCTCTTTTGTGAAAGAAGCTGTGTCAAAGGCTGTTATGACACGTAAAGGAGTTAATATCTGTAAGGTGCTTAAGTGCAGGCTATCACTACACGCCCCCCACCGTCACAGTATACAGGTGGTATAGCCTTAGACTGTTTTAACTTTCTTCTTAAATCTGTTCTTCATTTGTTCAGCTTTCCTGGCTCCTATAAGAGGACTGAGAAAACGCTAAGTAAAGTGCTAACAGATCCCCAAAGAAGAGCAATGATTAGGGTTCATGTCCACTAATACCATTTACCAACATCTGACACATGCTCCTGTAAAGCATCTACTGGGTTTAACTGAATAGAATTCAATTTCTTTCCATAAAATTTTCTCATTATAGTTATATAGTTTATCCTGTAAATAAAGCTAAGGATATTTGCCATTCACTTTAAAAATTATGCTTTTGGAAACAACAATTTTGAGCAAATTAAAGTTATCAAATTGTTTTTCCTTGACAATGGTACCACCTAAATCTTGAACATGTTCAGATGGCAAGTTACAAAGAGGTGCTGTCCCCCAAGGACACAACACAAATCAGTCTTTCTTGCACTGAGAGGTGCAGGGTGCATTAAGATACATTACTGCATTTATGTGTATGTTTTATGTTTTATGTGTACCACATTCCAAGTGACAGAGATCACTCTTTCTTTACAGTTCTAGTCTGAAATGGTGTCTTATGCAGTCATTTTCAATAAGACTTGTTTATTTTCCATTTTAACAAAAAGATTTCTAAAAACACTAAGACAATTATTTTCAATATGGACACAATCTATAATATTCTGAAGCAAACCCCAATGTAACATAGTTTGCATTTTAAAAAATGCACTATTTTATTTCAAACCATTAAGAAAAACTTTTATTTGCTTATTCTATTTGCAATGTATTGACACCCATATTTATAGAGATATCATATACACTAAAGTCAATTATGAGATTTGTGTTAACATATGGGAATCCTTTCTATAGACTGATTTTTCTCATAGTCTTTTTTTCTGATACTCTTTTCTGAAAATCCATGGGTAAACCAAGCTCCATATATTTAAATGTTTGCAAAATGAAATGTAACTCTAATTAGCACAAAATATAAAGATACCCAAGTCTAAAATGATTTTCCTATTTCAGTATACCTATTTTAATGATTCTGCTCTATAATTTATATTCCATTTGTCAACAAGTATGTGTTTTTCAAATATCAGAAACATCTCTACCCAAGAGAATAATAATAGCAGTTGCTGCTGGCTGATTCCTTCATACATGCCCGTTAATTAATATGAAAGATTTTTTAAAAATATAATAATGTAATAACAACTAATAAAGGGAACTGTACCCACCAAAATGTTTTCAAAGACAATTTATAATTCAATTTATAATTTCAATTCATTTAATGTTAATTCTAAGTTAGTATCCATTTTGAATTTTAAAGCCATTAAAGATTTAGTTAAGTAGTGCTTAAGCATATTATTCATTTTTGTACAAAAAAAATGTGGTTCAAAAGTCATAGGCATAAGTCCTTTTCAGGGTTTTGACCAGACTATTAAACCACTGTGACATCTACTAAATCTATCATTACAATGATCTGTTTTCCAACAGTATAAGAATCTACACAGTACATGGAGGCATTATAATTATGTTTCTGAAAATTTCTTTAACAGAAAATTATTTTAATGTCAATTATACAACCAGATATTTAAAATAATATGCAATTTTATTACCATCTTTGCTCGCTGTTAAAGAAGTTCTCTGAGAAAGACTGAATATACTTCCTAATGGTATATCCTAGGCCAGCAATGCTGTTATATCCCGCCTTTGCATGACTGAAACAGCTGTTGGACATCTCTTGAAGCTCTTAGGGGATGCACCCTCTGCTCCCCCCCACACTTGTGGTTCAATAGCACTTTTCACATCTCAAACAATGAATAAGTGATTTTTGAGTTTAAATTTATTATATTAGAAGTCTTTAGCTCAAATGAACCCATTGCTCTATGAAATAAACATTTATTTGCATTTGTCAAGGAAAACTTTAATACTATTTTATTTACCAATCCCATTAGATCTATTTCTCTAATTCTTTGTTTCAAGTTTAAGTCAACAATGGACAATGTAGGAGTGAATAGTATGTAGTAAAGTAAAAAAAAAAAAATTAACCTAAATCTAACCTGTGTTCAGCAGGGATGTGGCTGATGGAAATTAGAATTAAGGGTACTTCTCATTTATGTCTCATAGAATAGCTTTTGTGAGGGAAACTGTCAGTTTTTAAATATTTTCCCATTTATTCTGCACTTGTCTTTTTCTTCCTTTTCGATAAGATACTGTTGTTGTTTTTTTCTTTCCTTTCCAGGTAGATGATTTTCCCAAAATAAATCTAATATGCTTCTACTGCACTCTTATTCCAGATGACTTCTTCAATCCCAGTTTATTTTCATGGGTTACTAGGTTGTAATGAAAGTATTATGGTAGCTATAGTCTTGTGAAACCATCTTCTCTAGCAGTTTTTAAAAACAATATAAAATGTACTGTCTAAAACCATTTGAGACTGGTCTGCTAAAATGGATTGATTGATACTGCAATGTTCTGTCTTGACTCATGTTTTGAGAAGCAATGGTTATCCCTAATGTTACTAACAATGCCCTTCTCTGAGTGTGTGTATTGTCTGTGTCTTTTAGGTATAGCAGTAAGAGGAGAGCAAGGCATTCCCGGTCCACCAGGCCCCACTGGACCTCGAGGGCACCCAGGTCCCTCTGGGCCACCAGGAAAACCAGGCTACGGAAGTCCTGGACCTCAAGGAGAGCCCGGATTGCCAGGACCACCGGGACCATCAGGCACTGGGAAGCCAGGCTTACCAGGACTGCCAGGAAAACCAGGGGAGAGAGGACCATATGGACCAAAAGGAGATATTGGACCAGCTGGTTTACCAGGACCACGGGGCCCACCAGGACCACCTGGAATTCCCGGCCCAGCTGGAATTTCTGTTTCAGGAAAACCCGGACAACAGGGATCCCCAGGAGCTGTGGGACCCAGAGGCTTTCCTGGAGAAAAGGGTGCACCAGGGGTCCCTGGTGTGAATGGACAGAAGGGGGAAACTGGATACGGTGCTCCTGGCCGTCCAGGTGAGAGGGGCCTTCCAGGTCCTCAGGGTCCCATGGGACCACCTGGGCCCCCTGGGGTGGGAAAAAGAGGTGAAAATGGGTTTCCAGGACAGCCAGGTATCAAAGGTGATCGAGGCATTCCAGGAGAAAGGGGACCAACTGGGCCCCCAGGCCCCCAAGGTCCTCCTGGGGAACGAGGACAAGAAGGCATTGGAAAGACAGGAGCTGCTGGAGCCCCAGGCCAGCCAGGGGTTCCCGGAACCAAAGGTCATCCTGGGGCTCCAGGAATAGCGGGACCCCCAGGGCCTCCTGGCTTTGGGAAACCAGGCTTGCCAGGCCTGAAGGGGCAAAGAGGACCTGTTGGCCTTCCAGGGGGTCCAGGTGCCAAAGGAGAACAAGGCCCAGCGGGCCATCCTGGGGAGCCAGGTCTGACTGGACCCCCTGGAAATATGGGACCCCAAGGACCAAAGGGCATCCCAGGCAACCATGGGATCCCAGGCCCTAAAGGTGAGACAGGGCCGGTTGGGCCTGCAGGACGCCCTGGGGCTAAGGGAGAAAGGGGTTCCTCAGGTTTGGATGGAAAACCAGGGTACCCAGGAGAACCTGGTCTCAATGGTCCCAAGGGTCACCCAGGGTTACCAGGCCCGAAAGGTGAGCCTGGAGTGGGAGGATCTCCTGGTCTCCCAGGCCCTGCGGGCCCAGCGGGAGCTAAGGGAATGCCTGGACACAATGGTGAGGCAGGTCCAAGAGGTGCTCCTGGAATACCAGGTACCAGAGGCCCCATTGGGCCACCCGGCATTCCAGGATTCCCTGGGTCTAAAGGGGATCCAGGAACTCCAGGTCTTCCTGGGCCAGCTGGCATAGCAACTAAGGGTCTCAATGGACCCACCGGGCCACCAGGGCCTCCAGGTCCGAGAGGCCACGATGGAGAGCCTGGCCTTCCAGGGCCCCCAGGTCCTCCAGGTCCCCCAGGCCAAGCAGCCCTTCCTGAGGGCTTTATAAAGGCAGGCCAAAGGCCCAGTATTTCTGGAATGCCTCTTGTTAGTGCCAACCAGGGAGTAACAGGAATGCCCGTGTCTGCTTTCACTGTTATTCTCTCCAAAGCTTACCCAGCAATAGGTACTCCCATCCCATTCGATAAGATTTTGTATAACAAGCAACAGCATTATGACCCAAGAACTGGAATCTTTACCTGCAAGATACCGGGAATATACTATTTCTCTTACCACGTGCATGTCAAAGGGACCCATGTTTGGGTAGGTCTGTATAAGAATGGCACCCCTGTAATGTACACATATGATGAATACGCCAAGGGCTACTTGGATCAGGCTTCAGGCAGTGCCGTCATCGACCTCACAGAAAATGACCAGGTGTGGCTCCAACTGCCCAACGCTGAGTCCAATGGCCTGTACTCCTCTGAGTATGTCCACTCCTCTTTCTCAGGGTTCCTAGTGGCTCCAATGTGAGCATATTCCCACCAAGCTAATATAAATCTGCTTGAAAAGGCATTCCCCAACTTTACCCCACCCCACAAAATGCATATGGATGTAGGCTGAAATGATATCACTCATTTTAACTTTCCAAAGTACAGATTTGAGCTTTCAGACCAACACATTTTCTCTCTGAAAAATCGAGCAGCAGTGGTAAACAATAGGTGAAGACCCTCTCAGATTCCTAGTCAGCAGCCGTAAGACTCTTTAGAGTTTTTTTGTGAAGTCCTTCCGTTTAAAAAATTTCACCATAAAAGTCCTACTAAGTTAAAATATAAAATGATCACAAAAACCCTGACCTGTGATGCTATACTATGTTAAATCTGATTTCATAATCTCAGCATTTCCTTTTGAAATAAGCCTGTTTCTCACAATTAACAGAACTTCTAGGAAACATTCAGGAGGTATCATATTTTTATATAATTTAAATACTTGAATATTCAAATTTAAAAGACATTGTATATCATAGGATCTTTCTGATGGTGCATTACTCGAAGGCTTATATGGCCCCTTACAAATAGACTTTTTATGGCTCTCATAAAAAAACAAAACAAAATATTATGTTAAAATTAATCTGAAATACAAGGTGCTTTAGTCATGAACGTTTTCAAACTTTTCTGATTACAGAAAAGCTTTCTTTATACCCTTCATAACCTGGAAGTAGGTGTCTGACCTACTGTATTTATTGAACACAAGTGTAATTAATTTCACTTCTTTAATTCCTGTATTGAGTTTTATATCATATGATTTTGTGGGTTTACAGTATGTACCTTGTGCCTCCCATTTCAGTGAAATTATAACTAATGTCAAGGGTTTCAAAATCTGCCTAGAAATGAAGACACTATTTATTTATGCTCTGTACTGTATTTTTATATTGCTGTTTAAAACTTATAAGCTGTACCTCATGTATGAAAGCATGAAATGTTTTACCTACTCCTTATTTACAATGCAATAAAATAACATCCATAGATTTTTATGCGGAATTTATTTGACAGTACCAGTTTGCAATTCTCAACCATTCTCTTAAGGCTTTTCATTTTATAAGCTAATAAAAAGTAAAACAATAAAGTGATGGGTGGCTTTACAGTTGTTATGGATATGCCTCTCCACTGAAGATGGGCATTCCCACACACCCAGGCACTCAGTGTGGACAGTGAAAAGGTACCCTTACAACCACGTGTGACCTATGAGCCAGGGTGGAGGGTTGGTGGCTGGGAGAGAAAAGTAAGACAATCACCCTGCGCCAGTGATTTTCTTCTGGGAGGGAAAGAAGCAGGTGGCAGAGAAATATGCAATTTGAACAAATATTCTGCGGTTACTGTTTGTTGCCTTGATATGTTTTTAGTCATAATATTTAGGATTATTTTGATGACTTCAATTACATTAAAAGAAGGCAAGCAATTTTTATGTCAATCAAAAGGCAGTATTTTTCCTAGCCGGTGTGACTCAGTTGGTTGGAGCATCCTCCCACACACTAAAAGGTGGAGGGTTCGATCCCCAGTCGGGATGCCTTTGGAAAACAACCACTTCTCTCTCTCTCCCCACCCCCTTCTTCTCTCTCTAAAAAAAGGTGGGGGACATTTTTCTAAGCTGAAAAATACTGCTCCTGCGTATCTATCAGACTATGGGTTGAATCAGGACAGTCTGGTTGAGTCACCAAGGTCACATACTCTAAAGGCATCTCTTTATACCTTAGAAGTAATCTGTGTAACCCAAACCTGTGAACAGAACCAAGAAACCCTAGGCTTGGGTTGGTGATATCTCTGCCCACATTCTGGGTGTCAGCCAGTCCTGTGTTTTAAGCAAAAAAAAAAAATGGAATTTTCACTTTTCCCAACTGTCTATAAGTACTGTACTAATGGTTACAGGTGTCACCGACCCTCATTCCCAAGCCGGGAAACAGCAAAACCAGACTTTCAATTCTGGGAAACAAAGAAAAATGACCCTATTGACAGGTATGCAAAAGACGGTGCAGCTCAGAATATGGACAATTATAGCCATGAAACAGACATAGACAAAAGATCCTCTTCGCATGTAAATGGAACCAATTTTATAGTGATATTTAGGATCAAATTATATCCCAACTAAGGAACACAGCAGAATAGACAGTGTCTAAGTAAGTCACTAAACACACAGCATTTAACAAAATCTATTAGAAAGTCTTTACACTACTCACCCTTAAAAGCTGACATCTTATAATTATGTTGTATACCAGCAACTATATCCTTCCAAAAATCAAATGTTTTCTGACCATTGTTCTGCTAAAAAATAAAATAAATTTCCAAATGTAACACATGGAATAATTCTTTTTCTAAGCATAATAGAAAATACTTGGCAAACAATTACAATATTACTGTATTCTAAAATAGGGACGCATGTTTCAGAAGACATAATGGGTTAATAAACTTCTCATTCTTCTAAACATGATTTTAAAAAGAAAAATCTTCCATAATAATCATACACATACAACTAAATAGTAATATAGCTTATATGACCCAAATAAAAACATTCCACTCATTAGAAAGTATAAATATTGCAGAATATTTTAAATGCATGGTAAATTTATAATGTTATAGCTTCTGAGACATCAGAATGTGTCTAAAAATCCCAAAACCTTAAAACCCTAAAAACTGGTTATTTTAGAATTCAGTGCACATTTTACCTGAATTTCAATATAAAAGGACAGCAAATCTATAAAGGTGGCCTATAGGAGGTTCTAAATCCAGAATGTCAATCATTTTTATTAAGATTTTTTTAAAACCAGAAAGCAAATGAACATTATATTAAAACACAGAATCCCTCTACTTCCTTGGAATTATTAAGCAGTATTTACATCTAAACAAAGATCAGCTGCTAGATATTTGTATCTATTATAAAAATTCCAAAATGTTTAAAGATTGATTCATTTGCTTGTAGTCACTATGAAATGAGAAACTGACTCCATCTCATGTTAATAACAATTTCTACCAACATAACAGAACTATTACTCCACAGAAACTGTCATAAACACATGACTAGAATACTGAGTGACTAGAATACTGAGTGAAAAATAAACCACTACCTATGTTCTATATGAACATGATCATTGTGATTTTAAAAGATAACATATGCAAAAAGGAAACTGATTCTGACATAAAACCAGTTTATGTTCATAGGTTTTACTTATTTATTTTTTGTTAATCCTCTCTCCAGGACATTTTTCCATTGATTTTTAGCTAGATTTTAGGGGAAGGAAGGGAGAGAGGGGGAGATAGAGAAAAACATTGATGTAAAAGACATCCATCAATTGGTTGCCTCCCACACAACCCCAACTGGGGCCAGGGATTAAACCTGCAACTGAGGTATGTGACCTTGACCGGGTCGTGAACCAGAGACCCTTTGGTCCAAAGGCTGATGCGGGCTGATGTGGGCTGATGCTCTAACCACTGAGCAAAACCAGCCAGGGCTGTGTTCATAGGTTTTAAATTCTAAGAATAAATGGACATGACTAGAAATCTATTTAATTTTGATACACAGTACAAAAAAAAGTGTGTATGCATTAAACTATGCCCAAAGTGACGAATTATAAAATTTTATCTCATTTTCTGGTTTTATATTATTTAGAATGCTTCAAGACAGGTAGAATTTTCTTAATTACTTCTACTTTTTTTTTATTCTGTTAATAAAGTGAAGAAAATATTTTTTTCCAGATGCAAGTTTTTTTTTTTGCTTTAAATAAAGTATAATTTATTGAACTGACATTAATAATTTTGCATATTTTCTGTTTTTTTCCACGTCGATTCTACAAGTTGAAAGCAAGATAAAACACTTCTATTCTTTTGCTTTATTTAAAAGCAGCAAGCTTTTACTCCATAACTGGACTACATTTTCTGAAGAAGCAAACAGAGCTTTAGGCATATATTTTCTGACCCACCCTTCAAAATATGAAGTCCAAAATGGGGGTGTGACTTCAGCTACAGAAAACTAAGGCAGGTACTAGGCACCAAATTTATTTTGCTGGCACATGGGACCAATCAGTAGAGAATGCAGAGTTAAAATCACATTATAGACTTGAGATATAGATGTCAAAGTAAGAAAGTTCAAACCTGTAGAGAATTTTCATGAGAGTTCATTTGAGCCGAATTGACGACACATGCCGGGAACAAGATCTCAAATGCTCTGCAGAATAATGGTTTTGCAGCTTCTTTAATGCATTTGAAATTAATGAGGAAACAAGGAAGATTACATGGAGGTAGGAGAAAGCAAGGCAGGAATTGGATTACAGGATAGTTAACAAGATATGTGCTCTTTTAAGGGTGGTTATAGTTTATTTCAAAAGTATGTTAACCTAGATGCACAGAAACAAGAGACAGGGCTTGCTAAAGGCAAAGATAAAACTTTTATTAAAAAGTTATATGCCTGGGGCATGACTACCCACTGTAACCTGCTCGGTTAAAAATTTAGGCAGATTCCAAGCTCTGTATTATCTTTCTAGACTTTTGCACCCCCTGCTGGAGAATAAGTTTATCATCCCTGGGGAGAAAATTGGTCACTGCTTATTTAATTTTCCAAAAACATTTCGGCCAAATTCTCTGTTTTTCTTCCTCAGTCACCTCTAAAACTACAAAAAAGAAATTGAATAAAATCTCCATTCAAAAGACATACATAATTAAATCCTCTGACTTATGACTAATATGTATATCAGTTTTCTAAAAAATGAACTGAAGCTTTTACCTTTGTTAAGGAGTCCACCACTCTGGCACATAGAAGAGCTCCTGGCAGGTCAAAGTAGCTATCATAAAAATAATATTTTCCTAAAAAAAGAACAATATTTTAAACTGGGATCAAATTAATGCCTCATATGTGTGGCATACACAGAAATCTAGTTGAAGACACAAATGCTTTTGGTGTAGTTAATTTAAAGAAGCCTGCATTTCAATTCAAGTGGTTCCATTACAGGCTATCATCGTCTTTCAAAAGTTTAAGGTATGAGGGTGCTATAAGAAAGTTAAAATAGCCCTGGCCAGTTTGGCTCAGCGGTTAGAGCATCGGCCTGCGGTCCAGAGAGACCCGGGTTTGGTTCCCACTAAGGGTGAGTACCTCGGTTGCAGTTTGTCCCTGGCCCTGGTTGGGTCGTGCGGGAGGCAACCACTCGATGTGTCCTTTTCACGTCGATGTTTCTCTCTCTCTCTCTCTCTCTCTCTCTCTCTCTCTCTCTCTCTTCCTCTCTCTCCCTCCCACTCTGTCTGAACAAAAAGTGGAAAAATGGCCTCGGGTGAGGATAAAAAAAAGTTAAAATATGATATGCATAAATTAAGCATTTTATTAAAAAGTATTTTTAAACCAAAAATAGGCTATACCCCAAATATAAAATGGATTATGAAGAAGCACAGGACAGGCACACTCCAGGATCTCAGGGAGAAGATGAATTTGATATATCCTCTGTGGCCCTACAAAGAACTGAACTTGAGCCCTTTGTTGGCACAAATGTCACTTTTGAATCTGCTGTCTCTAGGCAGACACTTTTGAAGCCCCATGTCATATCTGTTTGGCCTGTGTCCAATCCCAGCCACAGCTGTGTGGAATGGCATCATCGCACCCGAGCACACCCGTGTCAATCGCTCTCTGCAGAAGCCTCTGGAGCTCATGCGGCCATGTGGCAAGCCTCAACCAACAGAGTTAGAAGCCAGCCTCCTGTGCCCTGGATTCACAACTCTGGGAGGTATTCTCTGCGCTGATCCTCAGAAGTCCCAGTGAAATTCAATCCCCACTGCTCTTTCCTTGCATGTCTTACCCTCCCCACGGTCTCGCCATCGCACACTGGGATCGGGAAGAACCACTCTGCTTTGGGGGAAGGGAAGTCAACCTCACAGACTCCTCTAGAGAACCTGGTACATGGGAATCAAACAGAACTAACAGGTGGAGCCAGATTATAGTTTAATGTAAGAAGGTACTTTTCAAATGGTCATTACTACTCTTGTTCACTGTATTATACTGCCTGGTTCTGAGTCCCCTGTCCTCTCATTCATAAGTGACATATGAGGTTACAGAATACAGCTGTCTTGTTTCTTAGTGTCCACTAAGAAATGTCCACCATGTGGCAGGAACTCCAAAAATATTTGCTGAATGAATGAGTTATCCAATAATGGAAGAGATAATTTTGGAATGATGGAGTATCAAATGCAAATTAGAAGAAAATCCTGTCTATCCCTTTAAATATCATGAATGCTCCTCAGTTCTGTCATATTATTAAGACTTTTAAAAGATAAAGTCAGCCCAGCTGGAGTGGCTCAGTTGGTTGAGCATTGCTCTGTGCACCAAAAAGTTGCCGGTGTGATTTCCGGTCAGGGTACATACCTGAGTTTGATCCCCAGTCAGGGCATGCACAGAGGCAACCGATTGATGTCTGTCTCTCACATAGATGTTTCTCTCTTTCTCTGTCTCTGCCTCTGTCTCTCTCTCTCCCATTCTCTCTCTAAGTATGTCCTTGGGTGAGGATTGAAAAAAAAGATAAATCAAAGTTCTTCCGTTAATTCACAAATTGGCTGGGTTGGTTTGTGTTGTTTCTTTCAGTTAAAAAAATATTTTGGTTGGCATCCTGGCTGGTGTGGCTAAGTGCTTAGAGTGCTGCCCTGGGCACTGAGAGGTTCTGGGTTTGATTATGGGCAAGGGCACGTTCCTGGGCTGCAGGTTCGATCCCTGGCCCCGGTCGGGGTGTATGTGGGAGGCAACCAGTAGATGTGTCTAACATTGATGTTTCTCTCTCTCTCTCTCCTGCTCCCTCTCTCCTTCCCTCCCTCCCTCTCTCCTACTCAATCTAAAAATCGATGGAAAAAATATCCTCAGGTGAAGATTAACAACAACAGAATAACACACACACACACACACACACACACATTTTTAAAAAATTTTTTTTTGGTTGGCAGTCTTCATGTTCTAATTCTTTCAAAGCTGAAATTATTAGGGGGAACATCTCAGACTATTTTTCATTCTTAAGAAAAGTTAGGAATGGCTTTGCCAGAAATCTGGAGGAAAAGGAACACAATATCCCATGTAATTTCTGCCCATGCTCTGTTATTCTGTACCACACCCTACTCCAGGGCTCCCCCATCCAAGACAGTGGGCACAGTTCATTACCCTGTACATTATCTTATCTCTTGCCTTTGTCCCCAGAGTGGCCTGCCTGATCCTGATGGCTAGCTGTCCTAAGCACTATGGGACATCCATAAACCTGTGTATCCTTAGAGCATCACTGCCAATTGTACACCCTTCTTTTTCCTCTCCCCCTTCTCTCTGTTAGTGGGTATCTATAGATGAAAGTCAGTTTAAGAGTTGAATATTGATGAGTCTTGGTTGGGGTCTCATCAAATAACTCAGGAGTTTAATGAGAAGGGCTCACTCATTCCCACCCAAAAGGCAAGGGGCTGACGTCTGGACACAGTGAGGCTTATTCAGCTTAGACCAATAACTGGACCAGGCTGTTTGATCCCAACATCAAAATTCTGGGACTGTACTACAGGAAGGCATTGACCCTCTATGTGTTTACAGAGCAGATGGCTCGTTGGGAATGAAGTGATTGGTGAGCTCTGCTCAATAAAACGAACCTCTGAATCAAGACCAAGTCCCTTAATCACTAAGCTCTGAACACAGAAAAACTGTTCCCCAAGAATCCACTGCTAACACTATTCCCTTTGCAAACTAGACACTCTTAATGTTAATGAAACATGGGCACATGAATGAACCCATTGCGGGGAAGAGAACAATGTTGTGAGCATAAGTCTCACTTCTCCTGTAGATGAGTGATATTATCTCCATTTACAAATGAGGAAAGTGAGCCCTGGCTGGTGTGGCTCAGCAGTTAGAGTGTCAGCATGTACACCGAAAGATCTTGGGTTTGATTTCCCATTAAGGGCACATACCTGGGTTGCAGGTTCAATTGCTGGCCCTGGTCAGGGCATGTGCAGGAGGCAACCAATTGATGTGAAGCTCTCACATCGATGTCTCTCTCTCTCTCTCTCTCTTTCCCCTCTCCCTCCCTACCTTTCACTCTCTCCAAAAAAATCAATGTAAAATTATCCTTAGGTGAGGATTAAAAAAAAAAATGCTAAGAGTGGCTTAGTAATCGACCAGATCTCTTTGTCCAGCAATACGGTCAACATGATCCAGGACTGGCTCCTACCCCTTGTGATTTCCACTATACCGAACTGTTTCTGCATAACCCTAAATTTGGGGGAGAAAAGCTTGAAAGAACTTGCTCCCCGGTAATCGGTTGGTAAGGAAAATCATACTATGCCAAGCCAACATCTTATAAAGGGATTAAAAAATAAATGGTCATAAACATCAGTGCTTGAAATACCCTAAAAGTACTGATAGAGAATGCAGTTCACTCTCTACTTAACCCAAAGGATACATACACTCAATATACAAGGAAATAACATGTAAAGAATCAATTGGAATTCCTGAAATCAAAGGCCTGTTTGGCCATATGAATCAACATTTTAAACTTGCAATCCTTAGAGCATCTGTACTCCTAGTTCACCCTGGATATATTTACAAAAGTGAAAAATGTACATGCATTACAGGCTTGCTTTTAATGGCCAAACACCAGACACAATGTAAATGTCCACAATAAGGGGACTGATAAAATAAGTCATGGTACAGGCACTGGACAGCAGAGCACACCAGCACTGAAAAGAATGAGGTCCGCCTGTGTATGTGCTAGGGAGACAGGAGCACTAAGATGTAAGTTACACAGAGCAAAGTACAGAAAATGTATGATCCCTTCTGTAGAATTTAAAAAATAAGCTTGGGGAAAAGGGAATTTTGAGGGACAGGGGTTGGAAATGATTTCTCTTCATTTCATTGCTTTCTATAATATTTAAATTTCCTAACCTATGCGCACATTATTTCTTTTAATGTAAACAAAGTTTAACTGGGTTGCAGAATCATAGGCTTTTTTTTTTCTTCTTCTTCTTTTATACATCTCTACATTAAATAAATAAATAAGTATTGGGTTTTTTAAATTTTTTTTATCCTCACCCGAGGACATTCTTTCCATTTTTTGTTCAGATAGAGTGGGAGGGAGTGAGAGGAAGAGAGAGAGAGAGAGAAACATCAGTGTGAAAGGGACACATCCAGTGGCTGCCACCCGCATGACCCAACCAGGGCTGGGGACAAACTGCAACCGAGGTACGTGCCCTTAGCGGGAACCAAACCCGGGTCTCTCTGGACAGCAGGCCGATGCTCTAACTGCTGAGCCAAACCAGCCAGGGCAAGTATTGTTTTTTTAAAGGCATTGGCTTCTTAGTATTTTGTAGAAACAAAAGGCCTCTGTTATGTCATCGCCTGACCACTGGGGACATGGAATGAAAACAGTTCCCTAGCAAACCCAATTAAGAGTAAATAACCTTTGCCCTGGCCAGTTGGCTCAGTGGTTAAAGTGTTGACCGGCAGACCAATGAGTGGCGGGTTTGATTCCAGTCAAGGGTATGTACCTTGGTTGCAGTTTTTCCCCAGCCCTGGTTGGCATCATGTGGGAGGTAACCAAGTGATGTCTCTCTCTCTCTCTCTCTCTCTCTCTCTCTCTCTCTTTGTCTCCCTCCCTCCCTCCCTCCCTCCCTCCCTCCCTCCCTCCCTCCCTCTCTTTCTGAAGATAAATAGAAAAATATCCTCGGGTGAGGATTTACAAAAAGAAGAGTAGATAACCTTCAAGGCCATCCTCAGAGGCTCCTGGGTCCATTCAGCACCAGAGGGAGCTGTGGATTCCCACTGGAGAATGGGTGGGGCAGTGAGCACACAGCTGGGTCAGGTTGGGTGAATGTTCTTTTCGTAGCTGGGAAAACTTTATTCTTTAAAACACTCCCTGATTCTGAACGGAAGTCAGAAATTTTCTGAGTTATTTACAACCACCTACATTTGGAGAAACAATTGTTCTCTATCCTCACTCGACTAGAAGGCTACTGATCCATTTGACTTCCGCTAGTTACTTTTGGTTGATGTGTGCGAAGGTGTTCTATTTCTAACCCCATTGTGAAGTCTCACTGTTTCCTAACAACTTACTTTATCAAGAGTACTCATACTTCCTGACATTTTCATCTCTCTGCAAAAACAAAACACAACTCTCAAAAGACAGCAAATGTAACAAAGGAGGTATGACCGCGTCAAGGAGTTTTCAGGTTATCACATTTTCTAAAGGAGAACAGATGCATTTCAAAACTGACATGTGGGAGAAAATGGCAAAAACAAATGTAGAAAAAAAATGGAAAACTAAAATTACGACTTTCAATAAGGTCTGTTTAAAACAATGCTTTAATCGTTCCCTCCTACTTTAAGCACATCTATGTCTACAAGTAATTTCTGAAACATCTTTTCACGGGTACCCATTGTGAAGCTCTTTAAAGACTAGGAAAAAATGGGTACAATCATTTAAAGAAAGAAAATATGAAGGGAAAAGATACTAGAACTGGCAGTGAGAAGGAAAATTCTAGAAAACAGGAGAGGTGGGTAGTATGAACGTAGGGAGAAATGGGGGATGGAGAAATAAAAGTAACAAACAGATAAAAATACAGACAGCTAAGGGATGTATTACTCCTAAGTGCTAATCTTTTCCCTCCAGAACAGCTGCAAAACACAGAGTACCAACAGCACCTTAATGAACACAGAACCAACTGCCAAAGAGACATCAGACATGTGGAAGAAACACACATCTTATTCCTATAAAGCCACAGCTGCTCCCTGTGCATCATGCCCAGCAGGACAAAAGGAAGGCCTTCTTCATGTCCTCATGTAGCAGGTTCAGGGTCCAAAACAGAAGGGGAGGGGAGGACAGTGCTGTCCCCATGAGCCATACCTGATCGGAAAGCCATTTCGGTGTCGGACATGAAGTACTTCCACTCCTTCTTGCCGTACTTTTCGGCCACCAACTCGGGAGTCATCATCTTCGTGCCGTGGCTTGCCCTGGTTTGGGGAGGTGAGGCACACTGTTCATCAATGGCTCCACTGAGCACCCCTTCCTCCAGCCCTGCTGTGGTTGAGCCCCTCTAAAATTAATAAAAGTTTTCTTTGTTTCTGTTTTCAATTGGATGACTTCCCCATTTAGGAATCTAGAAGGCATTTCTCTCGACAGCTCTAGCTCTTCCTCCATTTCATCCACCCACTGGTGAGGGATCAGGGGCAGCTCACTCTGAGGTCCACGTTGTGGGCCTACAGCATAGAAACAATAGACAGCTAGAGTCTCTCTGGAAGGAATATGACACTACCCTTTCCTGAGAAGTTGTCATGTAACTACGAAGACAAGATTAACCTATCTGGAACAACTGAAAAACAACAGCGTGGATTGGGTCTGGGAGTGGGAGAGAAAGAGAAACAGGTAGGTGAGTTAGCGTGGGAGCTGCGCCAGGTCCGAAGGAGAGGTGGGAGGCACCTGGCACCTGACCAGCTCGTGGGCACAGGAGACTGTGAAGATGGGCGAGCATCCTGCCCTTTCAACTACATGACGTAGCTAAGAACACAATGGATGACAGGGAGATAAATGTGGCAAAGCTTGAATAGCAAGACAAGGATGGAGCTCTTTTCTGTGCTCACAATACTGCTCCTGCATCAGTTTGTCCTGACTGAGGACCCTAAGCCTATAGAGAAACAGCTGATAGTTTATGTAGTTTATTATGAGAAATGATAATGTTAGAGAGTGTCATTATTCTTCTCTTGGTGTTATATTATGGTAACAAAGCAAAATTAAGGGAAAAAGAAATTTAAATAAAAAGGGCAAAGGGAGGAAAAAAATCACAAACAGCTTTCTTTTTATAAAGAAGTTAATAATGTTTTAGAAAGTGATTTGTAGAGATGGAGGAATCCTGAGTGTGAAATATGATCAGACAAGGAAGCTACTATATTCGATGAAAGCAGGCATCAAGAAGATAAATTAGTAAATTCAGGAAAAACTACAGGTTAGCTAGAACTTGAGTGGAGAGGGTGAGACCTTACAGGAGGGGTGTTGGGAGGGGAGAAGAACCCACATAACAATGAAATAAAAAAACAAAACCATGGAATGCTTTCCATTCTTTAACCCAGGATTTAAGATAGACAAATACATTGTAATAAAATGATAGTAGAGTTAAAAGTCATGATCAAGGCTGCATTGTGTATGTATGTATATGCATACTTACACTCTACCTCTTGTTGCCCAGGGAAAAACATGCAAATGAATAACAAAACAATCAGCAATGGGACCACACCAACAGCTGTAGCTAGCAGCACCTTAGGGGAAGGTCTGGGGGATGGCATGAGTTTGTACTGTGCAAAAAGAATGATGTATCAAAAGGGAGAGTATGTGTAAGAAGTAACCTCTGAGCGTCTCTCCTTAGACTCTTAGTATAAATAACAAATCTCACAGCTGCTTGGCCACAGTTGACTTGCCTGTACTATCCACAATGTGGGAAAATAGATGCTCCCTCATGATCTCCCTGTAAGCTCGGAGTAGTGACAGCAGCTACTTCTCAACTGCTCACCCTACTTTTACCAAGACTCAAAGTGTTGGACTCACCCTGAGAGCAGGGAAGGAAAGGAAGTCAGCACTGAGTGCAGGAGAGATTGACGGAAGAGTTGAACGATCTAAAAAACTCTCCGAAGGAGCTAGGACACATCATGAATCCTGCATGATGGGGGCAAGTTTGGACAAATGGAGGATGAGAGAGAAGTGTGCATAGATCACTAACGCCTATCCAACATCCAGTCTCTCCTTTGACCTTAATACAAAGAATTATGGTTTTATTCCAGGTACCTACTTACCTACCTAACACAGTGTAATTCTAAGGCTCCTTTGCAGTAGGGGTGGTCAATGATGTGAAGCAAGTTACTAACATTCTACAGCATTTCCTGCAAATATTTCTGATGAGCAAAATTTAAAGAAACTAGATATTTAAGTCTAATGCTTGAGATTTGTATTTAAATGGCTCAAACAATTCATACAAAGACACGCAGGCACACAGATAATCTGTCATCTGATTGGCTAAAATAATAAAGTTATTTAAGCATACCTCAATGATAAAATGCTATGAAGTAATAAATAAAGTGCCCCGAGAAAAGTGTTGACTTTACAACTATAATGTATTACCTGAGGACGGTGCCATTATCTGCAAGTTTAATGAAGTTCCCATCTTCCAGATCCAGTGCCAAGCCCTTGCAACTAAAATAGAAATGTCTGATTACCAAGCAATTCATGTATTTACTTAACTCAAGAAATAATCATCTATATTTTCAAAACGTCACAATGCGAAAAAGGCATTCTCTCACTCAGGTGAATATGTTAATCAAACAGTTAAGAATATCCAAGAATTCTAAAATTAAACATCACCCACAGAACAAGTATATAAAAAAAGTTATGTGAGCAAATGAAGGACAGCACATGTTTACTTTCTAAAATCCTTAAGCTTTTAAAAAGAGAAATACAAAACTCGAAGAGAAGCAAAAATGAACATCATGGCATATCTCTGTTAAAAAGCGAAAATGTGCCCTGGCCAGTTTGGCTCAGCGGTTGGAGCGTAGCCCGTGGTCCAGAGATACCCAGGTTCGGTTCCTGCTAAGGGCACGTACCTCGGTTGCAGTTTATCCCCGGCCCCAGTTGGGGTTGTGTGGGTGGCAGCCAGTTGATGTGTCTCTCTCTCTCTCTTTCTCCCTCCCGCTCTATCTGAAGATAAACGCAAAAAGAAAAAAAAATGTCCTCGGGTGAGGATAAAGAAAAAAAGAAAGAAAAAGTGAAAACATTGCCCTGGCCAGTGGCTCAGTTGGTTCAACCACAAGTACAACAAAAAAGGTTTGGGTTCAATTCTCAGTCAAGGCACATACAGGAGGCAACATTAATGTTTCTCTTTCTCTCTCTCTGTCTAAAAATATAAATAAATAGCCCAGCCGATGTGGTTCAGTGGTTGAGCATCAACCCATGTACCAAGAGGTCACCGGTTCGATTCCCAGTTAGGGTACATGCCCAGGTTGTGGGCCCAATCCCCAGTGCGGGGCATGCAGGAGGCGGCCAATTAATGTTCTCTCTCATCGATGTTTCTATCTCTCCCTCTACCTTTCTATCTTTCTAAAAAGTTAATAAAGAAAAAAACTTTTATAAATAAATAAATAAAAACATATCCTAGGGTGAGGATTAAAAAAAAAAAGTGAAACTGTTTTCCATTAAATAACACGCACACACATATTCATATTCTGCATGCTAAGATCTTAGTCAGAGTCTTTTCTTACTTTTTAGAATTTGCCTCAATTTAGGTCAGGTTGTAAAACTAGCCCTCTGGGTGAGGTATATTATTAGAAACAACTGAAAGAAAGTCAAATATTACGTTTTAGGTTCTTCACTGTAAAAGACTTGTGGGATTTGGGAAGAAAAGTAGGCACAGATTCATTATTATAAATAATAAAAGGAGGTATAATGGCCACCAAATACCAAGAGAATTAAACAAAAAATGACAGGGTACTTTAGAAGTATTATTTACTGTAGCCCACAGAAAATTTCCAGAGTCAGCAGTTTCATATAGTAAAATGTTTCTTTTTCTTCCTTTTAACAAAAGGGATTAATTCAAAAAGGGCTAACCAAACATTGGAGGAATGCAAAACAGATGAACACCGTTGCTCCAGAATTATTTCTGCATATATTTTTCATGTGTTTAAGGATTACTATTAATTTTCAACTGAACAATTTAAAGTGATTTAACAGGATTTTTGTTTGGTTTTGTTGTTTAAATGAAGAAGAAAGACGAAGGAAATGGTGTGAAGTTGAGAATCCTAACCCAGGAAGGAAATAAGCATTGAGGCTTAGACAGAGGACTGCCTATCCAAATTACAGAAAACTAAACGTCCTAATTCAGATACTTATTCATAGCATGAAGACTCCTCCTCTTCTCCTATAGTTCTGTGTTTGAAGGGCAATAAAACAAAACTTTCTAAAAGATGTAAATTTTAGAGATAGTTCTTATAACCTCCAAAAACTCTTAATAATGCCAACTTAACCACGTGGAAATAGTCACATATTCTCTTAACTTGTTTTCATATTCAAGTCTAAACTTAAAGTAGAAAGGATTTTAATTCATTAAACATTAAACTTTTTGCTAGAGAAGGCATTTTGTCCTTTGATTCAGGTTCACATTTCACTTTCTGCCTCCACAGAAGAGGAAGCATTAAAATGTTATCAGCAATGCCCTGGCTGGTTTGGCTCAGCGGTTAGAGCATTGGCCTGCAGACCAATGAGTCTCGGGTTCAATCCCCGTCAAGGGCATGTACCTCGGTTGCGATTCATCCCCAGCTCTGGTTGGGGTTGTGCAGGAGGCAGTCATTTGATGTGTCCCTTTCGCATCAATGTTTCTCTCTCTCTCTCTCTCTCTCTCTCTCTCTCTCTCTCTCTCTCCTCTCTTTCCTTCCCACTCTACCTGAACAAAAATGGAAAAAATGTCCTCAGGTGAGAATAAAAAATAAAAGTGTTATCAGCAACAATTAGAAATCAGAAAGGATGTGCAAACCTTAAAAATAAGAACCTACCAGAAATCCCAGTCCTCAGGAGTCACAGTGAGCAATTCCTTGTCATAACCTTTCTCCTTGACCAAGAACTGAGCAAAGCTATCATAAATGAGCTGCAGACAAGGGGAGAAAAGAGATTAAATATAAAATTCACTCTTCATTCTTAACTTCACAGACCTGAAGACCTGATGGAACCATACATGGGGTAGATGGGGGGAAAGATCTGTAATTATAAAGCTCTTCGGTTTAATCCCCTTCACAAGTAATTTAACCACCCCTGCCAGCCCCAGGTACCTATAGTGTCTTTTCTTATACTCCAGAATTATACCATCATGGGACACAGTTAAACAACCAAGGACAGTTATTCATCTTTCTCCCGAATTCTAATGGGTTGGAGATCATTAAGACTTGGCAAAGCTTTGCAAACTTATTGAACACATGACCAAGAAGGTAAACATATTGAGTACTTTAGCATTACAACTATCCTTGGTCTATCCTTGCTAGAAAGGCCCCACCTCAGGTAATAAAGTTAATTCAAATATCAGGGCCCATAAAATGGAACCTGCCCATGGCCCAGCCCTGTCACAAAGCTAAAGCTAAGTCAGCCTGCACGTGTGGGGCACACCTGGTCAAGGAAACCTAGTATACACCAATCATAATCCTCCAAGTCAGGATTAGTTTACCTTACCTTAGGAAATAGGACCTGCCCGCCTTATTAGGAAATCCCTAACCTCCTAGCCAAGCATGTTGTTTCACACTGCCTCTTCTAACGTCTCTAAAAGTCACTCTTGCCCAAGTCCTTCCGGGGGAGAGGTCCACTGCCGGAGAGGCTGTTTTCCCCACGCCATGGATAGTTCTCCCTTGAATATAGGACATCAAACTGGTTACTTGTTTCAGTTTTGTAATTTGACACAAAGGAGTCTCAAAGAGAAAGACACCTGGGCACCAGGCAGGTGATCCAAAGGAGGAATCATGTAGCCTCCATCGGGTACAGAAAATCTCTCTTCTTTTTCCACCATAAGAAAAACGGAGGGAAAAGGACAGCAGAAGCCTCTGGAAGCAAGAGCAAAGATACATGCTTTGCTGACTATGATAGGTCTGATTTTTCAACAACAAAATCCCAGCTTTTTGAGTGAAATATGTTTTCATTTGTTTTTACAGAGCTGGCTCAATTTTTAAAGAACTGTGCATACCAAACAAAAAGGAGACAAAAGATGAAGGTGTACATCAGCCTCACCCCATTCTCCATCAGAGAGGGCTCGTAGGCCAGCATCACAGGCACTTGACCCTGAGGTAGAACCATGGTCTGGGGTCAGACTCAGCAGTGTCTACGAGGGCACAAGAAGCAACCCGACCCTTCTTCTGTACAGTGAACCCAAGACTGGTTTAGACAGCATGAGTGGCACAGGGAGAAGAAGGTGTAGACACAACAAAAGGAGTGGAAGAAGGCCTCCCTGAGGTGGTGAGGTCACACTCGCACCTCCAAGAGTTGCACTTAACTGAGTGAATCCAGAGGCGAAGGGCCAGGTCCAGTGGGTACACAGCTGAAGGTGGGGGTTAGGGTTTGAGTGTCAGAGGATGAGTGTGGAGGAAGTAAAGGCTCCTTGTCAAACAGAGTTGTTCTGTGTCATAAAGCTCATTAAAGTCACTATAAATGCACTCCCATGCAATGCAATGTGACCTTGATCCAGGTCAACTGTAAACAGACACATATTACATCAACACTATGTATCAGTTCTCAACCCTGGGGGCGATTCAGAACTACACCTGATAGTTCTTAAAACTACCCGCAAGTTGCAAGACTTGGAGATGGAGCCCCTACAGGATTCCTAAAGCCCAGAGATGACTGAATGCTACTGGCTTATATGTTACATACATTGTTATTCAATCATTTAAAATATCAATGAAAATGTACTGAATCATTCTGAAATATAACATACTAGGGACAATAAAACACACACACACACATGATCCTGCCTGCAAGAAACCAGGGCCATGAGATTAACAGATGTAAAGAGCTTAGAGCTGTGCCTGGCATATAAGGACATTCAATGTAAGCATTGCTATTATTATCGGTCACATGCTGGTTTGAAAAAAGGCCCTGACATGTAGCATTTGCCCATTTTCATGGTATAAATACTACTGCCTTGGCCAGTTTCAAGCTACCAATGGTTACTGTACACTGTTAGACTTGCTTCTGGTCAAGGCATTTTATTCTGTTTTGGACATTTCTCACCCCCTTGACAATACTGATAAATACTATGATTCATAGGGGTCAGGTGCCTTCCTGAGACAAAGGAGCCCTTTCTAGTAGGCTGCCAACACAGGCGTCCACAGCTGTGTTCCTTCCCTCTCGGAGACACTTCGGTAACAGGAGAGAATGGGGTCAATGTGCAAGGAGAAGCAGAGAACACTGGTGCTGAGAAAAGCGGGGGACTCCGTGCCTCAGAATCTTCTCTTCTAGTCCCAGGGCCTAGGTTCTTGGAACTTTTCCCTTAAATTATGTTGAGTCTCCCAAGAGACTTCCATAGCACGGGACACCCATGACCATCCTCCTTCCTCTTTCAGGCTTAGCTGCCACCGACTCCCTCACAGTCTCACCTGACTGATAATACTGCACATGCCGCAGCGGCTGCTGCAAATCTGTGCCCTATGGGCCATGTGCAGAGCAGATATTATGTCTGTTCCTAACTCAAGTTGCCAGATAAAATATAAAATACCTAGCTAAATTTGATTTTCAGACAAACAACACATGATTTTTAATAAATTTTTAATACAAGCACATCCCATGCAATATTTGGAACAAACATATACTAAGAATGCTTTTGTTATTTGAAATTCAAATTTAACTGGGTGTCCTATATTTTTCTTTGCCAAAATACTGCTGTTTGAAAATGAGCTAACACTTAAAAATTCAGAGACTTCTCATACAAGTTTAGATTTCTAACTTTTCTTTAAAAAGTTAAGTCTGGCAAGACAGCCTTTCCTCACAGCAAACATTGGCAGGAGTGGAGCGTGGTTGCTCCTTTGGACCGGGCGCACAGCAGGCAAGGTGACACGCCCAGTTCTCTATTTGCACAACACTTGCACATAGTAAATGTTTATGAGACAAGAAGCACTCACAGCATCCCAGGATGCAGCCACCACTGATTTCGGCATCTCCTGCTATGCCCCACTCTTGGCTTGACACCACCTCCAGGCCCTTGCCCTGGCTGTTATTTCCTCTGCCTAAAGTGCTTCTCTCTGCCTCCTCACCTGCCAACTCTCTCCTGTGTTGAGACTCAGCTCAAGCATCATCCACTCCAGGCCTCTCCTCTGAGCTTTGCAGCATACAAAAAGCGTAGCAGCGGGCCAGAAACCCACAAGCCAGATCACCTTGCTGGGTGACTCTGGATAAAGTACATGTCCTTTTTGTGCTTTGTTTTCCTCATCTTCAAATAACAGCTGTGATAATAACATCCACCTCACAGTGCTGTTGTAAGAATCAAACCAGTTCATCAAAGCAGAATGCTTTTAGAATAGTGGTTTTAAGTGTCATATTCAGTTATTAAACTATTTATTATCTATTCAATCATTCCATAATTATTTATTGAACCCACTATTTGCCAGGCACACAGAATACACAATAAACTGCCAGACACACCTTTGTCAAGGAGTCATGGTTCCAGGCTCTGGGGGAACATTCCAAGAAATAGGAAAATTTAATGCCCTGTGTAAGTGCTACCAGAAATTAAGACTTTTATGGAAAACTGAGGATGGTATCGGGGAGGAAGGGTAAACTTGAGGGGGCTGGGAAAGGCTTCACAAAGGGAATGCTATTTAAGATGAGACCTGACAGCCCTGGCCGGTTTGGCTCAGCAGTTAGAGCATCGATCTGTGGACCAATGAATTGGGGGTTCAATTCTGGTCAAGGGCATGTACCTCAGTTGCGATTCGTCCCAGCCCTGGTTGGGGTCGTGTGGGAGGCAGCCACTTGATGTGTCCCTTTCACGTTGATTTTTCTCTCTCTCTCTCTCTCCTTCCCACTCTATCTGAACAAAAATTGAAACATGTCCTCGGGTGAGGATTAAAAAAAAAAAAAAGATGAGCCCTGGCTGGTTAGGCTCAGCAGCTGGAGCATTGGCCTGTGGACCGGAGAGTCCCGGGTTCGGTTCCCACTAGGGGCATGTACCAAAAGAAAAAGAAAACCAAAAAAACAATGAGACCTGACATATGAGAAGTTAGTGTAATGGAGGGAGCAGGGCCCCAAGCAGAGGTAACAGAGCCAGGCTATACTGCCCTTGCCACAGGGGAACCAAACTAACCTTTCAGCAACTAAGTCCATTCAAAGGCCACTTGAAGGCCTGTGCATTATCTCTGTATCCTCGACTCTACCACAGTGCTCAGCCCACTGCAAGTACTTGAAAGATTTCTAAACCAAACAGGATCCAAAGCACACTAGATTACTGTTTTCACATCATGTATATTTGAGGCTTGTAGTAAAGAATCCTTATCTTCAAGTATCTTGTATTCTGAAATCTTATGCTCACAAATGCATAAGTTTGGCTCTAACATGACAGTGGTTTTTAACAATATTTCTTCCAAATGAAGGTGACTACAGAGGAGATGCAGAAAATGTGAACCAGGAGGGGATTTTAAAGGCACAGAGGGAAGAAAAATATGAATCAAAGACCTAGAGGAAGTAGTGGCCAAAGGAACAAGAAGTAAAGAAAAGCCTTCTTAACTCTCACTGTAACTAAGGAAACACCTGTACAGAGGGAAAACAGAGAAGTATAATAGCAGGAACAGTACAGAATTTTTGTTTAGCATCTTTGCATAGAAAACACAAGTGATTCAGACACTGTTTTGACCTTTGGGTACTTGTACTTCGAGTTGGGGCACTGTTCTCACCTTAATGTGGAACTTGGTGGACGTCTGCACATGGCCTAGAGCTCTACTCATAAATGGTGAGGCTTCAGAATGGTTTGGGTGGTAACCATAAAAGCAAACACCTGTATGTGCCAGATACTTCTCTAAGCATTATACCTCTATTACCTGTCTAGTACTTATAACAACGTTTTGATGTAAATCCAGTTATTAGCCCCATTTTACAGATGGAGAAACTGAAGATAGATACAGGTTAAGTAACTTGCCCAGGTCACAGAACCAGTAACAGAGGAGCTGGTGCCCCATGCTAGGCAGATTGGCTGCAGTCCTTGCTTTGAAACAGTGCTCATAAATAATTTTTTCTGTTTGGATGCATAGATCTTTCACATACACACACACACACACACACACACACACACAAATATGCTAATTTTCCACAACGTTTTCTTGTGATACAAAAGTAATGAGTGTGGGGTGGGGTTGGCAATTCATTTGAGGGTACAGGTGTGGAATCATACATGCTCCACTTTCCCTTCCCTTCCAAAGCACAGTGAGGACCCACACTTTGCAGGCTGTTATGAGAATTAAACTTACTCAAAGTGGATGGAGCACGTAGGTGTGCAAAGGTTATGTTCTTCTCTTGGTAGAAGGCAAAATTAGGGCTAAGATATCTCAATGACATTTCGGCTAGTGTTCTTTCCACTACACCACACAATCTTTCCCTGACTGCGGTGTTTAAAAACTGACAGGTGGTCGCGTAGAGGTGCAAAAGAAAAAATGCTGCCAAGGAAAATACAAGCCTTTAACCAGGTGGCTGTGGCGGGGCGCTGCCGATGCCCAAAATGACTTGCTAAAAGTCCCAAGGCCTGTGATCTGCAAAGGAACCCCATTCCTCTAGCCCCGCCCTTCCTCTGCCTTAGGAACTGGTTTCCCAGTCTAATCCTGCACATTTTGTCTGTTCTTCCCCCCTTTTCTTCCTAACCATCTCTCAGTCGTGACTTCTGGCGGGGCTAAGCCGGAGCCCGCTGCACCGAATGAGACCAGGGATACACCCAGTGGCCCCACCTCGCGGTGGGAGGCCGAGTTCTGCGCAAAGACTCGGCGGCTGCAGGCCTGCAGCACTGGCTGCCCCTGAACCAGGAGGGAATTCTAGCCCCAGCCACTACGGAGGCTGCACTCCGTGCGCCCCAGACATCCCGCGCCACTCACCGGGGCGCTCTCAGGCAGGTTGTAGCGACACAGGGTGTGGTCCAGGTCGAAGCCGACCACATCGCAGTCGGCCAGGGAGAAGTGCTGAGCCATGGCTGTGCTGGGAACGCGCGAGCGCCCCTCTGCACGGACTGAGTGCGAAGTGCACACGGCCAGGACGCAGCGGGACAGGACAGACCAGAACACCTCGGAAGGGACCGGACGGGGCGGGGCTGCGTCCTCCCCGGGAGGCGGTGCAGCGGCCTTTGGCGCTTACCGAGCCCCGAGCACCGCCCCCTCGCGCGCTCCTCTCCGCCCCTCGCGTGTTGGGCCTGCCCTGCACCCTCCCTGCCGACTTTCACCTTGCACCTGGCAGATTCCGCAAGCCGGCTCCTGCCCCCAGGATTCCTGGAGGCGGGATGTGACCAGGAGCTGTGCCACTACTGCAGGAATTGAGGGTGCAGTTTAAGCCCCTTGTGGTGCATAGCCCTTGCCACAAAATTAACCGGGGCTCCCTTGGTTTTGAAGGCGCTAGGGAAATGAGGAGCTTGTAAAGTTAGATTTGACCCTATTATATAAGATTATGGAGACGGTTTTATACACTAATGTTCCACTGACGATATTAGCCTAGGATTTGGAAGGTCTTTTCACCAACGAGATCTTTGACCACGGTTGAACCCAAATGTTATATTCCACAGTAAATTCCTAAGTATATTCCTAAATTGTAAACTGAGAGACCTTTTACATTTCAGCCCCCGGAATGCCTCAGAAAACGAGTTTATTAAAAATCATGCCCTGGCAGGTGTGGCTTAGTTGATTGAGCATTGTCCCATGCACCAGAAGTACACTGGTTGGATTCCAGGTCAGGATACATGTCCATGTTGTGGGCCCGATCCCCAGTGGGGGGCATGCAGAAGGCGGCCAATCTATGTTCTCTCTCATTGATGTTTCTATCTCTCCCTTCCCCTTCTTCTCTCTGTAATATCAATAAAGAAAAATAAATAAATAAAATAAAAGATTCTCCATTCTTTAAAAAAAAAAATAGTGAGGGAGCATTTTGCAAAATGGCACTGACTAAGGAAACCAATGTTGGTTTTTTATTTTACCTTATTTTTTATTGTAATGAAGAAGTTTTCTATGAAAGGGCACCATAAACTTCATAGAACATACTACAGAAGAGAGAATTTTATGCAAACAGGTTTTAATGATTTGAGTGAAAATTTTCTGAATTCTCTTGAGGACTGTTTACGGCTAGAATCACTTTATATGCATTGGAGAAAAGTTAATTCATTATATACAATGATTTCTCTCTGAGAATCTCTGGGTATGAAGGGCTAAGAACTAAAATAATTTAAAATCATTTAAAAGAAAAAAATACAAATCTTCTTATTAAAAAGAGAAAATATAAGTCTATTATCATTGTACTGCTTCTGTTTTAAAGTTAAAGGAACACTTTGTCCAATGGAAAAAATCAATAGTAATGACATAATAAAAATATAATTGATTGAGAATTATATTTAATCCTTAGAAATACTAAGTCTTATGAGGCTAATAGACCAATCAAGGGATTAATTTAGTGCAATAAATAGTTCAGTCTGGTAGGATACTTATTATACCTGGTGGACCCATTTGAATAAATTGGTAACTTGTTCCATTATAACTCTTCAAAGCCCCAAAACAAATCTCTTTGGAATAGGAATAGGAAAGAATCCTTAAGAAGATTGAGCTGTTCACTCATAATAGCCCAACAACCACATCTTTAATGTTTGTGAATAAAAAGAGAAAAGGTTACATTGTCTTATAGCTAATACCTATTTCCTTTTCATGAGGTTGTAGGCTATAATGTTGACCTTAGCATTCCTCTTGGCTTTCTGCACTAGAGTATCTGCCAAGGTCAAGTTTCCAGGTAGATTTCACATTGAAGTCCACAAGTCTCCTTGGAGGATATCTTGCTTTATTGTTGGAATAGGCATTTTAGAAACTTCCCTTAGTAATGTAAATGTACAATTGCTTTTATTGCCAGAGGGTAGAAAACAAGGATTGCTTTTGGGTTTTTTGTGGGTTTTTTTTCCCTTAATCCTCACCCAAAGATATTTTACTATTTATCTTCAGATAGAATGGGAGGGAGAGAGAGGGAGAAAGAGAGAAACAAAGATGTGAGAGACATATCAACTGGTTGCCTCCCACTCAACCCCTACCATGGCTGGGGACAAACCTCAACTGAAGTACGTGCCCTTGGCCAGAATCAAACCTGTGACTCATTGGTCTGCAGGTCGACACTCTACTGCTGAGCCAAACTGGCCAGGGTAAAAAAGATTGTTTTTGATAACTTAAGTGGCCCTGGGATTGGAGTTGGCCAACAGACCTGGGATTGGAGTCACCAACAGTCATATCCACTTGCTGAATAACAACCATTAAATTTCTTGTTCCTTGTGTCCAGAGAGCCCTTGTGCTGGAGAGTCTAGGACATTCATGCTTTGTGGGAGATATTACCAGGTATTCAACCCCATCAGCCAGAAAGATCTTATTCCTCCTTGAGCTCTACTCACCTTTCCTAGCCAGTACCTCAAGTCTCCATCTAATTCCTCTAAGAACATGTGAGATGGCTTTTATCCCTCCCCCTACTCCCTACATAATCCTGGACTTACATGCAAACATTCACTTTCTGTCATAAGGCTACTTTAAAATAAAAATATCTTTTTTTTCCCTGCATATGTTATCACATTTACAGGTAACATACCACAGCTCTTCTTCTATTATCAACCAGAAGTTCAATGTTTTACTCAGATACCAATTATTTCTTTTTCTTTGAGTGATAAATACTGAAACTCATATAACTTAACACCAAAAAAAGTAAACAGTCCAATTAAAAAATGAGCAGAGGACCTGGCTAGACATTTCCCTAAAGAGGACAGGCAAATGGCCAATAGACATATAAAACGATGCTCTAAATCACTAATCACAAGGGACATGTGAATTAAAAACCGCAATGATTTATTACCTCACACCTGTCAGAATGGCTATAATTAATAAATCAACAAATAATAGGTGCTGGGAAGGATATAGAGAAAAGAGAACCCTTATGCACTGTTGATGGGAATGTAAATTGGTGTAGCCACTATGGAGAACAATATGGAGATTCCTCAAAAAATTAACAGTAGAGGTACCGTACACGCAGCAATACTACTTCTGGGTATTTATACAAAGAAAACAAAACACTAATTTGAAAAGTATATGCACCCTTATGTTCATTGTAGCATTACTTAACAATAGCTAACCTAGGTGTCCATCAATATGTTATTGGACAGCTGTCTGAATTGGAGGGAGGTCTCCCCTCCTCAGCTCTTGTTGTACTTGTGAGAAATAATTCAGATGAGTGACAGAAAGCAGTGTTGAAGCAAAGCAAGCAAATTTATTAAGAAAGCAAAGCAAGCGAATTTATTAAAAATACTCCTGGCACAAAGCACAAGTGGGCAACTCAGCTAGTTTGAGCACACTGCCTGGTAGAGGTTCAGCGGTTTTATACTCCCCCCCCCCCATAGTTTTCAAGGTTACCCTGCCAGGTAGACTAGATTTCAAGGTCCCCCTTTTATATTGTTGTGGCTTTTCCCAGAATTTATGAGAACATCTGGCAACTTTATATTGGTGAGTCCCAAGACTGCTGACTTTTTTGTTCAGTGGGTGAGATAATCTCCCTTATTCCCCCCTCCTTTCCCTCCTCCTGCCCTAGCAGCTATCTATCTTGCCTAATAGATAAACGAATGGCTATAGAAGATGTGGTTTATATCCATATCTATATCTATGTGTATGTGTATGTGTATGTGTATGTGTATGTGTATATCTATATCTATATCTATCTATATCCTGTGTGAAATCATTTATATATGGAATCTACAAAAACAAATGAATAAATAAAAAAAAACAGAAACAGACCCTTAGATATAGATAACAAGCTGATGGTTGCCAAAGAGGGTGGGTGGCGGTGGAGAAATGTGGAGGTGGGTAGAAGGATGTGCTTCACAACCCTAATCCATGTGTTGGAGGCCTAAGCCCTATATTTGGATAAAGGGAATTTAAGGAGGTAAGTATGGTTAAATGAGGTCAAAATAGAGGGGTCCAAATTCATTATGACCAGAAGAAACATGTTGAAGAGGAAGAGACAGAGATGCACATGCACAGAGGAAAGGCTACGTGAGGATACAGGGAGAAGGTACAGTCTGAAAACCAAGAGAGGTTTGTACCAGAAACCAATCTTACTGGCTTCCAACCTCCAGAACTGTGAGAAAATAATCCTCTGTTGTTTAAACCATGTAGTCTGTGTTATTCTGTTAAAATAGTCCAAGTAGATTCAAGAAGATGGCAGCGGGCAGGACCGGAGGGAGGGTGAGTGTGTGAGAGAGTGAGTGAATGTGTGAGAGAATTTGAGTGGATGTGAAGGTGGACAACCAAACCCGAGCAGTGCAGAGACGTGGAGCAGAAGGTTCCTGTGCTGTACATAGGAGCAGCTGGCTACCTCGGTAAGCAGCCCTCCAGGGCGCTTCTCCATGAGCCACAGGGAGGTCCCACCATTTTGGAAGATCCCGGGTCTTCCAGGGAGGAGGCAGTGGGAGAGGCTAGGGCCCAGCAACCTGAGCCCACCAGCACACCTGGCACCATCGGACCAGTGGACACTCTGTGTCAACACAGACTGGTGCACAGTAGTGGAGCTCCCAAGGTGCTGGTCACAGAAGCCACAGACAGCCGGGAGCCCAGCACCACCCCCATAGTAGCAGCCCCATCAGAGTCGAGATTTATCCCCAGCAACAGAGGCTGGGGAGCAGACATCCATCCCCAGGCAACAGAAGCACAGACTAGCAGCTGAGACCCATCCCCAAAAACTACAGCAAAAGCTGAGCAGGAGTTGAGCCCCAATGGGCAGCAGCACTCCCCAGCCACCAGTGGCGGGACCAAGGGCTCCACAGAGGCCTGTGTGGTCTAGTAGCCCACAAGAACAGTAGGAAGCTGGAGCCCGAGAGAGACTGGTGCCATTCAGCTGCCCACCAGCAGGAACTACAGGGTGCAGGGGCACCATAGAGGCCTGTGCAACCCAGCAGGGACTGCGCGATCTACTTACCCACAGGACTTGCGGGGTGCTGAAACACCAGAGAGACCTGCGTGAACCAGCAGGGACTGTGCCATCCAGTTACCTGCGGGACCTGTGGGGTGCTAAAGCACCAGAGAGGCCTGTGCGACCCAGCAGCCCATAACATAGGCATAGAGCCAGGTCCCCAAAGGGACTGTGTGATCCAGTTACCTGCGGGACCTGCAGGGTGCAGGGGCACAAGAGAGGCCTATGAAACCCAGCTGCCCACAAGATAGGCTTAGAGGGTGTAAAAAGGGAGGCGGAGTGAATGGAAGCTACACAGAAGATCTCCCAGGACAAAACGGGAACTACAACTATGATAAAGACAAATCCTCAGAAAAAAGCAACGGAAAAGCAGCAGGACAAGACCATATAACCAGGGACACTGGTAGGATCTGCGGAGGCGCAAGAGGGTGGTGGGCTGGGAGCCCATGGGAGGGCAGACTGGGCTGGAACTCTGTGGGGACACATGGGATTTGGAAGGCAATCAGAGTTTTTGCTGAGTTGAGGCCACAAAGGAAGGTGGCCAGTGTGCTTCTTCCCAGAGCTGTGGGGAAAAGCAGCAACCCCCAACCTCGGAGATTCAGCCTTTCCCAGGTGAAGCAAAGAAATGCAAATTGAGGCTCATTAACAACCAGCATCTATCCCACCCTCTGGAAATCCTCCTATGCAGAACACCAGGGCTACATTCCAAGGCACTGAGTACCTGACTACTAGGCTCCAGGAAAAAGCTAGAGGATAACTGAACCTTTCCTGGGCTTGCAATCTACCCAGGAAAGTAAGACTTGACAGTGGTGTTTAACGTGGGCTGGCTCGGGCCCATCCAAACCCAGAAGAGGGAGCCACAAACAGCAGAACATCAATGCCCACAGGGAAAATTTGGCAGACTCCAAAACCCACTGAGATGGCCAAAATGATGAAACAAAGAAACAAACCCCAAATGAAAGAACAAGAGAACTCTATTGAAGATAAGATCAATGAAATACAATTAAGCAAATTATCATAGGTAGAGTTCAGAGCTATGAACTTGAGGAAGCTCAATAGCATGAGTAAGAACATCAGCACCATGAGTAAAGATATAGAGACATTGAAAACCAACCAAGTGGAAATGAAGAATGACATAGCAGAAATTAAGAACACATTGGAAGGACTAACCAGCAGAGTAGGGGAATCTGAGGACCAGATCAGTGAATTAAAAGACAGGGTAGAAAAAAATCAACCAATCAGAAAACCAGAAGTAAAAAACAGGAAGACAGCTTAAGAGAACTGTGGGACAACTGGAAACATAATTACATTTGCATCATAGGAGTCCCTAAAGAGGAAGAAAATGGTCAAGGGTTACAGAATATATTTGAAGAAGTAGTGACAGAAAACTTTCCTAACTTGGTGAAGGATAAAGGCATTCAAGTTCAAGAAGCACAGAGAGCCCCAAGTAAGAAGAACCCAAATAGGCCCACACCAAGACATATAGTGATTAAAATGCCAAAAATTAAAGACAAAGAGAGAATCCTAAAGGCAGCAAGAGATAAGCAACAGGTTACCTACAAAGGAAACCCCATAAGGCTCTCAGCTGACTTCTCAACAGGAACACTACAGGCCAGAAGGGAGTGGCATGAAGTAATCAAGGTCATGAAAAACAAGAATCTGAATCCAAGACTACTCTACCCAGCAAGGCTATCATTCAAAATAGAGGGTCAAATAAAGAGCTTCCCAGACAAAAAAAAGGCTAAGGGAATATATTAACACCAAACTGGCACTGCAAGATATGCTAAAAAGACTGCTATAATTAGTAGAAGAAATAGGAAGAAAAATATAACCACACTACACAAAAAGGGCAATAAATAAGTACATATCAATTATCACCTTAAATGTGAATGGTTTGAATGCTCCGATAAAAAGACACAGAGTAACTGACTGGATAAGAAAGCATGACTCACATATACGTTGTTTACAAGAGACCCACCTCACAACAAAAGACTCACATAGGTTGAAAGTGAAGGGATGGAAAAAAACTTTCAAGCAAACATAAAGCAAAAAAAAAAAGCTGGGGTAGCAATACTCATATCTGAAAAAGTAGATTTCAAAATGAAGACTATAACTAGAGAAAAAAAGGCCATTACATAACATGAATGGATCTATTCAACAGGAAGATATAACCTTGGTAAACATATATGCACCCAATATAGAAGCACCAACATATATTAAAAATCTTTTAGAGGGCGTCAAAGGAGAAATCAACAGCAATACAATCATAGCAGGGGACTTCAACACCCCACTGATATAACTAGAGAGATCCTATAGACAAAAAATTAACAAGGAAACACAGTCTCTAAACGAAGCGCTAGATCAAATGGATTTAATAGATATCTACAGAGAATTACACCCCAAAACTGCAGAATTCACATTCTTCTCAAGTGCACATGGGACATTCTCAAAGATAGACCACATGTTAGGGCACAAACTACAAGTTCAAGAAGATTGAAATCATATCAAGCATCTTCTCAGATCACAATGGCATGAAACTAGAAATCAATTGCAACAAGAACATGCAAAGACATTGGAACACATGGAGGCTAAATAGCATGTTATTGAACAATGAATGGGTTACCATGGAGATCAAGGAAGAAATTAAAAACTTCCTGGACACCAATGAAAATGAACATACAACAACACAAAATCTATGGGATGCAGTGAAAGCAGTTCTGAGAGGGAAGTTCATAGCACTACAGGCCTACCTCAAGAAACAAGAAACATTTCTAATAGACTCTCTAACCTCACAACTTAAACAACTAGAAAGCAAACAAAAAGAAAACCCCAGAGCAAGTAGAAGGAAGGAAATAGTAAAGATCAGAGCAGAGCACTGGCCAGTTTGGCTCAGCGGTTGGAGCGTTGGCCTGCGGTCCAGAGAGACCCGGGTTCGGTTCCTGCTAAGGGCATGTACCTCGGTTGCAGTTTGTCCCCGGCCCTGGTTGGTCGTGCGGGTGGCAGCCACTCGATTTGTCCCTTTCGCATAGATGTTTCTCTCTCTCTCTCTTCCTCTCTCTCCCTCCCACTCTATCTGAACAAAAAAATGAAAAGGTGTCTTTGGGTGTGGATTAAAAAAAAAAAAAAAGATCAGAGCAGAAATAAATGACATGGAGACCAAAAACACAATTCAAAGGATCAATGAAACAAAGAGCTGATTCTTTGGCAAGATAAACAAGATTGATGGACCCTTAGCCAGACTCACCAAGAAACAAAGAGAGAGAACCCAAATATACAAAATTAGAAATGAAAGATCAGAAATAATAACTGACACCACAGAAATACAAAGGATTGTTAACATATATTATGAACAATTATACGGCAACAAATTTGACAATCTAAGCGAAATGAACAAATTTCTAGAAACACATAGTCTCCCAAAACAACCAGGAAGAGATAGAAAACTTGAACAGACCAATAACAACAAAAGAGATTGAAGATGTAATCAAGACTCTCCCAGCAAACAGAAGCCCACACCCCAACAGCTTCATGGGGGAATTTTACCGAACATTAAAAGAAGAACTAATACCCATTCTCCTCAAACTATTTCAAAAAATTAAAGAAGAACGAAGACTTCCAAACTCATTTTATGAGGCCAGTATAATTTTAATTCCAAAACTAAAAAAAGACACTACAAAGAAAGAAAACTACAGGCCAATATCCTTGATGAACATAGATGTCAAAATCCTGAACAAAATACTAGCAAATCGAATCCAGCAATACATCAAAAAAATTATTCACCATGACCAAGTGGGATTCATCCCAGGGATGCAAGGCTGGTACAATATTCGCAAATCAATAAATGTGATACACCACATAAATAAAATGAAAGGTAAAAATCATATGATCATATTAATAGATACTGAATAAGCATTCAACAAAATCCAGCACCCATTTCTGATAAAAATGCTCAGCAATCTGGGAATAGAGGGATCATATCTCAACATAATAAAGGCCATATATGAAAGATGTACAGCCAACATCATACTCGATGGGCAAAAACTAAAAGCATTTCCCTTAAGAACAGGAACAAGGCAAGGATGCCCACTTTCACCACTCTTATTTAACATAGTACTAGAAGTCTTAGCCACAGCAATCAGACAGGAAGAAAAAATAAATGGGATTCAAATTGGAAAGAAGGAAGTGAAACTGTCATTATTCACAGATGACAGGATACTGTACGTAGAAAAGCCCAAAGACTCCATCAAAAATCTACTAGACTTAATAAATGAATTTGGCCCTCGCCGGTTTGGTCCAGCGGTTAGAGCATTGGCCTGCGGTCCAGAGAGACCCGGGTTCGGTTCCCGCTAAGGGCGCGTACCTCGGTTGCAGTTTGTCCCCGGCCCTGGTCGGTTGTGTGGGTGGCAGCCACTCGATGTGTTCCTTTCACATCGATGTTTCTCTCTCTCTCTCTCTCTGTACCTCTCTCTCCCTCCCACTCTACGTGAACAAAAAATGGAAAAATGTCCTCGGGTGAGGATAAAAAAATAAATAAATAAACAAAATTAATTTCAAGAAATCGACTCCTTTTTTATACACCAATGATGAACTCACAGAAAGAGAAACTAAAAAATCAATCCCATGTACCATCACAGCAAAAAAATGAAGATACCTAGGAAATAACCAAAAGAAATAAAGAACCAAAGAAATAAAGAACCTATTCACAGAAAACTACAGGTTTTGGGAAAAAAAATAGAAAGATATTAAAAAGTGGAAGCACATACCTTGTTCATGGATTGGAAGAATTAACATCATTAAAATGTCCATACTACCCAAAGCAATCTATAGATTTAATGCAATCCCCATCAAAATACCAACAACATACTTAACAGAACTAGAACATATACTTAACAATTCATATGGAACCAAAAAAGATCCCGAATTGCCACAGCAATCTTGAAAAACAAGAACAAAGTTGGAGGGATCACATTACCAGATGTCAGGTTATACTACAAAGCCACTGTAATCAAAACACCCTGGTTCTGGCACAAGAACAGGCAGATAGATCAATGGAACAGAATAGAGAAACCAGAAATGGACCCAAGGCAATATGCTCAATTAATGTTTGACAAAGAGGGCAAGAGCATACAGTGGAGTAAAGACAGCCTCTTTAATAAATGGTGTTGGGAAAATTGGACAGCTACATGCAAAAAAAATGAAACTAGACCATCAACTTACACCATACATAAGAATAAACTCAAAATGGATAAAAGACTTAAATGTGATTCATGAATTCATAAAAATCCTAGAAGAAAATGTAGGCAACAAAATTTCAGACATCATACGCAGCAGAATTTTCACTGATACATCACCTAAGGCAACAGAAACAAAGGTGAAAATGAACACATGGGGCTACATCAAACTCAAAAACTCCTGCACAGCAAAAGAAACAACTGCCAAAATGGAAAGGCAACCCACTCTATGCGAGAGCATAATTGCCAATGATACATCAGATAAGGGATTAATTTCCAATATATATAGAGTGCTCATACAGCTCAACAAAAGAAAGACAAAGAACCCAATTAAAAAATGGGCAGAGGAGCTGAATAGACACCTCTCCAAACAGGACATACAAATGGTCAAGAGACATATGAAGACATGCTTAGCGTCACTAATAATCAGAAAGATACAAATTAAAACAACAATGAGGTATCACCTCACACCTGTCAGAATGGCTGCCATCAACAAATCATCAAACAACAAGTGTTGGCGAGGGTGTGGAGAAAAGGGGACTCTAATACACTGCTGGTGGGAGTGCAGACTGGTGCAGCCACTATGGAAAACACTATTGTGTTACCTCAAAAAATTAAAAATTGAACTTCCATTTGACCCAGTGATCCCACTTCTAGGAATATACCTTAAGAAACCTGAAACACCAATCAGAAAGAATATATGTACCCCCATGTTCATAGCAGCACTATTTACAATAGCTAAGATCGGGAAACAGCCCAAGTGTCCACCAGTAGACGAATGGATAAAAAATCAATGAGTGGTACATATACACTATGGAGTACTATGCATTTGTAAGAAAGAAGATCTCTTATCCTTTGAGATGACATGGAGGGGCCTGGAGAGTATTATCCTAAGCAAAACAAGCCAAGCAGAGAAAGACAAATATCACATGTTCTCACTTATTTGTGGAACATAATAAACATAACAGTCTGAGGAATGGGGTAGTCACAGAGATGTGGAAGTGGGGTACAGACTGACAGTCCCCAGAAGGGGGGGTGAGGAGGGAGGGATAAACCACAGAACTTATATGCATGTATGCATGAATAATGGATATGAACAACAAAGCTGGGGACAGGGCAAATAGGGAGGGGGTGGGTGGTATCAGTGGGGGAAAAAGGAGAAACATCTGTAACAAAAATAAATTAATTAATTAAAAAAAAGAATAAAAACATTAAAAAATATTTAAAAAATAATACAGTCCAAGCACACTAATCCAATCAGTAAGGAAATCTGACTAATCAATGTCACTGAAAAATGTAACAGATAATATTTGCCGTTTGAAAGATCTCTAAATGACAGAAATTTTGTCCTAAATTATTTGTTGGTTTTTAAATTTTTGGTACTTTTACTTGTACATAATATTAATACCACCATGCTGTGAAGTTTTAGAGTTTTTTTTTTCTTTTAGTTTTTATGTATTGAATTTTTTCTTATAACTGGAAAGTTATGAAATAATTTAGAAATGCTCAGAAATAAGAAGTAATAAAATATGTTACTGATTTTCTAGAATTGAATTTTATTTTTATAACTGAACTGCATTTTCATAAATATAATACTATAATTTACCAACTTTAACCTTAGGGATGCCTTTTACTTATTTGTTACTTACTTAAATAATAACTTTGTGAAGAGCTACCTTAAGTTTTAGACCCTAAAATAACTTAGTAAATGATTTTCTGTGGATTTATCATACTATATGTTAATACCCATATTGTAAATGTTATTTAGCAAACTGTTATTTTGGGATGGGAGAAAATGACCTGTTTATTTTTCATAGATTACCCCACAGTAAACATTGTAATGTTCAACCTTTTGTATAATCTAAGCCAATATACAGATTTTTTCTGGATTATATAATTTGTTTAAGGAGGGAAAATAAAGTACATTTTGTAATTTGAAAAAAAATGGAATATACAAATGTCTGAGTTTATCTCTACATCATTTAAATATTAGCCATGTAGCTAAATAGAACCAAAAGTTGATTTGCAATATTGGTCTGTGGCCTTAAGATGGCAGTAGTTCTGCATTAGGAATATATTTTTAATTTGATTTCTTCAGCAATCTTAAAATCCTTAATTTCAAAAACAAAAAATACATGATTTCTTTCTTTCCATTTTTGCTCTTGCCGCAAGAAAAGAAGCCTTCTTAGAAATTTTGCTGTGTTTTTGTATGTTTTACTTATTTTTGATGGTGAAGAGAGAGGATATGGTGGAACAGTCTTTTGGTAGGAAATTTCTTATTAAGGTTATGTCTGAATAACGAATTAAATGTTTAATTTATGAAATGAGTTCCTCTTGAAGAGAGAGCTAAAGTATGACATGGCTAAACTGTGATTCAAAAGATCTCAAATGATATAGTAATGAATTGAAATTTAATTAAGACAAATGTTAAGTTTTAGGGTTAGTTTCAAACAATCAACTTAGTATATGATGGGGAATCTTAATTTAACATCTGTTAAGTCAAAAATAAAATGTGGATCAACTCAAGATAGACTCAGCTAGTTCCAGTTTGAACTCAGTATCATCTTGATAGTCACTTCACTAAACTTCCCTTTGCCATTTCTGTCTTTCTGGGAGTGTGGGGGTTCTAAACTGCAGAAGTGTTAACATGCTGTCAAGGAGTCCGGGGAGCGACCTTTGGTGCTTGGCTAGTGGCATCCATACAGCTGCTTTTCCTGAGCTAGGCCATCCCTGTCAGCCTTTGGTTGTCTCTGGCCACTCCAGCCACAGTCAGCAATCATCCCTATTGCATAACTGAAATACCTCCAGTTAGTGTTATCAGAAAAATCTTGAGTTTTGACCCAAATCAGTCAACCACTGCACCTTTCTTTAGCAGTCCCAGGAAGGCTTCACTGGAAACTTTCAGTTTTCAAGCCTCAGGAAAGGAGGGTATATGTCATGGTAGGGGAAGGGAGGGGACTACCTCAGACCCTTTCTTAATCTATATGTGACCCATTGTTCCTTTTCTAGTGATTGTTCCCTGTTGTCACAGGACACTCTGCGAACTGTCTTTTCTCAGAATTATAAAGGGGAATCAGGACCCAATTTTCTCTGCGTTTGGATCCGCAAGCTCACATGGTGGGTCTTTTGTTTATCATGTAGGGGATTTGATCTTGCAATGAGACAGAGTGTAGTGGTCCTTTCTCAGGGACCCAAACAAATGGCCAAAAAATGAAAAAAACTGTTACATATCAATTTCCAGAAGTTACCCTTGTCCTTAGGAAATCACTGGAAATGTTTTTGTTATGGAAAGAGAATGCTCTTAGGTCAAGCTTCCTTTTCTTCCAGGTTTAGCCGGTTTTATGGTTCTTGTGCCACACCAGTATGTACTGATGTGTTGACTTCTCATGTCTGTTTTCTTATCACTATTTGCAAAAGCTTACTCAAGGTTACTTTATTTTATTTTTTATTTTTTTATTTTTTAACCTCACCCGAGGACATTTTTCCATTTTTTGTACAGATAGAGTGGGAGGGAGAGAGAGGAAGAGAGAGAGAGAGAGAAACATCGACGTGAAAGGGACACATCAAGTGGCTGCCACCTGCACAACCAACCAGGGCCGGGACAAACTGCAACCGAGGTACATGCCCTTAGCGGGAACCGAACCCAGGTCTCTCTGGACCGCAGGCCGACGCTCTAACCGCTGAGAAAAACTGGCCAGGGCTCAAGGTTACTTTAAGTAGCGCATCTTTCTCAGGGATGGCTTATCCTAAAAGCAGAGCCTGGGACAAAGACTCAGCTGCAGGTGGTTTATTTGGAGGGGATCCCAGAAATCAGTAGTGAAGTAGTAGAGAGTGTAAAAATCAGTAACATTACAAAAGATAACATTAAGGTTGCTGGTGTAGACAACAGCAGTTCAACTCTGTGGGGATATTCCATGAAACACAGAGGATCCTTCCCAGAATAGTCCACCAAAATAAGGAAAGGCTTAATATTTATCTGTTGGCTCCTGCTCTTTCATAGCTGACAGTTACCCACACACTAACCTTCAGGCTGTGCTTAAACTGGAGCTCCTGTAGCCTCAGAAAAAGTCCTCAGGTACAAAGGAGAAACACCTTGCAGAGCTGCATTGGGGGTGGGTGGGGACACTGTTAAGAGTGAGCTCACCTGAAAATGACCACATGTGAGTTGAGACTGAATTTAGAAGTAGGCTAAGGGGTATGATACAGGTCACCAGTACTATCTGCTACACTGGCTATTCTTCTAAAAGCTCGTTAGCGTCAGTGGAAATACAAATATATCTGGAAATGGTGTTTCCATCTGTTGGTCATTCTGTGTCCAATCCATTGTTCAGTCTATATACTCTTTCTGTTCCATCTGTGATCTACACTGTGAATTCTCTGCCTTAATGAAAAGTAATAAATCTTGATAGAAACTACCACTAGTCCAGTGCTTTCCAAATTTGTTCACATCATGGCCCATGTATAAATGGTAATGCTTATTTAGCATACTCTTGCAAACGAAAGAAGCTAGCCCTGGAAAGGTGGGGCAGACTGAGCTCATGAAGCTCTGAGACTCCTCTAAGGCCCACAGGGTAAAAATGTTCAATATATTAGCACGAATATAGCCAAGAATGGTCTGGACACTTGATTGGTTGAAATACTCTATTGAATTAGACTTTTTTGTTTATGGTAGTAAAGTCTTGGTTTCATAGTTTTATTTAGCAAATGTTTATTGAGAGTCTACCAATGCTAGGTACTATGATAGACATCAGAATACAAAAATAGACCAAACAATATCTTCCCATGAAGGTTCTTCAATTTAGAGAGAGAGATGACACAAAATCTAATAATTGCAATACAGTGCAGTTAGTCTGGCATGGCTTCTTCAACATATGCCGTACACCCTATTCAAATTGTTCTTTACTCCTGCATCAGTCAGGAAACAAAACCAGTAGGGAATATAGACAGACAGACAGAGAGATAGATAGATAGATGATTGATAGATAGATAGATAGATATAAGAGATTTATTTTAGGTATTGGCTCATGCAATATAGAAGCCGAGAAATCCTATAATCTGCCATCTGCAAGCTGGGAAATGAGGAAAATTGGTGGGATAATTCAATGTGAGTCTGAAGGCCCAAGAACCATAATCCCTGACATCTGAGGACAGGGGAGGGTGGATGCCCTAGGTCAAGCAGAGAGAGTGAATTTGTCCTTCCTCCACCTTTTTGTTCTATTCAGGCTCTCAGTGGATTGATTGGATGATGCCACCTGCATTGGTGAAGGTGATCTTCTTCACTCTGTCTGCTGATTCAAATGCTAATCTCTTCCAGAAATATGCTCACAGACACACCTAGAAATAATGTTTTACTAACTCTCTGGGCACCCTGTGACCAGTCAAGTTGGCACATAAAATTAACCATCAAACTCCCCCTTCATTTCCTAATTTCTATTCCCATGCAAACCATCTCCTATGTTACCCTTGGAAATAAGATTAAGTATTTCATCTAGCTGCAGGGAAGGAGAGATATCTTTTTTTCCAGGTTGTTTTATTATTATCTGTTGTTTTTTTATCCTCACCCGAGGATATTTTTTCATTTTTTGTACAGATAGAGGGGGAGGGAGAGAGAGGAAGGGAGAGAGAGAGAGAAACATCGATGTGAAGGGACACATCGAGTGGCTGCCACCCGCACGACCAACCAGGGCCGGGGACAAACTGCAACCGAAGTACGTGCCCTTAGCGGGAACCGATCCCGGGTCTCTCCGGACCGCAGGCCGACGCTCTAACCGCTGAGCCAAACTGGCCAGGGCTATTATTATCTGTTTTTATGTCAGGCTTCTGTACCAGCTATAAGTTGTTTCAGACTAGGGACTGTATCTTATTCACATTTGTATCTTTGTACCTAGCACACAACCTGGCACAAAATGTTCATTGAATGAGTGAATGAACAAATGAATGAATGGATGAGTGGATTTCCATTTCCTAATTTCTCTTTTGAATGGATGCAAGGAAGCTTTTATTCAGAGGCAGGAATTACTATATTTCACTGACACTCTGAATTCTATGTTCTCACATTTTACAGATTTATAATAAAGAGTTTAATTACTTGGAGCCACAATTTCAGGCAGTGTTCTGCAACCATTAATTTTTAGTTATTTCAAATAGTAGTATAAGTGTATCAGGAACTAATTTTTTATCTGACCTTCAGTAGACTCTTCACTATCCATACCAAGAGCTCTCATGCAGGCTACATAAATAATTGCAGAGAAAAAATGGATTCAGTCAACATTTTGGAAACTTAAGAATTAACTTACCCAGTAACATTTACTTTTTAATAGTATATCATGTAGAAAAATACTTACTTTGGAAATTTGGGTTTATATATTTTATTGTGAGGTTCATAGAATTCTTCTGGTTTTCATTATTATATTCCACCTATATTGAGATAATACTGTCTATGAAACTCTCTTCATTATGATTGTTGACCCTTGAAAAGCAGTACTTTTTATCTGCTGCAATTTATTCTTGTTCTTAAAGCTACTTTTTAAAAATGCCATTTGGACATGCAAACAGTTCTTATTGAGAATGGTTTAATAAATGCTGCTTATAGCTTACAGTTGGAAGTGTCATTATATACATAATTTGTTATTATCAGTCTCTTTTGAAAATTAACCATGTAAGCAATATAAAGAACAACATGTCCATTATCTCCTTGTATCTTCCTTTCATTTCCAAATATGAGAGTGCTTTATGGAGAGTCACAGTGCTACAGAATCTCTGGGTCCACACATGTCTTTCTCTGTCCTGTCTGTTCCTCTCTGTGATGTGAGCTTGTGCACACACTCACCCAATGCATTTGCATGTAGGTGTGGGGACCGTCATTAAGTGGAGAAATGCCAGGTATCATGTTAAGAACATTAAATAGTGACCTCACTTAATCATCACAACACAAAAGTAGGTAAGAGCATACTTATTTTATACATGAAATTCAAATCTGGATCTGTGTGACAATAAGTCAGCCACTTGTGCTTTTTTAAAATTTAACAGCTCTATTTCACTGTTCTACTTGAATTTGTCTTTAGACTAAAATTATTTACATATATACATGTGTGTTGTGGAAAAAACAGAAAAAGAAGCAAATAGAATGAAAGTGAAAATTCCCTTTCACCATTACTCAACACATGATCATTTCTCTTCCCAGAGGTAACTGCTGTAAGTGAATGTCCTTACAAACCAATCTTAATATACTAAATATATATATATATGTGTGTGTGTGTGTATATATACACACACACACATATATACATATATATACACACATATATATTTACATAGTTATATATTTATATGTATACATTTACCAGCCTATCTCAGTCACCCCTCCACATTTTCCACTCCTTGAAGATGTTAACTCCTGCCTCACTGTAATTTTTTCCATCTCCACTTCTTTATTAATTTTTAATAATTCCAACACGCTAGTCTCTCCAGACCTTTACCTTCTCTTCTACCATGATCCTGTCACTCAAATTTTCGACTCCAGCAATCCTTTGCATTCACTGATATCTACAGTCCAGTGATTCCCACCTCCTTCTCGCTGTCCTTCACTGCCATTGTGCTCTCACTTTCTGTCCAGCTGAATATTCATGAAAAATCATTATAATTGCTTAACTGATACACCCTTAATTTCTATATATTTTTTTCCACCTCTTCACAGTCTTACAAAAAAATTACAACTCTGGTAGTGGTAGGTTTCAAAAACAACTATAACTTTTTCTGTCTCTATATGCATGCCCCTTGCAATATACTCTGCTACCCCTCCCATGAGGAATAGAATGTATTTCTCTACTCCTTGAATTGAGTCTAGCCTTGTGACTTGTTTTGGCCAACACGATGCAGTGGAAGGTATTTTGCCAGTCTGGGCCTAAGTCACAAGAGGCTTTGAGGAATTCCACTCTCTTTTTGGGAACCCTACTACTGCAATGTGAATAAGGATGGGCTACCCTGCTGCATGACAAGACATTATCTCAGTCACGCCTGTCATCCTAGCCTACAGTCAGTAAACTGCCACATATGTGAGCAAGGCCATTCAAAACTAGTTCATCCCAGTGACCTATGAGCTGACCTTAGATCATGTGCATCCAGCCACGATCAGCCAGGTTTGGTTCAAATCAACAAGACTACCCAGTTTACTATAGATTCCTAAACAATAATAAATAGTATTTTAAGTCACTGAGTTTTGGGATTAATTGTTATGCAGCAATAGCTAAGAGATACACAAGTTTAATTCAGCTCTTTTTAAAAATTTCTATTTATACCTGAGCAGCTGATTCTGGCTGAAGAAAATACATCATTGTACATGTATTTCAATGAGTGCTTTATGCTTCTGGGCAATCATAGTTTATTGCCCTGGTGAATCCATTATACTACTGTTGCAGATGATTATTTTGTTTTCCCTCTTGTCAAGCTGCTACCACTTCCTCCCTCAAGTGTTGACCAAGTTTCTATTTTTCTGAAAAAATTCCCACTACCTAGCATAATACGTAGGTACTCTACCTCACCTCCTGTTACTATAGAGTAATGGTTTTGATACTGTGATTCCTAGAGTAGCAGCAGTACATGGGAACCTGTTAGAAACAGCAATTCTTTAATCCCACCTGAGAACTATTAAATCAGAAACTCTAGGGGTAGGGCCCAACAATCTGTGCTATAACAAAACCTCTAGGTGATTCTGATGCACACTAAATTTTGAGAATCACTGCTACAGATTTTCTGTACTATATGTTAGGCTAACCCTCCACTTGTGCATTGTATCTTACCCTTTCAAATATAGTGCTTTTTCCCTTTTCTTTTCTACTTAATAATTTTCTTCATCATACAAACATGTTGTTATTTTTCATCTTAAGACAACTTTTCTTTTTTTTTCAGAAATCAGATAGGAATAGTTGTCTATCTCACTGTCTGCAATCCCTCCTTTCTCACTCCCTCATAAGCACACAAAGACAAACTTTTCCCTCCAACACCCCACCAAAACTCTGGTTAAGTTCACCAGTGGTATCCATTTGCTGAATCCAATGGTCCATCTTCAGTACTCATTTTATTATACCCATGAGCATCATTTGACACAGTTGATCATTCCCTCTTTAGGTAAATACATTTTTTTACTTGGCTTACAAAAGCCCTTATTCCTTTTTCATTGGGCAAGAGATCTGAGTAGACACTTCTTTAAAGAGAGCAACAAAAAGAATATAAATAAATATGTTCAATATCATTAAAAATCAGAAAAATGAAGATTAAAACCTCAATGAGATACTATATTTTATCAGATTGGCAACAATTAACAGTCTGATAATACAAGTAATGTGAGGACATAGAGCAATGAGAAGTCTCATGAATTTCTGGTAGAAATGTAGACTGATACAACCTCTTTGGAGTATCTAGTGAAGGGGAAGACACCCATAACCTCCAACCCAGGAATTTCACTACCTGAGAGAAATGTGTACACTTTTGTACAGGGTGCATATGCATACAATTTCATAGTATCATTCAAAGTGGCTAAAGTGGAACCAACCCAAAAGTTCCACCTCAGTAGAATAAACAACTGTGGTATATCCATGCAAAGTTACACCATGCAATGGAAGTGAATGGACTTCTGATATATGCTACAAAACAGATGACTCTTAATGACATAAGGTTAAGCAAAAGAGGCCAGACACAGCAGAAAAGTTACTATATGATTGCCCAAATAGGCAAAATTAAAATATAATCTTGGGGATAGTTAGAGCGTTGAAACTATAAAGAAATGGAAGGAAGTTGAATTCCATAAAAGTCAGGAAAGTCTTTGGCTCTAAGTCAGGGGTGGGGAACCTTTCTTCTGCCAAGGGCCCTTTGGATATTTATAACATCATTCTTGAGCCATACAAAATTATCAACTTAAAAATTAGCCTGCTACATTTGGTCAGGCTAATTTGGTGAGGCATGTGATTGATTTAGCTAGTATTAGCTAGTATTGATTTCATGGGCCTAATATAGCACACAGGTCAGATGTTCCCCACCCCTGCATGGGGTTGGAGGGGGTTATAGTCTGGAAGGGTTCTGCAGAGGTACTGTCAGCGTGATGATAATATTCTATTTCTTTATCTGAGAAGGGGTTACACGAGCATTCATTTTACAACAATTTGTTAGTTAAGCTGTAAATTTAACTTTAATGCCTTATTTTGTTTGTTTGCTCTATTACACAAATGTGAAAGTTTAACATAATAAGGTATTTTCTTTACAAGGGGTATTTATGAGGATTAAAACACCTAACACAAAGTCACCATAAAAAACCCCTCAACCAACCATAAAACCCCCTCAACCAACATTAGTCATTAGGAGTCTGTGGGTTCATCACAAACTGTTTAGGGTTCTCCTATATCCAACTGGACTACAGGATGGTTAGATTCCATTTTCCAGATTGGTCAAGGGGCCTTACAATTACAACAGGACTGTCCTCATGGGAGTGTTCTATTATCTTTAACCTTGGAGGTAAACCATAATGTTATCCAACAAGTTAAATACCTCTGTCTAAGAAATCCTGGGATGCCATGTTCATAATTGCTGAAAGGTACTGAGGGTATCCAGAAGTTGTAACACTTTAATTCTGCGTAAAAAAGCCATTTTCCTTCCATTTTCATTCTCCAATGTACAGTGTTGTAAGACATGTCAGTGTCCCGTTGTGTGTAACTCCTGTAAGAATTGATCTGCTTGGAATAAATGAAGGTAGCTGGTCCTAGGTAGAGTTTACATAAAAATCTGTGACCTATGAAAGACGATTCCCTGTTTCCCTGAAACAGAGATAGATAGACTTTCTCCAGTACCTGGCATATAGGGGGTACAACAGGTCCTCAAAAAACATCTTTTCGTTCAACGTCATTTTGCCATAACGTTAATGAGAAAAAAATATCAACTGGGCAGAGGGGCGCTGTTTGTGTGGAGTTTGAATGTTCTTCCCTTGTCTCTGTGGGTTTTCTCTGGGGACTCTGGTTTCCTCCCACATGGCAAAGATGTGCATGAAAAGCGAACTGGAGAGTCTATATTGTCTCAGTCTGAGTGAGCATGGGTGTATGTGATGTACCCTGTGATGGAATGGTGTCTTGTTCTGGGTGGTTTCCCCCTTGCACTCTAAGCTGCCCCCCGACTCTGAACTAGAATAGGCAGGTGCTATTGTTTGTTAGAAATCTTTCTTAAATGTATGTGGAGCTCACATTTATTTCAATGTTTAATATTAGAAGTGTTATAGGTACCTTTTTAGAAGTTTGGTGATGTTTTTGTGACTGGAAATACACCAAAGGAACTTAACTCTTATGTGTATATCAATTAAGCTGTGGTAAAATTGCTTTTGTTTTATGACATTTTGCTTAAAATCGAAAACCATGGTTAAGTGAGGACTTAACTGGAGTCAGAAAATGTTTGTTCAATGAGTAAGGGAATGTGTAAGTAAATATAATGAGCAGGAAAGAAGTTAAGAAGTAATTATAGGTTTTTTTTTTTTTTATCCTCACCCGAGGACATTTTTCCATTTTTTTGTTCAGGTAGAGTGGGAGAGAGCGAGAGGAAGAGAGAGAGAGAGAAAAACATCGACGTGAAAGGGACACATTGAGTGGCTGCCACCTGCACAACCAACCAGGGCTGGGGACAAACTGCAACTGAGGTACGCGCCCTTAGAGGGGTCTCTCTGGACCGCAGGCTGACACTCTAACTGCTGAGCCAAACTGGCCAGGGTAGTAATTATAGTTTTAAGTAAGAGGAGAGAGAGGCCACAATTTAGAGAAAGATCAAATTGAATCAGCATTTGGAACCTATTTACAAGGATCAAATTTGAAATTTGAATGAGGTGAGTGAGAAGCTCTGGAATTTAAAGACCACCTGCCTGAGGACAAGCTGAAGTGAACAGGTATCTTTGTGGAACGAAAGTCAGTCCTAGGCAGTCCAAGTTGGGGAGGAAGGCATCCTAGGGCCGCATTTTCAGTCACAGAAGAGTCCTCTGGGAAATGCTCATCCTATTGCCATGCACAGAACCAGGGCTTCTCATCAGACACCTTGGAAATGAATGCCTGCTTGGCCCATACTATGAGACCGCAGGTAAGTTACTTAAGGCCTCTGATCCTCAGTTTTCTATTTTATAATAAAGGTAAATGACAACACCAACATCACAGGTAAGAACACATAATAAAGAATGTACAATATGCCTCTATTTCTATATGAATTACTTTATTAATATAATGTGGTGAGGGCTTAAAACTTTTGTTTTATAATTGCTTAATTTTTTTTTTTTTTTGGTTAGTCAATCTGATATATGGATAATGTGAAGTCATTCTTGGGTAGCTGAAGTTATGTTTATTAACTGGGGGATACATTTTCAAGAGAATGCAGATGCACTATAATAAAAATAATTTGTAATATTACCTTCCTACTTTCATTGCTCTGATCAGTATCTTTCTCTGACAAGTTCAGGTTCAAATTGTTAGTAAAGTGAAAGACATTTTGTTGTTGTTGTTATTACTGTTATTTTAATTTAGAGAATCAGTTCATAGAACCCTCATGGATAGAAGTGTGAATACTGCCTGGGTCTGCAAGGTCATCTGTGCAGCCAGCTCACGCACCACAGTAGAGAAACATACACACACGACTTGATCTGAAATGTGAAATGTGTGACCTTTGAGCAGTTAAGTTCACTTATTAACTTTCATCCTCAAAATAAATGCAACAAAGGCAGACATGTCAGTGACCAACCAAAGTCAATTCAGCATGGTGCTTATGGGTTATTTCATACCCTCTGTTTCTTTATCATTGTTGTAGTTGTACAAAGACTGAAATGGATGTAAAACAATAAAAAGTTTTCACTTGTTAAGAAAATGACAGCAAAAATATAAGAGTGGAATCATTTTTAAAACCCAGAAAACAAAACAAAACAATTGAAAATAAAATATTTGAAGTACAAAATGAAGGGTGATACAGAATTCTTTAGAATAGAATAGAACAGATTGCTTTAGAATAACATAGAGATAAGTAATTTTGACCTTTTCTGTTTAAAACATACATTTGCATATATAAATAGGAAGCATATATGTATTTGTATATATGCATACATAATGACACCCATCATAATATACTGTAAGGTAAAAAGAAATACTTTTAGGAAAATCTAGCATTATTTGGCAATAGTCATATAAACTTTTGATGACAGTATTCATAGCAGAAACAGATATGTAGATATTTATTTATTTATCCTCACCTGAGGACATTTTTGCATTTATCTTCAGATAGAGTGGGAGGGAGGGAGGGAGGAAGAGAGAGAGAGAAACAGTGATGTGAGAGATATATCAAGTGGTTGCCACCCACACGACCCAACCAGGACCAGAGACAAACCACGGAGATATATGCGCTTAGCGGGAACCGAACCCGGGAGTCTCTGGTCTGCAGGCCAATGCTTTAACCACTGAACCAAACCAGCCAGGGCCAGATATATAGATATTTAGGAGATGAGAATATATAAGTGAAGTGGCTCAACTTAATTTAAAACACTAAAAAATGAAGAGCACTAACAATTATAATGAAGTTAAACTCAACTTTGCAGAAGGAATTTACAGAAAGGAATCACGCTTAAGAAATGTGAAGGAATGAGTATCAAATGAAGATTGTTAACTGCCAAAATTTTTTATATTTATTGTCTCATTACATTTTCACATTATAGAATCTGCAGGGCCCATCATATCCAGCCTCTCGCTCTCATTCTCACCTTCTGCCACTGTCCTTGTTTTGTTCGATCCAGCAACAGAGGCCTTCTTTAAGCACCTAGGAAGTGTGAGGTTCTTTCCTATGTCACAACTTTGCACATGTCATTACTTTACCTTGAAAAAATTTTTAATTTTGCTCAAATTTATGTTGCCCCGTGTATAGCTGATTACCCAGAACATAAGACAACTGGTTAAGTTCATTTCATCAGTCATTCTTCTGCCCTGTCCCCCAGCTCATCTTCAAGTCTTCAATAAAGTCTCCTCCTTCAAATCTCAGCTTAAATGTCCCTTCCTCAGGAAGCCTCTGACCAAGGTGAAATCCCCTTTATAGCTTTCAGCACAACTGACATTACTAGATTTGTGTATAATTATTGGTGTAATGTTTAGCTTTCATGCTAGGCTATAAACTCAATGAGAGCAGAGACTGTGTCTGTCTGGTTCAAAGTTTTATCTCTAGGACCAGACAAGGTGTCTGTCATATAGTACTTGATAAATAATTTGTTGATTGACTTAATCAATCACTAAATTGTTATTATTATGAGGAAGTTTGAGGGTTGAAATTTAAGCTACTTGCCAAGACCACATAGCTGTCAAAGAACACTAATATCACGCTTGTATTTTTTTTTTCTTTTTACGCCTGAATTTGGGGTTGAGGGACACCCTTTCATAGTTAAGCAGAGTAAAAGACTGAGGTCTGTGTCTCCAGTAGGAGGAGGGAACACAAGAACTCTAAATAAAGAGAGTTAATTTCTCACCTGAATTTCAAAGTAGACATTTGTGTCCTTATTAAGAATAACAGTTGTAAAAGAAAGGCTTTCTATTGTAAGAATCAGCTTCTGGGAGGCGAAAGAAAGCTATTATTATTCTTTTTTGTAATTCATAGCTGTAATTTAAATAATAACAACAAAATAAAAATATTATTAACTAACTTTAATTGAGGGTTTACTTGTGTCAAAAATCGTATAAGCATTTTACACCCATTAACTCATTTAATCTTTACAATAATCTATATGATGTAGATACTATGATTATCCCCATTTTTCCAGGTGAGGAAATGGGCATTATGAGATGAATAATAAGGAAAGAAACTTATGTGGTCACAGCCACATAGATAGTGAATAGTCCTAGAATAGACAAAGCCTGGGGGACCTAGCAGTCTATTTCATTCCCAGTGGAGAAATGCATGGATGATGATGTGAGAACTGGTTTCTCTCCCAAAAGGAGAGAAGAGGTCAACAAGCAGGTGGATAAAAGAGAATCAGAGGTGCCTTGGTGAGAGCTAAGACACCCTTGAGCGATTGAAATGAGCCTGACCTCTTGCTTCTCTCCTGCTGACTGAGCATTCAAAAGAATGCTGGGGAGACCCCAGAGCAGGGAGTGTTTCTTCCTTCCCAGGTTGTAAACAGCAAGACTCATCTCCAATAGAGGACCTTATCATCATGGCAGGGCCGGTGGTGGAGCCACGGCGGATAAAACAGGGCAGCCACTCCGGTTCACCAGTACTCTGAGAACTTAAGAAGTTTCCTTGCCCCTCAATAGGGCCAAGGGCCGTAGGTGAGAAGAGGCCTTGGGATGAGACAAGTGCGGTTTAACCTCTCCAGGAATAAACCTTAAATTGGGTTTTCCACATGGATTTTTATATATAGTGATGGTCCTACCCCATGGCAATTTGAATATAGTATATAAACTTATACTATCTATGAAAATTTGGCCAAGCTTACTAAAAGGTATATTTTTAAAAAATGTATTAAAAATTTTTTTGCTCAAATTTAATTTTGCTGTATGTATATTTATTTACCTGCAGAAATAAGACAACTGGTTCAGTTCATTTCAATAGTCATATATATATATAAAAAGAAGCACTGGCATATTTCATGACCCACAAGTAAAGTGACCAACCATTTGGGTTTGCTTGCGACTCCCCCAATGTTAACACAGAAAGTCATGTGTACCATGAGATCCTCAGTCCCTGGTAAACAGGAGCATTTGTCACCAGCAGCTACATACAAACTGTTACACTCTCTAACATCAAAAGCATGTAAACAGAAGTGTTAGTCACTAAGATTTCAGATGAGTCAGTTCCGGTATGACCGGTTTTAGCTTTGCAGAATATAATGATATTCCTTCTTAGGTCCTGAGTAGACTTCTCTCATTTGTACTCATAGAAGACTTATTGAAGCAGATCTCTGATTTGAAAATGTTCTTGTTTTCTAATGAGAAGTGAGATACCTAACTCTGAGACACCAAGAGCTAGGCTAGAAGAAGCATCTGTGATAGCTTTGCTGACCATGCTGGGGTAATGTAGAAGCATGGCTTTTGACTCCTTGTGTCACTGTGAAGGACAGGAGTCAAGACAGGACAAGAAAGCTCTGACAGTTTCCTTCGCCCTGGCAGTAGCCAGGAGCCAGGATTTGGGACTCTGTTGACAGCTCTCTTATTAATTCCCTCAACAGTCTTTGGCATCATAGCCAAACATCATTTTAAGCTCTCAGTCTGTCATCTCTGGATAATTCTTAGTTATCTCACAGTGTTGTTGTAGGAATTGATTAATATTTATGAATGCATTTAAATAAAAATTGCAGTATAAATATTATTGCATGAATTGAAAAATTGTTTCTTACATAATTCCATGAACAGAAGGAAAATAAGCCATGAACTATAGTGTCTTCTTGGAACAGATTTGAAATAATGATCAGTTATCTGCTGCTTCCCCTTTCATCTTTAATAAGTTTAGTGTTTTTCTTATTTAATATTTCAACAGTGATTTCTGCTGAATTTATTTTTTATTATTGTTATTATGTTCAATGCATCTCATTGACTGTGATTTTCCTCCATTAAAAATTTTCCCGTATACTAGGGACATTTGTCATTACTTAAGAATAACTATTAAAACCCATTGCTTAAGAGACTAGATATTTCTCTAGTCAAAATCATTGCACATCAAATTTCTGTTATATGAATTTTTGCCTCATTCGTACATTCTCATGTATAAAGTTAAAAGCACATTTAACTAGAAGAAAATGGGATTTTGAACATAATAAAATTCTACTTAAGTATTTGGTTAAGCTTATACATCATATAAATAGAGAAATAATACCTTTCTCATAAAATGCTTATTAATAGCAATCCTCAAAGTATTCATAATGGCAAAATCTAAATACATTAAATGTTAAAAGATAGTCCAGTTCAGGATTATTTTTAAACATTCTGCCTCATATGTTGTGACAACAGGGAGGTGGTATTCATTCTAACAACTAACTTTTAACAGTTTAACTTCTAGAAGTATCATCTCTAACTTAAAGATCAAGGTTATTATTGGGAATGTCTCTCTCATTGCTCATAACTTCAACCTACGTAGCTCTGTCTGACAGTGTGCTCTTCCAGCACCAAATGTGTGGCATAAGACTGACAGCCATTTCAGACTGAGTGTCCTGTAGCATCAGGACTTCAGTAGAATCATCACTAATGAAGGGCCTGATTCTGAATAATGCATATTCAGAAACGTTATACAAATCAAATTACCCCATGACGATCAAATTTATAAAATATATTCTAGTTAATCAAATTCATAGAAGAATGTCAAATTATTAATTCTTTTTTGGTACGTGCCCCTAGCGGGAACCAAACCCAGGACTCTCTGGTCCACAGGCCGACGCTCCAACCACTGAGCCAAACTGGCCAGGGCTCAAATTCTTAATTCTTAATAACAGATATACTTGGCAAGCTAGTAAGAAATATTCAGGAATCTAAAACAGAGAAAATTGCTTAGTGAATCCAGAACCTGAAAAAGGTAATTGGGTGTTACTAAGCAGATGATCTCTCCACTCTAATATGTCATAGAATGTGATCCTTTCTCATTCTGACCAAAATTCTCTCATAATAACTGGTAACTAAAATCAGAGCACAACAGAGACACAATGTGCATGTTTTTTGTCCACTCTTCTCTTTCAGTATTTCTTATCATTCATATATACACAAAATACTTCTATACAACATAATAAACTTCCTCATGCCAAATGCATTACATTTCCCAGAGACCATTTCAAAGGGATATTTCCTTTTTTCAGGGAGAGCTCTAACTTTTGCTAAGATTTAAGAAGTGCTGTAATCTTTCCAGGAAGTTTATATTCTCCTAGATCCTATTCCTCCCAACCCCCCGTTACACTTTGTAAAAGATGTCCACATTACCAATCAATATTTTATCTCAGAAATGACCTTTGTTGTTTAGCAGCCCTTAAAATCTGTGAGAACTAAAATAACAAAGGTTATTTCTTGCTTGGGTTACAGGTACCTGTCTGGTCAGTGAGGCTCTGCTGCATGTTTTGCTCAGCCAGAGAAGCAGGCTAATAGATCACCCCTCATCTGGAGCACTGTGGCCATGGTAGGGGAAAGAAATACATTTAATTGCACTCTCCTCTTAAAGGTTTTTTAGCTGGATGTGATACACATCAATTCTAATATTTCATTAGCCAAAGCAAATCATATGGCCACGCTTATCTTCAAAGGGACAGAGAAATACAATTCTGCAGTGTGCTTAGAAGAGGAAAACTGGAAGTGTCCTTGAACAGCAATAATAAATACCATAGTAAGTCATTTTGATTAATATTTTCATTTATGAAGATTGATTTTCTGACCCCGTTTTCAAATTCAGGAATCAATAAATCAACAAATATTTATGTAAGTGTCCATTTTTACAATGTACTTTTCTAAGCAGTGTATGATACAAAGATGAAGTATAAACCTAAAGACTTATGTTTAATAGAGCACAATGGTCCTTCTATAGCATTGGGTACTTCTGCGTCTTAGCTTTTAGAAAATAGTGTTAATTATTTCTGTAACTATTTGTGTAATTCTGTCTCCTCCAGTTTTTTATAAATTGTATGTAAGATACAGGCTATATCTCTCTTTTCATATCTATATTCTCAAGATCAAGCACCATACCTGATACTTAGTAGGTGATGTTCAATGATTATGTGTTTAATAAATTTTAAAAGAAGAAAATGTTGTGGATGTCAGAGATGGAGACATTACTTCCAAACAAATGTATACCTTATTTAGAGCTGTACCTCCCTTTGCACTGACAGTATTTATCTGGTCACACTTTGGTTTGCAATAATGTCCTTACACAGGAGAGACTATGCTTGTTTTATTTAATTTTATATCTCCAAGCCCCAGCCCAGTGCCTAATGCATGGCAGGAGCTCAATAAATATTTGTTGGCTCAGTGAAGCAGAAGAGGTAAGCCCCAAGAACTCTTGAAATAAATAACTCTTAATAGATAGGCCACTGTTTTATAGCAGTCACTAGAGTATGCTTCCTTCAACTGATCCATTAATAACATGATTTAATCTTCTAATGTATGAATATTAAAAGTGCTTCTGATAGAGTAGCAGATGAGTGTTTTGTAATTGGACGAAGTTCTTGTTGCATCTGACACTAACTGGGCAATGGAGCTTTAACAGATGACCTCCAGGGGCTGGAGACAGACCTTCTGCTGGACACCAAAGTAGAGAATGATTAAGAAGGAGGTTTGTCACATTCTACACATTTGGGCCTAGGTTTGCAGAAATTTGTACCACAATTTATTTGTACTTTTTAAAGTTCGATATGCTGAAATGTCTATTAACTGAGGAAATGTAAAAATGTGCACAGTCCACCACATTGGAATGATTACTCCTTTCTGAAGATGATGCTAGCACCCAGATTATAAACTGTTTATGCTAAAGTGAAACAAATACATATATATCATTCTGTATATATGGGACAAGGTGTGACTCGTGGTTTTACTTCAACTGAGGAAAAGCAAGCCACCTTCTAATAGGCTTTTATTATATTGAACATATTTACTTTGGTAATCTTTCAAAGAACATTGAGTCCTTGAGACTTGGTTATATTTCCAAAATGATGACTCCATCTTTCAAGGCCCAGGACACCAATTACACAAATTACAAGTCTGTAAATTGCTGTGCTATACACAATTGTACATATTATATGCTTTATCAAGAGATTTTCTATATAAACATTGCTAAAAACCATTATTATGAGCTTAGTTATTAAAGGCCATCGACTTGAAAAAATATTTAGCCATCATAAAGATTCTTTTATATTTTTGAAAGTTTATTAAAATAACTAGTCTAAAAGTTAATCAAAACATTTCTTTAACCTTGACTTTAAATAGAGGAAATTTATGAGGATAATGGGATTTGATTCTCTTTTAAATCAAGAAACAAAAGAAAAGAAATGCTTGAAAACATGAGAACAGTTAAACAGTAACCATCAATGTGAAATGTAGAAACCTGAATGTGGTTACTTAGAGATAGTACAACATCAAAATAAAGAATGTTAAGTATACTACTTATTTATAAAGAAACAAAAAGAGGCATAGCTGGAAAGGAAATTCTTGATGCTCTGCCCAATTACTTGGCAAGGACAATGGAAAAGTCTAAATCTGGGAGGTTTAGTATAAGAATTTTTCTTTGTTTCTATATAAAATCATGTATGTATAAGTAAGAACCAGTACATTTTTTTTTGTTATTGCTAATGACTAAAATTTTTACAGTTTGACTAACAGAAATAAACCTATTACATATCTATTTTAATTGGATATTGCTGATTGGACACATGACACTACTCCCCCCCCCCCCACACACACACTCCAGGTTAAAAGTTTGTTAATATTATTTGAATTTTGAAAATACTAAGAAATGCTAAATGTGCTAAAAAATACTTTGGCTTTTATTGTACCATAAATGCAGCATTATACAAAAATAAAGCCTGTGGTTTGGGTTATATAATCTGTGGACATCATACTTAGAAAGACACAAAGTAAACTGAGAATTAGAAGTCCAGAGTCCTACCCCGAGTTGAACACAACCTGGTTCTGGGTAGGATCACATCAAAATGATCCTTGCCATATTCTTTTCTTCTTCTACTCCTTGAATCCTCTTCCCTCAACCATGCCAACCAAAGATTGTATAGAATCCTCTTTTGACTGAACTTTTGGAAGAGGAGCAGCTGTGTGGTGAGGAGGAAGGACCTTCCTGGGCAAGAATGCTGGGTATTCTTGATTCTATTAATAATAGCTCTGTGACCTGAAGCTAGTCACTTCACAGTTCTGGGCTGTTTCTTTTATTCTAAAATTGGAGCAGATAGTCTTTAAAATATCTTTCAGGATAAAACATCGAAGAGATTCGATAATATCACTTTCCTAGGTAAGTGATTGTGAGCGGAGGATCTGCTGATGTCGCACTCAGAGAGCAAGCTGTGATTTGAGTCAGTAAACTCTCACTACACAAGCTGTGGTCTTTGGATCAGCAGCCTGGGCATCATCTGTGACCTTATCAGAAATACTCACTCCCATGTCTCACCTCAGAGCTTCTGTATCAGAATCTACATTTTGACATGATCCCCAGATGGTTCACATGAACATTAAAGGTTTAGAAGCAATTGGGCTACATCAAATTTGTGAATGTTGATGCCAACCCAGCTATGCTTTCTTTATGTCTCAGCTGAGAGGGACTGAGGTGGCCCAAAGCTCCATCCAGCAAGTTTCCCTTGACCATCTGCAGGTCTCTCAGCCTGAATCCATTTTTGTTTCATGTGAGCAACTCAGCAGAGCCTGCTTTGTACCCAGATAAGACCTCCTGAAAATAGCAAATTAGGTTGGCCTTTAGTTCTTAAAAACATACCAGCTTATCTGGGTCTTTACACTTGCTTTCCCTCTATAGGAGACACATTCTTTCACTGTTTTTTTCACTTGGGTAACTTATATGGTTTCTTCAAGACTCAGTGTAGATGTCACTTCATTTCTTCTAACTACTTTCTTTTCCCACATGCCTATCTGGGATAGATTTCTCCTTCCATATGTTCCAAAATATCTCACCAACAGAGAAGTTGTGGCACACATAAATGCATGCACACACACCTATAATTTACTTTTAATGAGGCTTTCAATCCACCTGGTTCATATAGACCTTTTCTTAGATTTCTCAGAGGCCCTCCCATTTTGAAAGCAATTGCAAGGAGACTCCTCCACTTCATCCATGGGGCTAAAGCACACCCACTGCTTTGGTGCCAACAGGATTTTCAGAAAAGGGAAACCTGCATTAAGTCTGTGATGCCAGGGTTTGTAACCCTCTTAAAAGGCAGAAACACACTTTTATTTATTTATTTATTTTTTATTATTATTATTTTTTTATCCTCACCCGAGGACATTCTTCCATTTTTTGTACAGATAGAGTGGGAGGGAGAGAGAGGAAGAGAGAGAGAGAGGGAAACATCGACGTGAAAGGGACACATCGAGTGGCTGCCACCCGCACGACCAACCAGGGCCGGGGACAAACTGCAACTGAGGTACATGCCCTTAGCGGGAACCGAACCCGGGTCTCTCCGGACCGCAGGCGGACGCTCTAACCGCTGAGCCAAACCGGCCAGGGCAGAAACACACTTTTAAAAGTGCTTCCCAGGCTCTGGCTGGTTTTTCTCAGTGGTTAGAGCATCGTCCCGTGGACCAATGAGTCCCAAGTTTGATTCTGGCCAAGGGCATGCACTTCAGTTGCGGCTTATTCCCAGTCCTAGTTGGGGTCGTGAGAGAGGAAACCACTCGATGTGTCCCTCTCACGTTGATGTTTATCTCTCTCTCCCTCCCACTCAATCTGAAGATAAATAGAAAAATATCCTTGGGTGAGGATTAATAATAATAATAATAATAATAATAAAGTTAAAGTGTTTCCCAGGCATTAGAGCCCCTTCTCCTTGCCCCGACATGGGGTGATCAGCCCCTGGAGGGTAGTAACTGACCAACCACATACTGTAGTCAATATGGTAACTTGCAATCAGATGAACCTATTGCAATCATCCATTCACTTTGGCATTCTAACGGATATGAACAAAAGCATTCCAGTGTTCCATAAAATTATTTTTATCCTCTAAATTTTTGTAATGCATTTTGGTATTTTGGAATCTTTTGACACCAAATCCTAAAACAAACTATAAGACTGAAACATACTTTAATTGATCTACTGGAGGTGAGGCAGATATAATCTATTTTACTTCACACAAACTTGTAAGTTGGTATTTTCAATTTATAAAAATGTAAAGAAATATGCAAATGAAGAAATAAGGAGAGATGGGGAGAAGGGTACACTGGGGAGGCTGAGGACTAAGAAATGACAGATGGGACAGTAGTTATGGAAAGAAATCCTGGGGGAAAGTAGAGATGTTTAAAATGGATTTTAAAGGATGTTTTCTTGGTCACAGTGCAGTGTAACCATCTCCTTCACATGCTCATGGAACCACAGTTTTAGCTACATATGTGGCAATACTTTTGGAGTTGGATGTATGGTGTACATTCTGCTTTTGTTTGGAGATGGAAAGTGAACTTCGAATATAATAATTTCCTATAACTGTTTTCAGTGGTACAAGGAGAGGGCAGGGGTACCACAGGATGGCCCACTTACATATCTTTCAATAAAAACGAGTATTTATTGGACATACCATGTCCTAGACAGTGAGCTAAAGATTTTAATGCATTTTCTCATTTAATTCTCATAACAACTTTATAAGGTATGTGTAACTGTCAAGGAACTGTGAGCATTTAATAGATAAAGAAACTGAAACTAAGCAGTGAATAATTTATCCAAGACCACAGAGCCAAGGAATGCCAAATGAATGAGAATTCTCACCCACAGGCCATTCCGTCTCCCTGTGACAGTGCACAGCAGACTTGCAACCAAGAGACACCAATTAATAGGCAATGCTATTTGTGTTCACCTCTTTAGCTACTTGTGATTCTATCTAATTTTACTGTTATCTAATATACATTTAAAAAAATCTTTTTCATGGCAATATTGAGTAAAAATTAATCTTTTGAAAGAAGTTAAGCCCCAACAGGGGCATAGCTCTGCTAATCTTACTTTGCACTTGGAGTTCGGAATTAGTCAAGAAACTTACAAGAGTAACAGTAAGAAGCTTTAATATTAAATAATACTTTAATAATATATATGTTGATGCTCAGACTACCACAAATCTTTTTTATCTCAAGCTTATCAAAATATCAGAAGAGAGGGCTTAAGGAAAAAGAAAACAAACAGACTTCTACTGCTTCAGTTTTTTATCATTTTGGGGAATTGTGATCATCTTTAGCAGACTAGAGAGTCTCCTCAGGATTACTAAAATAATTTTGCTGGTAGATAGATGAGAACCTTGATTAGTGACGTATCTGTTTAACAGTCAAGGACAAACCATGTGAATGTAACATGGATACCTATCTCCATTCTAGAAAAGGTTATCAGCTGCTTCTAGGAGACTGTATATAGGAGTCTGTTCAGTCTTTTTGGAAACAACTTCTTCACTTAATCACCTTTGATAATATCTTTAGAATATTTTTTAAGAGTTTTTTTCCCCCCATAGATTCCACAATGGCAATGGAGTGAATGAAAGCTACATATACCATGTCCCAGGACCAAACTTGAATTACAATTAAAATAAAGACAAATCATTGGGGAAAAGCAACAGAAAAGCAGCTGGAGAGGACTCATATACCAGGGACAGGAAAAGGACACTAAATCGAGCCTAGTAGAAACTGCAGAGGCAGGAGAGGGTGGGCTGGGAGTCCGTGGACAGTAGTTGTTTTAGTTGTCAGCAGTTCCCTTGGGGTGAACATCCAAAGTTGGCTCCACAGTGCAGAGGGCCAGGACAGAACACTAAATTAGCTACAGCCACTCACCTTGGGCTCTAGCAGAGGGAAGGCAGACTGGATTGGAACTGTATGGAGACTTGGGAGCTTGGAGAGCTGTGAGGGCATTGGGAGTTTTTTGCTAAATCACTCCTCACAGTATAGTAGTCATTTTACTCATAGAGCCCCTTCCCAGAGCCCGGAGAGAAGCAACAGTCCCTCCTTCAGCCAGGCCAGAAAATGCAAATTGAGGCTTATTAACAGTCAGCAAGCATCTGCCCCACCCTCTGGAAATCCTCTTACCCTGAACACCTGAGGGCTTTTTTCATTCAATTGAAGGCTACAACACAAGGCTCATCAAGTAACTGAGACTAATGATATCCAGGCAAAAAGCTAGAGGATAACTGAACTTTTCCTGGGCTTGCAAATGTACCCAGGAAAGTAAGACTTGACAGTGGTGTTTAACGTGGGTCCTCCATACTCATCCAAACTCAGTAGAGGGAGCCACAATCAGCAGAACACCAACACCCACAGAGAAAATTTGGCAGGTTCAAAAACCCACTGAGGCAGCCAAAATGGTGAAACAAAAAATCAAATCCCAAATGAAAGAACAGAGAGCTCTACTGAAAAAGAGATGAATAAAATGCAGGTAAGCAAGCTATCAGAGATAGAGTTCAGACTGATGATAATGAGGAATCTCAATAGCATGAGTAAAGATATAGAAACATTGAAAAGCAACCAATTGGAAATGAAGAATGACATAGCAAAAAATAAAGAACACCTTGGAAGGAATAACTAGCAGAGTAGAGGAAGCCAAGGACTAGATCAGTGAGTTAGAAGACAGGATAGAAAAAAAATCACCAAATCAGAAAACCGAAAAGAAAAAACAGTTAAAAACACAGCAAGACAGCCTAAGAGAACTGTGGGACAATTCGAAACATACCAACCTCCAAATCACAGGAGTTCCAGAAGAAGAAAATGAACATGAGTTAGAGAATATATTTGAAGAAATGGTAAAAGAAAACTTTCCTAACTTGGTGAAGGGAAAAAGCATTCAAGTTCAAGAAGCACAGCAAATCCCAAGTAAGAAGAACCCAAACAACCACACACCAAAACGCATAATAATTAAAATGCCAAAAATTAAAGACAATGAGAGAATCCTAAAGGCAGCAAGAGATAAGCAACAGGTTACATACATACAAAGGAACCCCCATAAGGCTCTCAGCTGACTTCTCAACAGAAACACTACAGGCCAGAAGGAAATGGCATGAAGTAATCAAGGTAATAAAAAACAAGGATCTGAATCCAAGACTACTCTATCCAGCAAGGCTATCATTCAAAATAGAAGGTGAAATAAAGAGCTTCCCAGACAAAAACAAGGCTAAGGAAATATATAGCACCAAACCAGCACTGCAAGAAATGTTAAATGGACTGCTTTAGTTAGTAGAATAAGAAGAAAAATATAACCACAATAAACAAAAATGGCAATAAATAAGTACATATCAATAATAACCTTAAATTTAAATGGATTGAATGCTCTGATCAAAAAACACAGAGTAGCTGACTGGATAAGAAAACATGACTCATATGTATGTTGTTTACAAGAGACCCACCTCACCACAAAAGATTCATCTAGGTTGAAAGTGAAGGGATGGAAAAAAATCTTCCAAGCAAATGGTAAGGAAGAAAGAGCTGGGGTAGCAATACTCATATCTGATAAAATAGACTTCAAAATGAAGGCCATAACTAGAGACAAAGAAGGCCATTACATAATATTGAAAGGATCTATGCAACAAGAAAATATAACCTTGGTAAACATATATACACCCAAAATAGAAGCATCAAAATATATTTTAAAACTTCTGGAGGACTTCAAAGGAGAAGTTGACAGCAATACAATCATAACAGGGGACTTTAACACCCCACTTACATCACTGGATAGATCCTCTAGACAAAAAATTTACAAGGAAGCAGACTAAATGATCCACAAGATCAAATGGATTTAATGGATATCTACAGAGAATTACACCCTAAAATAATAGAATTCTCATTTTTCTCAAGTGCACATGGTACATTCTCAAAGATAGACAACATGTCAGGACAGACTAAATCTCTACAAGTTCAAGAAGACTGAAATCATATCAAGCATCTTCTCAGATCACAATAGCATAAAACTAGAACTCAATTATAACAAAATCATTCAAACACGTGAAGGCGAAATAGCATGTTATTAAATAATAAATGGGTTACAAAGAAGATCAAAGAAGAAATTAAAACCATCCTGGAAACAAATGAAAATGAACACACAACAACACAAAATCTATGGGACACAGCAAAAGCAGTCCTGAGAGGAAAGTTTATAGCACTACAGGCCTACCTCAAGAAATAAGAAAAATGTCTAATTTTGACTATCTAACCTCACAACTTAAAGAACTAGAATGTAAACAAAAAGAAAAACCCAGAGAAAGTAGAAGGAAAGAAATAGTAGAGATCAGAGCATAAATAAACGACATAGATACTAAAAAAAATTCAAAAGATCAATGAAACAAAGAGCTGGTTCTTTGAAAAGATAAACTAATTGATCGACCCTTAGCTAGTCTCACCAAAAAACAAAGAGGAAAGACCCAAATAAACAAAATCAGAAATGAAAAAGGAGAAGTAACAACTGACACCACAGAATACAAAGGATCGTTAACAAATACTATGAACGATTATATGCCAATAAATTGAACAATCTAGGCAAAATGGAAAAATCTCTAATACACATAGTCTCCAAAAATTAAACCAGGATAAGATAGAAAACTTGGACAGACAAATGACCACTAAGGAAATTGAAGGTGTAATCAAGACTCTCCGAGCAAACAAAAGCCCAGGCCAGACAGCTTCATGGGGGAGTTTTACCGAACATTCAAAGAAGAACTAACACCCAATCTCCTCAAACTATTTCAAAAAATTTAAGAAAAAGGAAGACTTCCAAACTTGTTTTATGAGGCCAGCATAATTCTAATTCCAAAACCAGATACAAATATTACAAAGAAGGAAAATTACAAACCAATATCTCTGATGAACATAGATGCTAAAATCTTTAATAAAATATTAGCAAATTTGATCCAGCAATACACCAAAAAAATTATTCACCATGACCAAGTGGATTCATCCCAGGGATGCAAGGTAAGTACAATATTTGCAAATCAATAAATGTGATACATCATGTAAATAAAATAAAAGATAAAAACCATATGATCATATTAATAGATGCTGAAAAACATTCAACAAAATCCAGCACCCATTTCTGATAAAAGTGTTCAGCAATGTGTAATTAGAGGGATTATATCTCGACATAATAAAGGCCATATATGAAAAACCTACAGCCAACATCATACTCAATGGGCAAAAACTAAAAGCATTTTCCTGAGGAACAGGAACAACACAGGGATGCCCACTTTCACCACTCTTATTTAACATAGTACTGGAAGTCTTAGCCACAGCAATCAGACAGGAAGAAAAAATAAAAGGGATCCAAAATGGAAAGGAGGAAGTGAAACTGTCATTATTTGCAGATGACATAATGCTATACATAGAAAACCCCAAAGACGCCATAAAAAATTTACTAGACTTAATAAATGAATTTGGAAAAGTAGCAGGATGCAAATTAATGTCAAGAAATCGACGGCATTCTTATACACCAATGATGAACTCACAGAAAGAGAAACTAAAAAAACAATCCCATTTACCATCACAGCAAAAAAAATTAAGATACCTAGGAATAAACTTAACCAAAGTAATAAAGGACCTATTCACAGAAAACTACAGGTCATTGAAAAAAAGAAATAGAGGAAGATATAAAAAAGGGGAAGCACATATCTTGTTCATTGATTGGAAGAATTAACATCATTAAAATGTCCGTACTACCCAAAGCAATCTATAGATTCAGTACAATCCCCATCAAAACACCAACAACATATTCACAGAACTAGAAAAAATACTTCTAAAGTTCATATAGAACCAAAAAAGACCCTCCATAGCCACAGCAATCCTGAAAAAGAAGACCAAAGTTGGAAGGATCACATTAACTGATTTCAGTTTATACTCCAAAGCCACTGTAATCAAAACAGCCTGGTACTGGCACAAGAACAAGCAGATAGATCAATGGAACAGAACAGAGAACCCAGAAATTGACCCAAGACATCATGCTCAATTAATATGTGACAAACGTGGCAAGATCATGCAATGGTTAAAGACAGCCTCTTTAATAAGTGATGTTGGAAAAATTGGACAGCTACATGCAAAAAATGAAACTAGACCATCAACTTACACCATACACAAGAATAAACTCAAAATGGATAAATGACTTAAATATGACTCATGAATCCATAAAAATCCTAGAAGAAAATGTAGGCAACAAAATTTCAGACATCATATGCAGCAGAATTTTCACTGATAAAACACCTAAGACAAGAAGAAACAAAGGAAAAAATTAATATATGGGACTACATCAAACTAAAAAGCTTCTACACAGCAAAAGAAACAATCATCAAAATGGAAAGGCAACCCTCTGTATGGGAGAGCATAAACACCAATGATACATCAAATAAGGGGTTAATTTCCAAAATATGTAGAGTACTCATACAACTCAACTAAAGGAAGACAAACAACCCAATTAAAAAATGGGCAAGGGATCTAAATAGACACCTCTACAAACAGGACATACAAATGGTCAAGAGACATATGAAAAAATGCTCAATGTCACTAATCATCAGAGAGATGTAAATTAAAACATCTATGAGGTATCATCACCTCATACCTGCCAGAATGGTTGCCATCAACAAATCATCAAACAACAAATGCTGGTGAGGGTGTGGAGAAAAGGGGACTCCAGTACACTGCTGGTGGGAATGCAGACTGGTGTAGCCACTATGGAAAACACTATTGTGTTACCGCAAAAAATTAAAAATTGAACTGCCATTTGACCCAGTGATCCCACTTCTAGGAATATATCCTAAGAAGTCTTAGAAACACCAATCAACAAGAATATATGTACCCGTATGTTCACATCAGCACTATTTACAACTACTAAGATCTGGAAGCAGCCCAAGTGTCCATCAGTAGATGAGTGGATAAAAAAAGGAGTACTATGCAGCTGTAAGAAAGAAAGATCTCTTATCCTTTGAAACAACATGGAGGGACCTGGAGAGCATTATGCTAAGTGAAATAAGCCAATCAGAGAAAGACAAATACTACATGATCTCATTTATTTGTGGAATATAATAAACAAAATAAGCTGATGAACAAAACAGACCCAGAGACATAGAAAGGAGTACGGTTCAGAGTGACAAACCTCAGAAAACGGGGGTGGGGAAGAGGGATGAAATAATCCAAAGAATTTATAGGCACATATGCATAACTAATGGACATAGACAACAATGCTGGGGGAGGGAAGGTGGGATTGGGAGGAGGGCATCAAGGGTGGAAAAAGAAGAAACATCTGTAACAAAAATAAATTAATAAAAATTGCAAAAAAAATTAAAAAATAATAAAGGAAAAGACTCCCCCTCCCCTCAAACTGAATTGATTTACTTGTAAGCAAGGGAACTCATATCAGTAAAGAAATTCACATATCAGTAAAGAAGTTCACTAAGGGGAGAAGTGTGAGAAATGGAGTTATCTGCTTATGCTCTTCAAGTATTGAAAAAGGGGTTCTGCAGAAAGTAATCTCACAGGGTGATCTGATCATAAATTCCTAACTGGGCAGGTCATGGTGGGCAGTCATGCCCCAGGACAGTAACTTCTTAAAAGGCTTATCTCTACCTTAAGCAAGCCCTGTCCATTGCTTCTGTGTACCTAGGCTAACACACCTTTGAACTTCCTTTTCTCAAACCCCTTCTTCTGAAGAGAGATCAAGGAGAAAATCTTGTGAACTATTCTGTAATTTGATTCCTTCCTTGCTTTCTTCCACCTTCATGTAATATTTCTTATGTTCCCTCCTTAATTCCAAATGCATAAAAGAAGCTGCAAACTGCCATTCTGGGGAGCATTTGAGATCTTGCTTCCTGGCAACTGTTGTCAGTTTGGCTCAAATAAAATCTTGTAAAAATTCTTTACAGGTATGAGTGTTCTTAAATCAAAATACTCTTTGGATAGGACAATGAGCAGAGTGTTCAGTGCTGGCTGATTTTTGAAGTTGCCCATTGTCGTTGGTCAGGAATGCTGTTACGGAGGGTAAGGATCTAGCATGTCTGGGCTCCTCCAAGTCCATGTCATTTAATAGTTTTAGCTGGTTATAAGCAGTTGTGGTGAAACACAGCATCTACCTTTGACATAAGTACTATTGTAAGTGAACATTTTCATGTTTGTAATAACAATTCTATATGAAAAAAGAAATTGATGTTAATTTGGCATTTTTTTCTTTTCTTTTTGTGTTCATGTCGGCTTCTTCTTCTTTTTTTTTTCCCATGTTGGCTTTTAATAATCATAGTTTTCTCTTTATTTTCAAGTCTCAGTCAGAAATCTGGTCTTTGTCTAGTCTGAAAATTATACTCTCTGGTTGATAAAATTGGGATAAATTCAGAGTTAAATTGTGACCATCTGCTTTAAATATTAAGGCTATTCTGCCATCATCATCATCATCATCTTCCTCTCTATATAACTTAAGCTCTCCATAATATATTTCATATTATTTATTTTATTTTATTTTAACAGATTCTTATCATTTCTCCTAGTGTCAGGATAGTGTTTTTACCACTTGAGATGACTCAATGAAGAACTGATAAAGGATAAAATAAAGGTAAAGGATCCTAAGGTATAAGACTATATTAGAGCCAAAGGAAGAATCTAAATCTTGTTGAGAAGATCCTGTTTACAAATAAAGTCAGGTTCTGAGGTTTTGAGGTGGTAAGATTTCAGCATATCTTTTTGAAGGGACACAGGTCAAACTTTAACACATGATAAGAGAGAAGATGCGTTCAGCAGTTTTGTTAGTTTAGACAGGGTGCTTAGGTGTAACCTCTTTAAGGATGTATTACCTAGGCTCAGCACAGAAAGATCCATCTGCAAGGTGTCTGAACAAGAGCATTCTTGCCTGGGAGAATGGTGAGTAAAAAGTCGCTGGTCAGATAAAAGCCTTTGCTGTTGCCTTAGTGACCAGAACTGTGGCCACTGTGGCTAGACCAGAGAAGTAAAGGAAAAAAAAAAAAAGTGAGATGAAGAGGAAGGGGAAAGCTGGAGACAAGCTAGGCAGGGAGTTTAGATTTCAAGTGAATGGGAAGCTGTTGAAAAACAGATCTGATGTATAGTTTTAAAGATTACTTTGTCTGCCATTTGGAGAATAGATTGTGGTGGAGTAAGAGTGAAAGCAAAGTAGATCTCCTACACATAGGATGGCATTCCAGATTCTCCTTGCGATACAAAGAAATATGAGTCAGAAATCTTCAAGGAGAGAGCAATATGCTTGGGGAAAACAACACAGCTACACACAAATATTAAATTGTGTAAGATATTACAAACTATGTTTTAGATTAATAACATTTGTTTTCTGTCAACATTTAATATTTGTTTTCTGTAAAAAGGTTAGAATGAATTGGGTGAGACATATATGAGACAAATGACCGAAATGGGTGTAGGGCATTGTAGGGACATGAATAAAGAAGTCGTTAATTCTATTGAATAAAATGGTTAAGAAAGAATTAATAAAAAGGGAGACACTTTTTCTGACTCTTCAAAGATAAACAGGTACCTACATTTATCTATCAAATAAGTTAGAGGCTGGTAAGTGTAGGAAAAATAGGAGGAATTGGGGAAAATGATATACCAGGCAAAAGGGAAGGCTTAAACAAAGGTCAACATGGTCAGGAAGCAAGACACATTTGGGGACTTTAAGACTTAGGTGGGTTCAGAAAAAGAGTTTTGGAGGAAGGCTAGATGCGGTGGAGATTTTGATTTTCATTTTGTATCGTTTCCTGGGATGTCTCTTCTCAACATGTGGGGCATCTGCTATGTGAGTCGGGGAGGCAGAGTTCCATTGTCCACTATGATAGCTCTCTGAACCTTATCAGCTGGAGTCTGGGTGAGACCCTCTGAAGGGGACAGTGTCATTTAGTATCCATTGGTGGTGCTGCTGGTGGTGGAGCCAGTGGCAGTGCCCAGTGTCCCTTGATGATGTTAGTTCCTCACTAACATGTCTTTGTGGCAAGATTCTGAGCAAATTCTGCCCATCCATCTTGCCTTTTTTCCTGCTGGCTTTTCAGGCTTTGCTCTTTAGTTTTCCTGTTGATTCTGAGAACCTCTGGAATTATTTCAGTGTATGTATTTTTCAGCATAAGTGAGCCCAAATTGGTTTCTTAGTTTGCCCAAGAACTCTGACTGGTATATAGCAGAACAGACTGGAGTTAGGCAGGAGTGAGATGATGGAAGGCCTCGCATGCCATCATAAATATGGCCTTTATCTTCAAGGTAATGAGTAGCCTTCAAGAGTCAATTTTTTTTTAATTAAGCTTTTAATTTTGGAATAATTATAGATTTGTATTTGATAGAAATAACACAGAGACATCTTGTGGACCTTATACCCTGTTTCCCTAATGATGACATCTTCCAAAACTATAGTACTATAGTACAACACAAATATTGATATAGATACATCCAAAGTACATTTCCATCATTCCTCACATTGTCCTTTTACAGTCACACCTACTTCCTTCTTACTTCCACCCCCTCATTCACCTTTGGCAGCCACTAATGGAGTCTCCATTTCTATAATTTAGTCATTTCAAGATGTTTTATATTGTTATATGAATGGAATTATACAATAAGTAACCTTTTGGGATCAGTTTTTTTTTTAATCAACATAATTTCCTGGAGATTATTCAGATTCTTGTGTATATTAATAGTTTGTTCATTTAATTGCTAAATAATATTCTGTAGTAATGTATGTTTAACCATTCATCCATTGACGGACATCTGGGTTCTTTCTAGTTTGGAGCAATTATGAATAAAGCTGCTATAAACATTTATATACAAGTTTCTATATGACCATAAGTTTGCATTCCTCAGGGATAATTGACCAATAGTACAATTGTGGCTGTGTGTGATAATCATGTTTTTTATAAAAAAATTGCCAAACTGCTATCCAGAGTAATTGTACCATTTTGCATCCCCACCAGCAATGTATGAGTGATCTAGTTCTCTATATCCTTACCATCCTCATTCGGTATTGTGCTGGTTTTTATTTCAGCCATTGTGATAGATGTCTCATTATGTTTTGATTTGCCTTTCCTTATGGTTAGTGACATTAAACATCTTTTCATGTGCTTATTTTTCAATTGTATTATCTTCTTCAGTAAAATGTCTGTTCATATCTTTTGCCCATTTCAAATTGTTTGTTTTATTACTGTAGATTTTGGAGAGTTCTTTGTAAATTCTAGATATTAGTTCTTTGTGAGATATGTGATTGGCAAATAGTTTATATTATCTCCCAGTCTATATAGCTTGTATTTTCATCCTCTTAACGAGATCCTTTGCAGAATAAAAATTTTAATTTTGATGAAGTCCAATTTATCAAATTTCTTTTTATGAATAGTGCTTTGTGTGTTAGGTCTAAGAACTCTTAGTCAAACCTGAGATCCTGAGAGTTTCTCTTAGATATTTTTCTAAAAGTTTTATAGTTTACACTTACATTTAAGTCCATGATCCATTTTGAGCTAATTTTTGTTTAAGGAATCTTGACTTAATCAAGATTCTAGTATTATTATTATTATTATTATCATCATCATCATCATTATTGTCTGTGGATGTCCAATTGCTCCAGCACTGTTTGTTGACAAAGTTGTCTTTCCTCAATTGAGTTGCTTTTCCATCTTTGTCCATAATCAGTTGGGCCAATTTGTGTGGGTCTATTTCTGGGTTGTCTATTCTGCTCCATTGATCTATGTGTCTATTCCTGTGATGATACCACACAGCCTTGATTACTATAGCTATGATTTGCTGATATATCTATTTATTATTTTATTAAAACATTTTTTTTCAAATGAGCAGTTTTATACTCTAGTAAGAACACTCTACCTACAGAGGAGAGGATTGTTGGGGGAGCATAGGACTGTTGAGTTTGGAGATTATCAAAGAGTTAGAAAGAGTCAAAGATGTCCTGAGTTAAGACAGGATCAGTGGGATAAAGAGCAAGCAGATAAAGAGAAAAGATACTAAATAGTTTGAATTCAGATAATTTGTTCCTGATCAGCTATAAGGAAAAAAGAGGAGATTAGGATGCTTCTTAAGGACCTTATTTGACATGATTTTGACTGAGGCAGAGAATACATAAAAATGAAAGGTTTAAAGAAAATCATAAAATTTGTATCTGTGAATTGAAATTGCGGTACCTGTAGGACATTCTATATAGGCGATGACTGTGTAGGTTGGGATCTCAGCAGATCAGTCTGGGGACAGGTGGAGGTTTGAGAGTTATCAACAGTTGAAGCCATAGACCAGAGGGCATGGAGACTAGGTAATGTGTGTAGAGGAAGAAAAGAACTCGGCCAGGGTTTCAGCCAAAATTCCTAGTTAACATCAACTCTGAGAGATAGAAAGAGGAAGACCAGTCTGCAATATATTGAGAAGGATTGTCAGCTAAAGAAGAAATGAAAAGGACAGACTTGCAGAAGGCTGAGAAAAACTGTCCTTGTCTCAGGCAGTGGAGAGTGATTGAGTGGAGTGAGGATGAAAGAGGAATAATTTGATTTGGCAAATGGCAAGGTGTTGGTGACATAAGGTGGACCACCTTCAGTGGTGTGGCATAAGACAAGGCCAAACTGAAGACTATGAGTGAAAAAAGAAGAGAAAAATAAGAAGGAGAAAACTATTATTTCACTGAAAAATGTGTCTGAAGAAAGGAGAGAGACAGGGTGGTACCTACAGTGGGATAAACTTATTTAATAATTTTTTTCTTTTTTTAAAAAATTTTCTTTTTAATGCCCGAGAGACTTGAGCTTGACTATAGGCTTTGAGGAAGACATTGAGAAAGGCAAGGGAAGAGTTAACTGATAGAATTACACACAACAGGGAATAATATCAAGAACACAGATATGAGATTTAACCACCTTTTCTATCATTGAAAACATATCCTTAAGATTAGTCTTGAACATGGAAAAAAAAATATTAGTCTTAGGTACATATAATAAAAAGTCAAAATAATTATACCTTACATAGAAAGAAGATAATGTGTCTCCCATATTGTAAACAAATCTGAAGGTATACCTGGAACACAGTTTCTTTTTATTTGTGTTCTTTATATATATATATTTTTTATACTCACCCAAGGACATTTCTCCATTTTTTGTTCAGATAGAGTGGGAAGGAGAGAGAGAGAGAGAAACATCGATGTGAAAGGGACACATTGAATGGCTGCCACTAGCACAACCAACCAGGGCCGGGGACAAACTGCAACCGAGGTACATGCCCTTAGCGGGAACCGAACTTGGGTCTCTCTGGACCACAGGCCGATGTTCTAACCGTGGAACCAAACCAGCTAGGACATTTTTTTATATTTTTAAGGTCACCTTATGATTAGAGATATCTGCTGGAGGTCCAGCCATCTCAACTGAGTTCCAGGCAAAAGGAAAGAGAAAAGAGAGATGGGAAAGAGTAGAACTCCCAGCCGAGTCTGCCTCCTTTAAGGCACTTTCCTGAAATACCACTCAGGGACTTCTGCTTATCTTTTATTGGCCATTAGCTATAAGGAGGGCTAAGAAATGTAGTCTCTATCTTTCTGCTTCTATAAAAGTAAGATTCTGTTACTAAGGAAGAAGAAACTAGACACTGGGTAGGTAGACAAGTAGAAACTTTTGTCCCAGGAGGAAAGATTTGCAAATGTAGATACATTTTCTGATATAAGAAAATTCAGAAAAGGAAATTCAATTGATTAATGTCAAATAGATTTGGAATTTTTGTGAATTTATATAACAAGGTCATTATCAGTATAAGGGCCTATCTGCAGAGATCCTGAGAAAAATGGCAGAGGATTTGGAATAGTGCTATGAGAAAATGAGCAGAAGGCAGATGGCTAGACTAGCATGTAAAAAAAATTGGGAGCAGTGCTAAGAGCTTAGCAGGAGTTGCAGATCATTGATTTGTCCTGGTATAAAATTGAATAACTACTGTGAAATTGTTCTGATATATTTTTCAGTAAATCAGATGTAGAAGCGTCTTTAAATTCAGTGTGTGTGTGTGGTGGGGGGAGGGGGGAGCAGCTGTTGGGTGTGGGAGTTGCAGGAACTAGAAAAATTCAAAAAAGAAAAAAATTATTATTTTGGCAGAAATGGACAAAGGAAGTCTAAAAGAGGTGTGTAGTTTTTATTCAGACCTCGAAACACAGGCAGGAGTCTGTTGGGAGGGGAAGGAATATCAACCAAAAGAATGGCAAAGGAGACAGGATCAGATGTGGAAATAGACAATAAACCAATTTGGCTGAGTGAAAGGGCTAGTGGAAGGCAGGAATGGAAAAAGAGGATGTTGAAAGGTTACTTCTGATAAAGATCAGATAAAGTACACATTCTTTGGCCTTACATTCCAAGCCATATCTACCAGGGAATGAGGATCTGTTAAAGGTTATTGTGCAGAATGATTTAAGAAGATTAAAATGATAGCAGTTTGCTATGAGGATGGTAAGCAGGAAAACTGGTTTAGGAGGCTGGCAAAGGAATTCAATATTAAAAAAAAAAACAAAAGAGAGGAAAGAAGGGGACTGAGAGGCAATAGACAGAAGTCACTCCTTTAGTGCTTTCAGCAGTTTTCACACTGTAGAACTTTTGCCCTCAATTGTGAATTCTTGCATGTGTTTATCTTATCCCAATGACTTTCTTTCTCCTCCCCCTACTCTCTGCCCCAAATAGTTACTGAGTGTTACTTATGTACTGAATATTCATTCTTCCCTAAAAATGCTTAGTAGGAAATGTTGATGTAAGAATGTCCAAACCTGTAGGGAATTTTTGTAAATTTGTTTGAGTCAAATTGATGACATATGGCAGGAAGAAAGATATCAAATGCTCCGAAGAATGGCAGTTCGGCAGTTCGAAGTTTCTTTTTATTTATTTTTTTTCCTTATTGGTTTTAGAGAGAGAGGAAGGGAGAAGGAGAGATGGAAACTGATGAGAGAGAACATCGATTGGCCGCCTCCTGCATGCCCCCCACTGGGCATTGGGCCCACAACCTGGACATGTGCCCTGACCAGAAATTGAACCCACAACCTCTTGGTGCATGGGTCAGTGCTAAACCACTGAGCCACAATGGCGGGGCCAAAGTTTTTTTTATGCATTTGGATTTGAGGGATTACATGAGGGTGGGAGACAGCATGGTGGGGATTGGATTGCAGGTGTCAACTGATGGTTGGTGCCAATTCAATGCCAACAGGAATCCCCAATTTGGGGTGTGGTGAAGAAGGAAACTTTATTCAGTGCAAAACAGATCAATTGTAAGATATAGCATGGCTGTGGGGCAGCTCTGGGGCCAGGCTGCCCTGGGGTCAGGCCCCTTTCTGGCTATTCAGCTCTACTGTGCTAGGTCCATGGTCTGCTCTGTTGTGGTCTGTTTTACCCTGAGCTGGCCTGCTCCATTCTGCTCTGGCAAGACATCTTTGGTGTTTCAACTCTAGCGGGGGGAAACAATCTTCAGAAATCTTTAGTTTTCACTGGAAAGTACACTCCCAAAGCCAGAGTGGAGCTGGCTTATATGGATAGGAGTCTCCACTCCTGGTCCCTGATTGGTCCAATCTCATGCAAATAAGGACTCCATATCCTCACAGTTTGGTCCAAAAGGCACTGTCCTGATTGCTTAGAATAGAGCTGTTCTGATTGGCTGGAGCTGTACAACTCTGATTGGATAGGGAGAGCCTCAGTCCTGTTGGTTGAAATAGGATTCCAGGAACCCCTTTATAAGAGCTGGCTCAGATGGAAGAAACACAGTGCAGGCAGGCAGTTCAGCACAGAGGCAGGTAGTCCAATGCCAGCTTCTCCATGAAGTGCAGTTTGTGTGAGAGGTCCCTTGTGCAAAAATGGTTGCTAGATTCTGTTTTAAAAAATTTGAGCCCAGTGAACCACTAGGAGACCTTCTTAATAGGTGTCTTACTTTCTCAGGGTTCACACAGAACAGCTAACAGATTATGTGCTCTCTTCAGGGTGGTTATGCCTTCAAGGGGTCTGGAAAAAAAGATTACTCTGGCATTTCAAAGATGTGTTAACCTAGATGCACAAGAACAATGGGCAGGGCTTGCTTAAGGTACAGATAAACCTTTTACCAAAAAAATTATACACCTGGAGCTAGACTACCCACCATGACATACCCAGTTAGGAATTTATAATCGGATCACTCTGTGAGGTTACTTTCTACCACTGAACTTGCCAGTCTTGCTACAGAGCTCCTTTTTCATCCCTAGAAATTTTATTTTCCTGGGAAAGTCAAACAAGCAAGAAAACCAAGTGGAATTCAATAGGCAAACAAGTAAAAGTGTGTGTCAGGCTTTAGGGGTGTACAGAGGCTTTAGGGGTGCACAGAGTACAGTGCCTCTAATCTATTATGGCAGAGAAGGTACCACTTGAACCCAGCCTGGGAAAATCACAAGGAAGTCACCTGGGAATAAGGTAGGATGAAACAAAGGTGCAGAGAAAGGAGGGCCTCTGGTCTCAGGAATGGCTGGTTATTTGGTGAACCTGCAACACAGGGCGTGGGTGCAGGAGTAAGGGTTGTGAGGTGAGAGACATTAGCAGGGCCTTGTGTGTCCAGCTAAAGAGTTTCGGTTTTATTCCAAAATTGTTGGAAGTCTCTGAAGAATTTTACTTGGAAGAATAACATTAGCTTTTTTAAAAGAGTCATCATAATTGAAGAGTTACAATCTGAGGCTCCGGAGTCAGACTGAGATCATGGTGTTACTCATGGTTCAGCCACTTGGTGGCTGCATGATCTTGGACAAGTTACTTAACTTCTCTAAGCCCCAATTTCTTCTTTAAGATTTTTTTTCAAAAATGCTACTTTTTTTTTTTTTTATAGGTGCTGTTGCTTTTACATTTTGAGAATTACATGATGTATCATTTGTAACATTCTTAGCCCGGCAAATAGAAAGCCCTCTAAAACTGATAGCTACTCTTTCTGGTATACATATGACCTCCAGCCCTATTGCTATTATAAAAACATAGTGTTGTACAAGATGTGTCAGACATATTAGGATAAACTAGGGGAAGGGAAACTAGTTAGGAGGCTTCTGAGATAATCTAGGGAATAATAACAATGATAATTTTTTTTTTTTGCCCAGTACCCAGCTGTCATCTACAAGAAATAAAAAAAAAAAAGTGGAATAAATAAAAAGAAAGACTGAGCAAAAAGTGATGATTGGTGAGCTCAGAGAAACTAAGGAAAGAATAAAAGATGACTGCAAAGCTTCAAGCTTGGGTGACTGCAGAATTCTGGTACTGTTGACACAGGGAACCCTTTTCTTGTCCCATCCCTTGACTTAGCTTTCTCAGGCCATTGCTCACTTGACACCTTTGGCTGGCTGGCCGCCTTTTCAATTTCTTTCAGTAGCTCAGTGACTGTGCTGTGCAGGTCGGCCACTTCTTTTCCAGAATGCCTTGTCATACTCATCATGGAGGCATATTTGAATTTACAACCTTCAAGTTTTTAAGTCTCAGTTCCACTTATAGATTGGTTTTGACTGCATCTCTTTAATTGCTTCCAAATATTAGTTCATTTTCAGATCATGTAGATATCTCTGGAAAAGCTTTAGCGTCTATGCCTCTGTTCAGGGGCATTGATTGAATCCTACACTTTTACAATTAATATTATGTTTAGAACAAAATATTTGTCTGGCTTCTCAATATTATATACTTTCTATATTCTGTTTCATATATGAAATCGTATTTTAGGTGCCATATGAGAAACAGACCAACAAACCAAACTGGCTCAGCTTTTGGCTTTGCTACTCCTGCCAAAATGGTACTTTTCTGACTCTCGGGACAGTGGGAGAAACCTGGGAGTGTGACATGAGGTCTTGCTGTAACCAAATAATCTGTCTGCCATAAATGCTTGATTTTAGTACAAGGTAATGGCAGAGGTCATGGTTCTCTGGTTTTCTTTCTTTCCTTTTTTTTTTCCCCTTCTGTTCAGTTTTTCTGATTACTAAAAATGCCTTGCTGTTTGACAAAGAACAGTAATTTTGGGATTGTAATGGGGGCCAGGTTAGTCACATTCAAGGCTCCGCCAAAGGTTAGAGAGATTGTTTTTAAGAGAGAAACTTTTAAATAAATGTCTTATACACCAACAAGTGGCACATCATAAGCAAGTTTGCAGTGCTCTCTACCAATGAAATGGCAGTGTGTTGATCCATCCAACCTCATTGCCTGGGTGGGAATCCTTGGGGTCCTGCACACACATGTGAACCAGCTCCAGAGTAGGGAAGTAGAGCAAAACGCGCTGCCTCTGGGGATCGGGTTCTGCTCTCAGCCCCAGTCGGTCGAGCTCCTGCTAACCAAGTTAGTGGGAACAAGTATCCACCTGGAGGTCAGTTAACAGAAAGAGCCTCCACAGCAGCACACACACAGCACAGCTAGTCTTTCTCTCTCCTGGTCACCTAGTTTGTGTGTGTATGTCAGAAATAGTGCCCGAGAGAGGGGAAATGAAATGTCTCCATGGGAAAAAGCAGTTTCTGTTCTCAGCATGTTAGTCATCTGCTTTCATACTTTTCCAGACTGTAAATAGACTTTGAAGCTATTAGAACATGTTCATAGTGATGATACAAAGGTAGGAACTCAGTGGCTCTTTCCCAATTGCCCCTTGTCCAGCAACAAATATCTAAATGCTTTAATTTGCCTTTTTATTTCCCCTAGTGCTGGCAAAACAATCCTACTCATCTTTGGGGGTGGGCAGGGCAGGGGGAAATCTCTGCTCTTGATTTCTGTGCTAGAAACAGAGCAAGACAAAAAGCTCCCTGGGCTAGCCTGTTTGTCCAGAAGTGGGGATTTGGGCAGCTGCTTTAAAAGAATTTCACTCCCTGATGAGGGCGCTGGTCTCTCTTGGGTGTGGGAGAAAGGAGAGGTAAAGAGGACTGGAATTCTCATTTAGATCTCAGACAAAAAGAAACCAGGAAGTAAGGGGAAATTATTAGCTTGTTCATAGCTCAGGATGTTAAAGGCAATAGCGTTGGCTGGTTTGTTATTCATTAGCAAAAAGGAAAGAGCACTGGGAGTCAGGCTGGTCAAACTACAGAGACAGACCTGAAGTAAGCAGAGAGCTCCTGGCAAAGACAAGACGGATGTGGAGATCTTACCTGGAGTTAACACCTTTCTCTTGTTAAATTTTTCTTGGGACAATAGGCAAGGTGACCTTTTCCTGCTCTTAGACATTTGTCTAAATAAAGCCCTCTTAAATTGATTTTTGTTGTGGGATTCCTAAGCAGACAAGAAGAAAAGGTATCTTGCCACTGAGCAGCTGCCCGGCGTCCACTCGGTTTGTTCTGGGACAGCAGCTGCAGCCACAGAAAACAAGCTGGTGAGTCCCTCCAAGAAGCCAGCCAGGTCTGCCCGACTGCTGCAAAACAGAACTCTGCACACTCTCCAAAGCCTGGTGAATTGGTGCGGATTTCCAAGCTGCCTGGTGGAGGAAGAGAAAGTGACTCTGCAGAGTCAAAGGGGAGAGGAGAGGGTGGAGAGGAGCCCCTCTCCCCTCCTCTCCACCAGAGCAGCATGGGCAACATCTGCCTGAGGCTCTGGGAATACTTGAAGCCCTGTCTCCCCTGTGTTGTCCAGGAGGCAGGCAAACAGGTGGACAATGAGAACACAGGGGGCTCCTGCTCCTCTGGTACCCCCTGGCATCAGGGCCACTACTTTGTGGCCCTGTTTGATTACCAGGCTCGGACTGCAGAGGACCTGAGCTTCCACGCAGGCGACAAGCTCCAAGTCCTGGACAATTCCCACGAGGGCTGGTGGTTTGCCAGGCACTTGGGGAAAAGGGGAGTCGGCCCCGGCCAGCAGCTGGAGGGCTATATTCCTTCTAACTACGTGGCTGAGGACAGAAGCCTACAGGCAGAGCCGTGAGTAGTACAAACCCACAGTTTTTCTCAACTCTCTGAGGGTGGGTAATGAGTTTTTTCCCTACCTATCTGCAATTCTCTTTTTTCCAAAGAGCTGCCTAGAAACTATGAGGAAGTACTGGCAAGAACCTTCTAATTGAGCTCCCTGCCCCCATCCCACTCCCAGCTAAATGAGAGTAAACTGGGCAGAGTATTGTTGTTGAAATGACTTCTATTTCAGTATATACACCACAGGCTCTTGGCACATCTTCATCAACATCAGCTAATAGTGCACTTAATACTCTACCTTTTCTTTGGCTGTAAAATAAAGCATGCTTCAATTTAACAACAGCACTGCATTTCTTTAGCAGGTATATCACAGATCTTCCTTAAGCTATACTTTCAAATCTACAGTACTTCTCTCTCTTGTTCTCTCAACATTTAAAGCATCAATTCCAGTGCTAACTTTAATTGTAATCCCTTTTCATTCTGAAAGGCACAGACAAGTCTAACTAACATAGAAAGTAACATTTAGAAGATGCTAATTTTTCATGACTAGACATTTTTCTTTGAGAACTGGATATGAAGTTATGCTACCCAACTTATGATATCTTTCGGTATTTATTATGATTAAAAACTTTCCAGCTACACATATTCAGCAAATTTTAACAAGAAAATAATGACAATACTTCCCTAAAGGAGGAGATAAAATACTTTATTCTGATATTTGAATAAATATTGTTAATTATAGTGGACCCAAAGAGGAAAATTTCATGTATTTATTGACTTATCCATCCATCCATCCATTTAATTTTTCTGGGCACAGTCGTGGTATGTTGAGTTGGGGAAGGGGAAGTTACGGGAGTGGTGGTTGGATATAAAGTAGATAGAACATAGTCTTGACAATGGAAACTTAGGGTGTGATAGGTTAAGAAGCATAAGGGGTCTGTTATTGGTTCTAACCTCATTTCTGCCAGGTTCCAGTGAAACCCAAGACTCCAATGTCTCTCAGGACTCATTTTATAGAATGGATTCTTAGTGGAGGAATCATTGGGGATTCACTCATTTTTCTCATGTTTTTCTTCTTCTTATTCGAACTGCAGTACCCCTCATCAGCCCAAGGAAGAAAATGGTAGGGAGGAGCCATGGAGTGTTGTTGCTGCTTTCCAGACACAAATCCAAATATGAAAGGGTATTTTGTGATTTTTGAAATTCTTTGCAACACTAAAAATCTATAAATGTTGACAAGGGTTTTATTTTAGGCCTAAAGAGAGCTGAATTAAAATGTAGACTTTTGCCCAAGCTGGTGTGGCTTAGTTGTTTAGAGTTTTGTCCCATTCACTAAGAGGTGGTGGGTTTGATTCCCAGTCTGGCTTATACCCAGGTTTCAGGTTTGATCACTTTTGGAGCATGTGTAAGAGGCAACTGATCAATGTTTCTCTCTCTCTCTCCCCCCCTCCCTTTCTCAGAAATCAATAAAAAAAGAGATTTTGATGAGTAGAACTGATCAGTTCTCAAGTGAGAAAATAACATGCATTAATGTTTATTTTCTATGATAATCTATGGAAAATATTATTTATTGAGTGCTTACTTGTGTGCACTTGTATTTTCACTACTATGATTTCCATGTAAGGTATGGTATTATGTATGTTTTATTCTAGTGTAACATAGGTGTACCATTAGAATAAACACTATAATATTAACGCACTAGCCTTGAACCTGTAATCTACTACTTTTAAATATATTCAAGTCATTTAACTGTTTAGGGTCTCCATTTCCTTTATCTGTAAGGTCTCTGGAGTTGCCTAGACCTCTAGATTCCCTAATGTTTCAGATGCAGTGGTTCAGCTACATTTATACTTGATACTTGAAAAAAGCATGTACCAGACAAGCAATTCAAAAATGATTATGTTCTGAGGCTCAAGCACAGTGTCTTTACTTATTTAGATTCTCCTTAATAAACAGAAAGAAATAATAATAAAAAAAAATACCAACTACAACCTGGTTATTTTTGGTTTCTTAGGGACTATCTGTAGCTAAGAATACTTTTTCCCATTGCACATAACTCCTGACCCTTCCTCTTGGAATTAGTTCTCAGCAGTGTTCCCATGTGTCATTATTGTCCTGGATCTCTATAGCAGGCTTCCCTGGGGATCTTCACATCCACTGGAATAAAAACGCTATGCCCATGAGACACTGCTGCTGTGCTTGCTGTTCAGAATGGGCCACTTGTTTTCTTCCAAGTGCACACTATGGTATTCGCCTGTGAACCCAGGTTACTAGTGGGGGTTCTTGCCACCAAATGGCTAAACTGCTTCATTACTTTTAGTGCAGTAGCTGTAGCCATTTCAAGTAGAAGTGATTTGATCTTAACAGTCTTCTGAGTGAGGGTGCCCAAGTGGCCCACACAGTGCCTTAATACCCGGAAACGATACAAAAATGACTTCCTTTAATATCTTTCTTCACTGAGTTGTTCAAACTTTTTCTTCATTTTTTTTTTCTTATGGATACTGTGAAAGTTAATGTGGTTTATTTTACAATGAGCTCAGTATATATATATCATTAGGTAAAGATTATTGATTATATTCACATGTGTGAGATGAGAGGCAATGGGAAAACAATGAAAGTTAAGTCATCTAATTCCTAATTAGACTAGTTCAGTGCAGTGCATATTAGTATTCATGTGTTTATGTCTTTATTCTTGACTTGCATTAATAAGAACACAGTGCAAATACTTCTGCAGTTACTAATGCCAGGACAAACAGTTGAAGATGTTAGTGTTTGGTGTGTTTGTTTTTAATACTAGGAAAGAGATGCTAAACAATGAACTAGACTATTGTTAAAAGATAAACTTATTTTGTAATTATTTTTATTCCATGTATAAATGCTTTACTTTAAAATAATATAACTTGTATTACGCAATACAGGGTGGGGAAAAGTAGGTTTACAATTGTGAGTACATGAAACACAGTTTATTCTTGTACTATTATTTATTAATTATTATATTACTTTCCATACAAACATCTATAAACCTACTTTTGCCCCACCCTGTCTAATAAACATACTCTATGCCTTCTTTTTCCAGGCTCTATTCCCCAGGACCAGAAAGGTTATTATTTATTTTCCTATCTTGTTGAGAAATAATTGATATACATCACTGCATAAATTTAAAGCATATCGCTTGATGGTTTGATTTACATATATTGCAAAATGACTAGAATAGGTTTAGTTATCATCCAACTTCTCATATAGATACAATAAAAAGAAAATAAAGGAAAAAGAAAACAAAATTCTCCTTGTGATGGGAAGTCATAGTATCTACTCTCTTAATAAACCTCCCTGGGTATCATAAAGCAGTGTGAGCTTTGGTCACCCTGTTGTACATTACTTTCCCAATACTTATCTTATAACTGGAAGTTTGTACATTTCAGCCACATTCCTCAGTCTCTGGTAACCACAAAGCTGATTTCTTTTTTCATGAGTTTGGGGTTTTTTGTTTGTTTTGTTTTAGATTCCACTCCACATATAAAAGCACATACAGTGTGTGCTTTTTCTGTCTGACTTACTTCACTTAGCATAATGCCCTCAAGGTTCATTCCTGTTGTCATAAAGGGTAAGATTTCCTCTTTTTTTTGTGGTTGAATAATATTCAGTTGTATATATGTATCACAATTTCTTTATCCAATCATCCATTGATGAACACTTAGGTTGTTTCCATGTCTTGGCTGTTATAAATAATGCTGCTATGAACATGGGATACATATATCTTTTTGAGTTAGTATTTTTATTTCCTTTGGGTAATTTCCAGAAGTGGAATTGCTGGATCATGTGGTACTTCTATTTTTAATTTTTGAGGATCCTCTCTACTGTTTTCTATAGTAGCTGTATCAACATATAATCCTACCAACAGTGCAAAGGATGCCCTTTTCTCCACATCCGTGACAGTATTTGTTATTTCTTCTCTTTTTGTTGATGGCCATTTTAACAGGCGTCAGGTGATATCTCATTGTGGTTTTTGCATTTCCCGAATGGCAAGTGATGCTGAGCATCTTTACATGTACCTATTGGCCTCTTGTATATCTTCTTTTGGTTCTTGGCCCACTTTTTAATTGCATTTTTAATTTTTAAAAAATTGTTATTGAGTTGTATAAGTTCTTTATATAGTTTGGATATTAACCCCTTATCAGATATATAGTTTGAAAATAATTTTCTCATTCCACAGGTTGTCTTTTCACTTTGTTGATGGTTTTTCTTGCTGTGCAGAAACTTTTTAGTTTGATGTAGTCCTATTTGCTTATATTTCATTTTGTTGTTTGTCCTTTAAGTGTCATATCCAAAAAATCATTACGAAGACCCATGTCAAAGAGCTTTATGTCTATATTTTTTTTCTAGGAGTTTCATGTCTTACATTTAAGTCTTTAATCTATTGTTAGTTAATTTTTGTGACTGGTGTAAGATATGGGTCCAGTTTCATTCTTTTACATGTGAATATCCAATTATCCCAAAGCCATTTATTGAAAAGATAGCCTTTTCTCTATTGAGTATTCTTGGCTTCTTGTCATGTATTAGTATACTATATTGTCTTGGGTTTATTTTTGGGCTCTCAATTCTGTTCCACTGCTCTATGTTTTTCTATTTTTACCCCAGTACCATACTGTTTTGATTATTACAGCTTTATAGTATACTTTGAAATCAGGAAATGTGATGCCTTCTGCTTTGTTCTTCAGTCTCAGGATATTTTTTGTCTATTCAGGTTTTTTTGTGGTTCCATATACACTTAACGAGTGTTTTCCCACTTTTGTAAAAATGTCATTGGACACAGGATAACTTTCCATTTATTTGTGTCTTTTTTATTTCATTCATCAATGTCTTGTAAGTCCAAAGTAGAAATCTTTTACCATTTTAGTGAAATTTATAAATTTATTCCAAGGTATTTTATTGTTTTTGATGGCATTTTCTTTTCTTTTTTTTCTTTTTAAACTTACCTTTATTGTTGAATATATTACAGATGTCCCCCCTTTTTTTCCCATTGACCCCCTCTTGCCTTCCCCACACTGTTGTCTGTGTCCATTGGTTATGCACATATACATATAGGTTTTTTGGTTTATCTCTTCCCACTCTCCCTTCCCTCTTCCCTTTGAGGTTTATCAATCAAACAACAATTTGTACTTCTTAATTTCTTCACCTTTTTCACTCATCCCCCAAGCCCCCTCCCATCTAGCAATCAACAAAAAGTTCTCTGTATCTATAAGTCTGTTTCTGTTCTGCTTGTTCATTTTGTTTGTAGATTCAGTTGTTGATAGATATTTATTTATTGCCATTTTATTGTTCATATTTTTGTTTTTCTTCTTCCTCAAGAAGACCCATCAACATTTCATATAATACTGGTTTGGTGGTGATGAACTCCTTTAGCTTTTTCCTGTCTAGGAAACTCTTTTTATGTCCACCAATTCTAAATGATAGCTTTGCCAGATAGAGTAATCTTGGCTGTAGGTTGTTGCTTTTCATCACTTTGAATATCTCTTGCCATTCCTTTCAGGCTTGCAAAGTTTCTTTTGAGAAATCAGCTGACAGTCTTATGGGAGCTCTCTTGTAGGTATCTAACTGCTTTTGTCTTACTGCTTTTAAGATTCACTCTTTGTCTTTAAACTTTTGCATTTCAATGATGATGTGTCTTGGTGTAGACCTCTTTGAGTTCATCTTTTTGGGACTCTCTGTGCTTCCTGGACTTGTATGTCTGTTTCCTTCACCAAGTTAGGGAAGTTTTCTGTCATTGTTGTTTCAAATAAGTTTTGTTTGTTTTTTTTTATCCTCACCCGAGGACACTTTTTACTTTTTACTCAAATGGAGTAGGAGGAAGAGAGAGAGAGAGAAACATCGACGTGAAAGGGACACATCTAGTGGCTGCCTCCCGCACAACCCAACCAGGGCTGGGGACAAATTGCAACTGTGGTACATTCCCTTAGCGGGAACCGAACCCAGGTCTCTCTGGACTGTAGGCTGATGCTCTAACCTCCGAGCCAAACCGGCCAGGGCTCAAATAGGTTTTCAATTTCTTGTTCTCTCTCTTCTCCTGGCACCCCCATGAAGCGAATGTTGGTATGCTTGAAGTTGTCCCAGAGGCTCCTTACACTATCCTCATTTTTTTGGATTCTTTTTTTTTTTTTTTTTTTGCTGTTCTGATTGGGTGTTTTTTGCTTCCTAATATTCCAAACTGATGGTTTGCTTCTTGGCTTCACCTACTCTATTCTTGATTTCCTATAAATTATTCTTTATTTCAGTTAATACAGCCTTTATCTCTGACTGTACATCCTTCATTTCTGACTGGCCCTTTTTTATTCTCTTGAGGTCTTCAGTAAGTTCATTGAGCATCCTTATAAACAGTATTTTGAATTCTGCATCTGTTCGATTGCTTATCTCCATTTCATTTAGTTCTGTTCTGTTCTTTCATTTGGGACATGTTTCTTTGTCTCCTAATTTTGGCTGCTTCTCTGTGTTTGTTTCTATGTATTAGGTAGAGTTGCTATGTCTCCTAGGCTTTGCAAGGCAGCATATTGAAGTAGATGTCCTGTAGGGTCCAGTGGCACAGCCTCCCTGATCACTCCAGTTGTGCCCTCAAAGTGTACCCCTTGTGTGGACTGTACACTCTTCTGTTGCATTTCAGTCTTGATTGCTGTTGGCATGTCAATGGGAGGGATTTACTCAGGCTGATCAGCTGCAAGAACTGGCTGTGCCCACTGACCACTGACCTCTGGCTACCTTAGAGGATCAGCTGTACAGGGGCCCACCACACAAAACAATACTTACTTTAGCAGGGCTCTAGTACCCACTGAGTCTACTCCTTGAGTGTGTCACTTATGGTGGTTGGGTGTTGGTGCTTTGCTGTGGTCTGAAGCTGTCCAGTGGGTGTACTGGCTCTGGAGAAAGGTCAGACACTGCCTGTGTTCTACCAAAGGCTGCCAGGCATAAGCTACAAAGTGATCTGCAGATGGCTATTTCTTGTGATGGTCTTATAGCTGCCGATTCAAAGCCAAGCTGTGAACCAAAGCTGGCTGCTTCTAGTGCCAGGCCAGGGGCCAGTTAGCCAAAAGTATGGGGCTCACTGAAGCCAGGTGCTGCTTGTTTGAGAGAATTTAGGAAAATCTGAAGCAAGAGCCAAGACAGGCCAGTCCTATGGTAAAGCCACTGGAATCAGCTTGAGTGGGCCCGAAAGTTGGGTGGAGCAGGGCCTCAGGGAATCACCAGGGTGGGGCAAACAGTGTGAGCCAGGTTGCTGGAGTCCCAGATATATCGCATGTCTGCAGCCCTGTCGGGGAATGGCTCACCAAAGGAACAATGGCCTCCACCAGCATGGCTATGCGTGGCTGTCTGGGATAAAGCTGCCTCTCCAACTCTTGCCCCAATGCCAAACAACTCAGTTCTTCCCCATATGTCCCTGGTGTCTTTCAAGCTGCTTTTCCCATGCTGGAGCCTGGATGGAGCGGGTCTGTGAGAGGGCACTTTAAGAGGAACTTAAATGGGATCTATTTTTTTATTTCTTTGTGAGAAAATTCATTGTTATTGTATAGAAACTCTACTGAAATGTGTATGCTAATTTTGTATTCTTCAGCTTTACTGAATTCATTGATTGAACCTAACAGGTTTTTGGTTGAGTCTTTAGTTTTTTTCCTATATAAAATAGTGTCATCTGTAAACAGATACAAGTTTTTTCTTTCTAATTCTGATACTATTTATTTATTTATTTATTTATTTTTGCCTAGTTGCTCTAATAATACTTCTAGTACTATGTGAAATAAGAGTGGTGAGAGTGAGCACCCTTGCTTTGTTCTTGATCTTAAAGGAAAAGCTTTCAACCTTTCACCATTGAAAATGATGTTAGTGGTGGGTTGGTCGTATATGGCCTTTATGGTGTTGAGATATATTCCCTCTCTGCCTAATTAGTTAAAAGAGTTTTTATTATAAATGGATGTTGAATTTTGACAAATGCTTTTCTGCATCTATTGAGATGGTCATATGATTCTCTTCCATTCTGTTAATGTGATATGTCATATTGATTGATTTGCATTTGTTGAATCATCCTTGCACCCCTGGGATAAATCTGACTTGATCATGTCTGGTGCATGATTCTTATAATATGCTCCTTATTTTGGCTTGCTAGAATTTTTGCATCTATATTCATCAGGGATATTGGCCTGATATACTAGTTTTTTATTGTTTCTAGTAGTGGTGTTTTTTTCTGGTTTCGGTGTCAGGATAATGCTGGACTTGTGAAATGAGTTTGGAAGTGTTTCCTTCTCTTGACTTTTTTCGGAAGAGTTTAGGTTTTGTGTTAATTCTGCTTTAAGTGTTTGGTAAAGTCACCAGTGAATCTACTCCTAGGCTTTCTTTGTTCAGAGATTTTGGTTATTGATTCAATCTCCTTACTAGTAATTCAGTAAACCCATTCTTAATGATTTCTCTTCTCTGTACAATGAATGCTTGTATTTATCCTTTCTTCAATTCTAATTCCTAGACCCTTTCTTAGATAGGTGTTCTTCTTCTATATCTTCAAAATGGAATTTTTTGAAAGCTTTACTCTTAATGATCGGATTACTCAGAACGCTCTTTATATATTTTTTATTCACAGTGTTTTTAGAGCTATAAAGTTCGCCTGGAAAATAATGGTATACAAATTACATATCAATCTTGGAGCCAAAGGCAATGGCTTTAAATTTCATAAAAAAGTGAAAATATTGCATCATATTGATGAGAATAAAAATAATCAGCAATTATGTCATTTACTCCTAGCATCAATATACAGAGTTTATGAAATTGTTTGCCTAATTGTTTAAGTATGCTTTAAGTGTTGTTCACACAATTTTATGCTATATTGGACTAGGATTAGAAGTATTTTCTAGAAGGATTTTCTCCTTCTCTTATGGCTATGTAAAGGTAGATTATTTCCAATTCCTCTCCTATTCACCATTTTAAGGGCTGCCTTGAAAAAGAAAGTAGAAATATTTATAACTTGTAATTTTGTTGGTAGTTTATGCTTATGGAATAAAAGTGTTAAAGTTTTATAATGTAGAAAGTAATGGGCTTTCTTTCCATCCTACTTAGGGCATATTTTCCTAATCTTGCTCCTCTTTAATGTGTCAGACTGGAGTTCTTTCAAAATTTCATGTAATTTATGGTTGTTACCATTGTCTGTCTTAAAGAAAGTGGCATGGAGAAATAAACTGGTCTATTCTCAAAAAGAAAATTCTCTTGTACAAGCATTTAAAAATATTTTTTATTGGTTTTTATTGATTTTTAAGGTCGTTATGTGAGGAAGGAGGGAGGGAGGGGGAGAGAGAGAGAGAGAGAGAGAGAGAGAGACATCAATGTCAGAGTGAAACATCAATTGGCCGTCACCTGCATGCCCCCTACAGGGGATGGAGCCTGCAACTTGGGTGACTGGGAATTAATCCAGCAACTTTTTGGTGGGTAGGACAACACCCAACCAACTGAGCCACAATTTTAAAGTAGAATTGCAGCTTCACTCTTTGGTGATTTGTATATTGCTGAATTTAATAATTATTTAATACAAGTTGTACACAGTATTCCTAGTTATTTTCAACCCAGATGTCAGTAGATTTCTTTCTTAGCTGGGATATGAAGCCAGCTTTGAATCTTAAATTAAAGGTAGAGGACAGTGGTTTAAAAATTATTCAGAATATTCACAAACTATTCTAACATATCTATCTACTTTGAGTAGTTTAAGTCACTAAAAAGTCACCTGTGGGCAAGCAGTCCCAAAATTATTCTTTATCCAGATCATTTATTTCTTTCCCTCTGTGCTAATTTTCAGGGAAGACTAAAACATATATGTGGAAAATAAAATTAATGAATTTTTAGTTTTTTCCCTCTAGAACTGAAAAATCATTAAAAAAAATTCTGTTGGTTTCTTTCTTTCAAATTCATCTTGTTTTTGTTTAAGTGAACTTATTTAAATGTTTGCTTTGTCTCTGTAGATCTATCCTGGTATTACTTTTTGATAAATAAAAGTGAAGCATCTCATCAAACTGATATGGTCAGAGTAGACACAACATTCTATATGATAAAGCAGGACTAATTTTTGTTAAGCACCAACCATGTCCTGTCCACTAGGTCTTGAGGCTCCTAAAAAAATAAAAATAAAAAATAAATAAAATAAAAAATCAAACAAGACTTTGTCTCAATTAAATCTCTCTGGTTATCAGCTCAGAAAATTCCCTTTGGCCAGTTCCACAGTGAGAAGCTATATGGTAAATAAAAACCAGAGCAATCTTTGGGTTTTTCTGGTGGATATTTTAACTAGGTCTAAATATTAGTAGTATAGATTTTTTATTGAAATATAATGCTGGTTGCCCTTTACAAATCTGGCTTTGTCATTACTTAGCTGTGGTGACTTTGAGCAAATTATTTGACACCTGTGCCTCAGTTTCTTATCTGTAAAATAGGAATAAAAATAACACCTATTTCATAAGGTCGTTATGTGACATAATTAAGATTATATGTACAGAAAGTGTGCACTGTAGAGAAACTGATGTAGTGAGGGCTTAATAAATATTATTCATTATTTAGTTGGGCAGTTCCTCTTGTATTGTCTACATGGATCATATATTCCCACTCTAGGCTCAGCTCACATGCTGAGCATCATTCAGTTTCTCTCATGCGCCCACTCCCCTGTGATCTTAGACTTCACATGGATGGGCTATTCTCAGGCCTGCAAACTTCTCTCCCTTCTCTTCTTTCTATGACTAGCTCCCATGTATCCTTTAGGTCTCACTTTGTTCCTTTCTCCCTTCAGTCTTTTCTGACATTCTAGACTGCTCCATTAGGTGCTTCTGCTGAGAGTCTTTAACCTTCTTTGTTATTATTACTTATTTATTTTCTGCAAAACAATAAGCTCAGGATGTGGCAGGTGGTAAGGGGAGCAGCCATTCATTGCCTTGGGCCCAAGAGTTTACTGTGGTGCCTATGCATAATCAGCATTTATTAATATTGGTTGGGTAAATGAATAATTAAATGTATGATTGCTTATCTACAAATCTCAGATATTTTAAAGAGTAGCTGACAGAGCCATCTCTTTTCTTCAATTGTTCCTCTCTGAGTTGCTTTTTTACCTACCAGGAAAATCTATTGAGTTTCCTCACTAAAGACATAGGCTATTTGCATTCTTTTCTCAGTGAATTGTTCCTGCCTTAATTTTTGGTTAGACTCATAGTCATCATAGCACAGTTTCTAGGCTCCCAGAAATTAGTGGCTCTACTCCACCTCTGGGGAAAAAACTCAGGGGTCACAGAGAGGTTCAAATATTCTATGTAATATAGAATGAATATGAAGACAGAAAAAGATTGTGAATCCCATTAACATGGTATCTAAAATCACATTAATACATATTAAACTATACTGTGGTTATATTTAGAGTAAAGGAATTACTTGTCTGGGCTTTTAAATGGACAGAAAACCCAAACCCAATTTTCAAAATTAATGTTGTGGGCCAGACTTGTAAGTTCAGTTTTTGTGCTTAACATACATAATTTCAAATTATTATACATATAAGATAATTATCAGTTTGCGTTTACTGAAAGTTTGACTATTTTACTAAGTACTATATTAATAGATTTTCACTCTTACAGTCTAAAACACTACCAAACAAAATAATTATATATTCTTTTTATTAGTTTTCTTACTAATTAGCTGCTAATTTTTCTGCAACATCCCCTGATTCCCATTTTTAATGGGGGTTCTTAGCACTTCTTAGCACTGAAAAGATTGGGCCAGTTTTTCTGGGGAAGGTAGTTATGCAGATTAATAGCAGCTTGAATGACCTCCTTACAGCTATTTTCTTGAAGCCTGCAACTTTAGTATTAGTTTATGTGGTTATTTCTCTGAAGATTAATGTAACAGCAGAATTTTGCTAAAATGCATAGATGCAAATGTAGAACATGTGATCTATATTTCCTATGTTCTTGCTTATTTGGCTAATTTCAAATGCTATCATAGACTATCTTTTGTGTAAGATCTTTTTGTCATGATTCCTTTTTTTCCTACAAAGTTTTTCAGTTAGATTTTCTCATATTTAAAAATTGAATTAATTTAATTTTAGATTCTTTAATGTTTTTATTTTTTATTTTTATTCATGTGGCATATTTTATACTGCATTTAAATTCAGACTATGGTTTCCAATCGGAGATTTTAAAAATCAATACTATTCCTTTTTAAGGATAAAAGGAGAATGTAATTCAAGAAGTACTATTATTAAGAGCCTTTGCAATTAAAAAAATGTTACTACTAAGAACTTTGAAATTTATATTAGATATCTAATTTGAAAGGCATTTAGAACCTTATAGCAAAATAAATATTTCCATTAGCACAAATGTTGCCTATCACATTGTCAATGTGCTTTGGATGATTCAGAAGAATCTCATATGGTTCTCATGAAAGGCCAATATTGTTGATAGATTTAAAGTTACTCTAATGCTATTCTGATCCTACTGTATCTTTTTGCCATTTCTAAATATTAATCAATTAAGACATACCAGGATTCCCATTACAGGAGGGATATAATTCTGTAAGCCTGAGAATTATGCCACTTGCAAAGTCACTGCCAGGAAGTCATCTCTGGAGGATGCCTGTGTCATTTCTCTGAAGTAAGACTCAGGCCACTTTCTCCAAAATCTTTTCACTATTTCTAGTCATTGAAGAAGATAGTCTATGTGACTCATGTATGCATTCAATAAACTTTTTGCATACATTTACTTTATTAAAGGCACTAATTTTTGTATAGTGGGAGATACCAAAATGAGTAAGACAGTGGTGCTTCTTCTCTAGAGAATTTCACAACCTCTGGAGGTAAGACTGATATCAAGAATGTATCATAGACTTCAGCCATAGACTATCCAAACACTGTAGTGGTTTATTATTCACTGCAAGGAAGGAAAACATGTACCTTGGACAACAGTGAGCATCAGAGTAAGAGTGTGTTAGGAAGGATGCATTATAGCATTTGCGGGGTATGATTTTGGGGAGGGTTTAAGGAAGAAAGACTTTGCTCTAGATTGATTGCTGTTAGGAAGTAGGGATAAATGTATGACTGGATATATTAGTTTGAGTTTAAAGCTATAATTGGTGAGGAAACAGAAGTTAATCGTGTTAACCAAGATAAGTGAATGTTTGGGCACTTTTGTGGTTGGACAATGTCCATGTTTTTACGGATGTTCAAACATGATTAAGAATGATCTGATCTTGTTTTTTGATCTATCATGGTCACAGAGTGGCCTTGTCTAATGTTGCTGTTTTGTGTGATTATTTATGTTCAACAGGAGAACAGCAAGGCCTTAGTTATAAGTGCCAGGCCAACTCCTGGATGTCAGGGGCTGCTTTTCTCTTTTTCCGCCAACATAAAACAGATGCTGATGAATGCTGTAAGAGTAGCACAAACTGTCTGTCATGAAACATGCAGTAAAATTGTTCAATGGATCAAAGAAAAAGCAAATATGTGGATGAATGTGTGCAAAGGTAGGAAAAGATCAGTCCTGCTTTGCAGAAAATCACACCTTTTTGTTTTTAGAGTTCAGTTCACATGACCCCTCTTCCAAGAAGCTTTTTCTAACCTTCGTAATTTGTTCTCATGATTTTGTATTTTTTGTGAGTAGAGCAACAGTTAATAATGATTGATGTTTATTGAGGGCTTACCATTGTACTACTCACCACACAAATAACTTCACTTGCATTACCTTATATATTACAACCTTATGAAGAAGATACCTTTATTACTTTCATTTATAGATGAGGAGACTCAAGCTAGGAGAGTTGAAGTAAACTTCTCAAAGCTAATAAATGATGGGACTGAGAGTTGCTTGCTCCCAGACTGCCTCCAGAGTTTGCACTTTTATCATATAATGGCTGGCTGTAAAATTTTTGTCTTTAATATAAGACTGTGCAGTTTCCTGTATCATGTCTAGAAAACTATTTAAGACAGTATTTCTGCTCCAGAAAATTTATAATCTCAGGAGGTAAGATCATCAATTTCCTCCTGAAATTGTAAATTCTCTATAGTGGAAACACTATCTTACTCAGTTTTACTCAGTGCTTATTGATGGGACACTTCAGAACAAGTTGTTGAAGATGGAGGAAGAGAAATAAAAGTATATTCCGGGATTGGTAAATTGTATGGTTTAGTTGACACATTCATGGAGAGAGCAATGAGGAATAAATCTGGAAAAAGAGGTGGGGATGAGTATTTGGCAAATACCATGTGTGCCAGGTTGAAGAGTTTGGTTTTTGTCTGGTAGGAAATACATGGAAAGTAGAGCTTTGTAAAGACTATTGATGTGGGAATGAACTGGGGAAGTGAGAAGCTAGGCAGGAGTAGGGAAGTTGTTTCAAAGGTCCTCAGCATGAGATTATAAGTGTTAAATTGTGGCTCTGTTATAAAAAGTAAAAAAAGGAAGAGTAGGGATTGGAACAATCTAGTGAGTAAAAAATCAAGAAGACTTAGGGGAAGGGAAATAATTAATATTTTAAGTTATCTTTGATATGCTAAGCACATAAAAGTATATACATGAGCGAATTTAATTTTTATAGTAGCCCTGCAATGTAACTTTACTTATTACTGATGAAAAATTGAAACTCAAATTTAAATAAATCCAAGAGTATTTTATCTGGTAAATAATAGAAGCTAAACTACAAATCAGATTTAGGAGGAGAGAAAGGGAGAGGGTTAAAAAATATGACCTGAGACATGGTGAAATATTAAGAGCAATATACATTTCATAAGATAATTATTATTGGGGCTTATGGTTGAATAGAAAGAAAGACAGTACATTCATTTTTTCAGCAATGTTGAATTTGAAGTACTGGTAAGTCATCTCAATGAAGATATCAAGGAGAAATTCAGAAATACAAAAAGCGTGGCAAAGAGACAAGTCTATTTTATAAAGATGGATTTTTGAAGGCATTTACCCAGAGATGTTTATAGATGTTATGGGAATATAAAAACTGCAGAGTATTGTAGGCTTCACATGGATTATAAGAACCATAAAGTAAGAGTCTAAGAAACAGGAGACAGGGCCAAAGATCAACTCTTTAGAAATGTCCATAGTTTAGGTGAGTAAGTGGGCTATGTAGATCTAAGTAATGGCCCTGTTTGTTCATACCTCCTTGCATCCATACTCTTTGGTAGTCTCTCACACAAACTCTCAGTTTGGCTAATAGAACAATAGTAAATGTGACAAAAACTGAGATTGAAAATCGCTTGCATGTTGGTGCTAGTTTTCTTATTGCTTTTGAATTTGTGCAACTACCATGAAAAACCCAAGCCAATCTCCTGGAGATTGGGGGACCATGTGATAAGGGGACCTATTTGTCTCAGCTGACTCACCAGTTGACCAGACTCATGATGGAACGCAGCTAAGATCAGCGGAGTCCATCCCAAATTGCTCACCTTTAGATGCATGAATTAGCAAAGTAGTTGTTATGAAGCAAAACCTAATTAATACAGGGAAGGAGCCCTGGCCGGTTTGGCTCAGTGGTTAGAGCATCGGCCTGCAGTCCAGAGAGACCCGGGTTCGGTTCCCGCTAAGGGCGCGCACCTCGGTTGCAGTTTGTCCCCAGCCCTGGTTGGCTGTGTGGGTGGCAGCCACTCGATGTGTCCCTTTCACATGGATGTTTCTCTCTCTATCTCTGTTCCTCTCTCTCCCTCCCACTCTACCTGAACAAAAAATGGAAAAATGTCCTCGGGTGAGGATAAAAAAAAAAAAAAAAAAAATACAGGGAAGGAAAAGAGACACTGAAGAAACAATGAAGAAGAATTCATAAAAGTAGAAAAAAATAAAGAACAACTCTTTCAAAATAAGATAGAATGTCAAGAAAGAGGTTTTGGGTCAAATGCTAAAGAAAAGTCAGAGAATGAGTAAAAAGGGAAAGACCATTAGATTTGCTGAAAGATTACTGGTGACACTATAAAATAGTGTCATAAAACAATTATGGATGATGGCATGCAGTAAAGAGATGGTTATAATGGAGAACTTCATGTTCTGTCTGGGACTCTGCACTGGGAATTTCAGGCTGGGTTGAGCTGTAGAAAGAGTGTTGCATGATAGGGTTCTACACTTGGAACTTGGATCCATCTATGAGCATTGTGAGGTCCAAGGGACTATGTTTATTTGGTTGGGGTTTACATGAAGGTTTTATCTTCTCTAGGGCATATAAGTGGGTAGCTTTTCAACATCTTTTGTTTGGTTTGAATATTTGGTATTTGGAGGTTGGGGCAGAGTAAGAATAGGTTGAAGGTTCATCTTTAGCACAGTTTGGTCTTCCCAAAATTGTTGGAAAAATTAATGTTTTTTTTTCTTGGGTGCTATTCTCCCAAGTCGTGGGATCATTCATATGGGAAGATTGAGATAAATGATAGGTCTTAATGTAGAAACAGCAAATATATATAACTTTTAAAGAAGTTTGTCTATGAAGGAGAAATATAGGGTAGAATAGTAAGGAGCCATCTTGATCACAACTTACTTGGAAATACTGAATCACTTTAAAAGCTCCTACATGGCATTTACATTTTTCATACTTATTTTCTATGGTATAGTAGTGGTACTATTTTGCAAAATAAAAAAGAATGCACTCAGGTCCACCTATTCCAGTAATGTTTTATACTTAAATAGCCAACATGGTCCTATTTGCATTTCCCAGAAGACAGATAGGGAGCTGGTTAGGTAAGCCCAGATTGCCTTCTATTGTATACTATAGTTATAGGATAGTTCTCTGTTTAGTTTCAGACTACTATAATACAGTGAATACAGTGCTGCTGTTCAGATAAAAACAGTACCTAATCGACTCAATACCTTGTATCTGTGTTATGCAATTGTTGATAGGAAAACAGGCAGATACTGGTTTTGATGCTCAATCAGCTTGAACTGTCTGCATTCTCTTATCTGAAGCCTAATTTACAAAAGCTTATAAAAATAGAAAGTCATGCTATTGACTTAGTGGGTCCTGGGAAAATGGTAGAAAGCAAAGTAGTTACATATTAGTGGAGATCAAAGAATCCCAACAGATGATTTCCACTTATGATAATTTTGGTATTTAATGAACCTCCCGGTATCATTTAAAGCATAATTATACACTTCCAAAAAATGAATATTACAAAATATTCTAGTTTATCAATGGCTTCTTTTAACATTATTGCTTTAATAAATATGTTTGATAAATACAAAAATTATCTGCAACTTTAAGGTAAGTTTTAAAGCATGATGATTAAGGAATACTCATATAACCAGCTAGCCCATGATCTCAAGTGTTAATAGTAAAGGGCCTGTAAGTTCCTTCCCTGCCCTATCCCTGGAGTAATATCTTTTACCTAGAAAATGTTAATAGAAACTCAACTTCTAACTGAAATTAGACTGGAGTTGACTGGAATCAATCCAAATGTCCATCAATAAGAGGGATAAATTGTGGTTTATTTATTTATGAAATATTATACAATAGTAAAAATGATTGAGATGCATGCAACAGCACTGATAAATTGGAAGCATAATGTTGCATTAAAAGAAAAATTTAAGAGCTTGCATATAATATGAATCTATTTTATAATGACTACAAATAAGAAAAAAACAAAGAATATATTGGCGTGCATGTTAGTAAAGTATAAAATAAAGTATGGGAATGATAAACAGAGCTATTTGATTTACTCATCTGAGCATTGTAGATTCTGTATTTCTCTAAAATATTTAAGGATATGATTAGAAGTTACTTATGTTATGAAAAATAAATGGTAGCAAATCTGTTGACCAAAAGGTCAAATATAGATATTGTGATTGAACATATGTAGTTCATGACTCTACCTTCCTCACAAAAGTATGTTCACTGAATTATTCTTTAATATTATCCTCTTAACATAAATACAAAAGACACAAAAAGATGTAGCTTTTGCAATATCTGTTGTCATTACCTGCCATGACATTTACGTTACCCTCCTCCCACATTCCAGTGACAAGAATCCTTAACCTGCAGACCATGAACTCCTAGTGGTTCTAGAGGTAGATCTGAAACAGTGCCTATACCCTGCGGAATTGTATATAAAATTTGTGTAATGTATGTTTGTGCATTTCTTTAGGATAAGGAGTTATGGGTTTTATCGTTTTCTAAAAGGAATCATGTTTTTAAAAAGTGTGAGAACCTGTGTTATAAAATTAGCACAGGTAAAGTTTGTTTCTTTTGAAAAAATTAATTTACTTCCTTATAATAGTTAATACAAATTTATTACATATCACTGATTTTTTTTTTTTTTTTCATCCTTAGTTCCCAGGAAGTTCAGAGTCCAGTTAAATGCTAATTCATAATAATCATATTTGACCTTATCTGGCTTATGTTCTTCCTTGTTTTGTTTTTTTTTCTTTCATTTTTGAATCCTCCTTTTTTTATTCCTGTTCTATAGAAGATATATTAAGTTTTGTGGGGGGGGTCTATTATTATAACTTACTTTAATACATACACAATAATTATTAGTTCATATATATTTTATGCTTTAGAAATTTAAATTATAAGAAAAAAGATTTCTATCTTAATTTGTGTACTAATTAAAAAATCAGTTTAAAATTATCTGTTTGAGCTTTGTTGAGAGACTTAATTCTAAGCCAAACATGAAAGACTGAATACACCTTGCTCCCACTTTGCTTTTCTGACTGTAATACTAGTTGGATCTCTCTCCCTTGCCTCTTACCCTTTTGTTTTATTTCTTTTCAGTTTCAACCAGGCATACATTTATTTGTCTGCTGGAGAATTTGACACAACCTCTTCCTCCTTCTCCCTGTTTCTGGGATTGCAGTCAGTGTGTGTTTGTGCACCTGCATGAGGTTCATTCTGGTTATCTCTTGATCTGCAGAGTGAGGCAGGAAAGTGTGCTTAGTAGGGGCTCAACCCTGTTTGAGACCCATGTGCATTAGAGGAGAAACATACAAGGAGATAAGGAAAAATAGACACAAAAGGAAGGAGGGGCCACAATGGTTGAAAATGTGGGTAAAAAATGCAGATAAATTATAATACACATAAAAAAAGATGCAAGGAACAAACAGAAGATCCCATAAGAAAAGAAAACAACTAATGTTTAAGGAAGACGAAATGAGAGTGTATGAAAAAAGAGAGATTAAGAAAGGGGATTGAGGAGCAGATAATAGCATGGCTTGGCTTCTAGTTGAGGGAAGACTAGATAAGGATACTATGCTAAGAATGGAAATAAGACAAATGTGGGCATGATTCTAGGCCTGTATGATTTTAACTGTATTTCAAAAAATATCCCTGGAGCTTTTGCATGTGTGTTACATGAGGATTTATACTAAGGAGACTATGACCAGATGTAACTTTTCAATTCAAGCTTTACTGCTGGGTCCATAGTGAAGAAAATAAAGTGCTAATTTAATTCTTTTCTTCCCTCATTTTACATTCTTTTACCATCCAAATGTATATTACAATTTAGAGTTGATTATCACTCACAATGTAAGAAGAAAAACAACCCCCCGCAAATACACATACCTACTCTACAGAGAGTGAAACCAGGTAAGTGACTTCAGAAACCTAAAAATGAGTTGATCTCCTACACTGTGAGAAAATTGGGTTAAAACAACTTAATGGTGATACAGAAGTCTTTTACGTTTGCTAATAAAAATTGATTGTTTAGGCAAGGTGGTAAAACAAAAGATATCTGTAGGCAGGGGACTAGAGGAAGTTAATAGCCTTTCTTGGCTCCTAGTGATTTAGCAAGTGTCACAAAGTAATGACACATTTGGGTGTGTCTTATATTCTCCATTAGGGCAAACTTAAGGATTTGTTATTTCCTGATTAAATAGTTAAAGGAATGCTATGTTAATAAGAAAAACAGCTTTTATTCTGATAGCATGTTCATATGTAGAATATGAAATCGCTTTTTGAGGAGTTAAAACAACTGAACAAGTATCAAGGAAGGTTTACATAAGCTTCTGCACAGTTATGTTGTTGACTTTTCCTACAGAGCTCACTTATTTCACTCACCTTGTCTGCACATTTCCACTTGCAGTTAAGATGCCTGATATTTATCCTATAAAGCTATGCCATTTATTTAAAGGGAAAAATACTATTTTTTTTCTTTTTCAAAGGAATATTTTCAGTTTATTTGACTTTGAAAGTAACTTTAACAGTGGCTAATCTTCAAATGCAAAGGAAGAACATCTCCCAGAAATCTTTGTTCAACACTTCTGGGAAGATAACATACTTCAAAAAAACATTTTAACATTCTAACTGCATTGTTGCAACTGGCAGAGATCATTGAACACACTTAGTGATTTAGTTTTGTAAAGAGAATATTATGAGAAAAATAAACCTAGCTTGTTTTTTAAACCTATGTTTTTATCCATTTGACAACTTTTGGTTGCTATAATTTTGTCATTGTAAAGAAATAGGAGTGTAAATAATGAATGGTTTAGTCTGATCCAGCAGAAAGTCAGAATATTTGCTGAGGGCAATCCAAGTAATTGGCAAAGTTCACTGCATTCCTGGAGCTTACTTTATCTAATGGATCTCAGCACCCGCTGAAAGAGGAGTGAAATTATCCCTATTACTCAGGGATTTGTGGTGGAAAGAGGCTTTGTCCAAGCAAAGAAGGAAACTTTGTCATTTCTTCTCAAATTGCTGATCTATTTTCAGAAACAAAGTCTGGTCAGACAGACTTACTGAAAAGAGCAGACAGATGAACTCTCTGTTTCTTTTCTGTCCATATACTTTCCTTAGAATGGAAAACTGAAATGAAATCATGTTTAATGGAACTTAGAGGTATGGTCATTGAGGAAGAGAACCAGGGGAAGAGAAAGGACACAGATGGAATGAGGACAAGATGGGGGAGAAAAATGACAGAAGTAAGGGAGGAGAATGCAATACTTAAATTTCTATTCCAAAGAAAAGTAACCACTGCCAGTCACTGTGAATGTTCTTCTCTATTGTAAATAGAAACCATGGAAACAGACATTCACCTGTTCATTCTTTTTCTTGGGGGGGGGGGGGTAGTTGTTGCAACACAAAAACTCTACCTTTTTACTTAGCCACCAATACTGGGGGAAAAAATAGTACAGCAGATAATTAAGAAAAACATTTCATAGTTCTTTTAAGAGATCAACAAGTTAGAAAGTTTGATTTTAAGAAGTAGTTACATGGATTACATGCTGATTTTCTTTGCTTCATCTTTTTTGATTCAGGCATATATCAGCAGATTATAAATTTGAAAGAGAATTTTCAATCAATGTAATGAAGTAGAAGGTTTCTGAAAGTATGTTTTTGATGGATTGGTAGAAGTGAGTAATGGTTGTGGTCATATTGAAAAAGAGTAAGCAAGTTTGAAATGTACCCGATTCTTAAGCATTCTGTGTGTTCAACTGAATTTGAGTATCTGTATAGTGATTTTTTATAAAAATTCTTGCCCTCTCGTAAGTTCATCATGGTGATTTAAACTTTACTTATAAAGAAGTAAATTATTTTTCAGAACCATTTTCTTGGAAAGCCATATATCAGAAAAAAGAAGATACTCTTTTTTTTTCAAAAACAATTTTTCTTTGTTGATTTTAGAGAGAGAGGAATGAAGAGGGAGAGAGAAATAGAAACATTGATGAGAGAGAACATTGAATGGCCGCCTCCTGCATGCCCCCACTGGGGATTGGGCCCATAGTCTGGGCATGTGCCCTGACTGGGAATCAACCTGTGACCTCTTGGTGGATGGGTCAATGCTCAGCTAGTAAGCCACGCTGGCTGGGCAAAATACACATTCTTATAAACAACTCTAGTTTTTCCCAGCACATTAATCTCCTCTCCTGTACAGCAAACCTTTGAAAAAGTTGCCTATACTCGGGGTTCTGTCTTTTCCTCCTCTCTCTCTACCTCTCTTCCTGTCTCTTACTATTATTATTTTTACTATGGAAAATTTCTAACCTTTGCAAACGTATAAAAAACAGTATTCTCATGTACTGTCATTCAGCTTAAACAATTACTAACACGTGGCAATCCCATTTTATCCTTATTTTCCTTCTTCCTATCCCTATCTGTACCCTACCACTGTGTTATTTTGAAGCAAATTCTATCATCATATAATTCTATCTGTAAATTCTTCTGTAGGTATGTTTAAAAGACATGAAGTATCTTAACAAACAATTATAGTGATCACTCCTAACAAATAAAATAAGTCCCTGATATTTCAAATATCCAGTCAGTGTGAAACTTCCCATAGTCTAACAAACCTTTTTTAAGGCTTTGTTTGTTTGAATTCACATTTCTGTGTGGATGTATTTTGTTGTTTGTTTTTGAATATAAATAAGGTGCATACATTATAATTGGTTGATTTGCCTCTTAATCTTTTAAAACATGGATCTCTCCTTTGTGTTTATTTCCTTGATATTTACTTCCTTTGCCTGTAGAGTTTTCCACAATCTGGATTTACTGACTGATTCTCTCTTGAACCCACTGCAATTGGGCTTTTACTCTTACCACTCTGGGAAGCTGCTCTTATCAAAGGTCACTAAGGAAACTCCACATTACACAGTCCATTGGCCAGTTCTTAATCCTCATTTTAGTTATCTTATCAACATTATTTAACACACTTGGTAATTCCACCATCCTTAATATACTTCCTTGAATCGATTGCCAGGACAGCCACTCACCTGTTTTCCTTCTACAATAGTGACCAAGATATTTGTGCTGGTTCCTTCTCTTTTCCTTGACCATTAAATGTCAGAGGACCTAGTCCTCAACCTTGCTCCTCTTTTCTATCTACTCTTACTCTATTGGTCATCTCATTTAACTTGAGACATATATTCATGCATATTCACTGATCTATTTGATATTACTATATCCAAATGGAAGTTTCCAAATTCCAGACACATATCTAACACTTTTATTTTATTTGTTTATTTTTATTTAATTAATTTATTTTTGTTACAGAAGTTTCTCCTTTTTCCCCCACTGACACCCCGCTTCCCCACCCTCCCTGCCCTGTCCTCAGCTTTGTTGTCCATGTCCATTGTTAATGTATACATGCATATAAGTTCTGTGGTTTATCTCTCCCCCCGACCCCCTCTTCTGGGGATTGTTAGTCTGTACCCATGTCTGTGGGACTACCCCGTTCCTCAGACTGTTATATTCATTATATTCCACAAATAAGTGAGATCATGTAATATTTGTCTTTCTCTGCTTGGCTGTTTTGCTTAGGATAATACTTTCCAGGTCCCTCCATGTCATCTCAAAGGATAAGAGATCTTTCTTTCTTACAGCTGCATAGTACTCCATTGTGTATATATGTACCACAGCTTTTTTATCCATTCGTCTACAGATGGACATTTGGGCTGTTTCCAGATCCTAGCTATTGTAAATAGTGCTGCTATAAACATGGGGGTACATATATTCTTTTTGATTGGTGTTTCAGGCTTCTTAGTGTATATTCCTAGAAGTGGGATCACTATGTCAAATGGAAGTTCAATTTTTAATTTTTTGAGGTAACACCATAGTGTTTTCCATAGTGGCTGCACCAGTCTGCATTCCCACCAGCAGTGTACCAGAGTCCCCTTTTCTCCACACCCTTGCCAACACTTATTGTTTGATGATTTGTTGATGGCGGCCATTATGACAGTGTGAGGTGATACCTCATTGTTGTTTTAATTTGCATCTCTCTGATGATTAGTGATGTTGAGCATTTCTTCATATGTCTCTTAGCCATTTGTATGTCCTGTTTGGAGAGGTGTCTATTTAGTTCCTCGGCCCATTTTTTAATTGGGTTCTTTGTCTTCGCTTTGTTGAGCTGTATGAGCACTCTCTATAAATAGGAAATTAACCCCTGATCTGATGTATCATTGGCAATTATGCTGTCCCATAGAGTGGGTTGCCTTTCCATTTTGGTGGTGGTTTATTTTGCAGTACAGGAGCTTTTGAGCTTGATGTAGTCCCATGTGTTCATTTTTTCCTTTGTTTCCTTTGCCTTAGGTGCTGTATCAGTGAAAATTGTGCTGCGTATGATGTCTGAAATTTTGTTGCCTACATTTTTTTCTAGGATTTTTATGGATTCATGAATTACATTTAAGTCTTTTATCTATTTTGAGTTTATTCTTGTGTGTGGTGTAAGTAGATGGTCTAGTTTCATTTTTTTTTACATGTGGCTATCCAATTTTCCCAACACCATTTATTAAAGAGGCTGTCTTTACTCCACTGTATGCTCTTGCCCTCTTTGTCAAACATTAATTGAGCATATTGCTTTGGGCCCATTTCTGGGTTCTCTGTTCTGTTCTATTGATCTATTTGCCTGTTCTTGTGCTAGTACCAGGCTGTTTTGATTACAGTGGCTTTGTAGTATAACCTGAGATCTGGTAATGTGATCCCTTCAACTTTGTTCTTCTTTTTGAAGATTGCTGTGGCCAATCAAGGTCTTTTTTGGTTCCATATGAACTTTTGAAATATTTGTTCTGTGAAGTATGTCATTGGTATTTTGATGGGGATTGCTTTGAATCTATAGATTGTTTTGGGTAGTATGGACATTTTAATGATGTTAATTCTTCCAATTCATGAACAAGGTATGTGCTTCCATTTTTTTATATCTTCTTCGATTTCTTTTTTCAATAACCTATAGTTTTCAGTGAATAGGTCCATTATTTCTTTGGTTAAGTTTATTCCCTAGGTATCTTAATTTTTTTACTGTGATGGTAAATGGAATTTTTTTTTTTTTTAGTTTCTGTTTCTGTGAGTTCATCATTAGAGTATAAGAATGCCGTAGATTTCTTGTTAATTGTGTATCCAGCTCCTTTCCCAAATTCATTTATTTATTTATTTTATTTATTTATTTTTATCCTTACCTGAGGACATTTTTCCATTTTTTGTACAGATAGAGTGGGAGGGAGAGAGAGGAAGAGAGAGAGAGAGAAACATCGATGTGAAAGGGACACATCGAGTGGCTGCCACCCGCACAACCAACCAGGGCCAGGGACAAACTGTAACCGAAGTACGTGCCCTTAGTGGGAACCGAACCCGGGTCTCTCCATACCGCAGGCCGACGCTCTAACCGCTGAACCAAACCGGCCAGGGTGCCAAATTCATTTATTAAGTCTAGTAGATTTTTGATGGAGTCTTTGGGGTTTTCTATGTATAGTATCATGTCATCTGTGAATAATGACAGTTTCACTTCCTCCTTTCCAATTTGGATCCCTATTATTTTTTTCTTCCTGTCTGATTGCTGTGGCTAAGACTTCCAGTACTGTGTTAAATAAGAGTGGCAAAAGTGGGCATGCTTGTCTTGTTCCTGTTCTTAAGGGAAATGCTTTTAGTTTTTGACCATTGAGTATGATGTTGGCTGTAGGTCTTTCATATATGGCCTTTATTGTATCGAGATATGATCCCTCTATTCCCAGATTGCTGAGCATTTTTATTAGAAATGGGTGCTAGATTCTGTCAAATGCTTTTTTAGCATCTATTGATATGATCATATGATTTTTATCTTTCATTTTGTTTATGTGGTGTATCACATTTATTGATTAGCGAATATTGTACCAGCCTTGCATCCCTGGGATGAATCCCACTTGATCATGGTGAATAATTTTTTTCATGTATTTCTGGATTTGATTTGCTAGTATTTTGTTCAGAATTTTGGCATCTATGTTCATCAGGGATATTGGCCTGTAGTTTTCTTTCTTTGTAGTGACTTTTTCTGGTGTTGGAATTAGAATTATGTTGGCCTCATAAAACGAGTTTGGAAGTGTTCCTTCTTCTTGAATTTCTTGAAATACTTTGAGGAGAATGAGTATTAGTTCTTCTTTGAATGTTTGGTAAAATTGCCCCATGAAGCTGTCCGGGCCTGAGCTTTTGTTTGCTGGGAGAGTCTTGATTACATCTTCAATTTCTTTTGTTGTTACTGGTCTGTTCAAGTTTTATATCTCTTCCCGGTTCAGTTTTGGGAGACTATGTGTTTCTAGTAATTTGTCCATTTCGTAGAGATTGTCAAATTTGTTTCCGTATAATTGTTCATAATATTTGTTCACAGTCCTTTGTATTTCTGTGTTGTCAGTTATTATTTCTCCTCTTTCATTTTGTGTATTTGTGTTCTCTCTCTTTGTTTCTTGGTGAGTCTAACTAAGTGTCCATCAATCTTGTATATGTTTTCGAAGAACCAGCTCTTTGTTTTATATCCTTTGCCTTGTTTTTATGGTCCCCATGTCATTTATTTCTGCTCTGATCTTTATTATTTCTTTCCTTCTAGTTGCTCTGGGGTTCTCTTTTTGTTTGCTTTCCAGTTCTTTAAGTTGTGAGGTTATATAGTCTATTAGAAATTTTTGTTTCTTGAGGTAAGCCTGTAGTGCTATGAACTTCCCTCTCAGAACTGCGTTCGCTGCATCCCATAGCTTTTGTGTTGTTGTGTGTTCATTGTCATTGGGTTCCAGAAAGTTTTTAATTTCTTCCTTGATCTCCATGGTAACCCATTCATTGTTCAATAACGTGCTATTTAGCCACCATGTTTTCAAATGTCTTTGCATGTTCTTGTTGCAATTGATTTCTAGTTTCATGCCATTGTGATCTGAGAAGATGCTTGATATGATTTCAATCTTCTTGAACTTGTAGAGACTTAATTTTTTCCCTAACATGTGGTCTTTCCTTGAGAATGTCCCATGTGCACTTGAGAAGAATGTGAATTCTGCAGTTTTGGGGTGTAATTCTCTGTAGATATCTATTAAATTCATTTAGAGTCTGTGTAATGTTGTTAATTTTTTGTCTAGATGATCTATCCAATGATTTCAGCGGGGTGTTGAAGTACCCTGCTATGATTGTATTGCTATCAATTTCTCCTTTGAAGTCCTCCAGAAGATTTTTAATATATGTTGGTGCTCCTATATTGGGTGCATATATGTTTACCAAGGTTATATCTTCCTGTAGGATAGATCCTTTCAATATTATGTAGTGGCCTTCTTTGTCTCTAGTTATGGTCTTCATTTTGAAATGTACTTTTTCAGATATGAGTATTGCTACCCCACCTTTTTTTTTTTCCTTTCTGTTTGCTTGAAAGATTTTTTCCCATCCCTTCACTTTCAACCTATGTGAGTCTTTTGTTGTGAGGTGGGTATCTTGTAAACAGCATATATGTGAGTCATGCTTTCTTATCCCATCAGCTACTGTGTCTTTTTATCAGAGCATTCAAACAATTCACATTTAAGGTGATAATTGATATGTACTTATTTATTGCCAATTTTGTTTATTGTGGTTATATTTTCTTCCTATTTCTTCTACTAATTACAGCAGGGTTTTTTTTTTTAGCATTTCTTGCAGTGCTGGTTTGGTGTTAATATATTCCCTTAGCCTTTTTTCTGGTCTGGTAAGTTGTTTATTTGACCTTCTATTTTGAATGATTGCCTTGCTGGATAGAGTAGTCTTCGATTCAGATTCTTGTTTTTCATGACCTTGATTACTTCATGCCACTCCCTTCTGGCCTGTAGTGTGTCTGTTGAGAAGTCAGCTGAGATCCTTATGGGGTTTCCTTTGTAGGTAACCTGTTGATTATCTCTTGTTGCCTTTAGGTTTCTCTCTTTGTCTTTAATTTTTGGCATTTTAATTACTATGTGTCTTGGTGTGGGCCTGTTTGGGCTGTTCTTACTTGGGCTCTCTGTGCTTCTTGAACTTGAATGCCTTCTTTCCTCACCAAATTAGGAAAGTTTTCTGTCGCTATTTCCTCAAATATATTCTCTAATCCTTGCCCATTTTCTTCCTCTTCGGGGACTCCTATAATGCGAATGTTATTACGTTTGCAGTTGTCCCACAGTTCTCTTAAACTATCTTCCTGTTTTTAAATTGTTTTTTCCTTTTGGTTTTCTGATTGGTTGATTTTGTCTACCCTGTCTTCTAATTCACTGATCTGGTCCTCAGCTTCCTCTACTCTGCTGGTTAGTCCTTCCAATGTGTTCTTTATTTCTGTGATGTCATTCCTCATTTCCACCTGTTTGGTTTTCAATGTTTCTATATCTTTACTCATGGTGCTGATGTCCTTACTCATGCTGTTGAGATTCCTCAAGATCAAGGCTCTCAACTCTACCTCTGATAATTTGCTTAACTACATTTCATTTATCTCATCTTCGAAAGAGTTCTCTTATTCTTTCATTTAGAATTTGTTTCTTTGTTTCATCATTTTGGCCATCGCAGTGGGTTTTGGAATCTGCCACATTTTCCCTATGGGTGTTGGTGTTCTGCTTTTTGTGGCTCCCTCTACTGGGTTTGGATGGTTCTGGGTGGGCCCACGTTAAACATCACTGTCAAGTCTTACTTTCCTGGGTAGATTTGCAAGCCTAGGAAAGGTTTAGTTATCCTCTAACTTTTTCCTGGAGGCTAGTAGTCTCAGTTACTCAATGCCTTGAAATGTAGCCCTGGTGTTCTGCATAAGAGGATTTCCAGAGGGTGGGATAGATGCTGGTTGTTAATGAGCCTCAATTTTCATTTCTTTGCCTCACCTGGGAAAGGCTGAATCTCCAAGGGGTTGGGGGGGGCTGCTGCTTTTGCCCACAGCTCTGGGAAGGAGCACACTGTCCACTGTCCTTTGTGGCCGCAACTCAGCAAAAACTCTGAGTGCCCTCCAAATCTGGGTTGTGCCTTGGCCAGTTTGCTCAGTGGTTAGAGTGTCAGCCTGTGGTCCACAGAGACCCGGGTTCGGTTCCCGCTAAGGGCATGTACCTTGGCTGCAGTTTGTCCCTGGCCCTGGTTGGGTTGTGTGGGTGGCGGCCACTCGATGTGTCCCTTTCACATCGATGTTTCTCTCTCTTCCTCTCTCTTCTTCCTGCTCTGTCTGAATAAAAAATGGAAAAATGTCCTCGGGTGAGGAAAAAAACAACAACAAAAAAACAAATCTGGGTTGTCCTCACAGAGTTTCAGCCCGGTCTGCCCTCCCTCTGCGGTAGCCCCCAGGTGAATGGCTCTGGCTATTTTAGTGCTCTGTACCGGCTCTCTGGACTGTGGAGCGGGTTTGGTTTTTATTCTCCAAGGGCGCTGCTCACAGCTAAGACTGCTGCTGTCTGTGGGCTCCCAGCCCACCACCCTCTTGCACCTCCGCAGATCCTACCAGTGTCCTTGGTTTTATGGTCCTGTCCTGCTGCTTCTCTTTTGCTTTTTTCTGAGGATTTGTCTTTATTTTACTTGTAATTCCCGTTTGATCCTGGGAGATCGTCTGTGTAGCTTCTATTCACTCTGCCTCCATTTCCACATCCTCTATGCATATATTCTGCACAGCTGGGTCACACAGGCCTCTCTGGTGCCCCTGCACCATGCAGGACTCATGGGTAACTGGATGGCACTGTCCCTTTGGGGACCTGGCTCTATGCTTATGTTATGGGCTGTTGTGTTGCACAGGCCTCCCTGGTGTTTCAGCACCCAGCAGGTCCTGCAGGTAACTGGATCGCACAGTCTCTGCTGGGTAGCACAGGCCTCTCTGGTGCCCCCGCACCCTGCAGGTCCCAAGGGCAGGCAGCTGGATCGCACCAGTCTCTCTTGGGCTCTGGCTTCCCACTGCTCTTGTGAGCTGCTGGACTGCACAGGCCTCTGTGGAGCCCCAGGTCCTGCTGCTGGTAGCTGGGGAGTGCTGCTTCCCTGTGGGGCTCAACTGCTGCTCAGCTTTTGCTGTAGTTTTTGGGGATGTGTCTCAGCTGCTGGTCTGTGCTTCTGTTGCCTGGGGATGGATGTCTGCTCCCCAGCCTCTGTTGCTGGGGGCATATCTTGAGTCTGATCGGGCTGCTACTATGGGGGATGGTGCTGGGCTCCCGACTGTCCATAGTTTCTGTGACCGGCACCTGGGGAGCTTCACTACTGTGCACTGGTCTGTGTCGACACAGAATGTCCACTGGTCCGATGGTGCCAGGTGTGCTGGTGGGCTCAGGTTGCTGGGCCCTAGCTGCTCCCACTGCCTCCTCCCAGGGAAGACCAGGGATCTTCCAAAATGGTGGGACCTACCCGAGGCACAGGGAGAAGCGCCCTGAAGGGCTGCTTACTGTGGTAGCCGGCTGCTCCTGTCCACAGCACAGAAACCTTCTGCTCCATGTCTCTGCACTGCAGGAGTTTGGTCCTCCACCTTCATGTCCAGTCACACTCTCTCACACACTAGCTCGCTCTCTCACACACTCACCCTCCCTCTGGTCCTCCCCACGGTCATCTTCCTGAGTTCTCTAACACTTTTACAACTGAGCTCCTAGCCCTGGCTGCTGTGGCTCAGTTGGTTGGGTGTCATCCCAGGCACTGAAAGGTTAATGGTTTGATTCCTGGTCAGGTTACATGTATGGATTTAGGGCTCAGTCTTTGGTAGGGTGCATACAGAAGGCAGTTGATAACCGATTGATGTTTCTCTCTCTGCTTCTCCTTTCCCCTCTCTTTAAAAATAATAATTTTTAAAAATCTTTAAAACGAAGCTGCTACATGCTTCTCACACCTGCCCCACAAAGCCTTACCACCAGCTTTGTGAATAGCAGCTGTGCCTTCGGTTGCTCACTCCAAATATCTTGGAATCACCCTGACTCACTTTTCTTTCATGCCTTACTTCTAGTTGGTCATTTTGTCTTCATCTTCAACATACATGCACATCTCAACCATTTCTCAGCAGCCCTTTCCACCACCTTGTTCTACCCATCTTGATCTTTCAATCTGGCTTATTGTGATAGTCTCCTAACTGGTCTCTTTGATTTGACTATTGTCATAAATATAATCTACACTCAACCTAGCAGGCAGAGAGACTCTTGAAATACTAAAAAAATTAAAGGTACTTTTCTGCTCAAAATTTTCCACCAGCTTCCTCTCTCACTCAGAGTTAACTTCCAAGTTTCCTTGCAGTGACCCCCCACTCTCCACCATTACCTCTCTGACGCTATTCCTCATTTATGTCTCTTTGGCTTCTTCTACTTATGCCACAGAACTTATTTTTTTGAGGGTAGGGTAGGACTGTAGGTCTAGCTAAAAATGACTTTGTAAAACTTGGTGGAATTTGAATTATTATTGCTGAACAAATATGTAAGATATAGGGAGGAAATAACTTGCTCGAATAGAATTAAAAAGCTAAAGAACTTTCCAGGTTGTCCCAGACATATAATACCTTGCTCTACCCTGGACCATTGATCAACAAATACCCATAAATTGTTTATTTTGATATCAAGGGGAAAATGTCTATCTTGGTCCATGTATACATATGTACATTCATTTATCCTAAGAATATTGGAGAACATAGCCACTTTCAGTTTTTAGGTAGTGTGGGAAAGACTATTACTTTCACATAGACTTTGGAATTGAAGAGTGGCCTTTTAATTAGCTCGTGCTGATGTTTTATCTGGGTTTGCCATTTCAAACTGATTCTCATTATTATTATTTTTTTATCCTTACCCAAAAAATTTTTTCCATTGATTTTTAATAGAGTGGGAGGGAGGGAAGGAGGAAGAGAGAGAGAAAGAGAGAGAGAGAGAGAGAGAGAGAGAGAGAGAGAGAGAGAGGAGAGCATTGACATGTGAGAGACACATGAATTGGTTGCCTTTGGCATGACCCTGACCAGTGCTGGGGATCAAACTTGCAACCTGGGTACTTGCCCTTGACTGGGAATCGAACCTGAGACCCTATGGTCCTTGGGCCAATGCTCCAACCACTGAACCAAACCAGCCAGGGTGTGATGCTCATTCTTAAATGTCAATCTATGTTCCATTGTACAGTTGTGAGAACACAGTCTTTCTTGCTCAAGAATTCCGAGTGAAAGAAGGGGAAATCTGGGAGTTGAATACCATAGTCTCCTGTACTTCTAATAATGCCAAGAAGAGGATGTATTATTAATAAACAGGTATTTATACTTCAGTCTTAGGCATTTTAAAATCCTTGACATTGCATCCATTTTTTTTCTGATTTATATTTTTAAACAATATTTTTTCTTAATTTGATGAAATGTGCGTACATTTAAAAATAGCTCTAAACAGACAAAAAATAATTCTAGTCAATTCTGTATTGTCATCATGTAAAATTACTCTCTGTATCTCTAATATATTTCTCCCTCCCCTAAGAAATTAAACAGACACATGAAATACAAATAAATATGTGTTTGCTATAATGCTACTTGACATTTTAGTTGTAATGAAGAGGACTTCTAATATTAACCAACATTAATTAGAAATTTAAAGTGCTTTAAACATGAAGTATAATAACAATGCTGAGTGAATTAGGCACATTCATGCTTATTAAAGATTTCTTTCTGAATGCTGCAATATTAAGCAACTGTAGGATGCCTACCACATGAGTCTTGAGTTTTCTGTATACTTGTTTTGTAGCTGTTACTCCTTCCTTGGATATTGTGGCACTGGTGATAGGTTCCATAGTCTAGGTCAGCAGCATTGAAAGAGGTACCACCTCAGTGTGTGGGATGGATTGAAGGTGTGGTTCTGGGAGAAGCAAAGCAGCCTACTGTTTTTGATTTGGTTATGTTAGTATTTTCTTTTTCAAAATGCACATGTTTACTTTTTTCTGACTATTAGAACTAGTACATGTACATGGCAAAATGTTTCAGACACTGAAAAATGTAAAGAAAAATTTCCTCTTATCTGAACATCCAGAGATAGTAACTGCCCACACTTTTTATGTGTATCTTTTTTAGAAATTCTTCTCTTGTTCCATGTGTCCTCTCTCTTTCTCATCTTCCTCTTCTTTCTTTCTCCCCTCCCTCTCTCTATATGAATTGCCTATATATTATGTAGGAATTATGTATATCATGTGGGAATTATTTATATATTTACACGTGTGTTTGTATAGATTTTATTAAAGAAAAATGAAATCTATTATACTCTGTATACTATGTGAACCTTCAGCCCTTCGCCACATACCTGCACCAGGACTTAGTGTCATTTTTTCCTTTTCACCTTTACATTTCTATTATGTGAAAAATAATTTCATCATACTAGTTTGCATTTTATAAAATTAGTAGAATTGAACATATTTAGTTTACTAATTAGTCATTAAAGATTTTTCTTTTGTAAACTGACATTCAAGTTTTCTCCTATTTTTCTTGCATCTTTTCTTATTCATATATGAGAGAGCATTATAATGAAGCAACCCCTTTTCTCTCATATATATTGCAAATACTGTTTTTCAGTTTGTAGCCTGACTTTTGATGTTGATTATGGTGTTTTTTGAAATATAAAGTTTACAATTTTACATATTATCTACTATTAAACATTTTTTTCTGTATTGATTTTAGTCAGAGAGGGAGAGAGAGAGAGAAATAGAAACATCGATGAGAGAGAACATAAATTGGCCGCCTCCTGCATGGCCCCCACTGGGGATTTGGCCCATAATCTGGGCATGTGCCCTGACCAGGAATCGAACTGGCAACCTTTTGGTGCATGGGTTGATGCTCAACCACTGAGCCACACTGGCTGGGCGATATTATTTATTATTAAAAGTCAATGACTTTATGATTTTTACCTGTGTTGATTTTCTCAGAAAGAAATTTATTTTCTGTCATGTGCTCAACATTGTGGGTAAGTCTGAGGAGTAAGATATAGACCATATAATTCAATAAGGGATTTAAAAGAATTCTCTCTCAAGATTTTTTTATTCTCCCTCCCTAAGTAAGGAAATGTATTTTGGGAATTTCTCTATTATTTTTTCTCATGTCTCAATTTAGTTATAATTTTAGAAGTATAGTGAAGCTCTCTTAGAATAGAATAATGATAAGTCATTTTCTGCTAATCTGTAAATAAGGGAAAGATTGGTAGGTTTTAGAGTGTTCAATTTACTACCTTGTTAGATTGACATCTTTTACTAAATAGTCTATTGGAAGCCACAGTAAACATATTTCAGGAATTTATATCTGGGATTTTCAGACATTTTTTTTTCATGTGAATGATCATGACATTTCTTAGAATAAATTTTATTCCTAGTCTATTGTGTCAGAATTTGCACATAATTGGTTAAAGATAATCATGATGTGCTTTTGTGACAGTTTCGTTTTCCAAGAATCAAATAGAAAGATAGCTAAACTGAATCTCGTACCAGTTGATCATTTTGATGATGAAAATGGAGATCACATGACCCTTTGGAACTCTATGGACCCCAATTCTGATTGGCTTAGATGTTCATAGATCTACTGAGTAGAATCCTTCCTTTTCCAATTTGGGCTGATGTGGAGCTTGGAACATAAATTAAAAGTATTGTTCTGAATGTGCTTTTCTTATTTTTTGGACCTCAAATTAAGGGTCCAATTTAAGTCCACTTGTGCCCAGCTTGTGTGGCTCAGTGGTTGAGCATCGACCAATACACCAATTTAAATCCACTTGCTATATTACATCTCTCCTCAACCACTATGAGTAGATGTGATTTTTTGCTTTGTGAAATTCTCTTAAGTATTTTTGGTACTTAATCATATGTTGTCTTGTGTTGATATTTTATTTAAAGCATTTCCCAAGTGATACACATACACAACAGATATACAAATATAAAAATGTCTTTTTAGTTTTCATATGCATATTATTCTGTATGAAAGTAATCAGTGTACATATTCTGCTTTTTTACATCTATGTATTTCATGGTACTATACAGTCTTTATATTAATTTTTCTAACAGTTTTATCAGTAAATGCATTAGAATTTATTTAACACTTCTCTTAATAGTTAACATTTAGTTTTGTTCCATTTTTAATTTTTATAGTGTTTTGAATAACATAGCAATGAATATATTTCTACATAAAGATTTTTCCATATTTTGTATGATTTCTTTAGGATAGATTCCCAGAATCTGAATTACTGAGCCAAAGGTAATGAACAGTTTTAAGGCTCTTAATGCTCATTGCCAAATTTCTTTCAAAAGAATTCCACTGATACTGTATATAATTATATTCTTTCAAAACCTCTGTCATTGCTGAGTATCATCATTTTTCTAACAATAACACAGTTTTCTTCAACCTTCTGTACTAACAAATTTGGACTTTTTGCATATATTCTTTTACTAATTATATTTTTCTCTAATGAATTTTTAGTCTTTTGACCTTTCAAATATTAGATCTTATCTCCCCCTTAATATTGTGTACAGGCTATGTCAAAAGAAAACATTTATTCAGTGTATTAGTTTCCTAGGGCTGCTATAACAAAGTACCACAAACTGGGATGGCTTAAACAACAGAAATTTATTTCTCATAGTTTTCGAGGCTAGAAGTCTGAGATCAGGATCCTGGCAGATTGGGTCTTTCTGAGAGTTATGAGGGATAATCTGTCTTCAATATCTCACTTCTAGCTTCTGGTGGTTTTCTGGCAATCTTTGGTTTGGTTGTAGATGTATTACCTGGATCTCTGCCATCATATTCACATGACATTCTCCCTGTTTCTGTGTCTGAGTCTACATATTTCTGATTTTTTATAAGGACATTAGTCATATTGGATTAGGAGCCCAACCTACTCCAGTATGATCTCTTAACAAATTATTGAAAGGACCCTATTTGCAAATAAATTCACATTCTTGAGATACAGGCAGTTAGGACTTCAACATATGAATTTTAGGGGGGCATAATTCAACTCATAACATTCAGTAATTCACTTATTAATATGTTTATTGATTATTTATTTAGGCAATGAACATTTATGTAGTGATTCCTACAATGTTAAGCAGAGATGAAACAGACAGTTCCTGCCCTCATGGAACTGAAAGTTTAGATGTGCAACCTACTGCTCCATGTTTCATTCATTCTGCTCTAGCTGCTCGGGTCTCCTTCATGTTCCTGGCACAGTCCTTCTTCAGGGACTTTGTACTTTCTCTTTCCTGTGCCTGGAATAACTTTTCACTAGATGTCTGTGGGGCTTGCGCCTTCTCTTCCCTCAATTCTCTAGTCAAATGTAGATAAGGAAACTGAGAAGTAACAAGTCTCCAGTCTGGAATGAAAATCTAGTCATCCCTTTCTCTCTCTGGGGACTCTTCCATTTGGCATCATTCTCCTAGAAATCAAAATACTCTGTTATATTTCCTTCCTTCCTTCCTTCCTTCCTTCCTTCCTTCCTTCCTTCCTTCCTTCCTTCCTTCCTTCCTTCCTTCCTTCCTTCCTTCCTTCCTTCCTCTTTCTTCTTCCTTCCTTCCTTCCTCTTCTTTCTTTCTTTCTTTCTTTCTTTCTTTCTTTCTTTCTTTCTTTCTTTCTTTCTTTCTTTCTTTCTTTCTTTCTATCTATCTTTCTTTCCTTTTCTTTCTCTCTCTCTGTCTCTCTCTCTCTTTCTTTTTCTTTTTTGTTAATTCTCACCTGAGGATATTTTTCCACTGATATTTTTAGAGACAGTGGAAAAGAGTGAGGGGGAAAAAGAGAAACATCAATGTGAAAAAGACATATCAATTGGTTGCCTCCCACATGACCCCGACCAGGGCTAGGGATTGAACCTGCAACCTAGGTACGTGTCCTTGACTGGGAATCAAACACGGGACCCTTCATTCTGCAGGTTGACGCTCTAACTGCTGAGCCATACTGGCCAGGGCTACTCTATTATATTCTTAATGTATTCTGTAACCTGATTTTTCTTAGGAAAACTTTTTTTTCCAATTATCTTGTATTTTTGCTGCCATTTTTTTTTTTTTTTTTTTTTTTTACAGCTGATTTTATTAATTCCAGATCTTATTTTCCGATAATCTCAAAAGGCACTGTCTAGCCCTGTCCAGTGCAGCTTAGTGGATAGAGCATCAGCCCACGTACTGAAGGCTTATGGGTTCAATTCCCAGTCAAGGGCAAGTACCTGGGTTGTAGGTTCGATCCCTGGCCCTGGTTGAGGCATATGCGGGAGGCAACTAATTGATGTGTCTCTCTCACATCAATGTTTTTCTCTGTCTCTCTCTTTCCCCATTCCTCCCTTCCAGTCCCTCTAAAATTCAATGGAAAAATATCATCAGGTGAGGAATAACAACAATACCAAAATGCACTGTGTAAATTCTGACTCTTAGATTTATTGAATTTCTTGGTGGTGTACCATGATCAGTTTTATTTATGAGTCACAGACCCTTCATAAGAAGGTATAATTCAGATTTGTGTAGTACAGAGTTGATTTTCTCTGCCTTATCATAGTACAGATAGAGAGCAATATTATAATGAGCCAGCCACTCCACAGTTCAGACCCCCTCAAAGAATTTCTCTTATGTCCCAAGATGGTCAACTCTTTAAGGCCCAATCCTATCCCTGTGGAAGCACATCTCTCTGTATAAAGCAAACATTATGGCCAGTATCCAATACTTTTTGAGATTTATTATGAACTTATCATCTCTTTTCTACTCCATACCCTTGTTTCTTATCTCATTTTGACACATCTTACTGCATTTCTCCAGGTCCAAATTATGGGCACCATTCACTTGTACACTGCATTTTCTTTTTTTCTGCTAAATCATTTGGGAGGATAGTCTCTTTAATAACTCTCCTTTTGACCTCTCATGGGAGACTGCTGATTTCTCTTATGGGAAGAGCTGCCAGCTCTAACTTGAATCCCAAAGAACTTGGCTCTTTGAAGCATGCCTTATCCACATTTCTCACACTTTCCATCAGTAAAAACAAACCTAATAGTTGTCTCTCTCTCTCTCTCTCTCTCTCTCTCTCTCTCTCTCTCTCTCTCTCCCTCTCTCTCTCTCTCGCTCTCTCTCAATCATCTGATAAGCTCTTATAGTAGCTGATGTTTGATCTATGTTGGCCCCTCTATTTGTCCCTATTATGCTTTGGCCATGGATATGGGGACAACTTTAACAACAACAACAACACCATCATCAAATTTCTGGGCACTATAACATAACTCAAGAGTTACTTTAGGTTCGTCTCTTACTCAGGCAGTTAAAATGTCCTTACTAATTAGTATGTCTTGTTCATCATCTCACTGACTTCAAACATTTTACTGGAAAACTGGGGCACAGAGGTTGTGCTATACTCTACTGTACTATCAGAGCCAGGATATTGATACTGATTCAGTAAAGGTTCAGAGAATTCCATCACCACAAGACTCCTCTTCTTATTCTTTTACAATCATCACTACCCTGCTTCTTAGCACCCCATCCCTGGCTCCTCCAGCTACTGGCACTGACCATGAACAATGATTAATCTCCATTTCTTTAATTTTATTTCATTAATGTTATACAAACAGAATCATATGTTTTGAGATTGGCTCTCCCCCACCCCCCACTCAGTGTAATTCCTTGGCAATTTGTACAGGTTGCTGCTTTATTGATAGTTTGTTTCTTTTATTGCTGAATAGCATCCCATGGTGTGGATGAATAGTAATCCGTGGTATGATGAATAATATTCCATGGTATGGATGTAAACAGTTTATTTAACCATTCACTCATTTAAGGGCAGCTGATTTCTTTCCATTTTTTTTTGGATATTACACATAAAACCTCTGTAAATATTCTTATACAGGGTTTGTGTGAGTGTAAGTTTTCATTTCTCTGGGATGAATCCCAGGAGTGCAATTGCTGAGCACATGGTAGTTGCATTTTCAGTTTTATACAATCTATCAAATTGTTATCCAGAGTGGCTGCTCCATTTTATAGTCCTACCAGCAATGTATGAGTGATCCAGCATTAAGTATTGTCATTATTTTTTATTTTAGCCATTCTGATAAGAGGTAATGATATCTTGTGATTTTAATTTACATTTCTCTAATGGGTAATGATGTTGAACACTTTTTCATGTGTTTATTTGCCCTTTGTTTATCCTATTCATGACATGTCTCTTTATGTTTATTGTGAATTTTCTTAATAGATTTTTTTCTACTGTTGAGTTTTGGGAATTCTTTGTTTGAGATACTAGTCCTTTGTCAGATATGTAATTTACAAATACTTTATATATTTTCTCTTGGTCTGTAGATTGTCTTTTTATTCTCTTAAAGGGATCTTTCACAAAGCAAAAGTTTTTAATTTTCCTGAGATTCAATTTATCATGTTTTGCTATTATGAATCATACTTTAAGTAAAAAGTTGAAGGTCTCTTTGCCTAGACCCTGAAGATTTTCTCCTTGTTTTTTTTTTTTTTTTTTTGGTACATCAGTGCATTTTAATTAGAGAATTACTTGTTATACTCTTCTGAACTGAAATCAGTAGTCTTGATTCCAAAGTTAAAAACATTGTAAATGAATACTTAGATGAATTAGCCATAGTCTATATATAAAGAAACACAAAGTGCATCTTCTGTAGGTGCTGCCATGAAGAAAGGAAGATAGGACTCTTGTTCTTTGTGTCTTAGAGGGTTACTGGTAGAATAATAGAATGAGGGACATCTAATAGAAGTGTCAAGGAGGAGACTGAGGTCAGAGCTCATGCAACATGTAAAACATACTCATTTACAATGGGTAAAATGGCAGACTTTGAAGTCAAGCATAAACAGAGAACCGTAGCTTGTTCTTCTAAGAGTGTTTACCATCCTGGGTTATGGAACTGTTTGTAGATGACCAATAATGAGAAAGGATTATAACACACATAAGCTTAGTAAAACAGACTATAAAATAGATGGATACAACCACATACCTTGAGTGTTTCAGTCTTCTAGTAAGTCTGTTTTTTTAAAGGTCAAAATTATAAGGGTATGGCTTTAAGCTTTATTATTTCTAGAAAAGGTTTCCTTACTTTGAAAATATGTCTATGGTCCAGAAATAAGTTCATGATGACTTACTTCACCAGTACTAGTAGCAGTTTTCTTTTAGAACTGAAATGTAAAATATTTTTAATAGTTAAATACATGTATATATATATGTGTATATATATATATATACATATATATACACACACACATATATATATGTATTATGTAGTCATTTTCTAATAAAAGCAAACAATACATTTTTATTTATTCCCCATTCTTAATATTTCCTTTCTAAACAAAAGGTGACCAGAAGCATAACTTTGCACAGTATATTGCAGATTAGGTGTTTACTTTTTTGACTCTAGGTTTTGAGCCTCAGCTAGTCCTGTGAAAATTGTGAATATGTCTATACCTGTATAAACAAAGAAACAGTGGCAGTCTATGTGGTATCACTTAGCAGATGTTCTGGGGTGTCGTCAATCCCAATTTCTCCTATTCATGGAGTCTGAAATTTTTGCTGCCCTTTGAGTTAAAGCCCTCTCTTCAGAAGATTTTTAAAACAGCATAAACATCTCACTAGGGAAGCAGCTATTAATATCCTCAAGCGATCACCCTTTCATTCTCCCCCCTCATCAGAGAATAGGACCCTAAAGTAGCGGGGACAGGGCAGTTATATTCACACAGGGCTAAAAGGAGGAGGCGGGGAGGGACATTTTCAGGTGCCCATGGATCCGGAAAGGAGATTTCTGAAGTCAAATTTTTTTTTTATCCTCACCCGAGGATATTTTTTCCATTTTTGGTACAGATAGAATGGGAGGGAGAGAGAGGAAGGGAGAGAGAGTGAGAAACATCGACGTGAAGGGACACATCGAGTGGCTGCCACCCGCCCGACCAACCAGGGCCGGGGACAAACTGCAACCGAGGTACATGCCCTTAGCGGGAACCGAACCCGGGTCTCTCCAGACCGCAGGCTGACGCTCTAACCGCTGAGCCAAACCGGCCAGGGCTGAAGTCAAATTTTTTAATTGTGTCTTTTTTTTTTTTTACAAATGCCAATCTAAGTATTTTCAAGTCTAACTAAAGAAATACTTGAATTATAAAAACCCACCATAGATTTTTAAAAATTAACTTTATGAAGTACAGTTTATACAAAATAAAATGCACAGATCTTAAGCTTACATTTGGATGAAGTGTGATAAATGTATGCACTCATATAAACAACACAACAATTAAGATACATATCAGTTCCACCACCTCAGAAAGGTCCCTTACAATCCCTTTCAGACTCTTCTCCTTCCCCTGCCCTGGACAAACACTGTGATGGTTTCTATCGCCAGAGCTTGGTTTTGTTTTATTCTGGCACTTGATATAAATATAATCATACATTTACTTTTTTGTGTCTTGTTTCTTTGGCTCATCATGATTTTGGGGCTCAGTCATATTGTTTCATGTATCATGAATTTGAAATTTAGTGCCTAATACTAGTTCATTGTATGACTTACAGATTTGAGCTTCTCATTCTCCAGTGGATGGGCACTTGGGCTGTTTCCCAGTACTGCCCATTATGAGTAAAGCTGCTATCAACATTTTTGTGCAAGTCTCTTTGAGGACACTTGTTTTTGTTTTCTTAAGTAAATACCCAAGAGTAGAATTGCTGTGTCATAGTGTAAATGTATGCTTAACTGTATAAAATATTGCCAAATAGTTCTCAAAAGGGCTTGTGCATTTTGTTTACACTCTTACAACAACATATGAGAGCTGCTTTATATCTTACTAATGTTTGATATTCTCAGTCTTTTAAAATTTAGCCATTCTACTGCATATGAAATGTCTCACTGTGGCTTTAATTGGCCTTTCCTTAATGACTAATGGTGTAGAGCATCTTTTTCTGTTCATGTTGGACAATCCTATATCTCCTTTTGTGAAGTGTCTGTTTCAGTCCTTTGTCCATTTTCAAACAATATCTAGGCCTACTTGAAGTTAATTTCTATTGACTATATTTGTTTCTTCCTGAGGATGAGTCATACTTTTTATTTTTTGCAATATTGCTAATTTTTGGTTAAATACAGGACATTGTTGTAGCTATCCTAGATTCTATTACATTCATTTGAGAATTATTGGCTTTCAGTTTTAGACAGTAGTTAAGTCGCCTGAAATCTAACTGCAAACTCAGTCTCCTTAAAGATCTATTACTGCTTGAATCTCCGTTCTGTTCTTATTTCACCATTGAGTATGATGTTAACTGAAGGGTTTGTTGCTGTTGTGGTTGCTCTTTTTCAGATTGAGGAAATTTTCTTTTGTTTCAAATTTGATAAGTGTTTTTGCTTTTAATCATGAATAGGTGTAAATTATTCAAAAGCTTTTTCTGTGTTTATTGAGCTAATTATATAGTCTTTATTTTTTTTAGTTTTTTTCCCCAGTATTCTCATGAGTTTTATAGAATATTTCCCATAACATATATTTGTTGTTTCCTATATATTTGGTAGTGAGTACATTAGTTTAAAAAATATATATATTTTCATTTATTTATTTATTTGTTACATTTTTTAGTTTGATTTTTATTTCTGTTTTTTTTTTTTTAATTTATTTTTGAAAATTTTAGAGATGTCCTCCTTCTTTCCCCATTGACCCCCTCCTTCCTGCTCCCACCCTCCTCCCACTTTTCCCAACTTAATGTCTGTGTCCACTGGTTGTGTGATATGCATATAAGTTCTTTGGTTTATCTTTTCCCACCTCTCCCACCCCCCATCTCTCTGAGGTTTGTTAATCTGTTCCTTACTTCCATGACTCTGGATCTCTTTTGGTCGACAGCTTATTTTGTTCATGATGTTCCATAAATAAGTGAGATCATGTGGTAACTCGTCTTTCCCTGACTGGCTTATTTCACTTAGCATAATGCTCTCCAGGTCCCTCCATTGCATCTTTCTTACAGCTGCAGAGTATTCCATTGTGTAAATGTGCCACAGTTTTTTTATGGGCACTTGGGTTGTTTCCATATCTTAGATATTGTAAATAGCGCTGCTATGTACATAAGGGTGCATATATTTTTCCTGATCAGTGTTTCAGGCATCTTAGGATATATTCCAAAAAGTGAGGTCCCTGGGTCAAATGGCAGTTCCATTGTTGATTTTTTGAGGAAACACAATATTGTTTTCTATAGTGAATGCACCAGTCTGCATTCACACCAACAATGTGCTAGAGTCTCCTTTTCTCCACATCCTTGCCAGCACTTGTTTGAAGATTGGTTGATGGCCTCCATTCTGGCAGGTATGAGGTGATATCTTTCTAATCATCTTTCTGATGATTAGAGATTAGCATTTTTTCATAGATCTCCTGGCCATTTGTATCTCCTGTATGGACAAGTGTCTATTCATGTCCTCTGCCCATTTTTAATTGGATTGTTGATCTTCCTTTTGTTGAATTGTATGAGTACTCTCTGTAGTTTGGATATTAACCCCTTATCTGAAGTATCATTGGCAAATATGTTCTCCCAGAGAGTGGATTCCCTTTTCATTCTGATGCTGGTGTCTTTTGCTGTGCATAAGCTTTTTAGTTTGATGTAGTCCCATTTATTATTATTTTTTCCTTTGTTTTTCTAGACCTAGGTGATATATCAGTGAAAATTCCGCTACTTATGATGTCTGAGATTTTTATGCCTACATTTTCTTCTAGGATTTTTATGGTTTCATGAGTTACATTTAAGTCTTTTATCCATTTTGAGTTTATTCTTGTGTATGGTGTAAGTTGGTAGTCTAGTTAGTTTCATTTCTTTGTATGTACCTGTCCAATTTTCCCAATATCATTTATTGAAGAGATTGTCGTTTCTCTATTGTATGCTCTTGCCTCCTTTGTTGAATATTAATAGTGCATGTTGTCTCGGGTTGATATCTGGGTTCTCTGTTCTGTTCCATTGATCTATATACCTATTCTTGTGCCAGTACCAGGCTGTTTTGATTACCATGGCTGTGTAGCATAACCTGATACCTGGTATTGTGATCCCTCCTACTTTGTTCTTCTTTTTCAAAATTGCTGTGGCTGTTCAGGGTCTTTTATGGTTCCATATAAACTTTTGGAGTATTTGTTCTAGATATGTGAAATATGTCATTGGTACTTTAATAGAGATTGATTGAATTTGTAGATTGCTTTGGGTAGTATGAACATTTAAATGACGTTGATTTTTCCAATCAATGAATATGGTATATGTTTCCCTTTTTTATATCTTCCGCTATTTCTTTTTTCAATATCCTGTAGTTTTCTGAGAGCAGGTCTTTTACCTCCTTGGTTAAGTTTATTGCTAGGTATTTTTTGTTGTTGTTGTTGCAGTGGTAAATAGGATTATTTTGTTTGTTTCCCTTTTTGAGTGTTCATTATTGGTGCATAAAAATGTTATTGATTTCTGGATGTTAATTTTGTATCCTGCTACTTTGCCAAATTCATTTATTAAATCTAGTAGATTTCTGATGGAGTCTTCAGGGTTTTCTATGTACAATATCATGTAATTTGCAAATAATGACAGTTTCACTCCCCTTTTTCTGATATGGATCCCTTTTATTTTTTCTTCATGTTTAATTACTATAGCTAAGAATTCCAGTACTATGTTAAATAAGAGTGGTGAAAGCAGGCATCCCTGTCTTGTTCCTTTTCTTAAAGGAAGTACTTTTAGTTTTTGCCTATTGAGTATGATGTTGGCTGTGGATTTTTCATATATGGCCTTTATTATTTTGAGATATAATCCCTCTATTCCCACATTGCTGAGTATTTTTTCCGGAAATGGGTGCTTGATTTGTCAAATGCTTTTTCAGCATCCATTGATATGATCATATGTTTTTTTTTTAATCCTCACCCGAGGATTTTGCATTTATCTTCAGACAGAGCGGGAGGGAGAGAGGGAGAAAGAGAGAGAGAAACATCGATGTGAGAGACACATTAACTGGTTGCCACCCGCACAAGCCCAATGGGGGCCGGGGACAAACTGCAACCAAGGTATATACCTCTAGCAATAACCGAAGGTTTATGAATATTGTACCAGCCTTGCAGCCCTGGGATGAATCCCACTTGGCCATGGTGAATAACCTTTTTAATGTATTGCTGGATCTGATTTGCTAAGATTTTGTTGAGGATTTTGACATCTATGTTCTTTAAGGATATTGGCTTTAGTTTTCTTTCTTTGTAGTGTCTTTATCTGGTTTTGAAATTAGGATTATGCTGGCTGCAAAGAGAGCTTGGAAATCTTCCTTTTTCTTTAGTTTTTTGGAATAGTTTGAGGAGAATGGATATTAGCTCTTGTTTGAATGTCTGGTAAAACTCCCCTGTGAAGCCATCCAGAACTAGGCTTTTGTTTGCTGGGAGATTCTTGATTATATCTTCAATTTCCTTAGCTATTATTGGTCTGTTCAAGTTTTCTGTCTTTTTCCAGTTCAGTTTTGGGAGACTGTGTGATTCTAGAAATTTGTCCATTTCACCCTGGTTGTCCAATTTGTTGGTATACAGTTGCTTATAGTATTTTTTAACAATCCTTTGTATTTCTGTGGTGTCAGTTGTTATTTCTCCTCTTTCATTTTTTTTTTTTTTATCCTCACCCGAAGATATTTTTTTTATTTTTCTTTCGACAGAGTAGGAGGGAAGGAGAGAGAGAGAGACATCGAGAGAGAGAGAGAGAGAAACATCAATGCAACAGGGACACATTGACTGGTTGCCTCCCGCGCAAACCCCTACCAGGGCTGGGGAGGAATTGCAACTGAGGTACGTGCCTTTGGCCAGAATCGAACCTGGGTCTCATTGGTCCATGGGCCATAGCTCTAACCACTGAGCTAAACAAGCCAGGGCTCTCCTTTTTCATTTCTGATTTTGTTTAGTTGGGTCCTCTCTCTTTGTTTCTCGATGAGTCTGGCTAAAGATTCATTAATGTTGTTTATCTTTTCAAAGAAACAGCTCTTTGTTTCATTGATCTTTTGGATTGATTTTTTTGGCACTATGTCATTTATTTCCACTCTGACCTTTACAAATTTTTTCCTTCTACTTGCTCTGGGTTATTTTTTCAATTTTTAAAAATTTACTCACTCGTTCTTTAAGTTGTAGTGTTAAATAACCTATTAGAATTTGTTTTTTTCCCCTGAGATTGGCCTATAGTGCTATGAACTTCCCTCTCAGGACTGCTTCACTGAGTCTCATAGATTTTGTGTTGTTATGTGTTCATTTTTATTGATTTCCAGAAAGTTTTTTTTTAAATTTCTTCCTTGATCTTCTTGATAACCCATTCATTGTTTAATAACATGCTAATTAGCTTCCATGTGTTTGAATGTTTTTGAGTGTTTTTATTGTAATTAATTTCAAGTTGTATGCCATTGTGATCTGAGACAATGCTTGATATAATTTCAATCTTTTTGAACTTGTAAAGTCTTAGTTTGTCTCCTAACATATGGTCTATCTTTGGGAATGTCCTGTGTGCACTTGAGAAGAATGTGAATTCTGTGGTTTTGGGGTGTAATTCTCTGTAAATATTTATTAAATCTTTTTGATCTAGTGCATTATTTAGAGTCTCTGTTTCCTTGTTAATTTTTTGTCTAGAAGATCTATCCAGTGATGTCAGCAAGGTGTTGGAAGTCCCCAGCTGTGATTGTATTGCTATTAATTTCTTCCTTGAAGTCCTCCAGAAATTTTAAATATATTTTGGTGCTCCTATATTGGGTTCATATATGTTTACCAAAGTTATATCCTCCTGTTTGATAGTTCCTTTCACTATTTTGTAGTGGGTTTCTTTGTCTGTTATTATGGCCTTCCTTTTGAAGTGTGTTTTATCAGATATGGGTATTGCCCAGCTTTTTAAAAAATTTCCATTTGCTTGAACATTTTGTTCATCCCTTCACTTTTAGTCTGTGTGAGTCTTTTGTTTTGAGGTTGGTCTCTTATAAACAACAAATATATGAGTCATGTTTTCTTATCCATTCAGCTACTCTGTGTCTTTTGCTTGGAGCATTCAGTCCATTTACATTTAAGGTTATTATTGATATGTACTTATTTATTGCCCTTTTTGTGTATTGTGATTATATTTTTCTTCCTATTTCTTCTACTAATTATAGCAGTCCTTTTAGCATATCTTGTAGTGCTGGTTTGGTGCTAATATATTCCCTTAGCCTTTTAATTTTATTTTGTCTGGGAAGTTTTTTATTTCACCTTCTATTTTAAATGGTAGCCTTGCTGGACAGAGTAGTCTTGGATTCAGATCTTAGTTTTTCATTACCTTGAATACTTCATGCCATTCCCTTCTGGCCTGTAATCAACTGATAGCCTTATTAGGGCTCCTTTGTAGGTAACCTGTTGCTTTTCTCTTGCTTCCTTTAAGATTCTCTTTTTACCTTTTGGAATTTTAGTTATGCTGTGTCTTTGTCTGGGCCTCTTTGGGTTCTTCTTACTTGGAGCTCTCTGTGCTTCCAGAACTTGTATGCCTTTTTCCTTCATCAAGGTAGGGAAGTTTTCTGCTACTATTTCTTCAAATATCTTCTCTAAGCCTCATGCCTAGTCTTCTTATTCTGGTACTCCTATGTTGTAGATGTTGTTATGTTTCATACTGTCCCACAGTTCTCTTAAACTGTCCTCCTGTTTTTCAATATTTTTTTCTTTTTTGTTCTCTGATTGAGTGATATTTTTGGACCCCATCTTTTAATTTGCTGATCCAGTCCTTGGTTTCCTCTAATCTGCTGGTTATTCCTTCCAATGTGTTCTTCATTTCTGCTATATCATTCTTCATTTCCACTTTATGGTTTTTCAAATCCAGGTGGTTGATTTTCAGTGTTTCTATATCTTTTTTTTTTTTTTTATCCTCACCCGAGGACATTTTTCCATTTTTTGTTCAGGTAGAGTGGGAGGGTGAGAGAGAAACAGAGAGAGAGAGAGAAACATTGATGTGAAAGGAACACATCGAGTGGCTGCCACCCGCACAACCGACCAGGGCTGGGGACAAACTGCAACTGAGGTACGCGCCCTTAGCGGGAACCGAACCCAGGTCTCTCAGGACCGCAGGCCGACGCTCTAACCACTGAACCAAACCGGCTGGGGCTCTATATCTTTACTCATGCTGTTGAGCTTCCTCATAATCATTACTCTGAACTCTACTTCTGATAACTTGCTTAACTTCATTTCATTTATTCCTTTCTCTGTAGAATCCTCTTGTTCTTTCATTTGGGGCTTGTTTCTTTGTTTCACCATTTTGGCTGTCTCAGCAGGTTTTGGAGTCTGCCAAATTATCTGCTGATTGTGGCTCCCTCTGATGGTTTAGATGAGTATGGAAGGGATTATGCTAAACACCAGTGTTTAGTATTACTTTCCTGGGTAGAGTGGCAGGCCAAGCACCAAATTAGTTATCCCAGAGCTTTTGCCTGCAGGCTATTAGTCTTAGTTACTGAATAAACCTCTGGTTGTATCCCTTAGCTGAATGAAATATCTCACATGTGGCCAAGGTAAGAGAATTTCCAACAGGTGGGGCAATTGCTTGCCCTTGGGCTAAAGTTGCTTTGAGAAGAAAATGGTTTCTGCAATCTGGGTTATTGGCTTAGTGCAGGGACCCAGGCCCCAGCCTTCACATCTTAGTCTCTGGAGCCACAGCCCCCAACATTCCACAACCCCCAACATTGAGAGCCAGGTTCAAAGTTCAAAGCTTTCAGAGGCTCTTCTCTGCCTCTGGCTGTTAATGAGCCTCAGGTTGTACTTCCCCAGGCCTGGTGGTGTTATCTTCCTGAGGGAGGGGCTGTTGCTTCTCCCCTGAGAAAAAGGCTCTCTGGGAAGAAGCTTCTTGAGGAAGATGACTACTGTCTTGTGGGGGAGTGATCAGCATAAAGGTCCTGATGGCCTCCTTCCCAGCTCTCTCCCCAGTGCGATTAACTCCCGACTCTCCTCACATTGTTCCAGCCCAGTCACCCTTTCTCTGCTGGAGCCCAAGGTGAATGGCTGTAGCTGTAATTTAGTGCACTGGCCCTTCAGGGAAATGCCAGTGTTCTTGGTACCTATACCTGCCGGACAAAACCTCTGCTCTGGTGATTTTCTCAGCTAGGTGTTATGTGCCTTTCCTTTTTCCACCACTCTGTGTTGGGGAGAAAGCTTGGGGTTTTAACCCCCAACTTTTCAGAGGGAAATGCTCACAGCTAAGACAGCCCTCAGCTATTGCCTGTGGGCATCCATCCAGCCCTCTTGCTCCTTTGTAGTTCCTACCAGTCTCAATTTGGGATCCTCCTTACATCCCTGGTTATAAGAGTTCTCTCCAGCTGCTCTTCAATTGGTTTTTCCAGATGCCTTGTCTTTATTTTAGTTGTAATTCCAGTTTGGTCCTGGGAAACAACCTGTGTAGCTTCCATTCACTCCATCACCATTTCCCTCTCTCTAATTATACAGTTTTTAATTTTAGTCCATTAACATTGTCAATTACATTGATTTTTAAATATAAATCAACTTTCTTCTTGGAAGAAACCCCACCTAATTGTGATGTATTTTTTAATTTTCTGTTTTCTTGAATTTTATTTACTAAAACATTTTCAGAATTTTTGCATATGAGAGATATTTTCTGTAGTTTTCTTTATTTTAAAATGCCTTTTGTTTTGACATCAGGGTATTGTGCCTTCATAAAATAAATTGGAAAACATTCACTGTTCTTCTATTTTCTGACAGAATTTGTGTGTAAGACTGATATTATTTCTTCCTTAAATTTTGGTGGAATTTACCTGTGAAGCCCTGGGGATATGAAGTTTTCTTGTTTTAAAGTTTAAATACAATTTATTTAACAAATGTAAGTTTATTAAGATATTCTACTTGTCCTGATGTTAGTTTGGTTGAGATGTATGTAAAGTGACATAATCACTGCTGTAAATTTAATTTCTATTAATTATAGACAGTAGGCATGAAGATTGTAGGCAGTATAGAGATATCATAAGGCATAAAGTCCTTGTTCTTTATTTATCAAACCAAACTTCTAAAAATAGCACTTTACTTTGAAGGTGGAAGTGTAGTTATATATTTCAGGCAATTGTACTGCATAGGTCTTTTTTGCACAGTCTCTGCCTTCTCAGACGTTATATGTGAAATTTTGCTTGTACCATTGATATATTGACCATATGTCAATTGTGAATCATTTCATTTAAAAAATCTATTTTTCCAATTATTTGACATCAAAATGATGTATGGGATGGTTAGGTAGCTTATATTTTTGACTTTTTTTTCTTTTTATACTGGGGTACATGTGTTTTTCCAATTATAATGTAAACTTGTAAGCAAGCATAGTCTTATCTTTTTTATATTCCTAACTCATAGTAGGTTTCAATAAATATCTATTTCAATATTTTTCATTTTAGATGTTTCTCAGCATTAAAAACACTTAAAAGTTCATTCTTTTAGTTTCTAAAGAACAAGAGTACTTTAATTTTAAAATTTAATTGATCATAAAATATCACTTTAAAAAACTACCATAAAACTATTGATATTTTAGTAGCTCTTTTTGTTCACTCCAATTTTCCATACACATTTTGGAAACCATTTGTATTCAGATTAATTAAACATATACTAGAAGAAATAAGATTTTAAAAATATTGATAATTATTGAAGTTGGTTGTTGGGGAAAAGTGAGTCACTATACTATTCTCTCCACTTAGGAATATGTTTGAAAATTTTTATAATGTAAAGTTTAAAAATGTCCAGTAAGAGTGCATATGTGAAAACTCAAGGAGATGGTAAAACTGTGCCTTGTCATTGAACATTCCTTTCCCAGAAAATATTTCTGAACAAGGGTGGATCTATGTTTTGTTGCCTACAGCTAATATAATTTGGAGGAGGAGATTCTCTTTTACAAAATATGATGTGGACACAATTTAGTAGGAAGAGAAATATTTATCTAGAACAGAAGAAGAAATCACTGCAAGTTATTTAAGGAAGCTGACAAATAATAAACATTTTAACAGTAGTAAATGAACTGCTTGCTTTATACATTTTTCCTCTACAGTTTTTACTTTCTTTGACTATGTGAAAATGATTTTGTAATACCATTTTTTTACAGAAAGAATAAATGATAACTTTGTTTTACTTTTGAAATGTTTAATTAATTTTTTATTGATACTTTAGAAAAGCTTTTTTAAGCTTCATAATTCATATTTGTAATGTCATCTATAATTTTAGGATAGTTTACTATTTAAATAATTATATGAATCTTATTTGTCTTTCCATTTTCAAAATTTGTTTCTTATGCAATCAAGCTTACCCCTAAACAACAAACAGAAATTAGTATTTTACTTCATAAAAGTATATCTGTGGGAACATATATAAAACCAGAAATTTGGCTTTGGATGTTAATAAGTCATAACTATTGAAAGTGACTGATTCTTTCTACTGTACATAATATTTTTCAACAAAAAAAGAAAAAAATGGTATATCTCATGATTTTTTTCTTTCTGGAAAATCAGTGAAGTTGAAGATAAATTTAAGAGGTGGAAATGAAAATATATGACTTGTTACACTAGTTCAAACCAATGATTAACCCCGTTTAACATTTTCTCTGGGGGATGTCATAAAAGATGGTTATCCACTCACAAAGAAATGGATGTGCCTCAAACATCCTAGTTTTCATTAAAGTCACATTGTGGGGCAGTTTTTTATGAATCTAAGTGAAACAATTTTTTTCCTTTCTTTAATCCTCTCCCAATGATATACCTCCAAATATCTTCAAACAGAATGGGGGGGGGGGAGAGACAGCGAGACAGAGAGAGAGAAAGACATCGATGTGAGAGAGACCCATCGACTGGTTATCTTCCGCATGACCTCGACCAAGGCCGAGGACGAACTGCAATCAAGGCACGTGCCCATGGCCAGAATTGAACCCGCAACTCTTAGATCTGTGGGCCAATGCTCCAACCTCTGAGACAAATCAGCCAGGGCTAGATGAAAAAAATCTTGATAACTCTTTATAATGTTTTTAACCTGGCGTTTCTCTTCATGCAATGATGTGTTTTTATTTCTGACCATCTCTGTGAAGTAAAATTACGAGTTGAGAACAAGTCCATATTTCCTACTCCATATTCTGTGCAAATTTAGAGAGGTCCCATGTAGCTGCTTTGCACATCTGCCAACACAGTGGAACTGCTTATTATATGCATGACTGGAGTGAGTCATGCGGTTTCTCTCAGCTCTAATTTCTTCCTCCACAAAATGGGGATATTGAAGCACCTGCTCTAATTACCCCAATATTTGCCATGAGAATAAGTGTCATAATGTAGGTGATGACACTGAATTATAAAGTGGAATCCAAATGACATCCATTTTATGATTGTTATTACTGTCACCTTCCCTTTAAAACTGTGATCACCTGATTGGCCGTGAGGATATTCACAACTGATAAAAATCTGACAATCTTTACCTGTTCCAAACCTTCAGACAATTATCTCTATATTCCTTTCATGGGTTTTGAAGTTATTCTGTCAGCACCAACTTTTAACTGAAAGACTCACATTCTCAAATGATCATTTAATTCATTTATGTATTCATTTAAAGATGTTTAAAACCAGGCTCTGTGCTAAGCTCTGAGAATTGCTGTGATGAGCAAAATTAATGTTTTGTTCTCTTGGAACTTACAAGCACAATGGGGAGGTAGAAATTAATCAGATAATACTGAAAATAGGAAACCACGGAAAGGGGTGTGAAGGAAAGGAACATGGTGCTCCAACTCAGCTGGTATGGAGAAAGGATTTCCCAGCCAAGACCTGAGTTGCAATCCAAAGGTTGAATAGGAGTTAAGTGGGAGGGAAGCACTCATGTAATGTATCTACCTTCACTCACACTTGCAAAAGCCTGTTCCTCAGGTCTATTTGGGGTCCCAATTCCAAGCTTTTAGGATGTTCCTATCTTGTGTTCTCATTCCAACAGCAGGTCTTTTCAAATCTGTAAGATTTAACCAAACTCTTTCTGGATCACAACTGACAGGCCAGAATTTTCTATGCTCTGTGTATCTCACTGAGTTTCTTCTCCAATTAATTCCAGGTAAAGACATTAACTTGGTGTCTTAGTACCTGGAAAAGTCTTTGTGTCACCAAAATTATGAAATGAAATCTTATTTAATTGCAGTTTGCTAATTAGTAAGGTGGCCATCCAGGCAGGGCTCAGTTTCTTAGAACATACTTGTATGCAAATAGCTCACATGCTGTTTATAAATAATACTTGTTGTGTATCATTAGAGTTTATCCTCTTAAGGAGAGACTTTGAAAGAGCAAATATTTGAGAAATTTATACTTTTAATAAAACTGTATTATTTGAAATATAGATATAACTGGACGAAACTCTGCCTCTTCACCCTTATTCCTGGTGTGGACTTGTTCTTGATAGCAACAGTATGCATAATTCTGCTGCTACCCTCTGCTATGGACAATTGTGAGAGGTGCTCGTCCGAAGGATTTCATGTTCTAACGAAAAATCTATTTTCAAAGCTCTGACTGTTTGTGCTGTTGAGAATCAAGATAATGGAGTGAGGGGCCTTTATTGAGCAGAACAATTTTACTTATTTTGGAATTCACAGAAGGAGGCCCAGAATGTAGTCCTGAGTGAAGGTGGGAGAGAGGAGCAAATTGCTTTGCATAGAAAAGCAGTGGGAATTTTGCTGAAAAAACCTGATTGGGAGGCCTGAGGAAGAAAAGAGGAGCCTCAACAACCTGGCAGGGAGCCATGGACATCAGAGAAAAAGATGATTTGGGAAGTTCCCTCTTTGGGGACAGGATATTAGATTTCTGTAAACAGATTTCTGATATGTGTTTAAACATGTTTTCTAGTCTAGATTGTACTTAAATCTTTGGTCTTCAAAAATTTTACACACAATTTGGACTGCACTAATAATGTTTTGGATGGGATGACAATAGGAGAGTAGGGTCCATTGTTAGGCAGAGAGGACCAGAAAGAACAAAGGTTTAGGGTGGGTGATGGTAGAGGTGAGAGAAAGCAGTACCTCAAAAACAGGGATGTGCTTTCAAAAAGCAGTGCCAGGTTCTCTGCTGCTCTTGAGATCTTCATCTTCCTAGGTTCCACCTCTGACCTGGGAGCATTTGCCTGATACACACTCTGCCTGGGCATGCTCAGGCAAACTGGAGTAGAGACGGGGCCATCCAGGATGTTCAGTAGCACAGGGAAGGAGTGGGGATGGAGTGGTGGGGGGAGGGGAGCTTTTCCTTTTCTCACACAGCCTTTCTCATGCCAGTTCCTAGGAGTGAGCCTGTAATATACTTGTGCAACTGCCATGCCCTCTAATTCTAAGCAAAAACAAGCAGAAAACTGACTTTCAGGTTTCAGAAAAATCCACTAGGGCTGGCCAAGCCTTTCTTTTGTTTCCTGACAAATAGCTTGTGGACACTGAAAACAAAAGGTGTATTTTCTGGCACTGCTTCTGGCTTTCCTTTTTACTAGAACAAACTGCTTTGTAGACGTGTTCAGCTTCTCCCATTTCAGGGTCCAGTGGGTGGCATGTCCATGGGTTATAAACAACCTCCAGTTATTAATGCTGGCATTATTGTTATTAATTATTAATTATAGCAATGTTTAGTGGGTAGCTGGATGCACAGGTTCAAATTATTTTTACAAAATAGAAAAGAAAAAGAGAATGGGTGTGTCCGTTCTGACCTTTAATGGACTGTCTCTCCTTGTCTGCCTGGGGGACATCTGCTTTATTCAAACCTCCAAACAGGCAGTGAAACTAGTGTACATCTGAGAAGGTAGCTTTGGACAGATCCACACAGGCACACACACACACACACACACACACACACACACACACACACACACCAATGATCTGCATGTCTACATCCCCGTATAGTATACGTGTATCTCTGTGCCATATGGCTTAAGATTAGACAATAGAGATTCATTCCTCATTGTGTTTTCCAAGCGTGAACAGCAATTTCATTTAAACATTTTGAATTTCCTATAGATTTAAGAGATACCGATGAAAAAAATCTACCTAAACTGTTCTATTACATCCAGAAATATTATTCCTATTCTATGTATAGTTACTTTTCATCAAATGGTATTTTTCCTGTTAAACAGATGGCTCACTTTTCTTTGTCTGAAGAGCCATAGCCCCTTCTTTGGAGGATACTTGTAGTTTCCGGTGTTTTGATTTCCATAAACATCAGTGAAGTTGATGGACATTGTTTATTTCTTAATTAGAAAAAAATGCTAATAGATCTTGGCCAAGCTGCAGTTGAGAAATCTGGATATTGGCTTCAGTCCTAGCGTGGATTATGATTCTCACTTGTGTACTTCTCTCAAAGCTTCTATCCAATTTGTCTCCACAGCTCTATTCGTTCTCCTGATTACTTTGACTTTAGGAACACACAAGAAAACCCTCTGGAATTCCACCTGTCACATATCTCTGACCACTAAGAACGATTTTCAAAATGCGCTCTCCCCCATTCTTACTTTGCTTCATTTTTTTTTCTCCTTTGCACTTATCACCTTTGGACACAGTGTATAATTACTCATTTACTTTGCATATTGTCTGTTTTTCCCCCTTATATGTGAGATCCACAGAGGCAGGACATGTTGCCTCTTCCATTTACTGCTGTATTTCTCCAAATGAGAATGGTGCCTGGCACATAGTAGGTGTTCACTAAGTAACTGTTGAATGAAAAATGAATGAGTGAATTAATGTTATGGTGGTAGGCGGTGGTTATGGCTTTCTCACCAGCTGCTGTGTGAACCTGGAAAAAACTTTCAGCCTCATTGAAGGAGATGAGTATTTTCTGTCACAGGCATCACTGGGAATTTAATGACACACCAGATTATTTTCCAAGAAAAATGCATGTACTCATTAAAATACATTTACAATAAGTTTCAGAGATTTACTGTGGACCTTCATAAAAATTTCTTTCCAGCTCTAAAATTCTGTCTTCCTCCCATAGAAGAATTCTTTCTTGCTTTCACCACACTTTCACCTCTAAAATTTGCTCATTAAACAATTTTTAAAGAACAAGTCAAATTTTTCTGTCATTTTAATTCTTTTGCTGATGAGCCTAAAAATTAAAATTATCCACTTTGTTGAATCTTAAATGAAATATCTTAACATCCTCTTAATGTACTTTTCAACTTTTTCCAAAGAACTACTTCTCCCATGGGGATAGTAGTTTCCACATGAAATTACCTATAAACATTAAATAACTATATTTTCTTGCTTTTCCTTTTTTTTAATCCTCATCTGAGGAGGTTATTATGTTTTTGTTTTTGTTTTTGCATTCAGTTAGAGCGAGAGGGAGAGAGGGAAGAAGAGAGAGAGAGAAACATCGACGTGAGAGACACATTGACTGGTTGCCACCCACAAAACTCACCTGGGGCTGGAGACAAACTGCAGCTGAGGTATGTGCCCTTAGCGGGAACCGAACCCGTGACTTTCTGGTCCGTGGGCCGATGCTCTAACCGCTGAGCCAAACCGGCCAGGGCTGCTTTTCCCTTTAATGGAACCTCCTCCCCACCGTTTCCCACCAAATCAAGCTGCTTACAGAGGCCTTGTGGTTCTTCAGCCTTGTCTTCATTTCTTTGAACTTCTCATCTCTTCCAAATCGTTATTCACATGTACTTTCTATAAGAAGGCTTCCGTCATCGACACACTGCGGGTTGCTCATTTCTCTTACTGCATACCCTTGACAATTAAATGCTCTTCTTGTTTTGGTTTCAGGATTTTCTTTTTGACTTCTTACGTGGTTAAAATGGTCTTCTATTCCTTCTTTAATTCTCTAAGATTCTCAAAGAAAAAGAAATAGACTTTTCTTTTTTATCTTTTCTCCATATAGCTTGTATGAAATAAATGTTACTGCTATATTTCAGCATAGCAAGTGCATTCACTACTATATCAATATTACCAGACAGGGTAATGTGAAGGTTAAGGTATGTTTAATACTATCCTTTATTTTGGGAGAAAGGATTTAATAGAGGTAAGTGAAGAAATAGGGCATCATTTAATGTTAAAATGTAAGTACACTGAAACCTAGACACAAGTCTCTGGCTTTGCTGGGTCTATTCTAATCTATTCTAAGGCTGTGCACACATACTTGTATCAGTTATAAAATATTTTGAATATGACCTCTGGTGTAGGCATAAAGAAACCCAAAAAACAAAACAAAACCAAAGAAACAGGATAGACGCTCCTGTTTTTCTTTTTGTTAGAGAAACCTGGATCTGGGAAATGCAGAATGGGCTGCCAAGTCCAAAGGATGCTATTCTTAACCCTTCTGGAGAGGATACAGACACAGACTACCAGCTGACTGGATTCAGTGTTTGGTCTTGTTTATTTCATGGAGGTAATTCCCAAAGAACAAGTTATTTTGTACATTTTTAAAAGAATAATCAGAGCCTTGCCCTGGCTGGTTTGGCTCAGCGGTCAGAGCGTAGACCTGCGGACCAAAGTATCATGGGTTTAATTCCGATCAAGGACATGTGCCTTGGTTGCAGTTTGACCCTGGCCCTGGTTGGGGTTGTGTGGGAGGCAGCTAATTGATCTCTCTCTACTGCTCCCTCCCACTCTATCTAAAAATAAATGGGAAAATATCTTCGGGCGAGGACTTAAAAAAAAAAGAACACTTGGAGCCTACATACAGTAAGATAAGGTAATATCATTTCTGACCCTGGGAATTAAAGTTCCTTAAAATTAAGTAAATTTAAAAATTTGCTTTTATTTTTTTCTTCTTGGGGCCAGAAAAGAAATGATTGATGAAAAGAGATAAATTTTGGGGGGAATAGGAAGGTAAGTGGTGTGTCACGTCTGAAAATAGTGTCCCAAATGATGACTAAAACTAAATACTACTACTCAAAAGCTTGTTTTAAAAGAATCAGAATGCACCTGTGTGCTGTGTTATGAAGTAAGGCACCTTCCCAGGTTATAATCAGATTCTTTCATAAACATGCAGCACTTTATGGTGGAGGAAAGTACCAGTTAGTTTACCTTTCTTCCCCTCTAAGGAAGTTCCTTCAAAATTCCCCTTGTGATGACTATAAAGGTGAACAACAGCAACAATCAAATCTTTATCAAATGACGCCAGCAAGGAGCTTCCTGGTTTCTACCTGACGGCAAGTCCTAGCTTGTATACTGGACGTGATACCCTCACTTTATCATGTGCTCTTCACGTGTGTGAAGCCTTCATATGCTTGTTTTGGAGGACAGAAAAGTCAGTTTCATTTATGATCTTTACATTCACAGCCAAGTGTTCTCTTCGGGAGAAGAGAGGGGTCAGATTGGAATCTGTGGTCTGAGGTTGGAATCTGTGCTGCGACTGGACAGGAGCAGATAAGGCTTCTCCCTTAAGCACTTTGCACTCCAAGCTGTGGGCAAGCACAAATAAAAGACTGAGTGAGATCACAGGCACTAGCTAGTGTTCAGCACTCAGTAGAAACCAAAAGACTGTGTGAAATGTCCACATTGAGGTACAATGTATTAAGTGTCTCATCAATGAGTATTTATTTAACTGCTCCAAAAGGTATAGGTAACTTTGTCGCAGACCCAATTTTTGTGCTGGGGAGGTCTGCAGCTTCCAGTGCACCACAGGGAATGATCGAAAAATAAAAAAATTTAAAAATGCAGCACAAGCTTTTTTATGCTACATGACCAGACAGAGCAGTAGTCACCAAGGTCTGCAGGCATCCTGGGTAGGCAAGTTTAAATAGTGCTGGAAAGAGTATGAATTTTGGGGGAGCAGAGAGTTGATGCATGGAAGATAATGTTGAAGAAAGGGTTGGTGCCCAGATGGTGGGGGTGCTGAAATTATGTTAATTTCCCTAAATTTTCATCCATATCTATATTCTTTAAGTGGTGATACTAACAGCATAAATTCTGTTTTTTTGTTTTGTTTTGTTTGTTTGTTTTTTAAGACTCATTTTGTCTTTTTTACAAAATAAAAGTTAATCATGCTATTGCTTCAGTCACCTTTTTGGGTTGTAAAATGGACTACTGCCACCTGCTGGTAGCATGTCCTGGCCAAGAAAGGCAGGCGGGTCAGTCCAGAGGAAACTTTCAGTACAAACACAGAGAAGTGAGATCATGTGTGTGTTCTCGTGTCCCAGCATGACCCCAAACCCAACATGTTGAAAACCAGGTATATAATTTCTCCCATAAATCATTTCTCTTCAAATCGGTGCTATCCATTGAGCATGAATGTGACAGTCATTCAGCACATTACTGATTTAATTTTTCTTAACCTCAAAACAAGACTACAGGGTAATTGTTATAATTCCCACTAACATATGAGGAAATACAGGCATAGGGAGGTTAAATAACATTCCCAATAAGATGCCATAGATAGTTCTAAACCATTATTATACTGTCTTCTAACGTGTTGCCAGGTATATGGTCCTTCGGTCACTCAGATTCCATACCCTGGTTGAGCTTGCGTCTGCTTCACTGCTCATTCGTAATCACCTGTCCCATAATCCTTTGAGATTTTTCTTGAGTCTGTCACAAGAAAACTGCCCAAATTTATGGTACAGATCTTTAAAACATAGATTTTTGTAGCATATTTTTGACTAACTTTATTTTTTTTTAATTTAAACAAATTGTAACATGATATAAAACTACACCTTATTGTAAATATCTAAATTATAGAGAATGCAAAGTAAAAAGTGAAAGTCCTTTGTCATAATTTCATCATCTCTCACTAAGCTCCAGAGAAATAAACACATATAATTTTTAGTTTGTTGGTTTTAAAAATATAAATAAAACTATAATATTCCTATTACTCTGCAATTTATCCTTTTTCATCGAACAATAGATCTTGTAGGTATTCCTCTGTCAGTGCTACTGAATTTATACACAATAGATACTGAATGAGTGTTTGCAAAATAAATAGAAGCTTAGACTCCAGTCACATACTCCTTGTTCTGTTTTAATGTAATTTAAACATTTCTTTCTCTAAGGTTATAAGTTATTATGGGTGTTCTCTCTTCTTTTTGGGTTTTTAACCAAGCTATCTTTCATGGCAGGTATGGCATAGCAATAAAGATTATTTTCATTAAATGTCAATAATGTGTGCGTGTGTGTGTGTGGTGTCATTTTACTGGATGATTTTTTACACGTAAGTGCCAAACTGTCATTATTCTCAGCTATCTTGTATAAATTTCTAATATCTTGATTGTTTCTGTACATCTTTAGTTCTTAAACTTTAGTGTGCATCAGATAAATCTGGGGATTCACCAAAACCAAGATTTCAGAGCCTCATCCTCAGAGTTTCTGATTCAGTAGGTATGGAGTGAAGCCTATACGTTTTCATCCCTAACAAGTCTCCGAGTGATGCTGATGCTCCTGGTCTAGGAGTTACACTTATACCTCCTGGGACATCCCGATCGCTTCTTGGCACTCATGTTTGCTGCACACAAGAATGGTAGCTTAACAAGAGCACTGGCAATGGCTGTGGTGGACAGCCAGACCTGGGATGTGCATGCCCTTCCGGAATGGGGACAGCAGGGGCTCCACAAGGCAGAACTGGAGAGAATGACAGGTCTGCCTGCGGCTCAAACTACAGAATAAGAACCATTTTCACATGTGCAGAGGGTGGAAAGAACTATTGTTTGCCCATCAGTCCCCAGCGCAGCACATGCTCTAGTGATTGCAGTCGATGGCAGTCGTGTCATCTTTGAATATGAACGATGGCATTATAATGCCACTACATCCAGATAGAAAACACGTTTTTATTTATGCTCACTTTCTGATGGGAGCTCAGCCAAGTAAATTCCAGGTGTCGAGTGAGCTGATGCATCCAAATATTTACGTGCATTTTATTGTTATTATGCATTCAATACTGGTGTGATTTGCCTTGTAAAGTCCTTGTATCAATCTATTATATAAGAATACAGAATTGGTGAGTCCAAAAGGATTTTAAAAAATTATAGAGTTCCTCTTGACAAATATAGCAAAATGACTATATCTTTAGTCATTTGATTTACAAAAACTGCTTGCTTAAACATAAATTGGGCAGAGAAAATACATCATTTGTAGACTTGATTATTCAAAATACAAATGTAATGTATGTACATAAAACTTATGCACTGAAGTATTTATTCTTGAGAATAATGAGCTATAAGAGATATAATCATACTTTTAAGAGTTTAATCTGCTAGATAAATTGTAATTCTTGTAAAATTTTACATATTTACATTTTGATCAAACATCTTAATGTTTATGCATACTCAATGTACTC